>NC_132934.1:112132333-112764666 GCF_034638445.1 Ciconia boyciana
TCCCCTAGTATTGACTAACCAGGTGGCCTTTGCTAAATGTGTATCCCAATGTTTGAATGTCCCAGCACCCATTGCTCTCAGCATAGTCTTTAACAGTCCATTGTATTGTTCCATTTTTCTGGAAGCTGAGGCATGATGGGGGATGTGATATACCCACTCAATGCCATGCTCTTTGGCCCAGGTGTCTATGAGGTTGTTTCAGAAATGAGTCCCGTTGTCTGACTCAGTTCTTGCTGGGGTGCCATGTCGCCACAGGACTTGCTTTTCAAGGCCCAGGATAGTGTTCTGGGTGGTGGCATGGGGTACAGGATATGTTTCCAGCCGTCCACTGTTTGCTTCCACCATTGTAAGCACATGATGCTTGCCTTGGTGGGTTTGTGGGAGTGTGATATAATCCATCTGCCAGGCCTCCCCATATTTATATTTCAGCCATCGCCCTCCATACCACACAGGCTTTAACTGCTCGGCGTGTTTAATTGCAGCACGTTTCACATTCATGGATAACCTGTGCAATAGCGTCCATGGTCAAGCCCACCCCTCGATCATGAGCCCATCTATTTGTTGCATCTCTTCCTTGATGGCCTGAGGTGTCGTGGGCCCACTGTGCTATAAATAATTCATCCTTGTGTTGCCAGTCCAGATCCACCTGAGCCACTTCAGTCTTAGCAGCCTGATCCACCTGCTGGTTGTTTGGATGTTCTTCAGTGGCCCAACTCTTGGTTACGTGAGCATCTACATGATGTATTTTTACAATCAGGTTCTCTACCCAGGCAGCAATATCTTGCCACAATGCATCAGCCCAGATGGGTTTACCTCTGTGCTGCCAATTGTTCTGCTTCCATTTCTGTAACCACCCCCACAGGGCATTTGCCACCATCCATGAATCAGTATAACGGTAGAGCACTGGCCACTTTTCTCGTTCAGCAATGTCTAAAGCCAACTGGATGGCCTTTATTTCTGCATATTGCCTTGATTCACTTTCTTCAGCAGTTTCTACAACTTGTTGTATAGGACTCCATACAGCAGCTTTCCATCTCCGATGCTTTCCTACAATATGACAGGACCCATGAGTGAACAGGGCATATTGCTTCTCATTTTCTGGTAGTTTATTGTACAATGGGGCCTCCTCAGCACACGTCACCTCCTCCTCTGGTGATATTCTGAAATCTTTGCCTTCTGGCCAGTCCATGATTACTTCCAGATTCCTGGGCGACTGGGGTTTCCTATTGGAGCCCGTTGCGTTATCAGCGCAACCCCCTTACTCCACATAGCATCAGTTGCATGATGTGTAGAGGGGACCCTCCCTTTGAACATCCAGCCCAGCACTAGTAGTCGGGGTGCCAGGAGGAGCTGTGCTTCAGTACCAACCACTTCCGAAGCAGCTCGAACCCCTTCATATGCTGCCAATATCTCTTTTTCAGTTGGAGTATAGTGGGCCTCAGATCCTATGTATCCATGACTCCAAAGCCCTAGGGGTCGATCTCACGTGTCCCCTGGTGCTTTCTGCCAGAATCTCCAGGTAGGGCCATTCTCCCCGGCTGCGGTGTAGAGCACATTTTTTACGTCTTGCCCTGCCCAGACTGGCACAAAGGCTACTGCATGAAATATCTCCCGTTTAATTTGTTCAAAGGCTTGCTGTTGCTGAGGGCCCTATTTGACATAGTTCTTCTTCTGGGTCACTTGGTAGAGAGGGCTTACAATCAGACTGTAATTTGGAATATGCATTTTCCAAAACCCCACAATGCCTAAGAAAGCTTGTGTTTCCTTTTTGCTAGTTGGTGGAAACATGGCTGTTATTTTCCCCACATCCATTGGGATCTGACAACGTCCATCTTGCCATTTTATCCCTAAAACCTGGATCTCCTGTGCAGGTCCCTTGACCTTACTTTGTTTTATGGCAAAACCGGCTTTCCAGAGTATTTGGACTATTTTCTTCCCTTTGTCAAATATTTCTTCTGCTGTATTGCCCCACACGATGATGCCATCAATGTATTGCAGATGTTCTGGAGCTTCGCCCTGTTCCAGTGCCGTCTGGATCAGTCCATGGCAAATGGTAGGGCTGTGTTTGCACCCCTGGGCCAATTGATTCCAAGTGTACTGAACGCCCCTCCAAGTGAAAGCAAACTGTGGCCTGCACTCTGCTGCCAAAGTGATTGAAAAAAACCGCATTGGCGATATCAGTTGTGGCATACCATTTGGCTGCTTTTGACTCCAGTTCGTATTGCAGTTCTAGCGTGTCTGGCACGGCAGCACTCAGTGGCGGCATGACTTCATTCAGGCCACAATAGTTGGCTGTTAGTCTCCACTCTCCATTAGACTTTTGCACTGGCTGTATAGGACTGTTAAAAGGTGAACGAGTCTTACTGATGACTCCTTGGCTCTCCAGTCAATGAATCAGCTTATGGATGGGAATCAGGGAGTCTTGGTTGGTACGATATTGCTGCCAGTGCACTGTTGTAGCAATTGGCACCTGTTTTTCTTCGACCCTCAGCAGCCCCACAATAGAAGGGTCCTCTGAGAGACCAGGCAAGGTAGACAGATGTTTAATTTCCTCCATCTCCAAAGCAGCTATACCAAAATCTCACCAGTATCCTTTTGGGTCCTTGAAATACTCTCTCCATCTTTCCAGGTCATTACTGCCAATGAGTTGGCATACAACGATGGTGCACTCCATACTAACTTCTCCCACATGGGTCGTGTGCACTGGACTTCATCTGGAACTTTGGATAACTGCTCATTGTTCAGGTCACCATAAACCTCCTCCAGCAGGGCTAATTCCCTCAGGTATTGGATATCTCTCTCCATGGTGGTCCATTTCCTGGGGCAATATATAACATCTTCCTTGAAGGGATATCTTTCCTTCATAGCTGACAGGAGTCGACTCCAGAGGCTGATGACTTGTGCCCCTTTTCCAATCATTTTGTCAATGCCCCCTTCCCTAGAAAGGGATCCCAGCTGCTTGGCTTCCTTACCCTCTAATTCCAGGCTACTGGCTCTGTTATCCCAGCATTGGAGCAGCCAGGTGACAACATGTTCACCTGGACAACAGCTGAAATCTTTTCGCTTATCTCACAGCTCACTCAGGGATAGGGATCAGGTGGTTTCTGTCTCATCTACAAGTTCTTCCTCTTCCTCTCCCTCTCCTTGTGATGGCCCTGCTTTTTCATCTTCCCTTTCTAAATGAGCTGACTTTTGCATCCAAGATTTCTTCTTGTGTAAAGGGGCGACTGATACTGACACGGGTTGGTTCCCTGGTTCAACTGCATTACCTGTTGCATGGGGGGCTGGAGTCACCACGGTGCTTGTTACAGGGGGGGCTGGAGTAGCCACGGTGTCTGTCATTTTGTCACCAGATCCAGAGACCTTGTCTTCCCCTTGAGGGTTCTGAATAGTATTGAACAGGGCTCGGTAGGCATGGGCCAGGCCCCAGCACATTGCAGTGATTTGTGTCTCCTTAGAATTGCCAGGGCGACAGCATACTTTTTCCAAATATTCTACTAATTCTTCAGGATTCTGCCCTTGTTCAGGGGTGAAGTTCCAAAACACTGGAGGTGCCCACTATCCTAGGCATTTGCCCATGCTATCCCACACACCCTGCCACTCATAACTATCCAGACTTGGGGCAGACCTCTGAATGATATCCTTAAATTGCTTATTAACTTTAGACAAATCCGAAACAATATTCCCAAGCAATACGAATAGATGTATCTTTACTACCCAAGGATATTCAAGATACTGAAAAGTTATTGTAACGAAGGAGGAAACACTGTAGAAGAAAGTAGCAAAGGTGCCATTTTGTATTTCCTCCATAAAAAACCTCTCAGAGGAAGAAGTATAATTGCTAATTGTCTCCATGAGGAGGTACCCGATGTACAGTAATGGTTTCAGTACAAAAAGTATTTACCAAATTAAACTCAAGGTCACTGTTTTAATAACAAATGTCCCAGGGAAAACATCACTAATCACTGCAGAGCACAGCAAACTGCAAAAACCAAGACCAATCTTTAATATATACAGCAAAATATGAGCATGGTGCAGATCAGGTAAACCAATATCAAGAACAGATGAATCAATATCGTGGCCTGCAACTATTAACAGATCTAAATTCCTTAATATGCTCTGGTTAATCTGTTATTATCTGAAACCCTTCGAGCCCCACGTTGGGTGCCAAAAAGGGCTGTTGTGGTTTAGCCCCAGTCAGCAATTAATTACCACACAGTCACTCGCTCACCCTCCCCCCCACTGGTGGCATGGGGGAGAGAATCAGAAGAGCAAAAGTAAGAAAACTCGTGGGTTGAGATAAGAACAGTTTAATAATTGGAACAACGACAACAACAACAAAATAATAATAAATTGTAATGAGAAGGAAAACAACAAGAGAGTGAGAGAGGAACAAAACCCAGGAAAAAACAAGTGATACAACCGTTCACCACCTGCCGACCGACACCCAGCCAGTCCCCGAGCAGCAATCGTTACCCCCCAGCCAACTGCCCCCAGTTCATAGACTGAGCATGACGTCATATGGTATGGAATAGCCCTTTGGCCAGTTTGGATCAACTATCCTGGCTGTGTCCCCTCCCAGCTTCTTGTGCACCTGGCAGAAGATGGGAAGCTGAAAAGGCCTTGACTAGTGTAAGCATTACTTAGCAACAACTAAAACATCAGTGTGTTATCAATATTATTCTCATAGTAAATCCAAAACACAGCACTATACCAGCTACTAGGAAGAAAATTAACTGTATCCCAGCTGAAACCAGGACAGCAAATTGTCAGGTTTCAGGTGTCTTGTAAATTGTCAGGTTTCAGGTTCATGCTTCTTTCTTAATAATCTTTGTGGGAAATCTCACGTCCACATGTGGTATTACTTACTAAATCTCTGTTGGTAACTTAGTGCTCTACTTCTGACCTCTGTCTCATTTCTTCAGTCCTACATCTCCTATATCCTGATGTTAGTCCTGTATAACTGACTGTCAGACTAAACTCATCAAAGGTAAATTAAACGCATATATCTCTCTGGAGCTGTTCAGTTCTTTACTTGTTCAGATTTCCTCATACACTGGGAAATAATGGGTGTTTCGGGGTGTGGGGGCATTTTGCATTGGTTGTGTGGGTTTTTTTGTTTTTTTCAAGCAGTGTCATGGGCTACTGGAGAGTAGTGAAGAGTACTTCCCATCTCTTGTCTAAATACAGAGATCTATTTGTCTCTCAAGTAATCTACTTACTTTACAATAAATGGCAAAATCAAGCTGTGTACTTATTTAACTAAAACTTTACAACACAAATGAACCCTTCCTCTCCCAACACACACAATTTCACAAAGTGAAAGAACATTTATTTCTCTTTCTGCCCTGTTCTGCCCCAGAAACAGGAGCTTGAACCCTATAAGGGCCTTTTACATTTAGGTACTGCTCAGTGAGGTGCATTAAACTACAGTCTTATAAGAGTTATGTGGACATTTGATCCAAGAAAGCTCAGGAGCAACCAAGATGGGAGAGAAGGCTTAGGCTGGTGTTTGTTTGTATCATGTTGCCTTTTTTTTAATAAAGGGAACTATTGACACTTTGAAGTGTCATGAGGATTGTTTAAAGCTTAATGTTGATTCCACCAAATTACTTGCTGAAAACCAAGTGTGTAGCAGTAAACATGGCACTTCTTTAGAACAAGTTATATCTGCAGATCCTTACTAACTGTATCTCTGATGGACTTCTGATCACTACAGGGAATAGTGCCTTCCAGATTAACAAAAGGTAGTAAGGAATACACATGGGATGACTAAAGTGAGGGGAGAAGGGCTTTTTTTTTCCTCCTTTGGTTCTTGGGTTTGGGGGTTAGGGGTAGTTGCTACATAGCGAGCAGAACATACTTCTTGGTTAAGGAGAACAAAGGAGTACCTGATATCAAATTTTTTTTCCCGACTGGTTTGTTCTGTGGTGGACTAAATTTAGATTAATTTTCTTTGCTTGCTTTGCTTTTCTTTGCATTAACAGTACAATCACATTAAAAGTCTCTCAGCTTAATTTCCTTAGGAGAATAGTGAATGCCCAACTCCCAAACCTGGATTTTTCCTTAGTAACTTTGTTGATCAGAGGGAGAAACTTTTTTTTTTCCAATCGAGTAACAAAAAATTATTCTTTGAAGCCTTAGAAATTCTAGAGGAAAATGTTATAAGGAGCCCTATTTTGCTACCAGTTGCATTTATTCAAGACTTCCTAGCAGAGGGAAAGGCATACATTTGAAGAGTATTGAATGTGACCTACTTGTGTAGGTCTTCAGTTATTGCTATAGCCATCCAGTATCTTCTTGCTAAAAACTGACACCAGAACTAAGGGACACAACTGTAATTTGTAGTCTGACAAGAGATACGGTGTCCCATATCCCCATGGCTCCCAACCCCCATGCGTCCCAATCTCCATTCCCTATGGCTCCTGCACCGCTCAGGGATGGGGGAAAGGTAGAGGAGTTGGGGATGAAGGAGTGAAGTTGAGCCTGGGAAGTAGGGGGGAAGATGGTTTAGTTTTTTGTCTTTTTTTCTTGCTATCCAACTCTAATTGGCAATCAATTAATTTTAATTTAAGTTGAGCCTGTTTTGCCTATGGTGATAACTGGTAAGTGCTCCCTGTCTTTATCTCAGTCCATGACCTCTTCCATACTATTTTCTCCCCCTCCTGCCCTGTTGAGGAGGGGGAGTGAGAGAGCGGCTGGGTGGACATTTGGCAGCCAGCCAAGGTCAACCCATCATAGTGTGAAAGCTTTGCTCAGTGAAGTTGAGGGAGATCAACATAAAGGGTACATCAGTAGCCATGAAAGAGGCATAACTAGGACAGCTGTTCTAATAAATTAAACTTTTCCCTAGGCACTTTCACACTCTCTTTTCTTAAGATGTCAGTCACACCTTCCAGATGCATCTCTTCTAGCTCTCCTCCCCGTGGGATAAAGGACAAACAGTATAGCGGCAATATTATGTTGCTCCCTGTGTAGCTGCAAATGTCCTCAACAGCCGGGGGACGAAGGGGGGGCTTGTGTAAGAAAACAGAATTACTTCCAAAGCTTCAGTTAGCATTATCAGGCCTGGTATTTGAACATCATCAGCAACACTAAACTTCCAGAATACATATGGTAATGGTACTCTATATGCTTTTTTAAATAACTTAGGAAAACTGTTTTGTGTGGGTATTTTGGGGGTTTGTTTGGTTTTTAATTTGGATTTAATGCTGATGATGTGATACCAAAACCAGACTTTCTTAATTATGATTGTTCACCAGTCCTCTGGCATCTGCAGGTTTTACTCTGTCATTCTTGCTTATTTGGGCCAAACATTATATTGTCTCCAGTACATGCACCGCCACACTCGAGCTTGAGGCAATTTCTTTTAAAGTCCTTTCTTTTTTTTTTTCTTTTTTTTTTTTTTCTTCTAATAAGGTTGCAGTTAAATCATGATGTTCCAGCAATATGTAGCAACTATACCTGTCATTGCACCGGTCTTTATCTGTTAGCTTCCTTGTCTGCTAGCCTGCTGAGCTATCAAGCAAGCTTCTACTATGAAGATTCTGAAATGATGCACTTTTGACAATAGAAGAACACTTTATTCCCATTACATGTAGCCTTAAGTATACGCATTGCTCATACCAATACTGTCATTTATTGACAGTGTTGAACTGTCAGTGATCTAGTTAGCACAGTTAGGTGCTGTAGCTTTAGATGCTAGACAGAATGACATTTTTCTTATGGAGCTTGTTACTACATTTTGATTTTATACACTGGATTAAAGCCAAAACACAGACTGGTTTACAAGAAAAAAATAAAAATCAAACCAGGAATGGTTAACTGTTTACACAATGTTTCACAGAATTTGGAGATAGATCAGAACTCGTAACAAACTGGGGATTTGAATTCTGTGGGTGGGTTTTTTTGTTCTTTTAGAGAGGCTTACATCTACAAATGTGAAACTGTTGAATATTAATGAACTTCAACCTAATGGAAATATTAGCTTCAAATTAGATCACTTAAAGGCCCCATGTTAGAATGGAATATAGGAGATTCATAAGAAGATTCTTCATTCTTAATTCAGAAGGTAATTCTGTAGAGATTTGTAAAAAATATGAAGAATCAGTGTGAATGCAATATGAATGGGAATGTGCAAATATGTGTTTAACAGGGGTTAAGAATGGCTTGTGTTGATAATGGAGAATACCATTTCCAGGACACAGCTCTCAGGATGCTGTTCCTAATGGTAAAATGCAGAAATGTTGCCTGTATCAAGGCGAGAAAGTCTGCACCATGGTAGGACTACACTATAGGTGATTTGTCAGTAGTTAAGAAGAACTCAAGAAACGTGGTAAGGACCTGGCAGCTGTCAACTTTTTTTTTTTTCTTCCATGTTGTATGTGTGAACCTGGCCAGACCATTCAGATGCATTTATTGGTGTTTGTAAGTGCAGAAAGTCATCTTGACTAAAGATTTAAAAACAAAAATCCCTTTCCCCTTTATAAGACCTTGCATTAAATTTTGTTACACTGTTTTCTTGCAACTCCAAACTTTTAGGATCTTGATGTTCCAGAAAGGCATATTTGCTGACTGGCTTTAATAAAATCCCTAGATTTTAGAAACTCCAAGAAAAATACACTTGACTTTTAACCTGCTCTAGGTGTTTTGGTCCTGTTGTGGTTAGATTAAGGCAACAAGTAAGTATTTTCAGTCTGCAGGACTCTAGTCCTACAGTACTTTACGGATGTAGTGTTCTGAATGTGTATTTCATGAAAAATGGGAGGAATGCCTTCTAAAATTAATCCTGATCTAAAGAACAACATCAGTACACTGCATTCGTTTGACATTTATGCTGAGTCTAGGCAATTTGATTTATACTGAATACTTGTGCCACTGGCCTATGTAGTACTGTTTTTTTTTTAAAAAAGTATTATTCTCCACCTCAAAACTTCAAAAAATTTTAAGTCAGGTCTCTAAAGGTACATTCACTTTCTAAAAACAGGGTTCACTTTGTTAATTGTCTGGTTTCAGAGTCTTTAGGATATACTTGGATTGTGATTTTTGTCACATCTGCTAGACCCTAGTTAGCAAAGTGCAATGTTCTTTTTTTGATCTAAAATACAAGCTCTTAAGGCAAACACCAAATGCTGAAAGACAAATTGCACTTTCATGTAGGATTGTAAAGCATAGATGCTTCTAAGTGCTATAGAAGAGTCACTTTGAGCCTCTTGTTGCATTACTGAGGCTTGTGGCTTAGTCCATGAATAGAAGCTGAACACAATGGTAATCACTGTTTAAATTTAGAAAAATTTACATTTAGGTCTCTTTTCCTACCCTATCTTTTCAATAAATTTAGGCAAGTTAGAATAGTGCAGCTGTTGTTTTCCACGATACCCCTGGAGTTGTGTTGAGTGGTGCACATCCAAGACTTATCCTGACTGTTTTGTGGGAAGGGACCTGAACACACACAATCTTCTCACATGTGGACATGTTTGAACAAGAAGAAATTTCCATCATGTTTGTCATAGCCAAGCATAAAGGCTAAATTTACTTGTCCTTTTTTCACTGCACTCCAATAAATTGTACAGGTGCAATGGGCAAAGAATTTGCAAGGATTTACATAAGTGCAATAAGAAGCCTGTATAATTTAATAAATATATCTTCATATCAGATCGCCCTCTTTACACTTGTCCTATTTCTTCAGTAAGGATGCACACATAATTTAGAAGCAGACACATCAAGTGGGATGCTAAATTGGTGCTGCCTCAGCCTGTTCTTGGTACCACTTGTGCAGCCGTCTGTCTTCCAGACGCTGCCTTTTCAGCGCAGGAGAGAGAGTCTCTCACCACAGACAGTATTGCTTTAGCTGTGCAAGGATGGGAATAGATAGATTTAAGATCTTTATTTAGGGGCAATATCTTGGTTCTCCACTATGTTTAGCCATAAGGCATACAGCAGTTCTTTGCCTAGAGTGGAATGGCTAACTCACTTGCTCTTTCTCTTCTCAAAACTGTCTTTGTCCTCCACTATCAATAATATACATCCAAAAAATTAGTCAAAAAAACCACAAACAAACAAAAGTACTTTCTGAAAATGTGTGAGAGCTTCATGAGAAATGAAATAGCAAAAAGTAAATAAGGGAGGAGAGAGAGAGGAATTAGGGAATTGGACAAGATAAAAATTCATAAGTTTTTATCTCCACTCAAGCCATGTCATTTAATATCCCTTTTACTCTATTTCCATGCAGATAATGCTCACTGTATACCATCAGGATCTTTAAAGCTATAAGAAATGTTAAGAGACTGAGAAGCACAACAGGCTATTTTTGGCAGGTTGTAACGTCATAATGTCCTTGGACATCACACACTTCTGTTCCTTCCAGTTTTATAATGCGTTAGGGAATTTGTGCAAACCATATCTGTTTTGTAAAGCTACAGCATATTTGATAGCAAAACCCTCATATTCTTCCCAAGTCTGTTTTCTGTGCTAGAGTGGATGTTGCGGTTAGGAAAGGATGTTCTAACAGCATAGTCAACTTTTATAGGAATGTTTCCTGGCATGCATTTCCATCAGCTGTCCCACTAAACATGGCAAAGTTAAGAAATTTCATCCATAAATTAGCCATCTGGTAGCTGATAATTCTTCTCTGTCCCTTAGAGATAGCAATTTTGTTTTGCTTTTCATTAAAACCTGAGTTTGCATGTGCTCACAAGAGAATAAATTTTCAGGGGATTCATTGAGTTCAGGACTACTGTCCTCCTTGACATACTCTCTCTTTTGCAAAAACACTGGTAGTGACAGGTGTTTCTAGGGCCAAATGGTTTCCATGTGTGAGTGAAGCCATTGTGGGTTAAGGCAGCCATGGATTTCAAAGCATTCAGTCCTGGTCTCCTTAACATTAGAGTTATTGAATTATGCTGAAACAGAGCTGCAAAAAGTTCCCCTACCTCCCTGTACACACTTTTAAACACCTTGCTTATGGATAATGATATTAACTGTTCCACTATTTCTCGGCATTTTTTAATGAATAGGGGGGAAACTTAAAACATTGCTGGAAAGGATTTCGCTCAGTTACACTCTCTGCTCTGTCCTGCCTGTTAGTCTTTGAGAAAATTAAATGTGAATGAGGGAGGACTGGGAAAAGATCATTCTTCAGTCTCTAGAAGTCTTTATTTTAGAGGAAAATGACCTCTTGTTATTTTAGCACTGTTAGCACACTTGCAAAAAAAGAAAAAAAAAAACATAAATGTTCTAGTTCTGCATTTATGGAGGAACTTGATATTTGTATACTAAAAGGTGATAACTACTGAAGTTATAATTAGAATGTTTGGGAAGAGGGGGGAAATGATATAGTAATTAAGGTTGAGCTGTCCTTTAAATTCATCTCCATAACATTTAAATGCATTCATTAACTCAATACATAATTAGGAGGCATGCCATTAATGCAACAGTTCTGAATGTTTATCAAATTACTTCCAGTCATCGGTGTATCTTGATGACGCCTGGCAATCCAGTGTATGGACATCAATAAAATACTAATTATGAAATACTAATTGTAATCACTCCATAAGGTCTAAAAAGAAGCATCACTATTTAAATTAAATTAAGTTAATTTTATTGACTTAATTATTGAAGGATGAGCTGTTCCAAGCTGTAAAATTCTGAACTGACATTTCAAATTACTTCCATACTTATAATTAATGCCAATTCTTCTAAAAGCAAAGACCACAAACAAATAGAAGCTGGAGATAATAGGTCATGCAAATTAACACATGCTTGCTCACCAACTGTTGAAAAATAGTTACTTTTAAAATAAGTTATACAATATTTTTTTTGCTTTTTAGTACAGAAAAAACCCAGAAGATCTATAATATCAAGCTGTTTTTTAAGTAAGCCTGCTCTATTTGTCATGTAGTCAGATAAACTACAATTGCAATAGGAAGTGTTTGTTAACAGCTAGGCAAAATATGTAGGTAACTCACAACTTGATCTGATTTTTCTTTTTTTTTTTTTTCTCCTTCCTTCTCTGCAATCTCATTTCCCAGTAACTGGGCTCACAGCTAACCCTAAGGCAATATACTTGATCATTAATCTTTTCATTCATAAAGTCTAAAGCATTAATAGTGTAATTAATAGTCTGAGTTGAAGGAAATGTTGCTGTCCAAAGGTTACAGATATTTAAATAATACTACATTTATTTTCCACTGCATTAGGAGGTTTTTAACCCATGTTTGGCTTGCACTTGTAATAATGAATTAATTAATTATAGGCATGCTTTGTTCACAGTTAACTGATCGGTTTGTAAAATCATTATGCAAGCAAATAGTTTTATATTCAGAGCTTTGTTCTGTTTTATACAAGAATAACAAGGCTGTTTGGAGGGGATAGGGTGGTGTGCTGGTTTTGGCTGGGATAGAGTTCATTTTCTTCTTAGTAGCAAGTATGGGGCTATGTTTTGGATTTGTGCTGGAAACAGTGTTGTTTTAGCTATTGCTGAGCAGTGCTTACACAGAGTCAAGGCCTTTTCTGCTTCTCACCCCACCCCACCAGCGAGTAGGCTGGGGGTGCACAAGAAGCTGGGAGGGGACACAGCTGGGACAGCTGACCCCAACTGACCAAAGGGCTGTTCCACACCATATGACGTCATGCTCAGCATATAAAGCTGGGGAAGAAGGAGGAAGGGGGGGACGTTTGGAGTGATGGTGCTTGTCTTCCTGTCCTGGTTTCGGCTGGGATAGAGTTAATTTTCTTCCTAGTAGTGGGTATAGTGCGGTGCTTTGGATTTTAGTATGAGAATAATATTGATAACACGCTGATGTTTTGGCTGTCGCTAAGCGGTATTTACATTGGTCAAGGACTTTTTTTTCTTCAGCTCCCCATGCTCTGCCAGGTGCCCAAGAAATGGGAGGGGGCACAGCCAGGATAGTTGATCCAAACTGACCAAAGGTCTATTCCATACCATATGATGTCATGCCCAGTATATAAACTGGGGGAGTTGGCCGGGGGGTAGCGATCGCTGCTTGGGGACTGACTGGGCGTCGGTCGGCGGGTGGTGAGCGGTGGTATAATTTTTTTTTTTTTTCCTTCTTTTTTTCCCTCCCTTGGGTTTTGTTCCTCTCTCTCTCTCTCGTTGTTTTCCTTCTCATTATAATTCATTATTATTATTATTTTGTTCCAATTATTAAACTGTTCTTATCTCAACCCACGAGTTTTCTTACTTTTGCTCTTCCGATTCTCTCCCCCATCCCACCGGGGGGGAGTGAGCGAGCGGCTGCGTGGTGCTTAGTTGCCAGCTGGGGCTAAACCACGACACTTCCCAAGTAACCGTTACGCGTGATGGAGCCCTGCTTTCCAGGAGATGGCTGAACACCTGCCTGCTGATGGGAAGTAGTGACTGAATTCCTTGTTTTGCTTTGCTTGTGTGCACAGCTTTTGCTTTACCTATTAAACTGTCTTTTTCTCAACCCATGAGTTTTCTTACTTTTACTCTTCTGATTCTCTGCTCCATCCCCCTATGGGGGCAGTGAGCAAGTGGCTGTGTGGGGCTTAGTTGCCTGCTGGGGTTAAACCGTGACAGGTGGATGTGGGAGGCACTGCTATGTATATTGGGGTATATTGGGTATATTGGGGCTGTGACAAGGTTTTGGTGCCTCACAGAAGAAATAAGGGCTGTTTCCTGACTACAGGCTATTTAAAAGGCATGCTGCTGGGTTTCTTTGTGCTGCCAGATATATTCCATCTGCTCATATGAGGATAATCTGACTGTTCTTCAGGTCAGGTCTTCTTTAGCATATAACTGAAAGCTAAGCTTTATTATTAAAGACCTACTAACTGGGACAAATGGGACAGACCTAAGATATCTTAGGCAAGCTAAGATCTAGGTTTTGCATAATGTGAGTTGAGATTAACTAAAACTGTATCTGTTCTGTAGTATTTTAGAGTTAAACCCCTATGAGTGTATAGCTTGAATCAGGTAACTCCAAATAGTATTAGAGATCTTTAAATCTGTATCAAATATATTTCAAGTTCTTCAGGTTTTCACTTATTAATAATTAATTGAAAGGAATGTGATTGAATTTCCATTAGTTTGAAATAATGAGGTGAAATTATATTATGAGAATGTTTTCCACATAAGGTGCAATCCATTATAAAGGTGAAAGTGAAGTCTTTCTTAACTCTTGGTATACTTTCATTTGGAGAAGATGACTTCGAACTATGGAAGAGCATAAGCTATTCAGAGGCCCCAATAAAATATCAAAAGCTTCAAAATCCTATATTTTTGAAGTGAAGTTAGTTAATTATGTTTATTGTAAAAGCTATTGTGATAGGAGCATACTCTTATGCAGAACCAGACGTGTACAGGTTCAAGCAATAAGCTTATAAATTTTTACAGCCTTGTAATGAAATTGGAAGCTGCTTTAGGACAGGATCAAAAAGCTAGGTCAATGTCTGTTGACCTCAGCAGACTTTCAGCAAGGCCTTTACTTACAGAAATCTAATACCTGAAAGGATAACTGAAAATACACAGCCATCAAAAAAGCAGAATTGTTATTCCTGCCTTCTTATTGGTGGTAGCTTATCAGAGTTGATGAAAAATTTTGCTCTGCTAGGTTTACAAGAAATTTATTGGGGCAATATCCTGTGAGGTGTTGGCCTTTAGATTTCCCTGTTGTTATAGCATAATTACAAATGTTTGTGTAAAGATGCAGCAACACTTACTCCATGCAGGTATTTGTTCAACATTGTTCTCACACCCCAACCTCATTTTTACAAGTAGTTCTTGATTAGTAGTGTTAGTAAGTTGTGCTTCTTTCTTTTTTTTTTTCCCCCTAAAAGTTACACCACCCTGATATACTGCATTTCTGTTGGATTATTTGCATTCCAAGACTTACTAATGGTTTAGACTGGGATGTTTCAGATGTTAGGATCTAGTCTAAGAATTTTAAAACCTCTTTTTTTTTTTCTGTGTCATTTCATTCATTTATTTGTGTTAGCAGTGCTTTTAAACTTCCATTGAGCTGTTCCAACAGTATTGATGGAGTAGGGTTGGAATCACAATGGTGACAGTCACCTTCTAATTGAACTCAGCACAAAATGTTTTTTGCAAAACATTTCATCTTTGACAAATTGGTCTACGTTAACTCAATTACTTTATTAGAAAATTTCTGATCAGATCTACATGGACGGCAGTGGACATCTTGGCCAGCCACCATGCCATGCAGAACTGAATAACAGAATAAAAAGGTGTAAGCGTTCGTTCTTGCTTTCATGATGCTATGGTGCCACTAATATGGTTAGGGTACTTAGCATGTTTTGAGACCTCACTACTTGGTGACTTCAGTGGCCTCTGTCTTCCTAAAACATCTGCTACCAGGTTTTTTGATCAGTTGTTTTCTAGATGTGCAGAATAATTATTTTCCTCTGTCAACACAGGCACTTCTATGCTTGCCTTTGGCTGAAGTCTGAGGAATCTTCTCTCTAGAGATCCTTCTCCCTGTGAGAGATTTTGCAACTTTATCACACTCTGATAAACAGATTTTCTTTTTTAAATATCCCAGTGCATTGTTTCAGAAAGCACTCCTCCCAGGCTGGTATCAACTAGGCTGTAGGTAGAGTCTTTACTCCATCATCCAGATTATCAATGATGAACGCTGGACAGTTTCAAGGGCTCCACTGATGCCTTCTATCAGACTGACTACAAAATGTGTGCAGATAACTTAAAGTAAACTTATACAAGCATTTGTGCATCTACTAAACATAAATTTCAGCTTGAGTGTGGATGACTGAAGCACCACAGCAGAGTGAAAAAAGTTACTTTTTTCTAGTGACTTTTTTAGAAAGTGACTTTTGCCACCCCAAAATTCTGAAGTCATCACTGGTCATTGCACACCAGCAGCTCTCATTAACATCAACCAGACACTCTGAGCCCAAAAGTGAAAAAAACAAACCAAAAACCCCACAGTATAGCAGTTCATCTCGACTAGTTTTTCAGTATCCTCTTCCTCCTCCCTCTCCATGCTTTGTTAATTAAAACTGATTAGTGACATCAAAGTTGGTTTCCTTTTATGGAGAACCTTACAGGAACTAAGTGAGCAGTGTCATCCAACTCTGGAAAAAAAAGCTATTTAGACTAAAGTTCAGAAAGCAGGCATCTATCATTTTGGTGCCTCCTGGCTGCCTCAGTAGGAGTAGATGGGCTCAAGGTAGATGGGCTGCTGATCTCTACAGGGAAGCATGGTTCCTTTGAGACAGGGAAAAATGATGTGGCATGTGTAAATAAATACATGAATCAAGTGGGAATGGGGAAGACAGGCATAATCATGTAGAAAACAACACTACATAAAAAGATCTTGGGGTTATCATGAACTGCAGGCTGCATATGTTGGGGTGGGGGTGGAGCTGTGTCGTGGTTTAACCCCAGCTGGCAACTAAGCACCACACACCTGTTCACTCACTTCCCCCCGGTGGGATGGGGGAGACAATTGGAAGAGTAAAAGTGAGAAAACTTGGGGGTTGAGATAAAGACAATTTAATAGGGAAAGCAAAAGCTGCGCATACAAGCAAAGCAAAACAAGGAATTAATTCACTACTTCCCATGGGTAGGCAGGTGTTCAGCCATCTCCAGGAAAGTAGGGCTCCATCATGCTTAATGGTTACTTAGGAAGACAAGCACCATCACTCCAAACTTCTCCCCTTTCCTTCTTCTTCCCCAGCTTTATATGCTGAGCATGACAACATATGGTATGGAATAGCCCTTTGGTCAGTTGGGGTCAGCTGTCCCAGCTGTGTCCCCTCCTACCTTCTTGTGCACCCCCAGCCTACTCACTGGTGGGGTGGGGTGGGGTGAGAAGCAGAAAAAGCCTTGACTCTGTGTAAACACTGCTCAGCAATAATGAAAACATCCCTGTGTTATCAACACTGTTTCTAGCACAAATCCAAAACATAGCCCCTTACTTGCTACTATAAAGCAAATTAACTCTACCCCAGCCAAAATCAGCACAAGTTGGTAGCAAGTCATTTGGCTGTATGGACAGAAATGCCTAGGGAGGTGTTTATGCTGCCCTGCTTATGTTCTACCAGTGGGATTGGTTAGGGGGGTGGAGGAGGTGGAGGTGGAGGGATAAGTTTTTGATGCTGTGCTTGAAGAAATTTGGGGATAAGTCTTAAGGAATGTAACAAAAGCACAAGAATTAAAAGAATGTCTTCGGGTATTTATTGATAAATTTACAAGTTCATAGTTCTTGGATTATAGTGAGGACACCTTTGGGAACTTGTATGACAATTCTCTAGCTTTGTAGCTCTGTGAGACCTATTTCTTCAGCATACCTCAAGGCTATGTTGATTACTATGGATTCACTACTGTCACAGATTCACTAACACTAATATAACATGGACTAGAGGAAAATCCTAAGTGGAGGGTTTTCAGAAACTAACAGCTGGTTTTGCTAATGAAAAATTGGAACTTACTGTTCAGTGGTTTCTGAATAGAAGGGTTACTAAGCTTAGTCCTGTTCTGTTTGATGTAGGGTTTTTTGGCTTCCTTGGTTAATGAAGTCCTTTACTGAACATTTGGATATATGAAAGGTCTATTTTGCTATAGCCGAAGTAGCTCTAAAATCACAGTAGGGTATATCTGGAAGACCGAGATGGAAATGGAAATATCTAATGGCCATGAAAATGCTGAGCAATGTCTACCTTGTGGTATAACAGCTTACTGTATTTTGTATGGTGTGGCATATTACACTGTACATTAGCTGCAGAGATCTTGTCATGTGAACCTTTTCCTCTTAAAACACTACGCAATTTCCAATGCTTTTTCTTTAATCCTCTGTGACAACATGTGAAAAATTTCTAATGAAACTGCATTTGCTTCTTAGGAAAATTAACATTTTAGAAAACAGTGGAGTTACTAATGATATTAGATGCACAAACTGTCAGTCAGAATAAGAAAAGGCAAATCAAGCCAAACTTTGGATTGACACACTATAAACAAACAAAGCTGTTCAAATTTTATAGCAGTGAGAGGCTCATATACAAGATTATGTCTTGAACAACAGGAAGATGAAGACTTACACCTATAGTAATTATTCTGTGCCTAGTGGAAATGTCATGCCTGAAGAATAGGGTAGGAGTTTCAGAACTCATTGTTCTCCTCATCCTAGGTTATGAACCAGGCTTCTGGGCAAAAGCCTGTGGAGGGAGCTGTTGCTTTCAGAAAGCAGAGTTTACTGTGGGATGAAGGATATAGCTGGGTTCTGACAATACTGGTAGTTGTGATGCTTGTAAAAAATATTTCTTTAGCACAATCTCCAGCAAAGTTATTGCCTTGGTCCTGCTTTTGCATACTCCCTGTTCTTCTCCTTTATAATTTGCCTGTCTCTTGCCTCACAGCAAGGCTCCTCCTTTCTTCTTCTTAAGCATAGACTGGAAGATTGACCACTGAGGCTGACTGAACACTATTCCAACTAGCCCAGGAGGTTTTTGGCCTTGGCTGTTAGCAGGATTCAACTTTATATTCCTAGGAAATTTGATTAAATTTAAAAAGTTATTGCACCTATTCCAGTTTCCATGGGAAAACTGATAGAACGTTTCACTTCTATTAATCTCTTCTCATTATTTTCCAGAAGATAAGTCATCTGCTACCTAATTTTCTGGGCATCTAAGCACTGATTTGTCTTTTTTTCTTTTTTTCTTTTATTTATTAGAGAAAATTTGAGATCTGCTTTTGTGCCACTCATACAGTCTCACCATAACTGACTTTGTACATCACTGGTTAGAACAAAGGGTGGACAGAAATCATGGTTTGTGGGTAGAAGTTGTGAGATAAGGAAAAGTGGGACAGAATTATGAAACAGAATCATAGAATCATAGAATCATTTAGATTGGAAAAGACCTTTAATAGGTTTAATTGGTTGGTATTCCTTCTGCACTGGACTGGGAAGCGCTTCCATCAGAGATGTGATATAAGCAACTGAAAGGAGAGGGTCGTTCATGCATTCAAAGGACAGAGAAGTAGCACCAAGTTCATGGTATGTCTTGTTATAGTATGCCCTAGAATGCCATGGGATCTCCAAGATCCCAAGATTGACAAAAGAGTATGAAATGTCACTGTTTCATTGCATTCAGACAATAATGGATCAATTCTGTGTCTGAAGTTTTGTTTTATACGACTGCACAAGGTGTACCACAAAATTTCTGCAGTGACAGTCCTGTATCTTAGGAGCTAGTCATCTTAGTAAACTATTGTAAGTAAGAAGTCAGGCAAGTATCTGAGAACCTTGATGTACTGGTGTTTCTCTGTCTGAGAGTAGCACTGAACCAAAGAATGAGAATAGACAAGAATGAGAATAAGAATTTCTGATAATACACAGTGAGCTAAAGTAACTTTTATATTGCTTTATTTTTACTGTATTATATAGCAAGGAATTTTTACATGAGAGTCTTTTCTTAGTTGTAACCAGCTGAACCTAGGTTTGACACTGGAGAAAAGTGGCTAGAGGAAGTTGACAACATAGGGAGAAACCCCAAATGGATGTATTGGGTTACATGGCAAGATTTGGGTGGGGGCTGCAGTGGTGGCTTCTGTGAGAAGACACCAGAAACTTCCCCCATGTCTGACAGAGCCAGTGCCAGCCGGCTTCAAGACTGACCCATCACTAGCCAAAGCTGAGCCCATCAGTGACGGTGGTAGTGCCTCTGTGATAATGTATTTAAGAAAGTAAAAAATGCTGCACAGCAGCTGGAAGAGAGGAGTGAGAATATGTGAGAGAAACAATCCTGCAGACACCAAGGTCAGTGAAGAAGGAGGAGGAGGAGGTGCTCCAGGTGCCGGAGCAAAGATTCCCCTGCAGCCTGTGGAGAAGACCATGGTGAAGTAGGTATTTCCCTACTGGAAATATTCTCCCATACTGGAACATTTCTTAAAGAACTGCAGCCTGTGGGAAGGACTCACATTGGAGAAGCCTGTGAAGGACTGTATCCCGTGGTAAGGACCCCACAGTGGAGGAGGGGAAGAGCATGAGAAGGAAGGAGTGACAGAGATTAAGTGTTATGAACTAACCACAGCTCCCATTCCCCATCCCCCTGTGCCACTTGGGAGGGAGGAGGTCAAAGAGTAGGGAGTGCAGCTGAGCCTGGGAAGAAGGCAGGGGGGAGAACGTGTTTTTAGTTTTGTTTTCATTTCTCACTATTCTACTCTGTTATTAATTGGCAATACAAAATTCATTTCCCCAAAGTCAAGTCTGTTTTGCCCATGCCAGTAACTGATAAGTGATGTCCCTGTCCTTATCTCGACCTTGAAGCTTTTCCATTGTATTTTCTTCCTCTGTCCTGCTGAGGAGAGTGATAGAGCGCTTGGAGGGCACCTGGTGGCCAACAAAGGTCAACCCACCACAGTGGGGCAGAAATTGATGTACTGGGAGTGGACACTGGCCTGTCAAAAGCTCAGGATGCTCTGTTCTGCGCTAGGACTAACGTCCCTTAGCATGATTGTCATTTTCAGCACATAGAGAAAAGCGTTCAAAGTTTGAGGTCTTAGTCTCCAGATATCACTCCCATCATATATACATAGCTTACAAATGCCTTAACTTTATCTGTAATTAAATATCAATAAAGCAAACTCATTTCCAGCTGACTTTGCCATAACAAAAAGGGCTATAGTCATCTTGGCTATCTGCTAACAGTTTCCCAGGTGCCACCCTAGGCAATGGTGAATGAAAGATCTGCTTAAGATACTGGGCCATGCCAGCACCCACTCTAAATGCTATCTTGCAGAAAGTAAAGTTCACTGATGGTCTCTGGAAAAAGGATGTTATATCCAGCTCCTGCCTATAGTGCAGCTACCTGGAGTCCTGTCAGAGTAAAATAAGAGAAAAAAACCCAGGACCTGTCTGTCTGAGATTCTTGCCTTTGCTACATTGAGTACAGTCTAGAGAATGTACTTTTTTTCCAGATTTGCTGTCGTAGGCTTTTCTACTGTAGTGGCTGTTATGCAAGTGTTTACTTCTCTCTTCCCAGTGCATATTATGTTATTAAGGATTAAGGTATGTGTCTCTTGGAAGGTGCAAAGGCAAATGGTCCACAATCAGCTTTGTCCAGTCAACTTCAGAGCAGAAGAGTTACAATATAAAATGATGGAATAATATAGAAAATGCAGGAAAGTAGTTGGAAGACTGCCAACCTAGTACAAAAGCTATGCATGAACCTTACTCATACTGAAATAACTGAAAGAACTTAATTCATTTTAAAAGCCCATTTGAGAATTTGCACCAACTGGCCAGTTAACTCAAAGTAGGAGTTGTGCTATGTGATCACAGGGTATTATAATTTGGAAAAAAAACCGTCAAGAGTTGATGAAAAATTAAATCTTTATCTAGATAAGATCTTAAACGCCTGTGACCTTCCAAACCTTGTCTTAACTTTGTAAGGGAAATATTGATACATTATATATAGACTAGGACGTGTCTTTTTTTATTAACAATAATATTAAACTCTGAAAGCATCTCTGAATATTTAAAAGCACAGACTCTTTTGCTATGCTTATCCTCATTTATTTTTCTTTTTGTCGTTAATCTTCAACAATTGTTTCTATTATCTCTTAAAAAATTATTCATGCGAATGATCTATGGCATGGTATTACAGCTGCATGCAACCAAATATATAACTCATATATATATATATTTGTATTTTGTTTGCTTGCCTTCCTATACTCAAATCTATAACTACCCTATTGTCTGCTATTCTCTCTGTTTTCATCTTTTTTCCCCTCTTTTTCCCTGTTTATGGCTCCATCTACATGTGCAGAACTTCACAATGTTCACAAGTCCAGACAATTCACCCTTTGTCCCATTCTTCAAAAACATGAGCACTGGTAAATGCTGTGTTCCCTCCCTAGGAGTCTTATCTGGCAGGAATTCCTAGAGCACTTTTAGGCAATAGTCACATCATCTAGCTTCAGAAGGCCATTTTAGGTGCTTTGGATTTGGGAACATTTACTTGTCCCTGTTGACTACTTAAAAAAACAAGTAGTAATAATAATAGAACAAAACCCACCTTTGACTCTAAAGTGTGTATGATGTGGTGTATTTAACTGCAGAAAGTGAGTGTGAGGAAATCACAGAACTGTGATTTCCACTATGTGGATATGGAGCCAAGGGATTATGCCCTTGTCTCGCTCCATAAAATTCTACAAGTTAGATTAGTCACATAAGACCTGGAATCAATTTGCATGGGTTCTTTCCTTTTTGAGAGCTTAAATCCAGTCCTCTCTGAGAAGTAGTTGGATGCATGCTAGGCTTCATACTACTCTGGAGTGAGGTCTACCTCAGTCACATCTATCACAGTTGTTACATCGGGGAGGGTAGGTAGTCACTGAGCCAGAAAGAGTGCACAAAAGGATTCAATGAAACTCCCTGTGCAGACTTTAAGTGTTGCCTAATCCATGGTTTGTGGTACCTATTTCTATTGCTCACAGCCACAAGAAAATAATAAATTGAAACTGGCAGATGAACTGAGTGATGTGTGATGCTGCCTGTGGCACAGGAGTTGCTCATTATTGCTGTCAGTGGACTAGCAAAGATGGGGTACACTTTATTGACCTTAGTCCCTCTGAAAGGTATCATTATGGTAATGGAGGTCACATAAGTACCTTATCTTCACCTGCCTTTCAACTTTTTGTTATTTAAGGAAGTATAAGAAGTGGTTTACAATCTCTGGTAGCATGTAGAAGTGTAACTCTGATTTTCTTAATATAACTGAATTTCTATATTCTTACATCACAGATTATGTCCACTATAGCACCCCTTTTGACTAATGGCAGCCTTTACTGTTAGACTGTTAAATCAGAACTCCAATTAAACCCTATATCTCAAGCATTTCATAGTTCTTTGTGATAAAAAAAGCTTTCTGGGTTTGGAAGGGGAAGATTACTAGTCAGAAGAAAGGGCTGGATTTTTAGTTTCTTTTGTAGTGTCTGTGCTGGACAACAATAAATGAATCTGTGGAGCTGCAATTTGGAGGTAGGTGTTATTTAATTTTTTAAAAATCTTCAGGCATACCAGTAAAATCATGCAAGTTGAGGAAAAAATAACTTCTACTACTAAGTGTTACCCTAAACCTTTGGATAGAAATTAAAGGCAAGCTCTTGTTGATTTCTACTTTCTGCAAAAACAGTTTTCATTTTGCCATCCTAACCCAGCTGCAGATAAAATACCCACATATGCTGTCGCCTGTTGAGATTCTTGTGAATCATAGTTTAAGACAGGCAGGAATTATATCGAGCAGGAGATAACTCTGTGTTTCTGTAGTGAAATGTCATAAGATGTTAAGTCTTTCTCTGCCTGATGCATACAATTTGTGTCAGTTTTTATGCATGGAAACCCACAGGAGAGCTACCCCTGGCCTTCCATGAATGAAAAGCAAGCTCCCCTCAAGTGTCACCTCCCTTCCAAAGCATACAGGGAATGTGGGACTCGCATAGGAGTTGCTGTCAGAGCTTTGACTGCAGCAGCGTCCACAAGTCAATAGATCCACTCGTTCAGAGCCATTGTGCCACCGTGTGGAGTGGGAACGCCATTGCTTTGACCAAAACCGTCGCTACTTGGCACCCGTAGGTGGTGCTCCTCATGCTCAGGGTGGAGGTGTTAGTAAGGTAGCCAACCTTTTATTGACGTTGTTCCACAGATCCCAGAAAAGTCAGTGATCTCCCTGTACTGAAGATGTGCAAGGTCCCAGATGATGCAATTTCCCTTTGTCTTTTGTGAGGTAAGGCGTAACGTGTGCAGAGCTGAATTCTTTTTTTCTGTCATATGCAATAAAACCGGGTGGGGGTTTAGATAACATATTGAGTATGTAATGATTATTTAACCCTAACATAATTAACTTCTGGCATTAAAATTTACTTTATTTTTATGTATGCTTTTCTATTGGTTGAATGATAAAGTGGCAGTGAAGTATTTCTATTTCAGCTGAGGAGCAAGATATCTGTGCTCCAAACAATTTACAGAACACACAACACTAGATCCACTATGACTTTACACAAACAGCAAGACTGATCTTTCTGGGTAAATGTGCTACTTTGCCTTCTTTGAGTGTACGTATTACTCTGTTATTATGGGCTATTTGATGCTGGAATGTTTCTAGAAGCTACTGCTATTTAGAAACAGGCTGTAACATGGCGTCAAAGATGTATAAGTCTAACAGAAAATGTGAAGATAAACTAATAAGATTTTAAACAGCAAACAGTTATCTGCAATGTAGACATATTGTTTCTAAATTGATACAGAAAATATTTTGCAACAGTATTGAAGCTCAACTGTCAAACACTAGATGCAACTACATATGCAGGAAAGATTTTCTTACTTATGCTGTGTAGTTTAACATAAAGTCCAGAAGCTGCATACAGATCATCCTCCAAATTACAACCAATTTCTTCTTGGCATTTTTCCAAGGGTCCTATAGACATCGACAGTCATTAGGATGCATTGCTCCCATGAGTTTTAGTTGTCTTTCCTGAGGGTTTGACATATAGCTGGATGCATACTCCCCAGTCAATTGATGGAGATTTATCTCTGTCTTATGACTGTCAGTTCACATGAAATACATATGTCTGCTATATGCTTGATTCAGTGGTAGGAAGCGCCTGAGCTGGCTGGGCCTGAGCCCCACAGCTGCACCATGGGGAAGAAGTGAGGGACTGCAGTGGGAGACTCCCTGCTGTGGGGGATGGAGGTCATTGTCTGCTGACCCAACCTGCTGTCCAGGAAGGTTTGCTGCTTGCTGAGGGCTCAGAGAGGACATCATGGAGAGGCTGCTGAAGCCTGTTTGGCCCTTAGATGTCCTCATGGGTGTTTTGAAAAGCCACAAAGATGATTAAAGGACTACAGTATCTCCCATATGAGGAAAGGATGAGAGAGCTGGGACTGTTTAGCCTGGAGAAGAGAAGGCTGAGGGTGGGTCTCATTAATGTATATAAATACCTGAAGGGATGGTGCAAAGAAGACAGAGCCAGGCTCTTTTCATTGGTGCCCAGTGGCAGGACAAGAGGCAATGGGCACAAAACAAAACATAGGAGGCTTCATATGAACATCAGGAAACACTGTTTTACTGTGAGGGTGACTGAGCACTGGAACAGGTTGCCCAGTGAGGTTGTAAAGTCTCCATCCTTGGTGATATTCATAAGCCATTTGGACACTGTCCTGGATAACTGGCTCTAGGTGGTCTGGCTTGAGCAGGGGTGTTAGACCAGATGACCTCCAGAGGTCCCATCCAACCTCAACCATTCTGTGATTCTGTGAGTCTACAAAATGTCTTAACTGGTATAGTCAAGTAGATTCATTGTATATAAGGCACCAATGTTATGGTCATGTAACTGAGTCAATGTCTGAATAAAAATACTTTGCTTTTTATTTTTTAATGTAAAAATAACTTTTCTTTAATCTCAGTTTTTGGAGCTGAAGTACGTATTTTTATCTCCTAGCCTTCCCTCATGGATTTTTTTTTAAAAAAGAATCATTCTAACAGAAGTGCTTGCAATCTGACAAAGGGCAGATCTGGTAAAGCATTCTTGGTAGATCATTTAAGCAAATGAAAAATTTTAAACAAGTATGATAGGTATATGCTTTAAATGTTCGCAGACAAGTGCCAGAAAATGAATGCTTGTGGAAGTTGTAGGCATATAAAAATGAATACCTTTGCATTCAAGAGCATACCAGAAGTATACCTGCATGGAAATTTATCCTATTTGTACTGTCAGGGGACCTGGATATAGAAATACATTCAGAAAAAATATAGGTTTATTGGTCTTTTTCTAAATAATGTCTTAAAAAAAAAGTTAGATAGATACTAGGGTAGCAGTTGCTTCAAATTAAAGAGGTATTTCTGTGGGATTAAGATATTGTTCTGAAAATTTGGCATATTTGAGAGATTTTTCTTTTCCTTTGGTACTAGTGATATTCTTGAAGTACTCCTATAACATATCATATGTCATGTGAAATTTTCTTTATATAATTATCCAAGGACACTGTACAATCATGAAATTTCAGGAATATGTTTCATCATTCTCAGCTCAGAAGTACAGCAGATGTTATTTGCTGTTGGATTACCCTAGAGAAAGCTCCCCCCCCACACCCCCACGCTTGAGTTTATATCTGAATTTATATAAATTCCATCATTCAATTTATATTAGAGAGGAAGAGAGATATAAGCATGCAAGGCATAAAACTGATAATAGCATTGACCTGTAAGTAACATGTCGCTTTAATAGCCTTAAATACTGTTATTGTAGTTGAGATGTCTTGTATCAAAAGTGAAGAGTAGTGGTAAGGTGCGCAGTTAGGGGGGCAATTAAGTGAAAAAGCACTTTTTGTCAGAGAGTTTGAAATAAAATTGGAAATGCAACCAAGGAAATTGAAAATATGTTTTGGAGGCCAGACTGCAAGTGCTCTTAGGGGAAGTATGGAGGTAGTGCCTCTCTGTTCTGGCTGTCCCCCACTCTGGCAGCACAACAGGGACTAATATCAGTACAGGCACCTGAAAGAGAGGCTCTATTCCCATATTACTTGCCTATTTCTACATCCCTAGGGAACTTGTGATGAGTCTTTTTAGGGCTAAAATGGTGTGGCTTAGATCGCAGAGTGGCAAATGGTTCAAGAGATGCCAACACTTGTCCCACTATAAGGTTAATCCTCAGGGTGCAAAACTCTCTGCGGGAGGAATAACAAAGAGAACCCAATCCTCACATCACAGTCTGTCTCTACATTTCCTAGGGAAATTATCACAAGGTTTAGTAGTGGCTAAGTTAATAATTCTGATATCATGGAAAATTAAAGGAATTGATTAATATCACAAGTAGGGGAGAAACCACTTTTGAAAAACATTCTTTATTGCCTCAGAAGCTATACAGAGAAGTACAAGTATATCTGAAATTTATCTTCAGATTATTATGGCTGTTAATTTTTTTTTTTTTCCTGGTGCCTTCTTTTACATTTTTCCATTGCCTGCTTATCTTCTCTTCTCCTTTTTCCTATCTCTTCATATAAAATAGATAATACTTACTAAAATTGAATAGATACTTTTAAATAGCTCTCAAATGAAAAAAAAGTCTGTATTTAAAAATAAATTAAGCACAGTAGAATGTCTGAGGATTTTTTTTTAACATGGGAAATAAATGTTGGTATTAATGGGTTAAACATGACTAAGATTAGTGTCCTAGTTTAACTAGTATTTTGTCATTGATAGTATGGCATTTCTCCATTTATTTGTGAAATAGATGTGTTAATGTGACATATCACCAGTCTTGAATTTTGAATTAATGTAATTCCCTGCATATATAAAAAATTAATACATAGATGTATGCTGGTTTACTTTGTTTTAATTTTCTTTAAAAACTAAAAAGATCATGAAATTCTCAGGCATACTTGTTGGTATTTCCTTGTAACAACTGCCAATGACTCTATCCTGCTCTGTTTTAATTTTCTCTTGTTTTAATGTTTTCTTAGTCTAAAGAGCAGATTATCAAGTATAGCCTGTGTAGGAATGAACTTAGACTAGAATACATTATTACTGAAAGTACAATGGTTTTTTTTGAATATTCTTTCAAATATTTGTTAGCATTCAAATATGAGCACCAACCACCCCTTAGTAAACATCAGAAATTTTCATGAACCTTGCTTCTGCTTGCTTAATTTTTAATGAAAGATAACCCAGTATGCAATTATTAAATAATTGAGGATCCAGGTCCGCTGTTTCCTACATGACACTGAACAAAGCTGGTGAGTTGAGCAGCATGTACTATAATGTATGAAATTAGCCTTCATCCCATTTTGTGCCCATCTTATACAAAGCTCATGGTCTTATACAAAGCTCATAAAAAGCAGCATGGAGCCCACTCACAAATCAAGTTACTAATGAAAAATATATCTTCTACTTTTCAGAGTGTTTGGGAGTTTTCTGCCATCTGCAAGTTGTTTCTTCCCTGTAGCATGCTAGAAAAAAACAAATTCTGGAAAGAGGAAGACAAACATCTCTCTGTAGCTAGCTCTGAGTTCTGCGTAGTCAATCAATACGTTATGATGGAAATGGGTGACACCACAAATTCCTCTAGTGTAGTCATATGTTTAAAAGAAAAGTGTAAGGCAGGTATCGAAACTGAAAGGAAAAATAGTAGCATGTGTTGAAGGGCAGAAAGCAGTTTGGGATCTGGATTCTAGTTTTACATACATGCGGGAGAGCAGAAGGGTTAATGATTAATTCCTCCTCTTGGCATTTTTGATTTGCCAATTTAATTCTCCATTGGTCAGTTGTTTATTTAGTTGGCTTTTTTCTTCTATTTGGACTTGGGCTTTTTAGGGTGTTTCCTGCTGGCTGGTCAAATTCTTTCCAAGAAATGAAGTAACTGAAGCTGAATTGGCAATACTTAAGACTGCTATGAGTATGTGTGTATCTAGGCTAAAAAACTTGCTTGGATTGCTCTTAAAAATTAATGAGTACAAAACTGGTATTTGCTAGCTTCTTTAGCCTATTGCCATTTGATTGACACTGACTTTTTTTTTTTCCCCCCTGTTTATGGATGAAAATAAGATATATCTTAGAGAACAAAGGGCTAGCTCTCAAGTCCATCAAATCAAATATACTGAATTGGTTAGAAGAATATACTAGTTCAAGCATCTAAGAATGTACCTTTTTCAAGACCCAACCAAAATTGTAAATGTACTCCTATTTATCTGATAGTGTACACAAACACAGATGTGGGCACTGGGATTTGAAAGGTAATTTTTGGCAGCTGAATTCTGAATATGTTGATATGAAATAGCAGCTCCAACACAGCTAGTGGGAGGAAGTCATGGTTTCCTCAGTTTGGTTATCACCAATCCAAAATCCACTTCATGGAGGGTGGGTGAGGAAAGAGAGGGGAAAACATTCTTCTTCCTATTACTGACTATAAACCTGTTTCACTCATTTCATAGCTCCACTGGTTTCCCTCAGAATGACCTTTGTGACCAGAATCACATCTGCAATAAAACAACATAACCCTGTGCGCAGTCTGTCTTGGCTATAGTTAATTCTCATCCGTTATACTTCAACATTCTTACAAATTTATATTGAAAACAGCTGTACCTTGCATTCACTTTTAGTTGAAACGAAACTCTGGTGTTTGTATGTTACTTTTGTATGTTACACACAAGGGAAAACATGTCTAAAAATTGCATAATACCATAAAGGCTTCTGAAGAACTGTAAACACAATTACCAACAAGAATCACAGAGTGACCTGTTTAGATGACTGCATATATAAATAAGGAGCTAAAGTTAAAAGAAAGAAAAATCACAACTAGATTATGCTTTAGAAGTAGAACTTATCAGAGGAAAGGAAGGGAAAGTTGTGTTAAGACTGTCCAGTACCAGGCATTTTACTGCCCCTGCAGTCTTGTCACGGCAGTACACAGCACAGTGAAAGCTGCCTTGTTTTCCTTCCCAGATAATGTACCGTGCTTTGAGATCATTTCAGAAGTTATTACACATTGTCTCATGATGATGATGATAATGTGAAAACAATTTAAATCCATACACCATCACAACTGTATTGCTGTCATATCCATTGGTTTTCATAACCTAAACTTGGTACAAAACCAATGCTGGAATCTTTGGAAGCAAAAATACAGTATTTTTAATAAAAAGTGCCTATCCAAATAAGGCAAATGTAATAATACTTGTCTGCCAGTCTCTTTGTCTATCTGCCCTGCATAGTTTTGATCCCATTGGAAAACATATCCAAGCCTAGACACCTCAGTTTTGTAGAGAATACAGTGCTTTTTGTATACTTTCTCTAAAGTTAATTTATCAGTTATTATTATAGCTTAATTTATCCAGAACTTAAATTTGCCAACAATTCACTTAGTTTGTTAAATCTTACACTTAGGTAAATGTCCATTCTGGCTAATGGGATATAGCTTTTCACTCTTTGATCCTTTCTGAACCAGTAGTTGCTGGCATTTGGGTTGTACCTGGTATCCAAACCTGCATTTTGTGATGCACTGAAACCTACATTTTCTATCTGGAGCCTGTGCAGTCTATATCCTTGGAGGTTTTCAAGACCTGGCTGGCCAAAGCCCTGAGCAGCCTGGTCTGATTCCAGAGCTGATACAGCTTTGGGCAGGAGGTTGGACCACGGACCTCCTGAGGGCCCTTCCAGCCTGAATCTTCTCAAGACAGCTTGAGAAGATGCAATTTCCTAACGAACAAGCTGTGAACAAGTGTTATTGAAGATAGAAACTTAGAGAATGAAAATAAGAAACATAAGCCTAAAAACTAGATTCCGCCACATGAAGAGAAGTGTGCTAAACATTCTGCATTTCCAAAGGTACATGGAATGAAGTTGGTGGGGGAGTGGGGAGAAGGTACTTATATCTTTTTTTTTTATTTTTTGAAGTCTGTAGTAAAAGGACTTGGCTTGAATTGAAATACACTGGAATTTAACTGTCAAAGTTCAAAATGTGTCCCTGAAATACCCTCTTCATCTTCTACTTAGCCCTTGAAAGGACTTCATTAGGTTTACTAAGTCATGTAACATGATGGCTGTGTTTGTCAATAGCTTCCCTTAATGTCTGTGAACTCAAAGGAAAAAGAAATATCAAAAATATTGAATATCCACAAATTTAATTTAAATAGAAAACGTAAGTGTAGAAGAAAAGCCTTGTAAGTGGATGTTTTCTCCCCCCATACAACATGGGAGCATCCTTTGTTGGTTACTAGGGAATTCACCTACACCAAGTCCTCTTAAAAATGCTCTTCATTCAGGATAAGCTCTGATCATAACTTGGACAGTTCTTAAAATCAATTGACTGAAAGACATAAATCAATAGGAATTATGATCCTTTTATTCTAGCACCCACTTAGAAGTTTATTTCATTGTTCCAGTAAGATTTACAATGTCAGCTGTATTTGAACATTTTAAACATTGCAAAAGTAGATTCCGGTATACGAGATCCTGTTGTAGCAGGAGAGAAGGCAAACCCTGCCCCCCCCATGCAGAAGAACTTCAATGGCAATTCTAATGCTAATAATTTTAAGTGTCTGTCTTGTGATTGCTATTATTTTTATTGTTCAGCTTTATAAACATGTCTTTTTCAACAAATGTTATGGAATATGTAGTCTCCCTACAAAAGGTATCTGTGGTATACAAAATTTAAAGAAGGGATTTATTTACTTTTCAAGGTGAATTGCCTGTAGAAAAAAGTTTTCTCTAATTAGTCTGTACATTTCAAATAGAAGACAAACAGATCAGATCATCACAATTTTGCTTGGTATTTGTAAATAAAAACTGATCCCCTTTGCAGAGTCTTTCTCCAGGAGTGGTAGCTGTCTTTCAAGGCAATATTATTTCCAAAGATTCCCAGTTAGAGAACAAATCAATAGCTAAAAGTAAAGTAGAGGTTATTCAGTGAGAAAACATAGCCCGAAAAACTGAAAAATTATATAAGTAGATCTTTCCATCACCTCTGTTTAGAAGTTTGGAGGAAAACAGTTGAGGTTGGATGTGGTAACATACAAAATTACTCTTGTCAACAGTACTTCTAGCTAGTATATAGGAATGTATTGCCGAAATAAGGTTTTGAGATGGGAGTATATTGTTTGAAGTTCTGAGATTAATGAGTTATTTTTATTCCTTACCAACTTACTGCTGCCCTTATTACATTGATATATACTTCTGGATACCACATATTTGGCTTGAGCCTTCTTTTCCAAAATCTGCATCTCCTCTTGACTTCAACTGAATTGTAAAGATCCAGCCTATCTGGAAATCATGGCTGTAAATACTTCAGTAGAGAAAACGTAGATTCTGAAAGCTGTTATGCGATAAGAATATCACTTTAACTGCACCATCTGACAGTCCTCAGAATTACCCAATCATTTTTCTCCCAACTCAGAAATCACAAAAGGGAAGGATACTATTTTTCTCTCCTTATCTAGATATCAGTCAGGAATATCTCAGTCTTGTTGATTTTTTTGAAAAGCCAAATCTAATCTAAATTCTGGATTATAACAGACACTGGTCATCCCCCATAAGAATGGGAAGACAGGAGACATCAATAATATCAAATTTACTATACGGCATGCTAAAGAGGATGTTAGCATAAATATCAGTAGGCTGTGTTTTTATATCACTTTAACAGTAAGAGGAAATGCTAAAAGCATTAACCATAGAAAGATATACCATCACTCTAATTTCTATAAGTTATATAGATGTGACTTCAATAAAAAACACTCATGTAAAAAAATAAAGTGACAAATTGAAATAATGGAGCAATTTCTTTGGACTCTAAAGTAAACAACTGTAATTTTTTTTCCAACCCTCTTGTTTCTTCTCCAGAATTGCAATTACTTACAACACAGAAGAAAGCATTTTCTGCAAAACTCTTAAGCAGCAAATTTCTGGAAGTGGAAATAAAATAACAGAAAAGAATTATTTATTATTTTGCCTAGTGCTGTGAGATGTTTTTCTGTGTCTGTTTGTTTTACGTGCCACTGAAATACGTTCTCAAGCAAACTTATTTGACACCGTGATAGTGACAAAAGGAACTTTCTCTTTACTTTTTTCATTCTTCTAAGTTGCAATAAAAATCTGCACTATAAATGACCTTTGAAATAAAACATCCACAGCAATGCTCCATAGCTCTCATAAAATGAACTCTCTAATTAGTTGGATTTTTTTTTTGCTGGAGGAATGTGTAAAAGGGCACAGTAAGTAGAATTGTACTGGTGCTGCTCATACCTGTGAGTATCCAATGTTTAATTTGGTAGCCTAAGTTTTCAAAACCACAGAAAGCAAAGAGGAGCAGAATGTGGCACTCTATACATGCAGCTCAGCCCTGTCTGGGTTTCTTAGTAAATACCTAGCTGAAAAGTACCTTCTACAGCTTTTTTATAAGGTTTTAGGCCTTCACACGACTCTGCTAAATAAATCTACTGACAAGGAAAAAAGTCAGTTCCCTGCTCCTGCCATTAAGAGATACTGTAAAGGTTTGTTTGAAGCTGCTTTTGTTCACATACATCTTCTGGAACAGTATAGTGTGAAATATTTGTAATTAGGCAAAATATAAAATCCTGTTGTATACCCCAGGGAAGAACTGAAGTGTGTGGTCTACACAGCCTTTTGTCTTTACTAACAGACTGCTTATGTGTAGCCCTCGGGCTACAGATTGCAATTGGGTAGCTGTTCTTGCTGCCTTTTTGTGAGCAGAACTTTCAGGGAAGTGCAGACTGTGCACGGGAATAGTACAAAATATGTAATGCACAGATCTTGCTGGTCCCTCTGAGGAAGCCAGGAACAGACATGCAGATCAAATTAGTACCCAATTCTCTCTGGTGTAATTTTAGAAATTATATTAATTCTGAAAGTTTGCATTATTATTGCTTCCATTATATCTGTTCTGTTCATAAATGCAGAGCTTTCTGTCAAGGATTTATTCCTAAACCTTTAGTAAATATGGAAGAGGCAAAATAATACAGATAGCAATGTGCAAAGATACATGTAAATGTTGTATTTGACATAGACCACCAGCAGATTTCTAGCAGAATTTGGTTAGACCGTTCAGAGTTTCATGGACTGGGGTTTTTTGGGGTTGGTTTTGTGTTTGGGGTTTTTTTGTGGGTTTGTGGGGGTTTTTTGCCATGAGCTAATAAAAGAAACTCTATGCTTTGAAGCATTTTTTCTAAAGAGATTATCTTGTGCAACAGGGTAGTATAAATAGCAAATCGTTTGGGTGGTAAAGTACTTTTAACTTTACTTCTGCCTTACAAGGAAAAAAAAACCTGAGTGCCAGCCACCTCTACTCTGGAAAGAGAGCTCTCAGTAACAGACCTCTTGTGACAACTTGCTACCACCAGTGGTTCTGGAGGCGTAGGTGTGTGATGTGGATCTAAATGTTCTGATGCATGGTTACCTGTGCAGATACTAGGCAGTATCAGTATTTCTTTCTCTTTAAGTTACACCTCTATTTCTTTATTTCAAAACTTATTTTTATGCAAGCCAGACCTTGTTTTCAAGTAAATATGCAAGAAAGGTGAAAGAACAAACATGCATAGGAGATTTTGATATGGACATTCCCTAACTTTTCAGAACTTGCCTTTACAAAACTGATTTTTTTTAATTTTTTTTTTGAGAGACAGTTTATTTCTTAGCATTCTAGATACAATCCACATAGTGGAGTTATCTTTAACTGTGGTTTTGGGGGGGAATGAGTGTGCATCAAGAGAAAAACACACTTCTTGGTGCTTTTACTTTTCTTTTAAAACAGGTCTAATTGACGTAGCTGGAACCTTTTTATCATTAGGTAGGAGACTTTTTCATAGAAGAAAAGGAGCTGAACTTTTCATAAAGGTTAGTCTAAATGTCACTGTCGTGACAGCTCAAAATAAAAGGTGCTATAAGTAGAGTATTTGTGCTGTAAGTAGTATATTATGGGACTAATTTTTACTTTTCTTCTCAAGTTAAGAGTTTACTTATCCCATGAAATCTAGGCATTTCAAACATTTTTCCAGTCCCACAGTAGAAAAAGTTTGGGGACAGAAATTCAAACATTAATATTCCATGTCAGCCGAGGGGTTTTGATCAGTATAGACTCAATCTCTGCTTTTGAAGAATAACTCCCAAGACAGACTGAGATCCACAAGAGAATAGCAAATTAGCTAGTAGTTTCTCCCCCCCCCCCTTTTTTTTTCCCCTCTCTCTCTTTTTGACCAGAAATTCCATCCTTAACAAGAGAGGTTTTCCAAGTCAAAAGTTTTGATGAAATTAATATGTTTTCAATAGAAAAAAAAAGTCAGAAAACATTGTCAAAAAGTTTGTGCATAGCTATGCTTTTAACAAAACTCTTATTTTTAAATCCGGAAATATTTAGATTGTTAAGAGCAGTGAAATTCTCCAAATAATTTCAAATTTTAAAAAGATACATGTAAGATTCTCCGTACACAAGGACATACATTGAAATTCTGAGTCTAATGAAATCAGTGACAATAGTTTCTATGTATTTTTCTGTGGAACCAAGATTTCATCCTCCTGTACTTATAATCTTGTTTATGGGCAAAGAGGAAGCACACTTGTATGTAAGTAAAGCCAAGAATTTATTGTTAGTATAATTGAATATTATTAGTATAATTGAATTGAATATTGTTAGTATAATCACATAATAGAATAGTATAATTGAAATCTTAAGTTTAATAATTATTAGTTCAGATGTAATTGTTACAGATAGAGAAAGAAAAATAATGCAGTTAAAATAGTTATATGCACATGTCTTAGTTTCTATGCTTTCTCCTGGAGCTATGCTCACCTTCCCACTGCTCCTCCAGGTCCTGAGGTCAGGAGGGTCATGCTGGTCTAGGATCCACTTTGGGTTATTTTTTATAGGTTTGGTAACACACTTTTACACTTTTCTGCTCCTTCACTGGCCTGCAGTTCCATATTACATCTGAATTTACTGTATATGGTGCCTTTTATTTATGTTAGATACTATTTCTGTGTTGACTTTGTCACCCCAAATCCCCATTTTGTCCAGGTTTGCATTTCTATAAGGGACCATGGGTGAGCTGTATATAGCCACGGGGCCTCCAGGGCCTCCCATCCCTGACCATCTCATGCCTGTGCACCTCTGTGCAGCATCCTGTGCTCCACTTGTCAAGGCCTCTGCTGTCATACCAGGGCTGTGTTTTCCTACACTGTTTCTTTGTGTTAGTCGTAAATATCTTGTTCTGTGCAGAGTAACTGCTTGTTGCTGCTATCTGTATAAAACTGAAGTAGGACAAAGTAGCCATGGACACGTGGTCAATTAGAGAAATTGCTGTCACAGCTAGACCAAGTAAAATGAAGCTGCAAACAGGTCAAGAAAAGTTCACACAGAGCAGGACTGACAACCTCAGTGCTGAGGCCTTGCAAACTCAGTTCACTGCTTTTGGCCTGTTACTAGCAATGGCAGTGCTGCAATACAGGGTTACAATCCTTAGTGATAAGGAGAAGATATGCCATAATTGTTACGAGATGTTGGCTAAATGGTGAGACTATCTCGACAGTCTGCTGCAACATGTAGGAGAAATGACTGGTCAACCAAGGATGAGCTCAGGACACCTAACAGCCAATTTGGTCCACAGATCATAGGGATACTCTGTGTTATGAAGATTGATTTTCGGGAAATTGCAAAGACCTAGTACATTACACAAAAATGGATAAAAGACCTGGAGCAGAAGCCAATAATGCTTTCATTGACTCTGACCTCCCTAGGGAGTTCAACAGTCACCTTCTAATTACTAGCGGATTGCACACAATTTTCAGAAACCACAAAACTACTATGGACCCTGAGGCTTGCAGACTCTTCTGGAAGAACTTTTGAATCTTGCAGTGTTGAAGAACAAATCAAAAGTGGCCAAAACATTCAAAAGTTTGATTAATTAACACTTAAAGTCTTGATCCTTTTCCAGGTGAAAGACCACTAAGTAGCTGCTCTGTCTTATAATTGAAATGAAGTAACAGTTGCCATCCCTTGTGGGTGAAGGATGCCAAAGGTGAAAGCAATTAAATCCCTGTTACAATATACCTGTTGGCAAAGCTGATCATTCACAGGTAGCTTGCTACATGCCTCTTGAATAACAAGGTGTACAAGATTTACAAGTCTGAGCAATTAAACTGACATGGCAGCAGCTCCATTCAGCTATGCAGTCTGAAGATGAGAAGTTCCATTAAATCACTGTTACGTATAGTGCTGCAACCATGAGAAAAACATGTGAATTGCTGAAACTATTGTATGGAATAATAATATGTAGGCATTTGTCTGTAAAAACATTTACACTTGGCAGTTCAGAGAAAATTTAGGTTTGTTCGATTTATGTAACCATTTTTAGTTTGTCAGATAGAAAATCCCTTTGGATTTGATATGTAACTCTGTGGCTTCTGTCGGTGAGTTGAAATTTTGTCTGCTCATATCTTGCAGTAGATACTATGGCATTTGCAATGGGGAATGCAACCCGTCAATTTTTTATCACCTGGTTTTGTTATGCATGAGCTTGTCTGCTTTTACAGATTGGTATGTTGCACACTTACCCTAAATGACTGAGAAGTTTAGAAAACAAACTTTGCTAATCAGAAAAAGCCTAAATCTAGAGATGTGGAAACAGGTACATGCCATAAGCTGAAGTTCTTTTCAGCAGTCACACTGTCTTGGCTCCATACTGGCTTTGTGAACAGAGAAGCACTTGATGCACCGTGAATCCTCATAGAAGGTTAAGTAAGTGAACTGTTTGTCTCTGCTTTTCCCATCTTGGCTACTTCTGATTATATTCTTACAGTTGAAGAAGAAACTTGCTGTAATTTCATTGCTTGATTTTTAGATCTATGTGAATTTTTTGTTCGTTTTCTTCAGACTTCAAAATATTGGAAAAATTGACTGGCAGTGTATAACAGCATTCAAAATAAATTTCACAGAGATAATATGCACACTTATGAAATTATTAAGTACTTTACACAAAAACATAATCAATATTACATTATCATAATAATTGCTATATTTACAGTACCTATTACTTTCTTGTAACCTCTAGGAAGGAACCCCAGTGTTTCCTTGACCTCTATACTGCTCCTGGGGTCAATGGATATTCTTATCTCTCAGGGAAAATGATGGCCACAATTTTTTAGGGATATTATCTCCTGACAATAACAATGTCCTTTTTCTGACATGTATAGTAAAGTGAAGCTGTGAGGTATGAGGGAAAGTGAGGCCTTGCAGAATTAATATGGCATTTTTTTAATCATAACTTGGTACTTTTTAAAGTATTTTCACATTACTTGGTACTTTCATGTTTTATAGATCATTATTATAATATTTTTCAACCCAAATATAATCCTAAATAATCTCTGCTCCAAAACCTCTTCTATTATTTACTTAAGAAAACATATTTTTCTGAATTTCCTTCAACAGTGGCTGCTCACCTCCTATGAGATAAGCAGCATTGCTCAAGCCTACGTCTAGAAAAATGGAACATTGGAAGCCTGAAGTATCTCCTGACTGGATCCAAAGGCTCCAAGAAAAATAAAGCAATAAAAATACATCACCAGAGTAGTTATAACAGATTGGACAGCAGGATGGACTGAAGAAGCCTTCCCCAGTGTAGTACGGAGTGGATGACCAGTGTGAGGGAGCCCGCAAGCCCTGATTTTACCCCCTCCCTATTTATTCCCTTTGAGAATTTAGTGTCATTGATATCTCGCCTATCAGTAGAATGTTTTAAATCTATTAACAGCTGTAGTTTTCTCTTTTTTTTGCTTCCTACCCTTGAGCAGACAGAAAGTGATTTTTGTTTATATTTATTTAATGATATGCAGGAAAACTATGTCAGGAAAACTATGTCAAAGTGTGTTTTCTACATTGTATCCTGAGGGCAGCAAGATTGCTGGTTGTTCTGGGCTCCAGTGCTAATGAGTTGTCTTGGTGCAGACATGACACCGACTAGCTTTTGCTAGGAATGCTTTGTCCTAAGAGTCTACTGTCTGAAGTGAAAATTCAGCACTGGGCGTGGAAAAATATAACATTGGTTTACTTGACAATAATAAGCTGATAAAATTCTAAAATCAATATTCAGATTGACATAGTGTCTCTTGCCAAACCAAAATCATAACTGAAAATTTACAGCTCACCTATTTTTCATGTTGTAAGACTTATGTTAGAATGGCCTGAAGCATTTTCTTTCCAGATTCAGATTACTATCAACTAGATATGCATCCAGCAATGTGTAATATGAAGAAAGTGATGATTCATTGTCAGAATCCAATGAAATAGAATAACTCTATCTCCTTGAAATATGCAGCTAATGTTTTCTTAATGCATTATTAAATTATTACTAAGTCAGCTGATGGGAACTCAGACTCCGATGAGTGTATGACTATCAGCCACCTAAAATGGTACTTGTCAGAAAGAAGCTGGTGATATTCAGGGTAAGTTCTTGTCCAAAACTTTATTTGCCCTTTTATCAGTTCAGATTTCTAAATGGAAAATAGGCAGGTATTTCTGGCTTCTCTACATTTTGGGAAAAAAAAAAGTGCAGACATTTTACTGGGGTTGGGTTTAAAGAAAAAAAAAGAGAATAGAAAAAGTATCTGTAGAACAGATATACAGCAAGATCTAGAGAAGGTCTTTTGGCTAAAAAAAAGCCAAGTGTGCTGCACTTAGTCATGTTTCGCTTTTTTCTGTCCTTTCACCTCTTTCTACTGGAAAAATTTCACCCCTCAAAAAAAGAAAAAAAAAATCCCTTGGACCTTTCTGTGGTACTTATGGATGGTCTAAACCAGAAAGAAAATTTAGTGGCTTTGAGATTGCTAAGTCCGTAACCTTTTCAATGTTGAGAAGAAAGCAGTAATAAATGAGCTTTAATTGCAGCCTACAACTTACTGTAGCCATCTCTATCTAAAAAGTTATGGTGGCAGCTATCTAATGCTGTTACGCTTAAGATCCTGTCAACACTGGCATTGTAAATCCCATTTGACTGCTCTTTGGAACTTGGCCATAAAAAACGTGCTTCAAATTGAACCTTGCTGTGCATGGCTTTAGACTAACAGCTTTTCCCTTTTCTTCATACATATTTTAAATTAAATGGATTTTCAGTAAGCAAAAATAAAAGAAAGCTATACTTAAGAAAATAGGAGTTCTCATGGTAGTTCATTTATTTTGTTTTTATTGCTCAGCCACTAAAGAAGAAATAGATGAGATAAAAGCATTAATTTTATTTCTTTCATATCCTGTTTTTCACTCGTATGGGTTTATTTATCTCTACCATCTTTCAGGCATGTAGTATCTCTCCTCTTTCCTGCCTCCTGTCTGTTTCATCTGTACTTTTAGTTTTTTTCTTTTTTTCCACACTTTCTCAAGGCTTTCTAGGCTTCTAGTCTTTCTAGGCTTCCAAATGGCTTCGTGGTTATATACAGTTACAGTTATACTGCTGTCATAATGGAGAGTCTATGACAGATCTTTAACTGCTGCAACCACCCCTTTCTTTCTTACCTATGTTTCTTTATTTCTTTAGTATTTCTCACTTAATCTGACTTTTACATTCTCATCTTTCTACTTTTTGTTATCATTGCTAAGCCTGCTGATCAAAACATGAATGAGAATTGTTGGTGTCTTCAAATATCTATCTGTCTGTCTGTCTCTCTCTCTCTCTTCTTGTGAGATGTAGATTAGCAGTGGTTGAAACAAAACTTTTCCTATCTGTTTTTTTTCTTTCTTGCAGTGTTTCTTCCCATTTATGATACACCATCTTCTTCTGTACAGGTCTAGTTCTGCACTGGAAGAAATAAAAACATCTCAGATTACAAGCATTAATAACTTCTTTTCCTCATTTCTCCCAATAAAAGAGACAGCTCTCAAAGAGCTTCCAGCATACTTTTAAGAGCCTTTCCTAAAGCCATCATCACAGTGGGCAACAGATAAAAGAGGAAAATACATAAATTTTTTTACCAGAACATACAGAAATAAAACAGTAAAATTAAAGTGACAATATAAAATCCATTTGTAGGTGAGGTGAAATTTTTGGTTAGGTAACAACACAGTGAAAAATACTGTAACAAAGACGAATTGCTTTTTTCTAAGAATCCTTATATTTGACACAGGAACTATAAGAAAAGGGGCATCAAAGCTGAGACTTTCTTTAGTCAAATTAGGACTGATTAGTCACAGTATGTACTAGCACTGAGGCCTTTCATATCTTGTGTATATTGTAGAGAGAAACAAGTAACTACAGAAATATGTCCAGAGTGGCAATGACTGAGTATTACTGTATTAGTACTGCAATATCACAGAAGTCTTTGGGACCCATCAGTGAATTTTATTGACTATAAATGAATTGCATCTTCACAATTACACATCTGGGAAGGGAGAGGAAGAGTAGAGAATTTAAAAAAAAAAAAGAATCTAAAGCTCTGTAATCTTGAGAATATATCAGTACTCAAGAAGATCCAGGGAAAGAAATACTAAATTGAGTTGAGCCTTCTTCACTAACTACATGCATTTGAAAAACTTTGTAGTGTATAATATGGTTAAGTCAATAAAAATATTCTTAAGAAATCCTAATACTTCAAAATGTTTTGTTTATTCTTCGATTCTAAGTGTATAATAGTATGCTTTTGCTTACTGTATTAATATTTAGGTTTTCATGAGAAGGTATGACATGGAAATCCAATCCTACCAATGATTTTCATAGTGGTCAGTTGTTATTTTTACTACCTGTGTTTATAAAAGATAGAAAGCTGAAGATATTTGATGACTTGCCATTTATATCTATCATCCACAGTGTATTATCTTTGTTGCTTTGCCATATAAATACACTAGCTGAATAACTGTTAGAGATTAATAGTTAATCTGAAAAGTTTTTTCACTTTCTTACAGTTATGTCTGTAAAATGTAGTGATTCTGTCTGGTGACAGGACTAGTTATTAACCTGATTTTTCAGAAAGTAAATTTTATTTAAAATATTTCCCTAAGTGAACTTTATTTCAGTGATAAGAAGCTTGGTATCTATGGTACACCTAATGCATTTTGCTAACCAAAAGCTCCAGTTCTCATGTCAATTACTAGTAACAGTACAGTATAATAGTACCACAAATTAATACCATCTGTCAATCTGATAAGTATCTAGCTGGGTTTTTCAAACTGGTCAGCTTTTCACTCATTAAAGGATGCGCAAAGAATAAGCTTTCTGAAAATGAAAGGAAGAGGCCAATCTCAGTAACATAGTTATCAGTATATCATGAATAAAAATGGCAGAACAGGATTCTGCCCCCAACAGATAACGTAATAATATAATTAAAATCATGCACTAAGTCTGCCTCTATAGATTTTTTTTCACCTTTTTAAAAATAACAATTGCTTAGAACTGTCACAATGCCTTTGTGTTTAGTAAAGGTCAGCTGTGCAGTAGTCCACTTTCTATGGCTATTGGATGGCCTTTCAAAGGTTAAATTTGGTTTCTTTCCAATTTTGTCTGAAAACAGTGGAAAGCTACCTCTTGGCAACTAACTGCCTTATCTATTGTTCTGCCTTACCAGAGGAGTGATTTTTCTCAGCTGTAATGATGTAAAGAGATACTGCAACTAGGATGACCAGATACCTTCCTGTCAACATGTGCTCTTGGTCCTGCTCTGGCAAATGCTCCACGGAAGGGACTATAAGGAAGATGTTTAGACCTGGACTGCTGTCTGGGCACACAACAGTTTTCTCTTTACTGTCTCTATTCTATTGAATCTAATACTCAAGATTCAGATGATAAAAGTAACAAGCAACATATTTGTCTCTGGAACTTTAATCCATGCCTGCCGCTATGGTGGGTGATTGCTTTGCCCTGTGACACCAGGCTTAAACAGACTAACAGGCACAAAAATGAAGTTGTGCTTGAGAACCAAGGCAAGAACTCTTAAGTCATCCTTGTCCTCTATACTTGAAGAAACATCTGAACTTTGCTTTTTTAATTTAGGGCTAGGATAAAGCCCTAAAGTTGTTACAAGATGTGCTGAATGCTGTTTCTGAGTAATAGAATATATTAAACTTTCCTGCAATACTTTAGTATCACTATACTACCTTAAATAAATACATATTAAAAGAAAATAATTCTGATTTTTCCAAGAACTTGGTAATAGAAAAGGTCAAATATGGCTTCTTTAGGATGGCTGCTAATGTGGGTGAAAACAGCTTCTGTCTCCCTGTGGTGATAGAAAGCAAAAAAATAAAGCAGTTGGAGAAAGAAACAGATTTCTTCAGACTTCTGCACTTGTCCCACAGGGACAAACCAGAATAGAAGAGAAAAAGATGTAATATTCTTATCATGAGGCTGCATCGTGCATGTCTTTGAAATGTGAAAGAGCTTTTTGCTTATTTGAAGTGAGAATGTCGCCAAAACGGGTACTGTCAAGTTTATTAAGTACACTATTTGCCAGTTGTGATGCCCAGACACCTCCAAATTTTATGTAAAGGAGGAATCATAGGAAAATTGCCACGGTCTCAAAACATTTTTCTTCTTAACCTTGTAAGCAATTGTCATCTCATGTCATATTCTTTAACTACAGTTTGCCATTTCATAGAATAAATTATTAGTGATATCATGCATCATTAACTATGTGGCTGAAGTTTAAGCCCCAGACATAGTGAGCCAAATTAATTCTTAGTGTGGAACTATCAACCCCAGTGTGTTACTTCTTGAGCCAGCAGAGGTTGAAATCACAGAGAAAGTATTGATTTTAGATCCCCTAAGAATGGTGCGTCTCATGTAATTCAACTGTTATCACCTGCTGATTCATCAGAAATGGTTTTCAGGGAGTTCAGCCTTTCTTGGCAGAAGACACTTTTTGATGTAGTGGTAATAACATATCTAGGTATTTATAATATTCCCAGCACCATATTACCTTAATGCTTGAATTAAATCACTAGCTAGAGTTTCATCTTTCTTTTCTTACTTTGTAATCCAAAGCAAATGAAGATATTTGGATGCTCTGTCTGTGAAAGCAATCAAGCTAAGTATTACACTAATACTGGGCAAAACATTTTTGTGTTTTTTAAAAAAATACTCATTTTTCTATTCTGAAATTTAAGGATGTCCTGCCAAATGACAATGAATCTTCAAAATACTTTGTATTTGGCATAGTTCTAATTTTTCTGCTGTTCTTTGAAACTTCTATTTTAAATTACAAACTTAAAACTGACTTGTTAGGTCTTTGTTGGTTGAATTTATCATTGAGTTGACTCAGGTGAATAAAATAACCTGGACATTCCATAATTCCTGATTTTTCAGTTAAAAAATCCTCAAACTATTGAGACTGTGTGTGCAAACCAGCTCCTGTGAATTGTTCATTTGACTTATGTTTATAGTGTAAAGAACCAGGAGAACTGGATTGAATCATTTGTATGTGTGACCATAATTTCATTTTTCTTTTTGGCTGGACCCGTTATTACTCTCTTCCATCGTTGTGGCTTAGCCCCAGTCTGCAATTAGGTACCACACAGCCGCTCGCTCACCCTCCCCCCAACTGGTGCCGTGGGAGAGAGAATCGCAAGAGCAAAAGTAAGAAAACTCATGGGTTGAGATAAGAACTGTTTAATAATTGGAACAACAACAAAAAAAAATAATAAATTGTAATGAGAAGGAAAACAACGAGAGAGCGAGAGAGGAACAAAACCCAGGAAAAAAACCCAAGTGATACAACCGTTCACCACCTGCTGACCGATGCCCAGCCAGTCCCCCAGCAGCAATCGCTACTCCCTGGCCAGCTCCCCCCAGTTTCTATACTGAGCATGTTGTCATATGGTATGGAATAGCCCTTTGGCCAGTTTGGATCAACTATCCTGGCTGTGCCCCCTCCCAGCTTCTTGTGCACCCGGCAGAGCATAGGAAGCTGAAAGTCCTTGACTAGTGTAAACATTACTTAGCAACAACTAAAACATCAGTCTGTTATCGACATTATTTTCATAGTAAATCCAAAACACAGCACTACAGCAGCTACTAGGAAGAAAATTAACTCTATCCCAGCTGAAACCAGGACATCCATAAATTAGCTTAAGGTACAGTTCCCAACTGACTTCTTTTCTTTGAACAAAACTCCTTGATACTCATTGATGAAATAGCTAACTTTATGCTATAATGTCCTTGATTTTAATGATACATTAATTGTACTTTCTCATTAATGATAACCTCTATTATACCTCTCCATACTTTTTCCTTATTATTTGTTATCCCCTTAAATCACAGCTAATGTTAAGATAAGATCCCAAGGCTTCAAGTGGAAAAATACCTCTAAAGCCAATTTCAGGAGTCCCAGACAAGCCAGAAGGCTCTCACTCAATGAGTTTAGTGTTTTATAAGAAATTTGTATTCATAAATTTAATAATTAAATATAAAGATTAAAATATAAGCAAATACAAACTACAGCTTAAATTAAATTTGACTCAATTGAAACAAAACATTTCAGTATTATTGAAATAATAGTATAAATGATTCAATTTGCCTTCTCATAAGTGTTAACCTTACAATGGAACTTTCTGATAAGCTACACTTTGATTGCATCATTGGCAATATATGTATTAAATTTATATTCAGTTATTAAGTTAATCTTCAAGTTTTACATTGAAGACTTTGAAATATTTCATTCAAATATTATTAGAAGGGAACAGAATTAAATGTATGTTTAATTAAATTCTAGCTTTTACTTTTCATTTTTATCCACAACCTATATATTTATTAAGCTGTTTGAAAGATTATTAACTCCATGGTTGCTTTTTCCTATGACTTTATTTATGTTTTCCTATACAGAGATTAAAGTCTTTTAAATGCTTATACACTCTAACTTTCTGTGAATTGCTCTGTTAATGAGAACAAAATTAATTAACTGCAGGCACCCACGTTGCTCTTAATAGTTGCAAAACCCAAGAATAATCAGAATGTTTTGTTAAAAATGCATGCAATGTTACTCTCATCAGTATTACATCATTTATAACTTATGTTGCACATGTCATCTAATAGCACCCACAACTTCTTAGGTATTTTTCAAGACCCAAGCAAAGGTTCAGTCCTTACAAAGAAAAGCCTACAATCAAAAGCAAATTTGAACAAACCCAAGCAGTGGGGTGAGAACAGGTTAAGATGTAGAAGTGAAATGAGATTACATTGTCTCCCTGCTCCCCAGCTTATATATAAGTTCTATGATTGTGTGTTTTCCAAACTGAAGTAGGAGTTATCACTCATAACCTCCTGGGTCATGGGTATTTAAAAAAAAAAAACAGTTCACAGAATTAGAGGGAGATGAATGCAGAGCAAGCTGGGGGTTTTGATCAATTTGTAAATGTTGTGAATGCAAGGATGAAGAAGAAGGAAAAAAGAACAACTTTCAAAGAGTAATGAACTGATGCTTTGTTAATTAACTCTTAGAAAGAACTTTTTGTTGACTGATGTGTGTATTTTGCACAGTGGTGATGACATATTGAAATTCTACTTTTGGGGTGTTAAAATTTGATAGCCTTTATGCTACTTCCATGTTTTGTGATGATATGAGGATACAGAGCTATAATGGGACTTTGGGGAATGGGACATGCAGTACCTTTGCTGCTCTGTATCTGCCATCAAGGGTTAGTCCCTTCCTGAAAGACTTTACAGCTGCAAGGGTCACATGTCTTTCACATCTTCTGGGCCTCTTCCACATGCCCAATATTGCCTTGCTTTCCCAGAGGAACCCAGACTAACCAACAGAATAATGAAGCAGAGACTCCATAAATGTAATTGAGATTTTAATTGGCCAGAGAAAAGCCTGAGCAGAGGTGACAAGTTTGTTCATAATGTAGTTGAAAGGGTTAGGTTGTGGAAGCTCCTGCACTCATGCCCTATTAATTTTGCAGTTGTTGATGAGATATATGCATCTTTCTTTGCTGAAAGCATACCTACCAGTATTTAATTGGATTCTTTGCTTCCTTCATATAAAGCTTTCTAGTAGATCCTTGCATCTTGAGGAGCTTTAAGAATGGCGATTTGAAGCTGAGAGTGAAGACTTTAAAATATGAAAGTCTAGGGAGTATATTTGAAACGTAAATGCAAATGTGTTTTGCTACTTTTTATAAAATTCTCATGTCTGATTTTGTGCCATTATGCTGCCGCATGTAACTTGAGTTTTCAACTGGACTAAGTGCATCTTCTCGATGAACTCTTCCGAAAAGTTATCATTTTGAGTCACGTTCACTTGGAGTTATCACCAGGCTTGTTCGCAAATGAATATGGTGAGAACAGGGAAGAAGACCATGGGATGTAGAGAAACAACCCAAATTTAAAAGTCTCAAAAGCTCTTTCACTGCGAAAAGCTCTCCAATACCATTTTTTAAAGCTACTTGGGAAATGTCTGCAAATGGTCACAGCATAAAAGCTGAAGTTGTCACCTATTTAACCAAATCCAGCTAATCTTAAGGATTAAGCCGAACGAAATTTAACCAAATCCAGGTAAGCCGACTTCTGAATAAGAACATCTAAGGACAGACTAGGTTCAAAACTATCATAGCATAGATACCATGTCTTTTTTCAAACCCAATCTATTCTCCTTACAGAGGTGCTCATGTCATGTGAATGTTCAAGTGCCAGTTAATAAGTCTATGATGATTTTTGCATCTGCCTGTTTGTATGACATAGGTGTTGTTAGGTGCCTACAGCAGCTGTAAAAAAAACTGCCAAAGGACAATTTTAAAAGCACAAGAAAATCCATAAGCATAAAATATTTACATAGCAGCCCTGGTAAAATATTTCTGAAAGGACATATATTTCTTTGGAACTTGTTTTCTTTACTTAAGGTAGAAACAATTAATAACACTCAAAAACAAGTTGCAGCTAGGTAGATCTGTGTAGCCCAGGTATAGAGTCCAGGTATATATTACCCTTAGCAGTAGTTAATAGAAAAAGAGAATAAAAAATAATTTCTTTATATGTTTCTTTCTTCTGCTTTTTGGTGCTTTACCTTGTCTCTCCCCCTACCCACCCACAGCCCACAATTTATCTAGTCCTTCAATGGAAAAAGAAAAGACTAGGAGTGTGCAGGAACCAACATCCCCCTGCCCCATTCCTCCTTCCCACAGCCACAGCTTAGGTAAAATGGGCTAAGCTGGAAAAATAGGCCTGCCATCATCTAATAATTGGAAACTGAATGAGTTTTCATAACGAAGAAATTCTTTTTTCTTTCTCATGTGTTGATTTTCTTTCAGTCATGCTGATTTACTTTTATGCATCTCTCATCAAGTTAGTAAATGTCGTAATAGATTGTCTTTTACTGTGAAGCTGTATTGCTAACTTTGGAGAGGAAGAGAATCCCTCTTTTCTAATTGAAGCTGTAAAATATAGTAAACTGGATGTCGAATTAAACTTTCTTTGTGAGAGAAAGATCTTCTTTATGAATAATGGATTAGGCTTTATTTAAACCATATAGATTTTATTTGCTTTTTATTAACTTACTACATTAGACACTGCTTCTGCATTTCCCCACCCCTCCTCCTCCAGGAATGTCTTCTACTAAGGCATTTCATAAAAGCTATGATTTCTTTTTTTTATCTTACATAGCTCTAGATGCAAGGTAAACACTTTGTTATTGTAGAAGTAGTATGTTTACATCCTCTGGGTGGGAACTGCTTGATACCGAAAATTTTAAATCCATTTGTATCTATATCAAAGATCACCTCATTTTTAAAACTTTGGGCCTAACTTGTAAAACTTATTATTGTGCATCATATTTGCTGTTTTCTGGGCCCCCTCTGGTGTTTTTTATGTAAATATGGTCAATTATGCACACAAGTTTAATAAAAGGAGTAGGGGGGGGGGGGGAGGGGGGGAGGTTTCCCTTGTCACACATGCACCTAGGGCAATAGCTGTTGTTATTTATTATTTTTTTGTCCAGTGGTGCATTGGCATAGTTATGGTCTTTGACTCTATTGAGCTAGCTGTTGTCAGACCTGTCTGTGCATTTGTCTGTTTGTTACTGCCTGAGCAGTTAAATCATTGATTGATTTTACTGTCCCTATCTGTTGTGAAGATGGGATACGCTCCCTCCATTTTACAGATTGACTTTTTTGTGAAGGTCATGGAGGCATGTGGTTGAGCCAGGGACTAAAATCTGTCTCAGACATTTCCAAATCTGCACTAATGGCAGAACCACCTTCGTTTAGGTATATGAACAATGTATGGTATGATATATAGTAAGAATATATGGTAGCTATATAAACCATAGGAGGCTTCCTTCTGTTCAAGTCATAAACCTTACTGCTTGGAAGAAGCCAGCCTACTGCTTATCAAATGGGTACCAAGTTTAGGAAGGCTCAACCCTGCTTTCAAAGTGTTATTGCCTGTTAAACTGTGATTATCATTGTTCTAGTCCTTCTGGCTTTCTCCATCAGAGCATTCTTCCTTTAGCAGCTACAGTCTACCTGAACTCTTCGGTTGTCCCTGAATAAAGAGAGCCCAAAAGCCCCAGTGACGGTCATTGAACCTACTGTAACTGTTTACTGATGTTTCAGACTTTTTCTCTTATGTGGTAATATACAGAACTGATCTTGTGTCCATCTCCTCTGTTAAATACCAATTTAATAGTTATATGGCTAAGCTAGTTTGTTTGAAATCCTCAATATCTGGATATTTCCATGTGTTCTTCACCAAACATTTTCATCACCAGGCCTGTAACGAAGATATGAATGTGGCAAATAAACAAATAAACACAACACAATTTAATGAGAAAACAAGAAAATCAAATCCCTGGGTCATGGAATAGATGTAGTACTAAATACATAATTACACCAGTTTCAATAACATATTTCAGTGACCAGTACAGTATTTGGGGATAGTGTTTTTCACAGAAGATTTATATTAGGTAAGACTTTGCAGCTATTGGAATGAATAATTAAAAATGCATAGCTTGTTGCATATGTTTAGCATACCATTTACTTTCAGCTCGGCAGCATTAGTTGCAACACAGACAGAAAAATCCAAGTGCGTAAGAAATGTCCTTCTGTGTTTTGCAGTGGCTCTCTAGATGGGACACATCTCAGTTGACCTAAACAAAATTACAAACATCTGTCTCTGAAGCTAGTTGCCCTTGGTCGTCTTATGTCCATGGAATGAATATGCACTTCTGGGACACAACAGATATTGTACCACGCTATAAGAGTGACTCTTTCATTCCTCTGATTATAGAGGCAGCCTTAAGGTCATTAGTTCAGGTGTTGATGTCTAGTTGGTTCCTGATCCTAACACCTGTGTGCTTCATATGCTGATAGATGGCTGATTGCCTTTAAGCAGAGTAGCTCCTTAAAGGTGGTAACTCAGTCCTTATTTGCTCCCGTGAAAAGCTACTTGTGTATCATACCTAGCAAAGCATTGCTTACTGCGTGGGATCAGCACACCCTCTTAAAAATTGAATGGCAAACTGATTAGATTTTTTTTTACTTAGTTTTATATTCTTCATATTTATTTACTTATATTTTAATTCAAATGATCTGGGAACCCAGATTTAATTTAAGAAATAAATTATATATTGTGAATATTTAGGTGGGGATCGGAAACATAGTAAGGGAATGAGAGAGAAAAGTGAACATGTGCATATATAAACACTGATGCGTTCACTTCTGTCACAGTGCAGTATGGATAACACAGGATATCTTCTTGCATTGCACATTACCTGAACACAGAAGAAGATGCAGTAATTTCAGACAGTTGTAGCCAAAGTTGTTGAAGGTGCTGCAGTCAGCTCCTATGCTAGTTAGACACAGGAAGAGTCTCTTAACTCTCTTGCAACCCGCTTCAGTCATGTAAGGACACAGCAGTACACAGCTGTAATATTGTTGCACCTTCCCTTGAAATTGTCTGTACGTGTCCCTTGCGCTTTCTTTTACTCCTCACTGCCTACCCTCCCTCCTGTGTTTTTGAACAGATTTACTGGAGGTATAAAGCCATCTTCCTGCTGTCGTGTTTCTAATTCTTATTTACTGACAGTTACTTTTTTCACCTCTCTCTCTACTTTGTGTCTCTCTCTTTGGTTTCAAATATCTCCCTTTATGGTCTCTTCTCCATTTTTGCCTCCTCAGGGAAGACTGGGCACTTAAGTATATCAATCTGATAAGCAAGAGTGTAAGCCTGGAGAAACCAGGAATATTGGACACTAGTCAAAGCTCTGTGGCAGTAAGTATGTGATTTCTTGCCTTTCAAGAATGTCTTGCACCAAGAATATGTGCAAAGACAATAGGTGATAGACTATAATATACACTGATAATGAGTTTCCAAAATCAAACGATGAGAACAATGACGTCTCTAAGTTTTAGTTCTAGGGTCCGGGGATTTTTATTTCTAAGTTTTATTTTCCTTCCTTATAGGACAGAGTGAGAGAGAAAAGGAAGGAAAAAGAGGAAAATATTTAAAAGAGCAAGTAAGGGTGGTGGGGTGTGTATGTTTCCAGATAGAAATTCCATAGTCAGTGTGATCTTTTCTCCTAAATTCACATAGCTTTCTAATGATAATGAGGTAGTTAGCAATGCTTATCCATTATCTTTCAATAACCCAGGTAGGAACCAAACATGCTGAAATACATTCTCAGTATTGCCTGAATTGATTTATGCTTGCAGCTTGTTTTTTTTTTAAAAAAAAACAAACCCAAAATAGCAGAAGTCATGCATTTAATTCCCTAAATGCAGTCTTTACAGTGTACCTGAGGAAATGCATGTTTTATCTAATGTATTAGCTAGAAAGCTGTCATTGCAATGATGAATTTGTTTTATTTTTTTTCACTGCAGACTATAGCTGTTTTGTGCATCTGTGTCCAAAGTGCACAGGCACAGCAGCACCTTACACACTAGTTATATTGAACATGATAATATCCTGACACACAGTAGACAACAAAAAGATGTCATTAACCTTGCAGTGATACTTAGAAAAAGATAATACTTCTTGGTCTAACATTTGATAATATAAACACAGTTACAATTCTTTTTTACAGAACTGTTAGTGCTGAATAATTTGTTTATATAGAGAGTGATTTGCACCCTTAGACTTGTTCTCAGCCACATATTTCAGTGTAAAATCCACCACCAGAACAACCCTGAAAGGTTTATAATAATACCTATTTGAAAGCATATGAACTGAGATACAGAAAGGTTGTGACATGCCCAAGATTATGCAACTTAGTCTGAAGAGCAAGAGCAGAACTCAACTGGTAACACAGTCAGCCCTGTCTCTCATTTTCTTCCCTGCTGTGTCCCAGCTGTCCTAATATTTGAGATAAATTGGCGCCTGGAAGAAACCCAGGGAGCTCAAACTGAATGTGAATAAGATGTGGTGTGTATAGAGAAGAGAAGGAAAACAGTTTGAGGAGCAAGCTGAAATTATGGCTTTATTTTCGACTGAGGAGAGTAATCTTCTGAATCTTGAGAAAGTGTCTTAATTTTTCATTGCTTCTTTAGAAAGCAAAACAAAGCACCTAGAGGAATACTTTTGTCAGCTCTTAGTTGAGTGATGGGGCTTTGTCTTCTGTTTTTCTAAGACTTTCATAAGTTCTAGTCCACAGCTAGAACAGCACCCAAAAGCGTCCTGAAGATTAGCAGGAAAGGCAAAATCTCTCTGCCTCATGTTATGTTCCCTCTTCTCAGAGGACAGAGCTCTTTAACCATGCCTGCAGTAAGGCTCGGGAAAAGGATGCTCCACCGCAGCTCCACAGGAAAGCTGTTGTCATCATTGTCTTCAGGAGCAGCCATGGATCCAGCAAATCAGTCCTGCTTCTGGGAGGTGCCCTGGGAGATGCAGCATCTGAAAAGTTTTCTTTTTTGCAAGGGGGTTGATCTTTGCTTGTTTCTTAATCTACCTCCACACCACTTTCTACTTCTGAGGGAAAGGAACTGGGTTTGTTTCTCCCAGCTTTGTCTGGGGGCTCTGCAGCTGGAAGCCTGCCCAGGTTATGGTGCATCAGTGCAGATTCTGAACATTTCTTAAATACAAGTAGTAGCCACAGCAGGTCTCACTAGCAAGGGACTCTGCCTCATCTCCTTGCTGAAGACCATAAGAAGCCTTATGTTCTGTGGCATGGTACTAATCAAAGTAAGCATACATACATACTTACATACTGCTTGCAGTACAACATAAACCTAAGTCTTGCCATTACCTGGATACCCCATGAAAGCTCTCCTTTGAACAAGCTTGCTTCATGTCCAAAGAAAACTGCCAAGCTGTCAAAAAACCACCTTATCTACCACTACTGAAGTTAACAGAAATTTTGCAGTGAGCTTCACCCAGACCAACACCTGAATTCCAGCCCAAAAAAAGATGTGAGGCAGGTGTGCTCTGTAATGCACCCAGCAGTCTTGCTTCCAGAGGGTGCATCACAAGTCTCTCCTTGCTGGAGTCTGCAACTGAAACAAAAAATGGGGAGGAAAATGAGTTTGGAGCGTGGTCCTCTGACAGGATGCAGCAAGGCCACAGCTCAATGTGTGCCTGGACACAGCAGCTGGGAAGCGTTCCCATGTCCTGCAGTTTAGGAGTAACAATAATAAAGAATCTAAAGGAGAAAATTCACAGAGAAATCTATATTTTGAATTTATCAAGCAGAGTATTTATGATTTCAGCTATGGATAATAATTTTGAATACTACAGAGTAGGTTTTCATTCCTTCTCTGTATCCATGAGGCCTTCTTCTTGCATGTTATGATTTTCTATTGAAAATATAAGATTGAATTACTAGTCATTGCTAGTGGAGAGTAAGAAATGTTCCTGATTCTGAGGCCTGAAATCAGACTTAATTTGATAATATTGTAATTTATATAATTTGCTAAAGTTCTGAATGCTCAAACTGGTAAGAAAGGAAGAATATATTGGTGATGAACTAGCACTAATTTAGCCTTCTCTGAAGGTCATAGATTTTAATGAAAATGAAGTAGCATGAACTGCCATGGTATGGTTAAAACAGCATTAAGAAGTATTCCGTAGACTAAGTAGGGACCTAATAGTGTGACTGCAACAGCCAGGACAGTACCATAAATAAAGCCAACAAGTTAAAATGCTGATAATATATCAGAGCTCTATAAATTGTTCTACTCAATAAATAGATTGATTTGCTAAATAAAATACTATTATTACATCATCCCTGCTTCATCTTTGGGTTCTGTTCTTCACACTTAAAAATTAATTGCTATCTTGGGTTAAGATTTGTAGTGTCACTGACAAATGTAAAGAGTCATAGCAAAGACTGAGGTGAACTAGTAACAACTGTTATTTTTATGACCTAGCTTTTAATAAAAGTTTTTCTTCTTTAGTGCAAATAATCTTGCACAACCATTCTTTGTGCAAGGCCACGGGTTTTTCGTTCAGCTTTGATACTTATAAAATTATTGTTTTAAAGCTCCTGTCATGTTAGAAAATAGTTATGCATGAGGAAAGCAACCATCTGTAGGCTTCATATAAGAGGTAGTAATATGCACGTAATTACAATGTTAAGCAGCCACACTATCCTGTCAAATGCAGTCATATAATTGCAATTATTGGAGTCATATTGTGATATGCATTTGTTGCATAGTTGTTATATGAGTTTAAGTTCTACACAAGGTCTGTACTGGTGCTTCCTCTTTGAATGCTACTGAAAACAATCCAGTGTATAATAAACTGTGGACAGTAGAATTAGAGCTTCAGAGAGGAGGGGAAGGAGATTCATAGTCATTTCTGTTGGTTCATTTAACTGACAACTAGGAGAAAGAAAAAAAGACTGAAGGCTAGGGAGAAGCTATAACTACATGAGGGAATGTAGCTGTAGCTGGAAATTCAGGAGGAAGCTATGCTGTGAGGGTTTATACAGGTCTCTGAGAAAGGATCAGGCAGCCAAAACAGAACTTAAAGAATAGTTTTTTATGATCCATTAACATTAGTTTGTTTTTAAGAGCTAATATATTACTTTAAAACAAATTTAAAAGTATCCTGTAAATTGCTGATAAATGCAAGTAAGGTGAAATAGAACTGTTTAGGAATTGCTTAAAAAATACAAAGATTATAATCCAGTGTGCTTGGTCGATAGAGATCTAGTTAAATCAAACAAACTCCATCAAAATTCCAAACGCATATACTAAGAGGAAAAGAACTTTCTCCATTAAGGTTTAATAGGGTATTCTTACCACTAAAAATTTAAAAAAATATTTTTTTTTTTAAGAAATATGTAATTTATTTCATTCTTATTCTTAAAACTTCAATTTTACAACTCCTTTTTCTGCTTTTTCAAGAAGGTTGAAGCAAAGGAAATACTTTTAAATAACAGTTTTACTTTTAGAATACATGAAGAATACATGAATATTTAGTTTTACTGCTAAAGACTAAGCTAAAATTAAGCTAAGTTAAAATTATCTTAACATATTTATAATTTTCACAAGTTGTAAACACCTGCATTTATTTTTCTAATAGATGATATTTTCAGTATTTTTGCAGTTGTTTTAGTGGTGCACTGTTAGTTTTCAATAAAAAAACATGGCATAATAAAGCCTTTATATTATGTCATAATTTTTATTTATTACAATTGTTAGTAATGAATTGGTTAGCATTACATGAGGGAGTGAAAAAGTTTCCATACATGTACACACATTCTCTCTACCTCTTTGATTCTCTTCCAGTCTCTTCTCTAGATAAAATTTTTGCCACCATACAGCTGAATTTTCAGAATTGGGAAATCAAACGTGTTTGATACCTGAGAGCTGTACACCATGTAATTAAAGCCATTAATAACTGGCATCTTTTGGAAAGGCGTGCAGTTGGAAATGACAATGTGGTCATGGAAGAATTTCTAATTTAATTTCATGATTGTGCAAACAATAGTATACATCTCATAAGATCTGTTTGTTTCTTTCTCATTTTTCCTCTTTTAGGGTTTGTGGGGCAGGAGGTTATTGTTGGGTTTTTTGGTTTCAGATTTGTCAACAGGAAAAAACTATTACCATTTTTGCTTCCCATTCCAAGGCAGAAGGAGTAATGGAAATGTTTTAACTGAATTTCATTTTCCAGTTTACCAAAAAGCCATCATTGATGTTATGGTCTTCCTCAAAACAAACTCTTTTACTGTTATTTTGTAACACTCCCAGTGAAACTGTAAACCACAAATAAGTCCTATGTCTTACGTAGATTTAATTGGTGACTCAAACCAGGCTGTACAGCTTGTCACATTAAGTTATCTTCTGGATCAACATTCCCTTGTGTAATTGGACATTTGTATATTTGACATTTTTAAGGCTGCGTTTTCATACAAGTCTACATGTTCTTTGGCATCTGAGTGGGAGGCGAGGTTCACAAGGGACCTGGAATATACTTACAGAAATGAACTGTGTAAAGCATTAAAATGACAGGTTTTGTTTGAGGGTGGTGAGGCAATTTTAACAACAGAGTTAACAAAGGAAATACATGTGGTTTGCTAGCTCAGAACCTTATTAATAATAACAAATAATATATTATTTTACTGCTTTGTGCTTGTATAAAAATAGAGAGATGTGCCTAGTCTTTCAGAGGCTGGGCTTGAGACATCAAGAAAACTTTCTCAATAGGAACGAAATATAGGAAATTAATATTAGATGTTAAAGCTTTTGGGAAAATAACATTTTTTAAAAATATTTGCAGAAAGATTTATCAAGTTTTGAAGTAGACATAGCTCAAGGACAAGGCAACAACTGAGAACAGAACTTGTGTTTTATAAGCAAGCGTACAATTAATACAGTTCACTTTTGCTTTGCAATAAGGTTAAAAGTATTTTGAGTTAAGTTTCTAGCGGAAGGTACTATGACCTGTTGTGAACAATAATTTGGAAGAACTCGTCATGGTGATCATTCATTATCAATGTAAACAGACTTTCTATTCACAAATCATTTATAAACAGTTTAATGATTTCAGAACTGTCAGCCTAAGGGGAATGTGGCTGGGAGGGAGGAGGTGATGAACTGTGTTTGGCTATTCAGTGTTGGCTATTGGCACATCATTATGTGCTATCAGTCACCTAAATCTCATGTCATTGCTCTGCTTACTAATTTATTGAGAAAAGAAGTTTTGCAACTAAAGCATGATGAAAACTCCTATTGCCATAGGGACAGTGTGTTTCATGTGGTAGTATGGATATTTTTACTTAACAGCAGGCTTTGTTTATTAAAGCATTTATGCAAGCAGTAATCCATTCACTCAAATGCTTTCAAATAGCAAGAAATAAAGGTCATAAATAAATCAAACTGCCATGTGGTTATCAAAGAAGTTTTATTTGTCAGTGTTCTGCTCTACTTAAGGGTTACTAATCCAAGTTTTGTAACTGATTTGTCCTGTGTCACTGATAAATTGTTTATGACTCAAATTTCAGAATTACTGTGCAAATTAAACTACAGCTCCTATTGACTTGGGAAGCTGTGTACACCCAACTTCCCTAACCCTCCCCCATGCCCTAACTGTATCTGTAAAATGAAGGTAATAATTCCTAACTTTCCTAGAGGCTGCCATAATGAATAAGCTATTAATATTATATGCAGATTATTAATATTATATGCAGATATGAGAATGTGTAAGTCTGCCTAGGCACCAGATTTTGCCAAGGGAAGGAAAAAAAATCTCCAATCTAGTATGTCTTTAAATGCACCTTCTTGGTTCAGGAGACAAAACACTATACAAAGTTCTTCAGAGAGACAGCAGAGTAATTGAGGTACAGAAGTTAAGTACTTTGGTTTTGATATACTGAAAGTGTTCCAAATAGTGATATTAATGATTTTGCATGTCCCTTTTACTCCCTATGCACACTGCCAAAACCTGAAGATCATTGTTTTTCTACAACAGAGAATGGGATAAAGCTGAGCCAAATACAGCTTCTATACAAAACATTTTTGTGGTCTTTACTGTATCTCTGGCTTCTAGTCCATGCTGTGCTGGCAGAAAGATTGCTCAGACTATCTGACATGCAGATGAATCATGTACCAAGTGTGATAAAAGCTCTGAACATACAACTGAACTTTCACAAACTTGTTTTATTTGCTTAAATTTTAACTTGTATTTGAATTTTCTTAGGAAACTGTTTGGACTGTAATATTTTGTCTTCTCAAGTATACTTGGCATTTTTCTTTATTTGCCTAATTCATTGCTCAAATCATTCTTCAAGCACTGGTCAGAACAAGCACTGCCTATAGTAACACCCATCCCTCCAAAGATGAATGGATTACAATTCAATAGTATACATTCTTTCAGTGATGTAGCATGATGATATTAAGCAATTATTGCACTTCCTGCCTCTGCTCTTTCTCTTTTTTTTTTTTTTAAATTGTAGTGGATATTGAGTGACCACAGAAAGTTGAGTCACCCACCTTGAACGGTGCTGGAGATCTCTGGGAAGAGCTTGTGTTGTTTTGGTAGAGCTAAATCACAGAACAAAGAAGCACATGCAGCTAAGTTCTCACTGTCTTAATTTCATACTGGACATAGACTGACATATGGAATTTGTTCACGTGAACAGGCATGTTGAGTTGTTGATAGATCCTTGAATAAAACAGACTTTAAAATTTTGGCTATTTACCCAACTACTTTCTGTAGGGAAGAATAGACTTGTTATGGAGCTAGGTAACTACGTAACTTCTGAATTTAAGTTCCCCATTTTGTAAGTCAGCAAAATAATACTTCTTGAAGCTGTTGTGTGAAAAAGTTACTTGATATCTTTGCTTACTTAAATGAAGATGATATGTAACTAAGTCTGAGCCTGTATGTTTCCTTGGTCTGATTTTGATGAGACAGGCATTTCTGACAACTTCTGGCATGAGCTGAAGAACAAGGAGATCCCAAAGGAGTCCAGTCCCCTGCTCTCTTGGCTGCTTTTGTGGTTTATTCCCTCCTGAGAACCATGGGATACGACTGTAGACATTGCTGCTGCAGCACTCTCTTAAGGCAGTGATCACTTGACATCATCTGAGAATGGACCCTGTGACCATGTCTTCCTAACATTTTCCTACTGAAAATCAATCAGCTGTTTTCTAACTTTCACAATGTAAACTCTGTTACGGGTAGAATGATGGATGACTTCTCATTATACAGACAATTAAATATTTTGCCCTGAGGCAAATCTTCGTGTTGACATTCTTAGTACAATTCAAGGTGTTTTCGTGACCTTTAAAGTGCTGGATAGACCACAACCGTGTTACTGCAGCTGAGATAAGCTGGAATAAAACTCATGTCTGTGTCTCAGTTTGAGTGTGCCATTCAGAGGACTGCCTCTGGAATCTGCCTCCTTTGGCAGTTTATCAGAACTCAAGTCTAGTGACCTTCAGATTAAAAAAAAAAAAAAAAACGCTAAACATTAAAAAGAAAGTCATACCTACTTTTTCTTCTGATCTTTTTAGCTCAACTCTTGACTGCCATAACAAAGGCCAGAGCTGATATTAATATAAATACAAAGGGCCTCCTCCCTTCGGATTATTTCTTTTGCATGCCTTTTCAATTTTCTCAGTAGCTTTGTATTTTTTTTCCAGTGACTGAATATGTTTATTCTCCTGTTTTCCCAGTAGCAGCATAGCACATATATTTTAATATATTGTATTATTACATTCAGTGCCATTCAGAGTGTCTGTCTTAAATAGTACTAGAGAAGACATTGTTCTTGCTTTCTCAGGGAATTAGGTTACTGAACACTGCATGCCAATAATTAATGAATGACCAAGTTACTTCATTGCTTCTGGGAATTTTGACAATTTCATTTGTATTTTTCAGTCAAAGTTTATCATATCTATTGCTAGAGTTTCAGTGGTCAAAAAAGTTTAAACATCAGAGAAAAGAAACACGAGACCATCACAACAAATCTTACAGTAAATATTCTAACAGATGCACTTTTGAAGACATACATCAAGAGCAGATAATACCATGTAAGTCTTAGAACCCAAACGAGTGCTAATTCAAACTGTTAAACTGTCAACTGCTTTGTGGCCCTCAGTTTGTATGCATGAAATGTTTTAAGGCTATTGGAAAAGGTTACAGTCCTTAAAAAAAACCAAAACAAACCAAAAAACAAACAGCAGTTTTATCTCCTTCTTAGAAAAGTAGAAGGACGATAAAGGAAGGTTTCTTCTGTCCTTGGGGCTTTGGAAAAACTCTAAGGATACAGCACATTTATAGCAATAAGATCATGAGGTTTTTATACAGTCAAATCACCTCTTGCCTTTGACAATGGTCCCTCAAAAGCTACTTCAGCTTCCTCTGAGTCAGTGGAAAACCTTCTAGTGATTTCAAGAGAATTGGATGAGCTTTTAAATGTAGTTATCCAGCTGCACAATTAACAGCCAGAAAAGCACATTCTATAAATTATTTCGCTATTTAGGGATACATTTAGCATGTCCTAGCAATATCAATTAACTGGGAGAAGAATGACTCATCCAAGCCTTCTCCAAATCCATTAAGTCAATATCTGACTCACTTTTTGTGGTATGAAAAATGGTCTGTTCACTAAATTCACTCTGGATTTTCATCAGATCATCCAAACTGTATTAAACTGAATTGCAACTGAGGAAAAAAACTGTGGCCAGAAAGTGCCAAGTTACAGTGGAAAAACAGGAGGCGTTAATCTGCCATACTGTGAGGTTTTGCCTTTTCTCTGAAGACACCTTGGCCCTAACTGGTGTGGGAGCTTTAGGAGGATCCCTAAGGGCCAGGTCATGCAGCACTGCCTGCATGGCACTGCTGCTGGAGATACAGGATGCTTGTCCTCACAGCCAGGCCCCTCAGTCCCCTCTCTGACAGCCAGAGTGGATTCCTTGTGGCCATGGGCTCATGGGCTGTTTCCAAATTCCTAGCAGTAACATCCCTATGCTCCCTTTGAGGAAAATTTTTTTGTAGCCCATAAAAGCTGGGAGACATCCAGATGTCTTTTTCTTGCTGTTTAGATGGATGAAGGATAGCTTGTTGTCTCATGTCAGGTGGCTTCTGGGGATGAGTTTAAGAAAGCAAGCGGTCAGGGAGAAATGAACTCCCTGCAGGAAGGCTTTTGGAGAGGGTACAGTAGCGGAGGACACACCAGAGGCAAGTTTTTAAGACTTGGATTAGGAAATCACTTTTAACACTGGTCCAACCAAACCAGTTGCTTAAAACCTGAAATGCTTTCAGTACAATCCTTATCCTCCCAGTTTCGCATTATGTTTAGAGAATGTGACTGTGGGTTGAATATATTTTATGTTTTCAAATTATTGAGTGCCCAAACAACATAATATTGATGTCAAAACATGCAGAGGCACTGTTTTGTTGGTCAGCTGAAAGATGGTCGTTAAAGAGGTAGGCTTACATGTCATAATTCACTGAAGTGAATCTATAAGGCAGCACTTTAATAAATTAAATGCACAGCCAAAGAGAAGTTCAGACCGTACAGTTATTCCAATGAAGTTTTCTTGGGAAACTATTGTATTTTTTTCCCCAAAGTATGCTGTGGTAATTCCTCTGGTATCCCAGTGTAGTTAACTTTCCCTGTGAAACTATAAAGATACTTATGCCTAAAATCATTCACTAAGGACCATGATAATGGTCCATGATAGCAGTCCTAACCGTTTTTTTACTTTATCACAAACTCTTTGTATTTCTAACTTATTTCAAAAAAACAACATTTCTTCTTCAGTCCAAGTGCAGATTTCATGTCACACAGGAAAATAGTATCATAAATGCTCTTATTTTCATTTCTAGTTCTTTCTGCCACAAAACTTTCCTCCGCTTTCATAATTTTCCCTTCACTCTGTAGAAACTTTATCTTTTGTGGCCATTTAGGTCTAGTGTTCTGTTTCAGCCACTGTCTTTTCACAGACTTCTTAGAGAACTCTTTCTTTCCTGTATGTGGTAGAAAAAAATACACTTTGTTCTGTATATTTCTGATTGTATGCAATCTTATTGAAGAATGCTTTTATTTTTCTGATTTGGTAGAGGAAGCCCACAGTTTTGGCAAAGGCTACTTGGACCCATTTTCAGAGGTTGCTCTTGCTGGGCAATGGAGTGTCTGTTTTCCTGGCTCCCTGGACTACTTACATCACTACTTATATCACTTATATTTCCCTTATATCAATAAGGGAAATGACAGAGGCACTTAGAACAATGGTCTGAGTAGTCAGAAAAGGCCACAGGCTGCTTTTTGCTTGTTCTGTTTTGATTTACTTTTGGAAATAAATAATATCTTAAGAAAGGCACATGTCTGGATGATAGGAAATAGGAAGAGTAAGAACTCCAAAGGGACCCTTCCTGCTGCTGCACCGCTTTCCTTCCTAGATATGAAACAGAAGTTCATCCAGTCTCTTCATGAAAATCTTCAATGATGTAGAGATTTTACACTCTTTCTGGGCAAAAATTCAGTGTTTTATCATCTAATCTTTACAAAGATTTTTCTGATGTTTAGCCTAAGTCTTATTTGCTGTAATTTCTTTATTGTAGACATGAAGAACCAACTATTCCCTTCCTTATGGAAGCAACCTTTGCCCATCTGAAAACAGATATAATGTTTCCTCTCTTTTTTTTTCTCCTGTTAGCTAAACAACCCCATTTCAGTCATTATTTGTAAATAGCATCCTTATTGGTTTCCTCTGAATTCATTCTCATGAATTCTTGGCCTTTGGAGTCCAAAATCCTACAACATTTTTATCTACTTCATGCTCTGAGATCCTACCAATGCAAAATAAAGTAGTATTAATACAAGTTTACACATCTGACAGCCTATGCTCTTTTTTATGGTCTCCAGTTTGCCTTTTCCCAAGCAGCCTGAAATTGCTGATGATCAATTGCAACTACAATTCCTTAACTTCTCTCCTAGAAAGCTAGTAGCTGCCACCTTGCACTCAAGTACATTTCAGCTGAACACTGCAACTTATTTTTTTTCATACTTTCATTATTTTTTCTTTTCTTTACAGACCACTTCTTCAGTTTGCCAAGATAATCTCTAATTCTAATCCCAGTCCCAAAAAGCTTGCGATCCCTGTGATGGCGTGTGCTCTGAGGGACATCAAAAGAGCTGGTAACTTGAGATCAAGTTCATTCCACCTTGCTATGGAAAGCAGCATTCTCAAAAATGCCGCAGAATGCCCTGAAATTGAGGCCACAGTTTGTATAATATGAAGATGAGGAAATTAATTCTTTGCCTTTGAGCAGAGCAATTTGCAGCTTGTCTGTCTAGCAGCAGCAGCATTATTCTCAGTCCGACCATTAGTTGATCTATAATAACGTGTGGTTCTGTATGCAGTTCATTTCCACCAGAAGCAGAACAGGTATATGTGAAGCATTATATATTTTTATGTGTGTTAATATATTTATACACATGTACCTATATAAACGTGTGTTAATACACAGGTTGGTCTCCCGCCATGCGTCAGATGCTCCCAATTCTCTTCAGCTCATTAAAACTCCATAGAAGCCTGCAGCATAGCATTTTCCTGGGAGACAGAATGAAGGTGGCACACGTCTCAGTCTGGCTACCACTTTATTGTTTGGCAAGCAGAGAAATATGAATGTAAGCCATAAATTGGTTTGCTAACATTTCTATGAAAATAATCTCCAACTGCTCTGAAAAAGATTCTGTTTGTAAACAGAACTTGCTACTGTTTGGATGCAGATTACTTCTAGTCCATCCGCTCTCCCCCTTTTTTTCCATGTTGTATTTCATTGGTAAAGAACTGTGAGGATTGAAACTCACAGCCTATTTAAGCAACATTTAAATGCCAGCCTTTCTGTATGTGCTATATTTTTTCTTTTATAATACAAACTGTGTATACAGAAAATTCAGTACTGTATCTTGGCCTTTAGGTTTATGAAAAAGGCAGTAAATAATGCATCAAACTAAAACTAAATAATACTATATTTCACTTATTTTAACATACACATTCTATATTCACTAAAAACACCACACTAGCTCCGAACTATGAATATGTTACTTTATAATCATTCTAATGTGTTACCTGCCTTGCCAGGATGAAGTCCTGGCACGTTCCCATTCTGAATCAGTTTCAGAATTAAAAGAAAACTTTCAGGCTTAAATTGAAACGGTCTCATAATTTGATTTTTTTATAATCAAAAATCCAAATCTAAAATGCTTCAACTTAAGAAAATATAGGGAAAAAAAAAATCCTTTTTCTTTCATCGCCCTTGGTACCAAAGTGGTGCTTTCAAGATCTCTCGAAACTAATCTAATACTTTTTTTGTTTGTTTTTAATATATTGTAATTACAGATAAGGAAAGGAAAACTGCTTGGAAAAATCTCTCCAGCAAAGATGTTTTAATCCACCTGGAAGAGAAATCTGGTGCTATGCTTAAAGAATGAAACTTTAAGTGTCTTGAAAGAAAGTAGAATTGGATTTCTGTAATTAATATTTGTTCTGCCCCCTTGTGGTTATGGAGTCCAGTAGGGCATAGGTGTGATTGTCTATTTTTTAAATATTTGTAACTATTTTAAAAATAAGCCTTATTGTATAGTTCAAGTGATGCACTTTTCCCAGAATCTGTATAGACCAAGAACACAAGGAAAAAAGTTCTGGTAGATATGAGTCTTCACATGTGTACAGTGGATAGATGAATGGTTTTAATTCAAAGTATTTTTCCAAAAGGATATGTTTTCATATTATGAAAGGAAGCTCAGAAACCTTAAATATAAGCAATAATTTATTCAGAAAGTAATACAAATGGAAATAAGATAGAAATAAATAATAATTTCAACTTTAAGCACAACTTTTCCACTGTGGTTTTACTGATACAGCTCAATAGCAAGGTTGCTTTTCTTTCCCACAAGAAAAAAACAATTACTTTTGTAGTTTAATTCACCCAAAGCCAAAATTCATAATGTAATTCTATTATGTTTCTAAGAGTGCACCTCTATATGCCAAATTTTCATTTATATAGATACATTCTGGAAATATTTCACTAATTTTGGAAAGGTCCTAGAGTTAGTTTGTCACAGATTAATTCTTAGACAGCAGGTCAGATTTTTAAATTAAGTAATAATGTAGTAGACAAAGTCAGTGACTCTCCAGTCAATGATGACTTATTGTCATTTAAAGATTAAGAATTAGCTGTTCATAAAGAGAAATTTTCTTAGCCTTTTCCTGTTTCTGCTAAACAGAGCAGATAATATTACTACTTAATTTGCTTTCAAACATTCACTGGAAAATATATTAAAATACTCTATTTTTATACAGTAACTATTTTTCATTTCCAGTTTACAGAACCAATCATTAAATGGTATTCTTTAAACTTTTATTTGAAGTAATGAAGTAAATATTTTTATTAGTCTTCACTATTTCCAAAAACTCTGCCCCACTGCCCCAAAAATTCACATTTTGTTTCAATACAGCTTAAAAAGTTTTTATCTCTTTTTTGGTTTTGTTTTTCTTTTCTTTCTTTATTTGTACGGGGTTGTAAGTTCTAGTAAACTATATAAAAAGAATTTCAGTACATACAGGAAGTTAAACCAAGTGTCTGTCATCCATACACACATATCCACAGGGCATATAATATTAAACTATATATAAGCAAATTTTTTGTATGAGACAAAAATATATGTATAATTTTTAATCCAAATCAAGTCCTGATCTGTACAACCATAAAAGGCACTGTAGCAACTGAAGTATACAAAAGCATTGGATAGATAGTTATCAAACCATAGTCTGTTACCTCACTAAGCTCAAACACCATCACAGAGTCTGTGCAAGCCATTAGGTTTTCAGCTTAATTACCAAGACAAATGTGGCCTCTAGGATCAAACTCTTTGTCTCTGGTGTCCCCTACAACCCAAGTTATGAACCTATTGGCTTAATACAGTCACAGCTGTCTGGAGGAAAAAAGTTTCAAAGGTTATCAAATGTGTAAAAAATAGGCAGCCTGACCAAAGGAGAGATTTCCTTTGGTGTCATAATTGTTAGAAAAGTTACAACATGATCTAGCGTGTCATTGGACTGGAGAGTCAAAGTCTTGTTCAGTATGGATTAAGTGAGATGCTGAGCTTTAATCACAGAATATTCCCATGACCCTGTATAGAGAATAGACCTCTTCAGGGTCCTTATTCCAGAAATGATTGCTTGTGCAGACTGCACCTGTGAAAAGACTGATTTTCAAAAAGTATCACTGTAATGGCCCTTGGAAGCAGCTTATGACATTGTGAGGCACCAAGGCTTTGGGGAGACTTGGAAATGTGTCTCTGTATCTTCTACTAATGATTTTTAATACACTGTCTAATGTTAGTGAACTTTCATAAAGATAGGTAGCAGGCCAGCAGAGTAAACACAACTTGAAGAGTCACAAGTTCACTGTTAATAGCTTTTAGTAGCCCAAATGCTAACAACATATTTAGCATAACATCAAAGGAAGTCTGCTACTAATGGAACTAGCCCTCATATTGGCACCAAAGTACTCTGTGGGAGATCATAAAGTACATGCAGAAACAGCAAAAAATTTTAGTCTATCCCAGTTAAATAGTTAATCGTTTAGGAAATGTGAATCTGTTGGAAATGAGACCTCAACAGTTCTTTATCTCATGGGGAGGGTAATTTCACATCCATCATCTGCACCTCAGATAGTTCATGCCTGTTAAAATAGGATTCCTTGGAATAACTCTACAGATAAATCACATTGTTGGGTGACTCACAAAGAATCTGAAGTAGGGAGATCAGGGACTTTTGGGAAGAAGTGGGGTCTAGAGAAATTTGTGTAACATGAATGCATTTATAATAAGAACTGCTGCCAAATTTCGGGAGGGGGGAGTAATTTATGGGTTATACATGTTACAATATGGTACTTTTTCATCTTTCCCACAGAAAGTGAGTTGAGGTTACAAGGTTTCATAGCCACTGCAACTATTGGGCTGCTGTGAGGCTTATGAAGCAGCTGTACAGCTTTCTTCTCTTCTTTTCTAACTGCTCATCTGCCACCATAGACCATAATGGTGCCAGGCTTTTTACAGAGCATGTAGTTATTTGTACAGTTTTGTATTCATCCAATCTAATGCATTTCTGATGAACTCTTCACTGTGAAATTGGTGCTTTCTTGAATATGAAAAGAGTAAATCTTTGGAATCCCTGCCAGCTTTTCAGACTAAACTGAGACCATGTGCCATTAAACATTTGTATTCATGAATATTTAAACATATTTGTTCTTGTATTGATTTTGTACAATGCCTTTGGGTGTTCCCTAGCAGGACTCCCTATGGAAGCCTAAGTGAGTGACTTACAGGGGGGGCAGGACTTGAGAAATCCATAAATATGTATTTAAAGGATATAGTCAGTGTGTTAACATTTCACGTCCCTGCTGTGCTTCCATCCTGTGTCAAAATCTTAATGTTAAACAAGTACTAGAGTTTTTCTTTTTTTCATGTTCTTGAACAGATCTTCTGATCTACTCATGAAGATATCTAATGTTCTACACTGCATAAAATACATGTTCTTCTTACTATTTTAAATCCTCTCTTCCCAGGCTATCAGCGTTTTTGCTTTTTTTCCTTGAATCATTCATCTGCTATTTTTATTGTGCATTAACCTTGTAAGATGTTTTAACAGAAGTCTGTACAATAGCAAGTACCATAGACTCCCAGTTTGCTTGGCCAGAATGGGGGATTGGGGAGAAGCTTCTTCCACTCTAGTATTGAGATAAAGTTATGTAGTTAGCTCTGTGTGATGCTTCCCCTTTCATTTGGAATAGATAGCTTATATTAATCGCTTCATTGTTACATAGGATAACCTGATTACATTCCTATTCTTGAAAAGTTTTGGTGAAACATATAATATTATTTATAGGTGTGAGGTCACAAGCTATGCCAGGGCCTGTATGTTATGTGCATATTGTAAGTGAACTAATTTAATGGCATTTTGTTTCCTTTTGTTAACACAGACCCTCTGCTGATGTGCTGGGTGGATTCAGCAAAATATTTTAACAGATGGTAAAATAGAGGGTTGCCCTCTGGTGTTACTGTATGTGATGAGTGCTTAGCTGCATCTCAGCAACACATAACAGATGCTCTAGAAACAGCTGGCAAGAAAGAATTAATGAAACAAAGAAACATTGCAATGCTATATGGCACTTTCTTATTTAGTAGGGGTTATTGGCATGCAGTATCCAGATGATGATATGTATTTAGGCACATCGTTCAGAAGTCTCTGTCCTCTGCAGCAAAAACTCAGGTGGGACTCAAAAGAAGATAGCTTCAGCAGCTCCATTGCTTGATAATAGAAGTGATAGAAATTATTTTTAGAAGGCTGAAATGTCAGTGGTGTCACCAGCTACTATATACAATCGGTCCCCAAGTAGCACACCAGAAAAAATTCTGAATTCTACTCTCTCTGCAAAGGTCTTCTGTGCTGTCTTACATATTGGAAAGATAACAGCTTACTTTTTCTTCTTGGGGTGAAAGATAATAGTCTTCACTACTGAAGGAAAATATGGAATATTTTTGAAAACATGGAATTGGGGTTTTTTACATCTTGCCTACACTGATATTACTGAGATGTTTATGTTTTATGTGTTCAAAAGAGAGACCAAGAGAACTGGAGTCAGATTCACTCCCTAAACACTGAGGAAATCTGTTCAACTCTTTTTGATAGAATAATCTGTTGAGAAACATCACATGATCTTTTCTACAAGGAGTAGAAAATGATTCAGTGCAACTTACATGAATTTGAACAGTAATAAGCAAAGACTATATTAATTTCCAAATACTTTCAGACCTTCCTTATCCTTGAAATCTATCTGTTTCCTAATTAAAGTTTTAACAAGCAGAATTTGATATTACAGTACCTTCTGTTGAAGAAGTGTCACTTTTACTGAATTTCCTCGGCCTAGTGCTGTATTTATGTCTAACAGTTGATGATGCAACTGTAGAGAAGCTCAAATTTTCTTAGCCAGCCGTAACAACTGTTCAAAATCAGTAGTTTCTGAGCTATACTTGGAATGAGCTATCTTTGGAATACCACTTCACACTATCCACATTATGCTGCCACTAGAAGGTTAAGCAAGAGTCACAATTTATGACTTACACCCACGAACTCTCTTCAGACTCAGCTATGACCCCTGAACATCCAGTTCAACTCCTATTGAATTGTCATGATCCCAAAGTATGAGGCTGCCTAGTGCACAGCAGCTAAAGCATCTGATGACTATTTTAATCCTACCTGCAGCTAAGATAAAAATGGTCCTTACCTCCTTCAATACACATCTTCTCTACCACTTACTTAATTAAATTTAATTACAGAATTTGCATAATTCCTCTCCTGTTTCTTTTCCTTTCTTATTTGTTTCTCTCATGATAGTGCACTGTCCTTATTCATATTATAAATGTATTATCATTTACAACAGAGCAACTATTTACTATTTTTATTTTGAACTTTCAATGTTTTAACTGTAAGTAAAACTCCCCAGAAAAGCTGGGAAGAGTGTTTCTTAGAGACCATATGCAGCACTAAATCTAATGGGTATAGGTTGTCATCAGCTGATATTAGTGAATGCACTTAACTCGGTACACACAAACTGACTCAGTGCATTAGTATTTGCAAAGTCAGGGCCTTACATTTGAAAGGCCTCTGCAGATATAGGCTTGTGAAACTCTACTCATTAGATTCCTGAGAGCCTGAAACATGTTCACCTTTTATAATGTATTTTAAACTCCATTAAAAATAAAGTGTTGTAAGCAACAGTCTAGGAAGTACTCCTGCTTTGGCAGGGAGACTAGCAAAATAATCTAATAGGCTTTCTTCATCAGTAATTTCTGTGATTCAGTTAACTGTGATAATGTGGCTAATTATGTCATTTTAAACTGATTAAACCTGTAAACATTCCCTTCTCAAAGAGCTTATGTGCTTATGTACTCTGACAAATTAAACAGACTACTGATAACAGAAAATGAACCAACTACTTAAGTAAAATCTATTCTCATGTTGTGTTCATCCATTTCATCAGTGGTTCTTGAAATCAGTCAGAAATTTACATGAAAATTTCAGGTTTTGAAAAGAAAGACACTTTATTTTCTGTTTCTGAAGTTTGGGAGGGTTTTGCTTGCAGGAGAGGTATTGATGCCATAAAGAAAAAAAAAATACATTTTTAGGTTAGATATTGGCACAGTATCTCAAAATCTAACACAGTATGTCATAAGCTACAGAACTGAGTAGATTATTTCCCTTAGCATAAATCAAATATGTCAGCATACAAAGACTAAAAGGTTTAATAGTCACAACTGGATAGAAAGCAAAGTTCTTTCCCAGAGAATGAATTATAAATTAACTGCATCTGAGATGGATTTAGATGGACTTTATCATTCATAAAACTCCTATCTTCAGCCTCTTAGGAAGAAATATCTGCAGTCACATCTTGTTGGCTGGCTGTTACAAAACCCATAGCTTTCTCATTGTTGAAAGAAACAGACAATAAATGAAGTGCTTTAAGAAGTCCATACCATTTTCCTTACAATCTATGCTACTTTCAAGACAGCTCTAATTTAGATTAAAATGTGGTGAGAGTTGAAATCCAGATGGTTTGTAGGAAGGCCAGTTTCCCAAAGCTGACTGTATTTTGGAATTAGTTATAACTAAAGTTTTGGGTTGGTTGCTGTTTGTTGTTTGTCTCCCATTTACATTTATATTGATTAAAGGTGATTTTATCTTTTTAGTACTATTGATTGAAAAAAGGATACTTTTTGTGTCAATATTATTTTAAATATTTCTGAGTTCTTTAAATTTAAGAAATCCATAAGATTTATGCTCAAAAGTTCAGTTATTATTTTATTTCACAGGATAATTTTAAGCAAATTTATGTTCATTCTAACTTTGTGTGACTTTAACATAATTCTTGACAATGAATATCACACATCTAATTATTTGAAAGCTTCAAAAGCTTTCACAGAGTATTTTTAAAATGAATTTACAATGATTGTCAGTATTGAACATTTTAAATACAGAATTACAGCATGGTTGAGGCAGGAAGGCATTGCCTAGTCCAACCCCATGCTCAAAGCAGGGTCACACAGAGCAGGTTGCTTAGGGTCACGTCCAGTCAGGTTGTGAATACATACAAGGATGGAGAGTCAAGAAGTATTCTGGGCAACCTGCTACAGTGTTTGGCCACCCTCACAATAAAAGGTTTCTCTTAATTTTAAATGGAATTTCCTGTATTGTAACTTGGGCCCCACTGCCTTTTGTCCTCTCACTGGCTACCACTGAGAACAATCTGGTGGTACATGCACTAGATTTGGGTCCTTCCGAGCCTTCTCTGCTCCAGGATGAACAGTTCCAGCTTTCCTAGCCTCTTCTCATATGACAGATGCTCCAAGCTCTTCATCATCTTCGTGTCACTTCACTGGACTTGCTTCAGTATATCTCTGTCTCTCTTTTACTGGGGAGCCTGGCACTGGACAGAGCACTCCAGATGTGTCTCACCAGGGCCTGGTAGAAGGGAAAGACCTTCCTTAACTTGCTGGCAATGCTCTGCCTAATGCAGCCCAGGAGGCTGTTGGCTTTCTTTGAGCACAGGAGCATTGCTGGATCATGGTCCACTTGGTGCTGACTAGGACACCCTGGGTTTTCCCTGCAAAGCTGCTTTCCAGCCAGTGGGCTCCCAGCCTGTACTGGTGCATTGGGTTGTTCCTCCCCAGGTGCAGGACTTTGCACTCCCTTTGCTGAACAACACAAGGTTCCTGTCAGACCATTTCTCAAGCATGTCAACTGAATGGTAGCACAACCCTTTGGTGTATCAGCCACTCCTCCCAGTTTTTAAGATCTGAAAACTTGCTGAGGATGCACTCTGTCCCATCACCCAGGTCATTAATGAAGATGTTAAACAGTATTGGCCCCAGTATTAATCCTTGGGGTACATCAACAGGGACTGTCTTCCAGCTTGACTTTGTGCTGCTCATCACAGCCAGTTTTCAATCCACCTTGCTGTCCTTTTCTCTAATCCATACTTCATCAGCTTGTCTATGAGGATATTATGGAAGACAGTGTCAAAAGCCATACTAAGGTGAAGATAAATAACATTCACTTCTCTCTCCTAATCCGCCAAACCAGTCATCTCATCACAGAAACCTATCAGGTTCGTCATGCATTATTTTCCCTTCATAAATCCATGCTGACTACTCCCAGTCAGCTTCTTGTCCTTTGTGTGTTTGGAAATGGCTACCAGGATTATTTACTCCATCACTTTCCTAGGGACTGAGGTGAGGCTGACTAGCCTGCAGTTCCCTGGCCCTGCCCTTCTTGAAGACAGAGGTGATATTTGCTTTCTTCCAGTCTTCAGCAGCTTCCCCAGATTACCACAGTATTTCACAGATAATTGAGAATGGCCTCACAGTGTCATTGGCCAGTTCCCTCAGCACTTGTGAGTGCATCCCAATAGGTCTGAGAGACTTGGGTATGTTCAGTTGCTTTAAGTGTTCCCTAACTTGATCCTCCTCCACAGACGGTAAGTCTTCCTTGCTCTAGACTTTCCCATGAGTCTTAAGGCCTGCGATTCATGAAGAAAGCACTGAGTACCTCAGCCTTCTCCATGTCCTTTGTCACCAGGAGTCTGCCCCATTCAGCAGTGGGTCCACATTGTTCCTAGTCTTCCTTTTCCTGCTGAAGTACCTGTAGAAGTCCTTCTTGTTTCTCTTTATTTCTTGACTACCTGTGCCAGGAAGTTCAAGGCATCACTGTACTCCAGAAATCCATTCAAGGTATCGATACATTCCAGAAACCTCCCAGACTGCTCATGCTCTGCTATGTTGCCCATCCAGCAGATATCAGGGTAGTTCAAAATCCTCATGAGGACCAAGGCCTGCGAACGTGAAGTTTCTTTCAGTTGTCCTAAGAAGGCCTCAGCTGATTCTTCCCGATGAGGCAGTCTGTAGCAGACACCCACCACAGTGTCACCCACGTTGGTCTGCCCTCTAAGCCTGACCCATCAGCTCTCAGCTGGCTCATCACCCCTCCCAAGCCAGAGCTCAATGCATCCCTGCTGCTCTCTCACATAAAAGGCAACTACCCCTCCTCACCTCCCTAGCCCGTCCTTCTTAAAGAGCCTGTATCCGTCCATGGCAGTGCTCCAATTGTGTCAGCTATCCCACCACATCACTACTATGCCAATGAGAAGGTAGCCCTGCAGCTGCACATGCATCTCTAATTCCTCCTGTTTGTTCCCCATGCTCCACCCATGAGTGTACAGGCACTTCAGGGGCACCCAGTTGTACCGATTTCCCAGAAGAGGCACAAGATCTTCCCCCATCATGCTGTCCCCTCAGCACTTATTTATGTGCACATGCTTGAACTGGGTCCCCTTCAGCCCCGATTCGTTTTTTCAAAGTCTCTCTTTTTCACATCATCTTGTTCCTTGTTAGCCAGGTCTTCCACTTCCCCACTTGAATGTGGGTGCTCATCTCCCACCCTCATACTTTCTAGCTTAAAGCTCTCCTGAGCAGGTTGGCCAGCCCATTGGTAAAGATGCTTTTGCTCCACCTGGTCAGGTGGCTCCCGTCTCTCTCTCAGTCCACTATCCCCAGAGAGGGTCCCATGGTAAAGAGAAATGCCTGTGATCAAAACCATCTGCACACCCAGGCAATGACCTGCAAGATCTGTTCACCCCTCCTCAAACCCCTCTACCTCACTGGCAGGATCAAAGAGACACCACCTAGACCCTCTCCCCCAGAGCCATGCAGTCATGCTTGACACACTCCAGGTCTCCCCTCGCCATACTGCTGGTGCTCACATGGGAGTGCAGTGAGAATAACTGGACAAGGGCTGGATGACCCTTGGCAGCTTCTCCATGATATCCCCGCTCCAAGACCCTCCCTAGAGAGCAGGCTAGGTTGGCAAGTGGGGGCCTCTGTCCCCTGCAGAAGGGAGTCTCCTACCACAATCCCTCGACTTTTCCCCAGTGCTGCCATCTCAGGCACTTTGCTGGACACAGCTCCCAGCCCCTCATCTGCAACCCAGGGCGGGCTGGAGCCATCCTGGTGCTAGACCCCTCCAGGTTCTCCTGTCAGGGGATCCCCATTTCCCAACCCCATAAGCACAAACTGCTGTACCTTCCTTGGGTACACTTGGGGGTTGAGGCTCACCTTGCATCTGCATGTTCTCAGAGAAGACGGACGTCTGTGCCAACCCTGGTGCTGTGCAGGCTGCTGTCCTCCTCCTGAAGACTCTCCACCTGGGGATGCCAGCACCCACCTCTTGTAGGCAAGGACACATCTCCCTCAGGCCCAGCAAGAGGCCCCCACTGTCCCCACAGCCCCAGCCCTGCAGAGCTGCCTCCTCTCTTGGAGCTGGGTTGAGCCGAGTCCTCCGACATGCTGGGTAGCTGGGGTAGGGGGGTGCTGGAGGCTGTGCCATGCGGGGCCTCACCACCACTGCTCCATGCAGGGACGTGGGGACGCTGCCCTCCACAGAGCTTCCTCCTCCTTTCCGTGTCCCCTCCAGTGTGCCCTGCTCCACAAACCACTGCATCTTTTGGCTGCCTCTGTTAGCTGTACAATGCCCTTTAAATAACTATACGGTTTGCTTGGATGTGGTGTAAAAAGTGACTTCAGGTGTTAGCTCTTTTACACAAAAAAAAAAAAAAAAGTAAGTAAGTAGTTTACTTCTCCACACTAGTTCAATCTGCCTTGGATTCTAAAAGTCTTAGTCATAATGCTATAAAGCTTCAGCAATGTGGCTTCGTGACTACTTGCTACATTTTTGTTCTAGCTCTCCACTAACATGTTTTATTAGAAATATTTCAAAAGCAGTAGCAGAGACAGGTCAGGACCTGGTATTTTTTCTATGGCAATGTAATGACAGAAAGGGATTCTGAGGGTCTCTTATTAAAGTAGAAAGTACTGAAGTAAAACAAAATCAGGACTAACTCCCAAGTGCCTCACAGAATTGGATATATATCCAATTTACAAATATTTCTGGAAGAAAAAAATTATTTACCAAATGGTTCAAACTTGCCAAAATTATATCTGATTCCAAAAATAGTTAATGGAGAAAGACAAAATCAAAAATAGAATGTCTGAAAAGGAAGCTTACTATTCTCTTTTCATATAACCTTATGATGGTCATATGAAAGGGGAACCTTTCATATGTTGAAAGGGGAACCATTCATATGTTGAACCTTATGACATACGGCAGTATACTTTTACAACTATGTAATATTTGCAAAATGAAATAATCTTTTTAGGGAAAAAGCTACAAAGCCAATTTATTGCAGATAAGGGGAAAATACTTTAAAATGAGTACATTTCCACCCCTTCATTTCTTTGTTCCACCCATACAAATAAATATAATGTTGTCGTAATCACTTGTTATAACAGATCAAGGAAATGCTTACTTTCTACCTTTGCAAGAGACCAGAAACCTGCAATAATGGTCAACTTATTGTCTTGACTTAGCAAAATGTCCACAATGTTTTGGATCAAAATTCAGTCTTTATTACAAAAGTTACATTACTCACCTGCTAATTTCCCATAAAATAACTGTTCCTTGTCCTGAAATAAATTAGCTTTTTATAACAATTTCTTTTACTATTTAGATACTCAGTCCTGATTTGAACTTTTGATCATGCATGAAATTACTTTGTCCTCATTACTGGAGAAAGTATGATCCCCAAACCATTGTAAACCTCAAAGAAGGTGATGATTTTTTTTTTCAAAAATTTGGATTTAAAATTTTATTTTAATACTTATTTCTTCATTTTTGTTTGTGAACTATATTTTAATAACATTTTCTGACTAGCTCTGCACAAAAAAATGCATTTTAATAGCATTTAAGTTGGTTTATTACTCAGGCTATTTTAAGTATGATTGCTCTTCTCTGAAAACTTTTTTAATTCCTGTCTTCCGCCGCTGTTCATTTTGCTTCCTCTCTATATTTTGTGACTAAATAGAACATCCTTCTCTTCCCAAACATAGTGAAAAGAGCAGGACCCAATACTGATGTTTGCAGTATCGCGCTTGTCACATATATCCTTTTCGGCCTGTTTTTTCTCACTCATGATATTTGTCTTTACTTCTCAAGATAGCTCTTTTTCCTTATAAACTGCATATATCTCCTGCAATACCAGACAACCTTGCTGAAAGTCATCTTTGTGTGGCCATGTAATAGAGATTCCATAAGGTTTCTTTTAAGGCTGTACATTCTGTCCAAAATTTCTCTGACAAATCCTGTGTATTATTTGCTCATATATAACTGTTATGTTTGTCACCATGATCTTTTGTGAAACCACCCTGATAATCCTTATCAATGTTGGTGTTAGTTCTTCTCTGTTTTATCTTTACTCAGCACTATCTTGTTTGCTTTATGTAACCCCAGACTTGGATGTGTTTTATCTGGTTTTTTTTATTATTATTACTTCTGATTGGGAAGGCTCCCACCATCTCATTTATTGTTTTTCCCCCTGTTTTATAATGGGTCCTGTTGATTTTAGTGTCTTAGATATGTTTCTTTTTTCAAATAGTTCTTTTTTTCCTCATGTTATGTTATGCTCCTTCATTTTTTTGCTGTTGTTCTGGTTTAGCATAAGTATTTCCCTGTTGTTAGTTCTCTCATCAGCCTTTTTTCCTCCTTTGAGAAAGCTGAAGCAACAAGTTCATGTAAATAGCCTGCAGTGACAGTCACCTCTACCAATAAATTATCCCTACTGTCTCTTAAAGGGTTACACACTCCAAGAGACTCCCTTTCTCCTTAATATTTCTGCAGTAATATCATTTCATTCTTGGCTTCACATTTCCTTAAAATTGTTTTTCCATTCCTTTGGCCTCATCCTATGAACTTCCCATTCTTTTCTGTGCTTGAAGTGTTTTATGTTTCACACTTTATTCTTTTTATATTATAATAATGCCCTTGCACTTCAGTAATACCTTTTATGTGAAGACGTATATGCTTTATAATAACTAATGAGTTAAGCTCTCAGTACATTGTAAGAAGTAATGTCTATTATTTCCATATTAGCAAAAGGAAACTGAGGCACTGGAGCAAGCCAAGTGATTTATTGGAGATAAATACTAAGTCTCAATCAAGCTGTAAGAAATGTAATCTTGTTACCTTGGGGTTTTTTTGGGGGGGATGGTGGATTTGGTTTGGTTTTTTTTTTTACTGTTCTGTTTATCACAATATGCTTCTTTCACAAATAAGGTATTTCTGTAATTACTATATCCTGTTCATTCACTGATAGTAGTCCCTATGACTACTAAATGGTTTGCCATTTAACCTTGCAAACCTATCAGAAAAGAAAGAGAACAATATTTTAAAAGCTCTTTCAAGCTCTTTATATTGTGACCTTTCTCATATTCAGCATAACTGTGCCTCTAGTACAAGATACTCTTCTGATTATATATTGTGTTTGTATATTTTTGCATACTTTCAAAACTCAAAACCTAGAAAAAATAATTGATATAGTATTCCTTTCTGTGCATTTACGTGTTACATTTGATTTTTTAATTACGTGATGACAATTACATTTCAAGGTTGTAATGTAGGCATATGCAACACTGTCAGATTGATGTACAGCTAGTTACCCCTTCAATTGCTTGGTTTGATGATGTCTCTGATATAAATGTTTCTGAGTAGAGACCACCTTACTAAAACATTAAAAAAATTGATGCCCTTACACTAACATGTATGTTTTGGCCTTGCAGTAATATATAGGTTTTGTGTTTTCAACTGTTTTTAAATTGCTGTGTTCAGTGTTGTGTAATGCTATTCCATGCTTCGTATGCTGTGTGTCTTATAGCAAATTTTCATCACTACCCTGCTCTCTTTATTGTCAGATATTGAGCAATGGAGATTTTATCCAATATGTATTTTTTTCCGAAGATCCTTCCCATCTCTGCTTTCACAAATGCCAGTTCTACCCAATTATAAAACCTGATTCTATTTTCTGCCAATTCAGTGATGTCTTTGGAGAGCCATACTTCCACACTCTTAATGTAGTCAATGCCTGTCTCTGCATCAAAAATAGTACAGGGAGCAAACATGAAGTACAGCATTGTGCAATTCTGAACTAGTCTTCTCAGTAATTTGGTTTATTTTTTTATTTGCCTGAGAAAACTGCCCTTCACTTTTGGCAAGGAATATTATGCTCTCAAAATTGTTTTAAAGTGTTTCCTTTGGAGAAGCAAGAGTGAGGGAAAGGAAAGGAGAACAAGTCATGTTGTTTGTGTGAGTTCTTCTCACAACCAAAGCCTCACTGTGCCAAATCATGACATAAAACACCAAACAAACTAGCAACCCCTGGCCCAAGGTGTTTATGATTAGCAAATATCACAAAGGCTTGATTTTGTCATCCCTACAGAAGATACTTTCACTTTCCTGCATTAAGAGTCTAATCAAACCCACATAAGTACAACCCTACTTCAGGATGAATCAGAGCAGCAAAATGTAACTAACTCAGCTCTTTCATTTCCAAAGTCCTTCTGAAAAGATGACAAGAGAAGGAGAAGTAAATGCTGTCATGGAGAGATATCTAATTTTAGCAGCTTATCTAACTGAATAGTCATCTCCAACTTTTAACTGAATAGCTGTAGCTCCTCAGCTGTAGTCGCATACAGAGGATGTGAACTGCACACGGATAATACCTGTTATTGGTGTATACTTGTGTAGTGAAGGCTTAAACATGTTAAGATACATTAAAACTTAAACATGAAGGTTGCAAAAAGAAGGGGAGAAACAGAAGTTGCAGCACTTAGTTCTCATATTCCCATCTATACTAGCTTGCAATATTCACCTATGCTTGAAAAGCAAACTGTAATAAATAGTATCATCTGCTATACAGCCAGAGGAAAAATACAATATCCTATAGAACAGGAAAAGAAATATGAAATAAAAAAGATAAAATAACTTATTAATCTTTAATCATGTCCACTCCGAAAGAGTCGATATTTCTTCCAGATGCTGGGAGTCGTCTTCTCGTCCACTAAATCAACAGCTTTCTTAAAGACAACATAGCAGACCAAAACCCAGGGAAGGTCTGTAATCCACAGCTATGTTTTAATGTGAGTATAGAGTTTATACGCTAAGGATAGATCCGATTGCGACTTTTGCGGCAGAAAATAGTTCAAGTTCTCTTATTGTGCCTGAGTTGGTTTCTTGGGCAAGCATCATATGCCATTGAATTCTCTGCCAGACCAGGGCAGATGTTCCCCAAGGCCACTGATCTTGACTGGCTTTTCACACAGAGCTCTTACTCTTGAATTATGAATGCTTTTTTGCAGTGTGCCTCTCTGAGGATGGCTCTTTATATCTGGTAGATTTAAATAGCATTAGAGGCACTGTAACCTGGAGGTGCAGTTGGCTGTTTATTATCCTTTTTTTCCCTTCTAGTTGGTTTGCACCAGTGTCTCCCCTGTTATGGTTATCTTTCCTGAGTCAAAAAGAAAAAAAAGAAAGAGAAAAAAAAAAAAAGGCAACTTCTCTACATGCATCTTTGATCAAAAATGTTCCTGAAAAGCCCTTTTCCTTTTAGTGAGAGTGCACCAGTCTTATAAAAATGCTTGATTTATGTTCTTCCTTTTGAGACTTAGGACAGTACAGAGGAGATACTTCAGTTAGATGACTAATACTAAAGCCAACTATTACCTTCCTATGCCAATGCTATGAAATAATAAAATGCAGTAAATTGTGGTCTAAGCAGAGGTGAAGAAGAAAGTGATCCTCAGTGTGTTTACTGAGGTGATACGAATTCTTGAAAATTTTGCAGGTGTGACCTGAACTTTAATGAGAAAGTGTCTAAAAATCTAAGGAAGTAATTGCAATGTTCTTCTCAGTGCAGATGTCCCTACAGTTCTCCTAAAGGCTCTGTACATTAGTCCATTATACTCTAGTTTATATATTCTATGGCAAAGTTAATTTACATCACTTTCTAAACTATAGGACCAATTCACTCTATTCCTGAGGAGCAGGAGAAGTCTCCTTGTAGTTGATTAGCAGCTATGCTGAAGGATGGGCATAATTCTGCTGCAGATTTTTTTCCAACTCGTAACTGATCAAAGAAGGCCCTTCCCAATAAATCCACAAGAAATCACCTTATTGCTTACAGAATGCAGTCCACGTACAAACAGGGAGAAAGAGCACTGACATAAATATATTCTTACTTATATATGTACACATACATATATAAATATGTATTTATGTATCATTTTTAAACATAAACCTGCACCCAGAGTCACATAAAAGCACATGGAGGCACAAATATATGTGCATATTTCCGTCTACATAAATAGATCAATGCTGAATAGATACAGGAATGAAATGTAGTGGTACAACTGTGCACAGGTATTCTGTAAAGATAATTCTTCAGTAATAGAGGGAATAGGCTAATACAGCTTGTTTCTACTAAATGTTAAAAATTGTGTTTCTTGTGTCTAATGAAATATTGATATGCTACTCAAAATTAATCATTCTGTCCTGTAACAGATAAACACAGAAAAGTATCTAAACATATCTTCTCTTCCTCTCTCACTATTCTATCCACTTTTTCTCAAACCAACTTCAATTCAGATTTTTACTGCCAAGAAGAAATTAAAGAAAATGTGATCTTCATGGAGTGCAGTTTCTTTTTCAAACAGTCAGTAAACACTTTGCTGCTTTTAATATTTTCATGCCTTTGGCAACCACCTGTTTTGTTTGTGTGTTAAAGCCTAAGATAATTCTAAGAAATAAACATTCAGCACACAGTTCAGGGAATTCAACAGATCATTCCTATAACTGATAATTGAAGAGTGCCCTTAAAAAGTGGTGCGAAAAATATATGTGATGGAAAACAATGCTGCACTGAACAACTGGGGTATGTTCCTGAAAACGACCCCAGCAGTCACAGGTCTGCTTTTCTTATTCAGGCGTTTAAGACCAAACATCTTGCAGAGCTTCTTTTTCTCTTTCTCACCCCCAGTAATCTGGGATTTGATTAAATTTATTGCTTTATGTTTTATTAATCTCTTGGATTAGAGGAATATAATAGAGCAGCAGTTACTCACATGTGTACTGGTATGGATAGTTAACTTCAATTACACGGCATGCAGTTCCTGACGACCAGGCCAGACGCAAACAGAAGAATTTGGTTTTAATGGACTATTTTATGTTTTCTTCTTGTTTCTTTCATTTCAGTGAATAAAAACTGTCCTTGCAAATATAACCACAGTCTCTAGGCTGGAAGTTGAAGCAAAAAGAACCTCTTTTGTTCTTTGTTACAGTATTCCTCAGCAGAAAGACAGTAAGGTATAAATTACAGCCCACCATGCATATACAGAATTCTCCCAAACCTGTTCATTGCACAGTTGTGTCAATTTTTTAAATTCAAAACTTCATCTTTTCTCTTGAAATTATTAATATTATGGGAACTTAGATAAGCACCCATTTGCACAAATCTCAGTAAGTTAAAGGGCTATTTGCTGAGTCAGACACAAGCACCGAAATCATGTTGGGTTGCTATATTCTCATGAATGGTGGGTAAACTGCCCTTTTTGTTGCTTAAAACAAGACAGAGGGTTCCAGTTCTTCCGTAGGCCAATCGGAAGTTTTTTGGCCAATGTGTGTGTTATAAATTTTTTACAGGTGCAAGGCCTCTAATTAATATTGTTAATTGAAATAAAGTATTTTTATTTCATTTTTATATCTGTTTTAGTGAAACACCATTCTTAAGTCAATTTTCTGGTAAAGCTAATCCAATGTAAAACATTTGCTAATAGGTTAATTTTTCCCCTCTTTAATTTGTCAGCTATAAAAACCTTTTTGCTCCTTTAATGAATTAAAAAATACCCTGGCTAAGACTTAGTTGCATTTTGAAAAAAATCAGACTCTTTTTGTATAGTTGAAAAAAGTAATTTGCTGTAATGGTAGATCTTCATATCATTGGAGAACTCATTCATGAAGGTACCAATAACTGATCATAAAAAAGTATCTATCCTTACATGAGACACAAAGAAAATAATAGTTTTAGAATGTCAGCAAGAATCAGAAGCAGAAACTTACAGATGAAGGCAGAAATCAAGTTTAAGACTTAAAATTATGGGAAAAGAATAAATAGAAACAGACTGATAATAATATACCATTACCTCAAATATGCCAAGTTTGATCCAGTTGAAGCTACTGTCAAAATAGCTTGATTTCTCAAGAATTCCTCTCTGTGGATATGAATGTGGATGTGAATGCACTGAGGTCCTGTGAGCTTCTTTTTTCTTTGCTTTTCAGCAGATATAGTGCCCAGTGTCCTTCTGGTACAGTATATGAAATCAGAAACAGACTATAACAGACTATCATCTGACCTTATGATATTTGAAATCGGGGAGACTGATCTGTACTCTTGCCTTTCTTATGGCAGTCAAAGGGACAGAAGGTCGCAATTTCCTCTTTGATCAGAACTCTGGAGTGCTTGGTCATTCTGTTTTTCAGACTATTGCTCCCCCAGATACCTTTGCAGTAATCATCAGCCTTACTTAACATAATGCTGTTTGGTTTAGATATGACTATTTTATCATTAAACATACCTTTCATTTTTCATAGATCAATTTACAGCTGCAGATACTTTCAGACAGGAGAAAGTATATTGTCCTTGCATTGCTTAATATATAAATTATGATGGAAAGCAGTTTAAATCATACCATGACACCATTTATATTTGGTAGAATAAGGCATATGCAAATTCAGAATGAATAAAGAAAATACTTTCTTACATAACTTTGTCAAACACGTTGCCACAAAGCTTTGCTAAAGATAGAAACTTAAAGAGAGTTTAAAAATTAATGAATCTTTCATGTGAACAAGAATATCTGCAATTATCAGCTATTGCTTTTGGAAAGTATTAGACTTATACCAGACTATCTACTGCTGCTTTGGAGGTTTTCTGAGCCGTCCATTGCATTGGCCACCGATGCATAAATAACAGAGAACTAAAGAGACGAATTTTCTGTTCTACTGTGGCAATTACGATGTTCCTACACCAAACCATGTTTTTAGATGTTTCTAAATTCACTGCTATTTAAAAAAATTTAAGAAAATAACAACATAAACTTCAAAAATGCTTTTCACTTAATGCAGAGCACAGCAGCCATCACTGATTCTCTACTTAATAGACTACAACTCTCTTGTATTTGCCACTCAGGAGAATGGCAGTCCCTCTGCAGCCTTCATAAAGCCCTGAGTAATCTAATTTAATTTAAAATTATCCTTTTTTAAGTAGAAAAGGGAAGACTACATGACCTCCAGCGGTCCTTTGCAACCTAATTGGGTTTTTGCTTCCATGATTTGCAATTGTATTCCAAGCAAATCACGACTCCATTGTCCAAGCTAGAAACAATCAAAAATACACAAAGTGGAACTCTGTATTCCAGGAATAAAACTCATAAAAAGGCTGACAACAATTAGAATCAAATGCAAAATCCATTTCTTGTTTAGCTCTTCAAGGGTACCTCCTTCCTACATGTGAAGATACATCAGCATGTACATCTGTTAGTCTTCAAGGGGAAGTGTATCTCTTTTCCCAGTTGAGGGTTCTCAAACACTAAGATGGTAAGTACTTATATTCAGTCATTTAAGAGTCATTTGCCTCTCAGCATATAACCAGTAGTATACGCAGGGAAGTGAAATATTTGCTTTGCTTGAATTGTAGACTCTTAAGTGAAAATATTGCAGCTGTTCTGAACATATATAAAAACTTAATTTTCCAGAGGCCTTGACTCTCTATTTACTTTCATATTTTTGTGAAAATACTCTCTTTTCTAGATTAGTATTTTTTCTCTTTTTGAATGCTGCATGTGCATAGATCATGGAACATAGTGTTTATACCATTTTGGTATCTAAAGTGGTATAGCTATAAAAATATAGATGTACAACTTTGCACTTAAACTGGTTAGATAAAATGTTTTCAACACTAAAGTGAAAAAAAAAAAAGGTATCTGCCTGGCTTTCTGCCCCCTCCCCCCCCCCTTTTTTTTTAATGAAAAATATATAGATGAGAAGAAAATAAGTACATTACCAGTACCCAGACAAAAAGGGGTACATTGTTTTACATAAGAGTCTCAGTAATACATTACTGTAAACCTTCTGGGTCTTAAAACCAAAGCAAAAGCAAAATCTCCAACATTTTCCCTCTCTTTTCCTTCAAAAAGCTTCTAAGGATTGAGCAGCCCTCAGAGAATGACTGCTCTGTTGACTTTCATGAAAAGGTTTATCTATGAAAAGGCACTCTCTCAGCTCTGCAAATCTTATTCACTGTGAATAGAAAAAAAGTCTGAAATCACATTGGACACCACAGGAGGTTTTTCTTGATCACAGAATGAAAAATCCAGATCCATATTTCCAAATCACATTTAGACCACAATTAAAACACCAAAATAATTCCATCAAGCTGACTCCCAAGTAGAAACGCTGCAAGCAAGGGCAATAAAATAATCAAGAAAGGTTCAGTGCCATTGTACAATATATTACTGGCTGTCAGGTTTGTGATTTTTGAGACAGTTTAAATAAATGACATGTGAGAAATAGAAAGTTTGGCTTCAAGTCATATGTACTGTTAATGAGATTTTGGCAAATATAGTTGCAATATTTATTAAAATATCTTGACAAATGTTAATATTGTGGCCAATTAAGACTTCTAGAATTCTTTTTGTGTTTTCTTATACTACAGCTCTACCCCAACATGTGAACTAGATCTGTACCATGCATTACCGTGCCATCTTCTATACATGTTAGTTCAGTGAGCTGCCTGTCTGTTCTTGTTAGGGAGAGTAAGCACATACTTCTTGCATCCTCAGGCCATCAGAAAGTTTTTTAAAAGTGCATGCTCCAGTTCAGTAGTCATGTTAGCACTGTGGATGATAACTTGGGGCAGAAAAATATTTTGAGTACCTAGCTAATGTGAAAGTCTGGCCAAAACATGATCTGCAGAAGTATAAAAATAAAAAGCAAACATGGACTGCAATCACAAATAGCAGGCCAATTATATTTTTATGGGTATCAAAGGATGCTAAGGCAACAAAATTATAATAGGGACTATTAAAGGAAAATACCATGAGAACAATTAACAACCCATCTGAAGAGCTTTAAAAAAAAAAGAGAGAAAGAGAGAAAATGGAAGAATAATGCATAGAAATAATGAAAATGGACTGAGATATGGACATCAAGGGTCAAAACTGAGGGTACCTATTAGCCCTTATCAAAGAATCACTCTGAGAAGAATTTTATTGGGCAGTACCACACATAACACAAGATAAGGCTGATTTCCCTATGCCTAAAAATGGGCTGAACCATTACTTTGGTTAGAGCCATCTCATAAGAGCAAAAAAAAAGTATTGGATAGTGGTTCCGATACCTCATAATTCTCCATAAGACTCTCCCAAAATTATTTTACAACTGCAGCTACAGACAGCCTGAGCTGTTAAGGGTAACTGTTTTTTTAAGTCACATTCCTAACACATAGTATGACTGGCCTGAATCAGAGTCATTCCGTCTTCTTTACTAGTTCTTTTTTTTTAATAATTGACAGTTTTCCTGGAGCTTCTTAATAATTACTATTATTACTTAAATTCATCACACGTATAAAAAGAAACTCAAGAGTTCCTACTGATCATTATTTACGACTGCTAATAGAGTCACAATAAGGACGCCATTAAGAAGAAAAAAGGGAAGAAATACTTTCATGTTTCTTGTGCTTAAACATTTTCAAGTGGAGATTTAGTAGGCAATTAATGTAAATGAAAAACCATGAACACCTCTTTACCCCCTCTATGGGTGCTATCTGTGGAATCATAGAAGTCACTCAATAGGAGGAAGGGTTCCCGAGGAAACCGGGATGCTAAGAGAAAGGAAAATACTACAGAAAGATTTAAAGAATTCTTTCTCTTGCAGTTTGGGAACCGTATGACAGAGTCACAGAATCACAGAAGGGCTGAGGCAGGAAGGTATCTCTTGAGATCCTCTAGTCCAATAGTCCAAAACCATTGATCAAGCAGGGTCAGCCAAAGCATGTTGACCAGGACTGTGTCCAGTCAGGTTTTGAGTATCTCCAATTCAGGAGATAGAGACTCAACAATGTCTCTAGGAAACCATCCTCAAAGTAAGAGATTTATCTTTATTTTAAATGGTGCTCCCCATATTTCAGTTTGTGCCCATTGTCTATTACCCCGTCACTGGGCACCACTGAGAAGAGTCCAGCTCCACCTTCTTTCCTATCCTCCATCACGTATTTTTACACCCTGATAAAACCCCCCTAAACTTTCTCTGTTCCAGGCTGAATACCGTCAGCTCTCTCAGCCTCCCCTCATATGTCAGATGCTCCAAGTCCTTAATCACCCTCGTGGCCCTACGCTGGACTCGCTCCAGTACATGTCTATCTCTCTTGTACTGGGGAACCCAGCACTGGAACCAGCACTCCAAATGTGTCTCACCAGGGCTGAGCAGAGGGAAGGATCACCTCTCTTGACCTGCTGAAAATGCTCTGCATCATGTAGCCCAGGAGGTTGCTGGTCTGCTTTGCCGTGATGGCTCATTGCTGGCTCCCGGTCAGCTTGGTGTCCACCAGGATCCCCAGGGCCTTCTGTGCCAAGTTGTCTTCTTCACTTCTGCTATAAGGTTCTAATTCCTTTCTTCTGCAAAGGAAACTTTGATGAAAACGTCGTGTACAATCCTTTATGATATTTTCCATCAACACAGATAGTCCCAAGTCAAAAAATAATTTTTACTTCAGTAAGTACCATGGGTCCAAAACAGACAATGCCACGGAGGTACTACTCTTTATTTCCATACCGCTTCAATGGATCTTGATCCCCTATATTTCTGCGAGTAGAGGGAACAATCCAGTCCTAAAACAGTTTTGAATTCTTTCTACAGGTTTTGGTTATGTTCTGCTGAGTTGCTAAATTAAACAAACAAACAGAAAATCCTCAAGAAAAATATTTTTAAAAATATTTTTTATTAATCCCTTATATAAATTTTTCCCTTTCTAACTCTCCTTCTGACAAATATTGATCCTTCCCAACCCTCCGCCCTTTCTTTTTCCTATGAAGAACAAGTCAGCACAGCAATATATACAGTACACTGATTTCTCTTGCTTGTCAAAAACATAACTGATGATTTCATCAGTGTTATTGGCACAGTTGTTGCAAAAAAGGATTTCTTAGCTTGTTTTCCCTGACGATCTTGCTTCTTCTGCACTAATGTATGTATTCTGCAGCATCATGCTTTATCTGTGGCAAGTGTGAGATTTTAAAATGTTTTTATTTTCAAAAAATGTATCTAGAACTCAGAAGCTTCTACTACCTATGAAGCAGTAAGAGAGGTTTCTCATAGTTTTAAAAATATTGTTAAATGCTGGGTCTAAATTACAGCAGAAATTGCCAGAAGGATGACCTGAGCTTAATTCTGAGTACCAATCATCTCATTTACTGTGCTTCCAGCTGTTCTGGGACATAAAAAACCTATTACTGTTGAATAGTCCAAATTTAAGGAGCCTGAATATATGCATAGACATCATCTGTACCTGAAAACAGGAACTGAAACACCTGGAAGCTAGATCTTTGTGGGCCTCATTTTACAAGTATTTCAGTAGAAAGAGATCTTTCTGCTTTCACAGGGCCAGTCAGGCTCTGAAAAGGTTGAGGTCAGCTCACATAAAACAGTCAGGAAAATTTAGGCCTTCATATATTTTAAAGTTTATTTCCCAGCTAGATTTTTCTCAAGTTTTCAGCTTGTTACAAATACATCTATGGAACAAGTTTCCCTGTGTGATAAAATTCCCAAATACGATCCCTCCCAAACCAACATATTTAATTATTCATGTAATTTAAAAAATGCATTCAAACTTTAACTCTGTTAAAGTTGGTGTAAAAATTCTCTTTCAAAATTTATTTTTCACTCCCTATTATTTATTTATAACTACATCTACACAGAAGAAATGAATCATAAAAAGGCATAAACAAATGCATTGTAAACCCAACCGTTATTATTTTAGATACGTTTAATTTCAATATGATTCTCACCAACGTATCTATGTACTGTTGGTTGTTTGCTTCCCTATTTTAAGTTATATATCTTTCCAAGTGAGGTTTTCCTTGCCCAGAGAATTTTTAGTGCCCTGCAAGATGTACTGCTCCAGAACTATTGTTCTTGATATACCACATGCTGTTAATGTGGGTAAAAAGAAAATAGTCTTGAATGGATGAAAAAACCCTCTGGAAAATTATGTATCTCCAAAGCAAAATCCTATTTTATGTACCTATGTACTTTGGATAACATAGATTTGCTTAACAATACAAGATTCCCCCCCTTTTTAAGACAAATGTCATAACACCCTGACATTTGCCAACTCAAATGGTTATTTAATAGAAAGCATTCATTGTTTACATTGAAAATCTGAACAAGAAAGCAATGAAAAAGGAGTTGCCTGTTCTACTTAAGGATCTTGGAAATTTATTTAAAGTTTTTCCATAAAGACAATTTTTTTTAAAAATTATGGAACATATGTATGGTGTTGCAATCTGGCTTTGAAGTGAGTTGTAAGGTGACGGAGGCAGTTGTCAAAAAACCACTACCTGTGGGTGTAAAATCAATTCACTGTAAATCAGGAGTTCATTCTCATCTGTAGTACTGTGCTTAATTCCTTACCTTGCTACGATTTATAACAGACATTGAAGGATAATTAAAAACATATTAGAAAGACAGGAAGAAAAGCAGGTGAGACAATGAATAAATTGGGATCATCCCATTTAGAAAATATACAGGAGGATGTTTATTCTTATAATACAGCATCTAGAGAAACCAAACTGAGCACTCTTATCTTTCAAAACTCATCAAATGTAAAATTAATTAAAGAAAATGTTGTGTAACCAACATGGCTAACCTTTGAAACTGCTTGCTGTATCAAGATGCTAGAAGATGTCAAGAGCTCAGAATATCTCAGTAAAGGAGCAGATGTCTCCTCATGAATAAGAACTTCTGAAGTTGTGGGTCTGAAATTAAATTAAAAGATGAGTGTTGGTATAAACTATGGGGTTTAGATCACATGCCTTTATAACAGTCTGGAGTTAAAATCCACATTCTTTTGAATTTTCCATCATCGTTTAGTCAATAATCTCTTCCTGAATTCACAGCTGAACACTTTCATTATAACCTTTCCTCCATGTTAAGAATTGGAGATGTGGACACAGTTCTTTTATCACTTGGAGAAATCAATATACTCAAAATTATATGTGTTCCCTTTCCCCCAATCTTATTTACGTATATAAATAAAGACTTAGAAATAAGTCCTTCATAAAGGTTTCACCGACTGTTGACATCCCTCATATCAGCCATCACACCTCCTTGCTCACTTTTATCACATAAAAGTCAACAATTACCCAGTTACAATGAAAACTGGGACAGTGATGTGGATCGGGTTAGTCAGATGGCTCCAAATCCCAGATACTCTATTTAATCTGGGCAGTGCTTAAAATGTGCAGCACAATTAGCATCACAATACAGAACTGTAACACAAAGGTATCCATAAACTTTCTAATTTTCACTTTATGTCTAATTTTACATTCTATAGATAACCTTTCTTTGGTCTGGGGTTTTGTACGTTTTTAGTCTTTGCTGTTAATGAAAGTATGGCTGAATAAGTGTGATTTACATTTTGTTCTGAATGTCTCTGAAATTCATCGTGATTCAAAGCACTTCAGGGAACAAGTTTCACAGTCTCAGAACAGCAGCTGAGAAAGGTCTGTGTTTTGCACACACAACTACTTCAAAAACAACTGCTCTTCAAATTCTCACCATGTAGCAACCATTCTTTGCTATTCCACATGCTGAAATAACTTCTGCACATCTTGGCTACGGCCAGCAAATCTTCTTGTCTCTTCTTCAGTGCTGCAGTAATAAAATATTCTTGAAGGTCCCTTCAATTAACTTAAATTATATTGCACTAAACCAGATATTAGTACTTGCATGATCTGGTAGTACAGTTCATGGAGGAACAATTTTTATCTAAGAGATGGTAACAAATGGCTGGTGGGACTTCTGTAACCAAAAGCAGGTGCTTACATCTGACAGGCATGAAGGTGACAGTTCCAATGAGCTAAGGAAATGTAGTAATTTATGAAATATTGTTTGGTAGCATCCACAATATTTGCAGATTAAAAAAAAAAAAGGAATCTTTGCTCTAGAAATTGTACAAAATAAAACACTGCTAACTAATAGGAAAGAAGGGTGCTAGCGTGAAAAAAAAGGTGTGTGAGGCTGCTCATAAGCAGGCCATAAAAGAGGTAAAGTACACAACTGCCATGTTGCTGAATATGTAGGCAGTTATATTTGAGCCAGCTGGAGCACCTTAGCATTGGCAGTTTCATTCTCAGGTAAAATAAGCCATGTGTCCATAATCCTGCCCAAATATCTGAAGCTGAGAGTGACGGGATAGTAACTGTTGAGAGTTCACGTTTTTTGAGTGATTGACCTGAGAAGAGCAAGAGAGTCACATGTCTAGAAATGCGGTAACCAGGAATATATGAAAATTTGTCTCGAGTTCAGACAAGTTACGTTGTCTCATCTCTCAAATGCTACTTTTGCTGCACTAGACACAAAAGTGTACAATGCTTCCTTCAGACATATAAATTCAGCTTATTGATTTATTTTGTCAGCACAATGTTTTACATTGTAATCAAATTAGCACACTGTACTTCAAGCAACCTTGCTATCTTCAAAAACTAAGCAGTCATCTTTACCTGGACAAAATTATTTTACACATGGCCTTGTCATTATTCAGTTACAGAAACGATACAGGAAGTTATCCTCCCTACATAAAATCCATGCGTCTCTTCTTAGTATCTGAATAATTTCAAGATCGTTTTAAGTTTCTCTGACAGGAAGGAGAGTTCTTTATTTAAAGCGACTTGAAACAGAGTGGAAACAATGTTTTTGACTCTTTCTCATAAAATGTTAATCCAAAATGACAGTAATTTTAGATCTTTATGAAAGTCTCTATAAGATGTTAAGAACTTGAAACATAATAGTGGTGCAAACATTTATGAAACTGTCTTTTGTTTATAGTGCATCATTTCCTCACCACAATAATGCTGTTGTTCACTGTTGTATATTTATCTTAGTGCCACTTTAATTGTGTTTTCAGTGTTCATAGGAAAGCATCCTATTTGGGATAATTACTCACTTTGGAGATGATCAGCAATTTGGTTCATGAGCACCTCTGAAAATTATCTTATCTGCAGAAGGCATTTCCTGCAAGTGCAAGATACTGGGTTTGCAAGAAGGGGTATTTTCTCTCTTCTCTTTTCCTTTTTTCTCTCATTTCCTATCCCAAAAACATTTGATAATTGCTCTAAGACATGCTGATTTCCTTACAACTCCTCACCAGCTATATCTAGACATATGATCTCTCTGTGCATTCTTTCTAACTCTACCATTATCATAAGTTGCCCTAAAATTCTCAGCTAATTTTAAGGCGCTTCCTTAACATTTCCGTTTATGTAAGACAAGTAAGCAAATCCAGCGGGATCTCTTGGCAGCTTGGGTGTCCACAGGGAAACATATATTTCAGTATAAATATCCATTATGAAATCATCACCAAGATTTAAGTTTCTGTATTTAATTACATTTGCATTGAACATGCAATCATCAATCAACTTAAAAATAAAGTAATCCTTGCAAAAACACCATGGAGATGTTTCTTGACAAGCAAATTCAGTCACAGCAAGTTTACAGATCCTCAGTTCTTGTAAACTGACTTAAGCGCAGTGATGATAGCTTAAAATGGTTCTGTTGCCAGAGCCTAATTTTGCCACTTTTATTCATACCAGCTGATAGGCTACTGTATAAACAATCCCACTGAGCGAAAAAAGTAAGTAAGATGGGGGACAATTAATTCTTGCTGTCTTTTTGCTAACTTCACAGGTAGTAACACTTTGTTAGGAGAAAAGCTGCATATGACAGCACAGTTGTGAAAGCTGGAGGCTATTGTGTGACAGATAAAAGAAAGGGAACTCTACAGATATATCCTCTTAGATTCTGAGTATGATATTCCAAAAGATCTAAGGTATTAATCAAACATATATGTGATATTAGGTAATATTTTCCCTTCTTTTCCTCTAAGATTTTTCTGGCAAGTCTTTTCAGTCACTGGAGTTGTATTTTAATTGCTTCAAAAACCTATTAAAGTCTATTTCCCCACCTTTGGAATAGCTGCCCCAACAGAATGATTACTATACTTCTTGATGTTGCACCTCTTGGCCGTTCACATGGGATAATGTTCACTGTAGTTTATTTCTGATCTTATTTTTAAAACTTATGTAGCATGAAAATGTGTTTGTTTTCTGCCAGCATGTTTGTTATGCATGTGATATTACCAAGAAATCATATTTTCTAATTCCCCAGCCTAAGTACAGCCATTAAACTCCATGTCAGGCTTCCCCCCAGTAAACAGCGCACTCTTTAAAGAAAAATGCCATTAGCCAAAGAATGGCAAGTATTACAAGTGTGTTGTTATCGATACCGATTAGTGCTTTACAGCACTCGAAATGCTCATCTTTTGGTTCATTTAATGCATGGTCACAAACACCAAGAGTCATATAGGTAGAGGTGGCAGAAAAGCTGAGCACTTTTTCTGCCTCTTTCTAATCTCTGTTTGCATGACCTCAGTGTGACATGCTCTTGTGGTTCACCATGATACACTTTTTTACAGATCTTTCTTCCGTAACAAATGAGTTGTTCCATAAGCAGCAGAAACAATGAAGCCCTGCATACTTAAGCACTTTGTCCCCTCCTCTCCTCTCCATCCCTCCTCAGGATGTGTACATAGACCTTTTAGGTGGTATATGTGACAGTGTACTTGGAGCTACATGTGTACTGATGGATGAACCAGCTGCTGCCTCTTCCTTCAGTGAGGTCTCTCTCTTTTAGAGAAGTACTACAAGAACGTGATTATCTTTGAGATTTATATCCATCTTTTGTTGTTGTTACTCCATTGCTTCAGAGGGATGAAGAGCATGTTCCCCTTTTCCTTGAGAAGCTGGGAAAACCCAGATTTCTCCGAATCCTGTAGCAATACGGCATGGACAGTCCACATGGTGGGCTCTGTTCACTGCTGCAGGACAAGGAATCCTGTTTCAAAGCAAAGCACCCTCATCCCATTTCAAAGGAGCAAGAACTGGCCACTCAGATCTGACACTAGTGAAATTCTCATCATATTTATGATTTAAAATAAGCAAACATGGGATAGTAGGATTCTTTCCATTATGTTTAGTTCTTGTGGGGCAAAGAGACTTCCTGCTTGCTTCTGTATTGTGTCTTGGTGGGGTGTCTGCTGTACATGGATTTCAATCCTTGCATCTATGCATGTGTGCAGATCAAGGTGCTTCTGTGCAACTTTTGGCCCTTAATTAAAGCAGAGTGTAACAGATGTTAAGGTATGTGTACAAGTTATTTGGTTTTATTCATGAATACTGTTCTTATTTTCTCTATTTATTCCACTTTTGCTGGGTGGTAATGCTCCAAACACCTCAAAACCAAAGATAAATCTGACAAATTTGGCATCTTATCCACTTCATAGTGACGGTTTCTTGCTTTTTGCCCAGTAAGATTTATATTTCCTCTTCTTTTAAGGTTTTTATCTAATATTTGTTTTCATAATCTTTCCGTATTAATCTACTAATGATGTCTATTTCTGTAGTTGGGTACTGGGGCTGACAAAACCTTCTTACTGGGAAAAACTTCTTCACCAAAATACTTCCTTTTGTTGAGCTATCCTGAACCTGCTCTAAGGGCCCCAGCCAAAAGTTTCTGCAATTAGGCATCTCTCCCAACATTCAGGAGCAGAATGGCTCCTAAATATAAACCAGTTCTCCCCTAAAAGGCTTTGCTGAAGCTGCCGTATTTTGGATTTCCAAACCTGCATGAGGAATTACAGTTCCATTCCCACTTAAATATACATGAAAATGAATCTGTTCATTTTATACTAGGCTACAAAAATCTTTAGTTTCAAGAGCAGGGCCATGTGGTGTGTAGTTGAGCAGTAAGGTTCTGATTTATGTGGTGTAGATTAACCAAGCAATGGCACAAAGCTCTCATTCTCCCCTCTACCAGCATTTTCTGTACGTGTTCCCAAGTGTCCTAAAACATCATCTTCTGAGGAAAGACTTTCAGTTTTATCACCTATCTTGTTGCTACCAGCAAGATCTGGCTACACAATTTCTTCCTCCTATATTTCATAATTTTGTACTACCTGTGCAGAAAGAGTCAAGCTGAAGATACTGGTTGTGTAATTTGTATTAGTCTTCTGCAAAGGGACTTCTTGTCTCCCTCCTCTTCCCCCAAACCCAAATCCTCTTGAAAAGGGCAAAAAAAGGGTTGGAAAAATTATTAGGGACGTGTTAATTTTGATTAATCTTTTATTAACTACTATCATTACTGCTTCACATTAGCATAAATCCACTTCTGTCTCCTTCCATGTATCATACAGGTGGTAAGGTGACAAATTTATAGAAGCTGCTTTGGAGACCATAGCTTAATTAACACACACACAAAAAGATTACCTCTTCAAAGTCAAGCTGGACAAGAATCCATCTTTTCTTCTTTTTGCTTTAGGACAGGTTTTTTCCTTACAAAGCAAGCTCCTCGGTGAGACAGCACTGACGCATCAAAAAGGTTTTGAGGCATCAAAAAGGTTATTTTTAATCGGTTTCATTTCACGCAGTCGTAAATAGCAGAGATATCTTTCCCCTCTGTACCAAGAACAAAAGTCAAAACAGTTAATTCCTAGACAGTTAAATGAACAGGTACAAACCCAACGTCATTAGTCGAAGACGCACCCGTACGCGAGGCTCACAGCGCTCCCGCTTCCCACCGACGCTGCAGCACGTTAGCGCACGGGGAGGGAGCGGGGCAATGGCCGGGCCCTGCGCAGCCCCCGCCGCCTCGGCCCCCTCCCCTCCGCTCCCCTCCCGGGCGGGCCGCGGGCCGGGCGCTCCCGCGCACAGGCGCCTCGCGGCAGCGGCGGCACGCGCCCGCCGCCCCCTAACGGAAGCCTCGCGGGCAGCCGTTGGGGGCGCCGCCGCCGCGAGCCAGGGCACCGCCGGGGGGAAAGGGGGTGCCCGAGCCACGCCAGCTCCCCTGGTGCGCCCCCCTCGCGCACGCAGCCGAAGCGCCGCTCGCGGCTCTCCCTGGCCGGGAGGCGGGGGCTTCCCGGTAGGCTTCTTCGTCAAGCTGCCGCCTCTCCCTTTAGGCTGCCTCCCCGCAGGCGACAGCGGGGGAGCAGGCTGCGAGGGGCCGCGGTGGGGAGGCCGGGGAGTTGCCTCACCCCGCCCCGGGGGGGCTGCCGGGGAGGGAGGGAAGGAGGCTTCGAGCCGGCTGCCGCCTCTTAGAGCGGCGGAAGAATCTACCGGCGCTGCCGCTCGTCGGTGGTGCGGCCGTGCGTGTGGCGCGGAAGGATCCGCGCGGGCCGCCGTGTGCCCGCCTCCTGAGCGGCGGCCGCTGCCTCCCTGATATAGTGCGGCACGGGGAGGCGCTGGCAGTCACTTGGCAAGCGGCGTTCCGCGGTGTGGGGCTGCGCGGGCAGGCGCGGACGGCAGCGCGGTTTGCCTGGGCTGAGCACCTCCAACTTGGAACTGTCCACCAGCGCGAGCTCCTGAACATGAGCCTCCTGCCTCTCTACCTGCTCGGATTGCTCCTCAGTAGCGGGCAAGGTAGGCGCGGGGCTGCCTTTTTTTAAAAAAAATTATTAGTCTTACCTGTACTGTCTGCTTGCTCAGATTAACGTATAACCGGAAAAGAAATGGAGAAAAAATAAAGCAATGTATCACCCTGGAACCAAATTAAAAAGGACCTAAAACTTGTTTCATCGCCCCCCCCCCCCAATCCCCCTTTTTTTTTTTAAGTCTTCAAGGCGGGGAGAGGAATCATTTATGAGAAAAAAGAAAAAAAGCAGGAAGGTGCTAAGTGCACTTAGCTGCTTTGCATGGGGTTTCGCCTTTTTTTGGGGCGATAAATGTGGGAGGGAGATCAAGCGATTAAAAAAAATATATCTGTCAGGGATCGCTCTTTAAAATATGCGTCTGCTTGAGGGGAAGGCAACGGGGGCTTCATTTTTAGGACCAGAGAGAAGTGCTGTCGGTAGAGCCAGTGGGAAATCTGACCTGAAGTCTGTCTGTCCGCGTTTCTCCTCTTCCGAAGACCGTTCCTCTCGCTCTGCGGGGACACCGAGCCCCCCCGCCTCGGGGGGCGGCGGCGTCGGGGGGGGGGGGGCGCGGCCGCGGGCGTGTGCGCGGATGCAGAGAGTTTTTGCGATGAAATAACGCCGCGGAGGCAGGTGTGTGCGGAGACGGGGCGTGCTGGGGTTGCGCCTCTGGGCACTGTTCGCCTTTTGCATATGTATAGGCATATCCATGCAGCGCTTCGTAAAACACGGAATTGGGGGCTGTGGTGTGGCTAGGGTTTTTTGGTTTGTTTTTGGGGGGCTGAAATTTTTATTTATTTATTTATTTAGGATGTCACCTCTGTGATTACTTGAGGATTTGTGCTACTCTAGGAGACGAGGAAGGGAAGGGCCGCCGGGAGCGTGTTCGTGCGCGGTGTGACACGGCGAGGGTGCCCCTCGGTGAGGGATAATTGCGGTGATCCGAAACTGTTCGGGCAAGTTTCTGGCGTTCGTTTGGGGCCGAACCGGGCTGCTGTGCCGCCTGTGGGATGCCCTCTGCGAGACCTGAAAGCGCTACGTTGCCCCCACCCTGAGGGGGTGGGCGGGGGCCCGCGCTCGGGGACTTTTTAAGGAGGTTTTAGGGGAAGAAAAACAAAAAATTAATAAAAATCCACCTGGGTGTCAGCGGAGTCGTGGGACCGGCCCTCGGCCCCTGGTGCCGCCGCCTTGCAGCAGGGGGCGGCAGAGCTCCACGGCGACGGCCGCCGGTGCTCGGGCGCTGCTCCGCGCCGGGACGGGGCCGCTTGGCCTCCCCGCCGCCCCCCTCCGCTGCGGGCACCGTGGGGGCGCTCCGGGCGGCGGGTAGGATGCAGGCACATGCAGTCACATGCAGGCACCCGCGCTGCGGAGCGCCGGGGCTGAATGTCTCACCCAGACGCTATACGGTGTCTTGTGAGGGGGTAGTGAGATCTGTTGCGCTTGAGGAAGCGGGGAGGTGGTGAGGGTGGGGGCATTGTGCCTTGAGGTATTAAGACTGCAGCTCTGAAGGTCTCCTTCAATGCATTTATCGCTAAACCTCATACCATACCGATGTTTTGTCTCGGTGCTAAGTAGGAAAGAGCCACCAGATGCTCTCAATTTATATAGAAATGCTTCTGTGCTTTTGCCACCTCGGGATGAGCTCTGGAGGTCTCCCGATTAGCAACGATTCAGAAACAGTCCGGGAGGCTTTTCAGCGTAGCCAGCACTGGGATGGCAAAGGAGAAGGAGAACGGGAAAGCTTCCTTCAGGCTTTGCATATGGAGATATGGTCAGTGATTCCTCTAACGGAGGAATGGTAGAAGGCTAGTTTGTGGAGTGTGATTACTGCAGTGTAGGAGGATTACATAGTTTTGGTATCTTACTATCACAAATGTCAGGAGATAAATAATGGAGTGAAATTCTAGATGCTATTAAGCTGACTTTTAAAAATTATAGGTGGATAGGTATGAGGGGGAGATGGAAAGAAGAGGAGGAAAGCTGAATAAATCTAATATTGATAATAAGTTGTTACTAGTCTCAATTTAAAAAAAAAAGCTTTTTTTTTTTTTAAAAAAAAAAAGGGAGTTCATTGTATTGGTTGGGGGGAAGAGTAAGATTTTTAGAAATAGGAGGAACATGCAGCCTCAATCCACAGCAGGAGATAGTAAATGGGAGTGGGAAAACATCTGCATATGGAAAATATTCCCATTTAGGTTGCTAGGGGAGAAGAAAATTCTACAGTGATTTATTTATTTATTTTAATAAGCGTCATTGTGGTGAGGGATTTATTGTGCATTTTTGATTTTTTTTTTTTGACACCTCCTTGAAGTAATCTTGAGAATTTCTTGAAGTGATTCAAATAATTTGAGAGACTATTCAAAAAACTCTTGGGATTTATTTTCTTTTGGGAATGCAGTGGCGGGGAACACTTACATCATCAACTGAAGTCTTTGTGAGGGGTTTTTTGTTTGTTTAAGAAAACCAGTGTTATCCAAGTATTAAATGATTATTATGACTTTTTTTTGATGTTCAAGTAGAGATAGAGAAGAGTGTGGATGGTTAAGAAAAAGCCAGTAACTAGATTTGGATCATTTGCTTTGGAAATATTGAAAGTCGTAGGTTGAGGATTTATATTTCTAAGAATATAGCTGCACTAGATTTTATGAAGAATGACTGAAGCTTTTTCTTTGGGAAGTGCTAGTGTTTAAGACTGGGGAGAGGGAACTGTGATGTATTTGTTCCATTTCAGAGAATCAGACCAGTTTGAAAACAAGTAGCAGACAGCAACTCCCTCCCCCAGCCCTTTAAGTTAAGAGCTTATGAATGTCATAATTATCTAGCAGGGCCAAATATTCCCTCTCCTAATTTCATCACAAGGGAGGAGTTTAACTGGCAATGTTGTTATGCTAAAACAAAAGGATTTTTTTCTTAACCTTTCAAAGCTGTACAGACAATTCATCCAGAGTGAAAGGCTCAAATTTAATTAGGTTTGCTTTAATAAAAAACAAAACACACACCCCAAACCAACAAAATAGCCTACTCCACTCTGTAAATCTGCTTTTTAACATATGTAGTGATACAACACTTGGAAGAAGAGGCTTCATTGGTTTTTACTAGTGTCTGGGGACACTGACTTAAAGTGGATGAAATGGACATCTTCCCAGATTGCAAAATCCTGCTTCTTTTATCGCTCTGCATAATACACGTTTCTTTAGATTAGCAATTTTTTGTTAAATTGCAGCAGAAAATGTTTTGCTTGTAGAATTTAATCTATTTTGTGCTCATTCAGGAGATGCATAGGAGTGAGTACTTGTTCAGTCATTGTGCTTTTAGTTTCCTCTTTTCACTGCTTTGATACTGAGTTTGTCTTTGTTTTTCCTGAAGAGTTTCTCTTTACAAGTGCTTATAAGGGACTGTTTGTTAATAAGGAACATCCCCCAAAAGAGGTGCCAGCATGTGTGTCTTATTCACCACACTGCAGTTACTTTCTAGAATCCTGCTTCTTTCTGCTTTTTACATAGGGAATCCATGAAATTTGGAATTTTTGAAATCAATGAGTTTGTCTACTGGATTAAGTAGAACGAATATTTTACTCCAGTTGTATACTGAAGTCTGAAACATATCCTGAGACTTCAGCTAACCATTGTTTTCTGCTACCAGTTGATTTATGCAACTGCATTAAGATTAAAATATGTCTACTACCTTTTCTTCTCCTTTTCACCCTTCAACAAAAAATTAATTCAGACCAAAAGTAATGTTTGATTTGCTGGTTTAGCCTATGTAACTCCTCTTCAAGTGAAGATGAGAATCAAAATATCTGCCTGAAAATAAACCTTGACTGATGAGGTATTCTAAAAGATTGACTTAAGAATGGATGGTTGAGAAATATGTAGAGTTTTGTTCCATGCACTCTATACAAAATGGAGTTAGAGATATTTTTATGGTGGTTCTAAATCATGAAATGTATGAAAGATAAAGTCATAGAGATAAGCTTTGAAGTCTTTTCTAAGAGGTTGAATAGCATCATTTTGACTGTCTTTTTCTCTTACAGCACAGTTCATGTATTTATTTAGGTAACTAATTATTTTTATCTATGGAAAAGTTATTGGAGTGTTACGACCAATCTATGTATGATTTGCCTTTCATGGCCTTCTTTTTCAACAAATATTTTGAGAATAAATACTGTATTTGTTTGCCCTTCCATTGACCTTTTCTTTGAGGCACCTTTCTCAAGTGATTCATGTTTACCTACTGATTTTCTTCCAATTTACTCCAGTAATCCCCCAGTTACATTCAGCACATGCCATTTGATTCCAGCACAATTGAGTCAAGTTAATATGACATTTTGGGAAACACATGTTTTAACTACACTGTAATTTGTGTCTGTGAGTTGAAAAGCGATTATTGAAAGAGAAGGACATAGACTTTACCAGTTGAAGAATCTGGATAGTAACTGGTATTCATATTTTAAACAGTTTATACCAACTAATCATGCCAGATTTTTTTGTTTGGTTGTTTTTTTTAGCACACACATTTGTTTTATAAAATAAGGGCAGCGTACTTGATGAAATATGTCCTGAGGTTTTACATGTCACAGGTAATTTTAATTTTATTTTCGATGTCTCTTGAAATTCAGAAATGGGAGACATGTGAGAAACTTACGGGTATCCTGATGTATTCAAATCTGAATCTGCATTGGAGTCTGATACATTAGATACCACTAGGCCTGGATCTAGTCTATCTTATCACTTCTTGTTTTGACCTAATCAATTAATCATGACCTAATTCTGACCTAGTAATTATGTCCCATCCCCTCCCTTTTTCCCCCCTTAGTGTATTTAAGCTTCAGTAACATAGTTCTGCATTCTTTCACAAAATCCTTTTATTGCTTTTGTAGCTCAGTTTCTCTTAATACTGTGATTGTATGGATTTGGATATTTTTAAAGGACATCAGGAAAATGAAAAGAGTTAATTTAAAATAGCAAGATATTCTTTAGATGTCTTGTGTTATGCTATAACATCTTGAAGGGGTATCTTCAAAAATAAAGGTACCAAGCTTCTTATTTTTGTTATATGGCTAAATTTTTCTATTAGTTGTTATCATTTGACTGATGACATCATTAACTGGAGAAAACATTTTCTGATTTGCTCTGCTGTAGGCAAGCTCAGAATCTACCTCTTAATTTATTGAATGAAAAGAATAAAAGAGTTAGAGGAATAAAAAAGAACATAAACAGGGAGAGTAATTTATCTGGCTACAGCTATTTGTGGTGACAGCTTATGATATTAAAATCTTTTTGTACTGGAAAAGAAATCCATTTAAAAATTACTTAAAAATTATGTGGAAAGGAAACAAAGAATACAAGTGCATACACAAGTCTACTTTTTGGAAAACCTTGTTTAATGAGACCCCTAGGCCTTTGAATAACCTGCATTTGAGTAGCTCCATGGAAGCACTGTTGGTTGCACTAATCCAGAGGTTGTCACACTGATCAGGAGCCAGTTGACTTCAGTGGATTTTGGAGCTGTGGAGTATGTGAAAGCATCTCTTGAAATGGCAGGAGGTAGACAGCTTTCATTTTTGAAATAGCATGAGATGAGACAATACTATCCATGTATGCTGCTGTTATGATTTAGGAAATTCTGATTAACAGAAAATTTCTCTCTTTGCATCCGTGCATCAAAACCTACATCATTAATGACATGACATGGGAGTAGTGGCTTGAACTACAATTATAAAGTAAGATCTACTGCAGAACGAGTTATTTATAACATAGTTATTAAATATGAAAATGGCTATGAGCATTGTGGCCAATCTCTACTGATTCTAGTCAGAGGAGAATTTCCATGTGTTTGCATGAGAAACAAACAGGACCAGTTCTTTAAAAGCAATTATTTTACTGTTTCATGTAAGTTAATTTGGGAAGGAGGTAGACAACAAAGTGTATCAACTAAAAATTAATTACATGGTTTCTGCCTATTTAAGAACACTACTACCATTCAAAAAAAACCAAAACCAAACACCTTCTGAAATGTTTTACCTGTTTGCTGCTCCTTTTAGAAAAGAAAAAAGCAGTTGTTTGATTTCATCTGTTCCTTAATATAATACACAAGGAGCATTGCAAATAGGATGAAGAGATCAAGTCTTTTAAAAACCTGTTTGAACAGGTAATTTTGGTAAGCCTGGAGATCTACTAACCAATGCTGTCATTTGCCACCAGTTTCCATGATCTATGTATAATCTTATCTGAAATAGCCAGTTTGTGGATGGACAACATCCAGATAAACTTGGGAAGCAACATTAAGTACTATGGGGGTTTAGTCAGCTTATTCATTGGTCCTGCCTATCATTTCTGAAATAAACTTCCTTTTATCCAAGTACTATATAAGTTCCTTCAAGAACTAGCTTTCCATAAAAAGCATAAAATATTGACATGTTAATTTATGTTTATTTAAGATGTAGTAGCTCTTTTCCAGAAAAAATGAAGAAGAGAGGGGAGTAGAAGTAGCTCTTTTTCTCTTTGCTCAGTTATATTTTTCCTCCTACGTAAATTTTTATTGTGACTTTAGAAGGGTTACACTGGTTTTTATTTAGTGTTCTAATTACCTGAGTAGTATCGCTAAACAGCAGACAAAGGTTGATGAATAATTTCATAATTCAGCAAAATCCAAAGTAATACATAATATACGTGTAGCATATGAATGACTTATTAGGGTATGAATGAAAATTCCCTTTCAAAATGACCTTTCTGGTTAGGTAACATTAAACTGAGTATTTACATTGTTACTTAGGCTACAACTGCAATACCAGTTGTTTGACTGTCTACGACCTGACATTCATACTTGGAATTCATATATGAAATTAATACAAGAAGTTGCTGTCCTCATCACTTTACCCAAGAGGTGCCATTTGGAGCATACTATGAATTCAGTTTGAAAACAAAATCATTGCCATCAACTTTCTTGCAACTAAAACACATTGCACCATATTCAGTCAAGCTGCAAGCAATTTCAAACCCATTAACTTCGCAGACCTTTGTACCGCAGCTGAATTTGGCTTGTATCAAGTCAGGTCTATACTTAAAATAATAAAGTATTTAAAAAGAGAGAGACATAAAGCAGTGTATGCAGTATGGCATGTGTTGCAGATAGACATAAACAGGTAGGAAGAGGTAATTCCGTCTCTTACTATGAATAGTTTTCTGTACTGAAAATGAATTCACACTAAATGAATTTTCTTCTTTATTATATCAGGAAAGATGTAATCAAAACTGCAATGTTATTATGTCAATATTATGTCATTATGCTATCTTAATTAGTCAAAGCAAAATAAACTAAACATCCAGGGTGTGGGGGAGAGGGAGAAGGTAGGAAAGGGGGATGTGTTAAGTGTACTGAAGACCAGTTAACAGGAGTAACATAATATAGCATTATTTTTAAAGTTCTTGAACATCCCATACTCTAACATGCTTACTGGATCAGAACAAAGACAGATGTACTCCAGTGACCTTGATCTGATACAGACTCAAGGCAAGAGTCGTAAAGAAACAGGATAAGTACAGAACAAGAACAGTGTGATGATACTTCTATCAGTGCACCCTACTACAACATTCAGGGATATGTCAAGTTATATCTATGTGATCTTCCTTAATAATCTTGGCAGATCTTTGTTACATGAATTTGTTCTTAAACCTGTCAATACTTTGATCTACTTGGTGTACTGTGTCAACAACTTAAACAAGGGAAAAATGATGAAAGAAGCCTGAAAAAAAAAATGTTCAGTCCCTTAGTTGCTGTGTTGTAAGTAATGGAGTAATACTAATTCCTTGCTCATATCTTCCATGACATTCATAATTGTATGTACCGTAGAGAAGCTGCCTATCTCTTGTGTGACGGGCTCAGAACTACATGTTATATTCATGGACTTTCCAGCAATTTAATTACATTGTTTTTGTTTTGTTTGGTGTTTCTTTCCTACCTTTTTTTAGTATTTTATTTATTTTCCTAGCCTTTTGGTAATGTTATCTTAATATAACAAATGGTGAAGTACTTGAATTTAAGCTGATCTGCATCAGGCCAATTGTAAAAAACCTCCTTGTTCATAAGTATCTCTTTTGCATTGTAATCAGTGTTGCAAGTTCTGCCTTACAAGGGGGTGGGGGCTAAAAGTGTTCAAGCAGTTACCGTGGTAAAACGAATGCTGAGAGAGATTTGATTGCTAGGAAGACGACTCCCAGGGATAAACACACAGGGAGTGCAGAGGTACTTGAAAGGAAAGTATGATATAGGAGTAAATGGATATAAACTGGTTACCAAAAAAACTTCAGGATGAAAATTAATTTCTGACCAAAAAAGCAGTGACTCTGGAGCATTATAAGAGTGAGAGGGAAGATGTATGGTTATTCTTAAGATGGTTCTTTATTAATTTATGAAAGGATTACATTTAATGGGTCCCCAGAATGTCCCAGGAGATCCCTTCAAATGATGTGCTTCTAAGACATTCTTCATATAAAGGTTCTCAAGACATAGGGGGAAAATAATTTTCAAATTGCTGAATGATACTTTCTGGAAAATATAATTATTTGAGTGTTTCTCATCCATTAATAGGTGTTACATAGCAGATATTACTACTTAGTGAAGTAAGAATTGCCAGAGTTTCTTTGGTACCTGTTGCAAATTCTGCTGGTGTCACTAGATGTTGTCTGTACATTTAAAAACAAAACAAAACAAAAAACCAAACAAGCAAAATTGCTCTCTACAGTTGGTTCTGGGAAAACTTCAAAAAAATCAGATGCTTGGGTGTCAAAAACATTTTTTTCCATTTTTTTATGTCTGAATTTTTTTCATGTCTGAATTTTTTTCTCACTTGCTTACATCTCATTGAAAGTGAAAGAAAACTGTTCTTACAAAATGCAGCCTTAAATGATTTATTTGCATGTATAACAATAATAGAGAATTACAAAGGTAAAATTGCACAACATTGAAACATTGTGGTTTTTGCTAATCACCTGAATAATTTTGTATCAGACATCTGTATTTCAGAATATAAGGTTTGCTTTTGTTGCTTTCTGCTTGCTTTTTGTTCCTGAATTCTAATTTTGTAAATCTTATGTGGGATTTGAAATTGAAGATGAATTATACCCAACTGGGCATTGCCATCAGTGATAAATAATGCAATAATTCATGTACTCCTGTGCTTTCTGTGTTGGGGAATAGTACCCTAACTTTAGATTTATGAAAAAACAAATGCTGACTTTTTCCAATGAAGACTGGCTATGATATAATATGAATGCTACATCTATCTCTAGCCTGTATAGTTTATTTTAAGAAAATCATGTTATGCGAGATGAGTTCTGCTGACAGAACTGTGCACACCCTGCAGCCATGGAACTCCCACTGAAGTCGATGGGAGACTTGTGTGCCAAGAATACTGTTTCGGGGGTTGTACTGATTGCAGCTTTCAGGGTCTGATTGAAGCTTTCAGGAGTTTTATAACTCCCATGTGAGTATGTGGGAATTTTGATTTAGTAAAGAATAGAAAATCAAGCTCTAACTTTATGTATATTTAAGTAGTGGGCATGTTTATAAAGTAGAGCTGAAAAAGTGTGGGGCTAATCCAACAGCACAGAAGAACTAAAGGGATGTTCTGGTATGCCAGGTTCTATTCAAGATAGTATGTGAGACAAAAAGGATATTTTTCTCTGTGTGTTTTTAATAATAAAACCAAAGACATATTATAAGTACTCTAAGCTACTGATTTCATTTTCTCCTTCTGGGAACATATGAGAAAGTTGAGCTTTGTGCATTTAATCATTATGGTCACTTAGTTGTTGCAGCCCAGGTCATAGCTGTGTTGGAGTTTACCATTCAGTATAAAAATTCATCATTCAGTTTTGTCTGTTTCAGTCTGTGGCTTTGTGACACTAGCCAAAATTGTTCCTTAGACATTCAGTATTCAGGTCATGCCTGTAGGTCTGTAAGCGTACTGTCTGAGTGATCAGATGTTAAATGGATTTGTGCCAGTTTATGGCAGTTCCACACATTGGGTTCAACAGCTTTTAGCATTTAGTCAAAATAATCCTCCCCAGCACCTTTGCATTACATTTCTGTGAATGTCTTTGGATTATACAGCCTGTGTACATACAGAATTTATATTGCTGGGTTTGAGAATTCTGTTATAGGTGATGTTTTCTGCACAGTTTTCCTAAACTAATGGTAGACTTATTCTGATTTTACCATTCTTAGAAGTAAATTTACAGATATTTGTTTAATGTCATGGTAGTGGGTTTCAGTTCTGAGTGCATGACTTGCTTGCATACTACTAATTTTAAATTTTGATCTTATATTCACTTTTTCTGTATCACTTGCAAACATTATTAGAAATCAAAAGATTCCTAGGTTTGTTCTAAAACCTCAGGAATCACCTGCTTGATTCTGTGCAGCCCTTTACATGCCACACTCTGATAGCGGTTTTGTGGTGTGTTTGGTTTTTTTTGCCTTTTTTTTTTTTTTTTTTTGTCATAGATACATGAATGAACACTTTCTGCTATATATAAGAGCAGATCTAGCAGATCTGGCTGGGGAAACTATTGTTTCCTGTAAAAATGTTGATAAAAAGAAATACACTTTCCTATGAATTGTGTGTTTTGCATTTTTAGCTATGCAGGATCTCATTTAAAAAAAAAACAAACAAAAAACAACAAACCCACAAACAAACCCAAGAAATATTACTTTTAAAGAGAAAAGTCCTTTTACTGTTAGATGAAGTTCTGATGTCTGTTCTTCTGTGCCCATTTTAAACCAGGAAAGACAACTGTAGCCATTAAATGGACTGAAAAAGAGACTTTATTACCATGTAAATATTATAAAAGCTATTCTAAAGAAATCTTACTACTTTGTTTTTTGTGTGATTAGTGAATGTTACTGTTGCTTTAATGCACCTTGAATGTGTTTGTGACTATTTTCCAGACTATGAAACCTACTGAATACAGTTCTGAATGGTTTCTAGATAGTCTCTGTTTACACACAAGTCAATGAAAGTTAGCCCTGCAGAAAACCTTTTCCTGTTCATAACCACACTGAATCTATTACATGTGACCTGCAGGTATTAAAGTAGTAACATCTATATCTGTCAACATATAGAACAATCAATTTCTGCAGTGATGTTCTCTCTTTACCTATGAAAATGGCATGACGAATTTTGTAACTACGTTTGTGAACATTTGTTCAGAAAAAACAGTGTTGTACTGGGGGAGAAAAAAGAGGGGAAACTCAAGCAGCAGGAAAGAAGGAACACCTAATATTTATTGTAGGTGCATGTTTTCCTCAAAGAAGAAATGCACTTTTCCTTGGTCATTGTTGGTGGGTTTTTTGTTTGTGTGTGTGTGTTTGTTAAAAAATTCTGTTTTCATAATCCAGGTGTGTTTTAAAACATCACACAGTTTCACATAATGGCTTTGAAAGATTTTATTCTTGAGACTGGAAGACCAAGCCTTACTTAAAGGTATCTTCTGCATGACAGGCCTTTTGTGTTTAGCACTGAGTTGTGGTTTTTGTTGTAAGAACACTGAGGACTGAACAAAGGTCAGTTGGACTGTTTCCTGGAGATAGAGTGAACATTGTTAAGAGCCATGTTTGTAGAAATCATGACACGCTGTGAGGTGTCACTTTCTGTTAACATCTGATTCTATTATTTTTACCTACTGTTGACTCTTAGGAAACCTTGATCACTTCTCTTGCAAGTAACCTATCGTGAGATTTTTGAAATGTCAGGAAGAGGTAATCTAGGCATTCTCACAAGTGTTCATTAGATTCATAAAAACCTAGAATAGCTCTGCTCTTCATATTTCCATTTGAACTGTAGCTGCATTTGCAAATATACATGTGTTCCAAGTTTATTTTGCTTGAATTATCATATAAGTTTAAAAAATAATATCTTAAAATTCTGTTACCTGAGATTTTTCTGAAATTCAATCCTAAAAATAGCTGCACATGTCTATGACAAAGAATTACTAAAACAGCAAAAATGATAATATAAGCTTTTCTAAGCAGTTGTTAGGAAAAAATGCCCAGGGAAGCAAAAGCTACTTCTAACAGTAAACACTTTTATACAAAACAAACATTTGTATTATCAGTCTGAGTTTAATTGTTCATGAAATATCTTTGTGTAAGCGTTAATTCCTAACTACATAAAGAACTGTTGTTTTTTTTTATTTGTTTTTAGTCTTTACATTATAAAAGTACTTTTGGGGTCCTGCTGTCTTACAAGAAGTAAAATGAGAGTGGAAACAGTTAACCTTCTCAGATTCATTGAGTTAAGACTGAGCTTTGCCCTACATCCGTTTGGCAGAATTTCTCTTCTCTAGCAATGTTTCCATTCACTTGCATTGTGCAATGTAACTGCATTATCTAAACTGAATTTTTGAGGTATGATGTTAGGGAGGTAAATATTTCTGGTGTAAAACTTTTGATTCTAACCTCTTACATCTGGTAATGCAGATGGTCAGTTTACAACCTGGCAATAGAAAGGGCTGATTCAACTGAAAAATGAAGTACGTGATTTGCTGGTAATTACAAGCAACAAGTAAAACACATTTTTTGTTATCAGAGTACAGTATCTGTCTTTTAAAAAGTACATGGTCTATCCATTCAGTGTCATGTGTATAGATAGTCACATAATGAAATCTATTATCATAACTGACACAAATGGCATCTTTGTTAGCCTGAAGAGAAAAGTGAAAGAAGGCTAAATGAGGATGGAGACTTTCTGGTTTTTTACTTCAGAAATATTCTCTGTAGATCAGAGAAGTGAAGACAACTTTCTTTTTTCCTACAAGGTTTTCTACTAAATAATGTGTTTTCCATAATTATCTGTTCAGTATTATTGATGAAGTCTAAAATTACTTCTGTATACTTGTCTTTGGAATATGTATGCCACCAGTATCAATAACATACTGAGGAATTCTCGGTATGAAACGTACTAATCCTCACAACACCTCTAGCCTCGCCATTGGAAAAGTAGGGAATTAAGTTAGCACTTGTTCTCTTCTAGGCAGATGCAAACTCCCCTTGTGCATGCTCCCAGTTAACTGAAGACAAACTAGCTCCAAATCAAAAACTGAAACTGTCATTCCTGTAACAGTGCTTGAACAAACTGTTGTTACAGCTTATTAACGTTAGCATAGTGTTGTGATAATTACAGATGCACGAATTGCCATTATGTTGCATCTGGCCAACTCAGAGCATGCATCTGCCTGCCAAAGATTGTGTTGACATGCCCACAGCAAGATAAAGGCAGGACTGTACAAAGATCATCAAGTTAAAGAAAACCTAAACCAGTAAATCTAAATGGCATAGCGTCATCCTTATGGCACAGAGTGCCCACTCCTGTCAGGAACAGGAGAACTGGAAGAGGACTTCTGACTCCAAGTAAATAGTTTCATTTGCCATAGGCTGTGACCATATTGACATATGTGTATTGTTTCCAGACTTAAGCTGAGTTAAGGTGTCTCTACATCATACTTATTCACATTTCTGCTGCTGCTGTCATAGGCACAGCTAGCTCGGTCCACAGCTGTGCATATATGACCTAAATAGAGATGTCACACTGAACAATAAATTTGATTCAGTTTCCCCGAGTCTTTAGGTACCCTAGAAGTTGAGCCATCTTTTTGGACACTTGATGTTATTCCATAAATTCTAGGAAGCCACACTGACCTCTATTTTAACTTTATTAGGGGCACTTAATGTGGCACATTGTTCTGAGAGTGCCCACACAGTTTATATTCATGAAGTAAGAGTCAAACAGTATCCTTTTGGGAGACAGTCTAGTACCAGATTCAAACTGGTATAACTGAGAGACGGGAGCCACTAGTGAGAAAGGAAATCCCAGCGTTATTACATCAGTAATACTTGAAAAGTGTTTTAAATTAAAAATCATGACTTTATTTTCAGTCAAACTATATATTTTTGTTCTTCATACAGATAAAATCGGAGATTAGATCTGATGGATTGAATACCAACCATTTCTAGACAATAGAATAGATATCCATTTAAACAGAGAAGAATGATTTCGTGAAGAAGTATGAGACACTATAGTTTTCTTCTTAGGACATTGCTAGCAGGCAGGAAACCTGGGTCCTCTCATTGTGAAGCTTTGTGACTTAATACAAATAACTTTATTTGTGCCTCAGGAATTTTACCTGTTAATATGGCCCAATGTATACTCTGAATGAACTAATTCAGACACCAGAAAGAAAAGGGAGATGTTAATGTTGCATCTTAGACAGTAATCCTTACTTAATATGTTGGATTTTGTTTTAGTTCTGTTGTAGTCTGTGAAACAGAAATACTTGAATTTTACTCCCTTGATTTTGCTAAAATTTGTTTCTCTTTTTGCATTAAAGCCAGGATGTGAATATGAAGTATTTCTTTACAAAATGAGGGAAGTCATGCCCCTGTGGATGTTTTTTCCTTAATTGTACTGAGATTCCCCATTTTATTGATGTGAAATGAAACCTTGATCAAGGTCAGACAAAGTCCATTGTGAATCCAGAATTGAACCGGCTGTCCTGATGTAATTCCAGTGCTTTAACAATCACCTTGCTTTTATTTTATGATAAGATATGGAGTCAAAACTGACATGAAGATATGCAGTGATTGTAAACCGATTTCACTGTTGTTCTTTAGGGTTGTGCATGCTGATTCCAGCAGTTCTGTCTTAAATAGGCTTTATCTGAGGCTAGAGTATTTGGTGGGTGCGATGATTTGGCATTCCTTTAGGATCCAAATGAGTATCTCCAGAAATCCTTACTTAAATCTGCAGATTAGCAAGTGGAATGCTTGGTTCTTCTTTTTAAGAAGAAAAGAAAACAAAATAGAAATGTGGTTTTTGGTGGGAAACTAGATTGAGGGGGGGGGGGGGAAGGGAAAACAAACAAAATTCCTACACAAAACCAAAAAACAACCTACAGATTCTGTAAGATCTGCATTTAAGTGTTTATGTTCCCCACTCACTATTCTGGCAATGCATCAGAAATTACTTTTTTGTAGTTTTGAAATAATAGCTGTCATCATTTATCTCTTTGAAGAATGAAAGTGAATAACCAGATTGTTTTCTTTCCATGGCCAAACAGGCTGTTTCAGTGTTCAAGGTTGGTTGTGAACGTTGGACTGGTAACACTTTAAGTAGATGAATTTGGGTGAGAAAGATGCTGTCAGTATTGATAGGCTCAGAATCTGACCAAGCTTTTTTTTCTCTTTCTTGCAAACTTTTTACTAAAATTGCCAGACTGGATATCTGTAGTGTTGGGTTTTTATATCTATTTTTGGAATGAAGGTGGACCTACTTTTGTCTTCTTGAGTTTTGTTTCCTTTTATTTAAAAGTGGGATGGTGTTACACAGCTGTCTTTGTATGATCCTCAAACACATTGAAATACTAGTACAAAAATGCTAAATTAATTACTGGTAATATTAGTTTCAATTATAGAAATAGCAAAATAATGATATCAATTCCATCATCTGTTAACATAAAAAAAATAGGCAATAATGTTACTATGGAAGCGCTTTGAGTGAGCATTTTACAGGGCGCCAAATGCTGGTACAACATGTGTAGATTCTTTAATCCACACAGTAAAAATGGGGAGGGCTCTGAAATGCTGACTGGAACACACATTCCCTGATCCCCTAGCACAAATGCGAGAACACAGTAATTAGAGGGGCAAAATTTGTGTGTTCCCTGCATTGTTTGTACACATAAGAGGTTATCTATTGCTGCAAATTGGATTAGCTGTATAAATAGCAGCATAATTTCTTTGAAGTTGGGTCTCAAAGACTTGGAAAAGAATAGTGGAAGAACAAGAAGGGGATTGTAAAAAGAAGAGGTATGGAGAATGCAGCTGTACTTGTGTACAGGTAACTCATGTAACTCATGTATAACTGGATGTATTTTAATACAGCAGAATTTATTTGTGTTTTAACCATCGGCAACGTAGAGAGCTTGAGACTTGACATTTCAGCATAAGCTTTAAACCTATATGTAAGGGCTATTGAAATTACATATTTAAAACCAATCATATTTCATAAATTCATAAAATCAATCATCACCCCCTTCTGAGTATCTGTGAATATTCATACTTACACTTCTTCCCAGGATGACTTGCAGAAATGATGATGTGCCTTCCAAATGGATATATGTATAGTTGGTTCTTTGAAGTAAATAACATAACTTCTATTTAACTTTTCTAGTGCTTAGATTTTGTTCAGTGTACTCTCACTTAGGTACTGAAAGGAACGTTTTGGGAAGCTTCCCTGCCTGCAGCTATGATGATGGCATGAGGGGCACAGGCAGGTGGCTCTGCACTGGTTCTGCAGAGGTTCGTTAGCGGTTTGAGATGCACTGCTCCTCTCCTGGATTCCATAGGGCTGAAAAGAAGAACATGATTCTTCATTCCTGTAGGGACTCTCAGATGAAGAAAAGTATAATTTATACTAACCCAAACAAGTTAAATTATGATTAATATTGATAGCATTTACCACTGGAGTAACTCCATACAGAAAGGTAGTGCAACTTGGTCAGAGATACAAGGACATTTGCCTTTTTTTTTTGAGAATACTTCTAATTTGTCTATTCATTTGGATCTTTAATAAATATTTTTTAATTCCTCTGATCTTTAATTAGCATCTTCTCCAATAGGGTTAATTATATTTTTTTGGAAACATGAAAACTGTAAATGCTTATAAGTTTTTGTGTATCATTTAAATACTTCTTGAAAATGATGTGGGTATCTTAGTAAAAAGTATCGGTTTTGTTACTTAAATGAAAATGGTTTTGTGTTTTTTTTTTTCTCATGTTTAAATAGGCTGCTTGACAAGAACAGTTATAACTTTATTAGAAGTTACAATTTGTTGCATGTAATATATACCTTGACTTTCTAATCTTGATTGTAGATTTTACAGACTAAATCTGTCACTTTGGTGAACGAGATGTTTGATTTAATCTCCAGTCTTTAATGCACAGCCTTCTAAAAGAGGGATCTTTCTGAGTGCAAAGTTCGTTGTCATGTTGCTAGTGTGTGTTTCTGACCAGAATGCAAAGTAGCTTCAATCCATACATTCTTTTTTTCTTGTACTGGGATAGGTGCCAAATCTATGTCAGCGATTAACTGCTGAATGTGTCAGCTGTAACAAATACAGTTCATTGTTTCTTGACTAGTTAACAGCTAGTTAAAAGGCAGGAACAGCTCAAATGAAAGGGAAGGTACTGTACATTTTGTATCTAAAATATCCAGGCTGTTAAAACTACCGAAAGAAAAAAGAAATCCAAAACAGTTGTAGGAGGGATTTTTAGGTAGACAAAAATACTTAGCTGATTCTTCAAGTCAAAACATGCCAGATCACTGCATAATGAAGTTATCTGATGAAATTATGGTCAGTTACATGTAATTTTCAATAAAGGGTTATATAATTCAATATTTAAGCCTCTGTTTCACTCATGTGAAAAGCAAAACAACAACCTCCCCCAAAAAACCCTACAAGAAATCTCTCTTGAACTCTTAGAATAATATCTGAGATATTGGTTAGAAAAAGAATATCACAAGAAAGAAAAATGCCTCTAACATATTCAGAGAACCTGAGAGCATGAGAATTATCATCTAGAGCAAAGTGCAAAATCACGGTTTAGAGGAGTGAGTTAATGATACTCTTCCTCCTCACAGACATACATTTTCAAATTATTGTCTTTTTTGTTTGCAGACTGTTTGCACCAAGTCACAACAATTTTATGTTCATGTTTTGCCTATATTATTTTTGGCAAATTCTCCTCTGCAAGTGAAATGCGAATGGTTTGCTGTAAACATTTTAAAACCACAGTGTATTTAATTAGTTCTTTAAGCTTCATGTAGATCTCTTTTTTCCCTAAATTTTAGATCAACTATTCCAGAAAAAAAGTTTTGCAATTCATACTGCGATTTTATTATACATAATATTTTTTTTCTATAATTTTAACTTAAAAGGTGTATTTTTGTATACTCCGTCTTTTTGAGCTTAACATGAAAATACTGGTAGTAAATGAAGACAAAAGAGGCTGATGTAACAGGTGTCGTACTCAATATCTTGTGTAAGAGAGCGGATTCAGTTGTTTTCTCACAATGGTGACAGGTGCTAGAACTCTGCAGAGATGCAGAATTATTTTTGTTGACTAGCTCATTTGAGCCTTGTTATTTTCAAGTTGCAGTAACTGAAAGGTTTGAATGTCCTATTGGGCAGAGCAAAGACAGAGGAAGCCATGCAATGAAATGTCAGTAATCTAACAAGAGGAGAAAATTTATATTGTTATATATAAAAACAACCAATAAAAACCCCTCTGGAAAACACAAATCGGGATCATATTGCATGTGTGCTTTGAGTTAGAAGAGGAACTTCAGTGAATGACAGCGAACTATGCTGCTGGGTGAATTTTTAAATGCAAGGAAACGTGGAAAAAATCTATAATTTGCTTAACTTGTATTTTAAAATAAAAGCTAGGTATTTTAAGAAAGTGAAGGAGGGGGGAAAATGGTCATTGCATAGCTAGAAATAGTAGACTTTCTGTATAGATTTGTGGAATAAAATATTACCACTCAACTCATTGATAGTGGTGCAGCCTATGCAGAAAGTAGTATTTACATCTAATGTACAGATTGTGAATCTACAGTCCCAGTCCTTCAGCAGTCTACAGTCCTTCAGCACTTACTCCTCCTGCTCTGTGCTGCCCCCACCCTCATTCCCCTAGTTTCCTTCTTACACAGGAGTGCTGTTTCATTTAAAAAGGGACTTCAGACAGTGGTTTCCCCTATACACGAGTCAGAACGTTTTATATTTGTAATGCATAATTCTTCATATCTGTGGAATAGTGGTTGTGAGTCACGAGCAGGATTTGTTTGTCTACCTTCAACTTACTCAGTGTGCGTGGTAGAAGACAGGAGTAGCACTCTCTTTTTTCCTCCCCCCCCCCTTATTTCCTCCCCTGTCTCCTTTCATCTTATGGTGGAACATCTGTAAGCCTTAAGAGACAAAACAATTTGAGGTACATAAATCAAGAAATCTAGTAATTTCCATCTGATATACAAACTATCTTCAACTCAAGTTATACGCTTACAGCTCAGTTCTTTCTGAAATCTCAACCACCTTCATCATAATTTCCTACTGCTACTTTTTGTAACTCTTCTTGAGCATGCTGGTGACTGTGGAACACATTCTGAGGTATCCCATGCGTTCTTGAATGCAGGATCTTTGAAATTAGTTATCGCAATGCCAAGATTTTGTAAGGTGGCGTAGGAGGTATTAAAAAGGGCAAAGAGAAACTGAATGGTGGCGATAATGATAGGAAGACTTCTGCATTGCAAGTGGAAGCCAAAATGAATGAGCAGGTAATCTCCATCCCATGATCTTGAATGAAATTGAAGATTCAGCGGCAAATGCTGTACCTTGACACATGTCTGGCCAGTACAGGCTTGCTGCTCTAACACAAATAGTGTGCAAGGCTGTATATATGTGTGTATGTAAATATATATCTCTCTCATACAGCTTTCAAGTATAAATAATTTTATTTATGTAGTTATGCCATTGTCTCAGATTCCAATGAAATCTGTTCTTTTAATATTGTGTAGAAGTCTGGTAATCCATTTTCAAGAATAAGTGTTCATGCAAGATGAGAAAGAAGGCATCAGGGCATGAGAGAAAATGGGCTTGTTTACTTTAAAGTGGAAAACGGATATGTTTGGAGTCTCTAAAAATTCCAGAGTGGTAAGTGGAAGGAAGGAGAATTATTCGTTATTTAAGTTAAAGTATGTGCTTGGTGCAGGAACAAATGAGTTCGAACTGACTGAACAATTTTAGTCTGAAAATGTAAAGATTACTTCCAACCATAAGAGCAAGGAGAATGTGGAACGGCCTTTAAAATAATGGTTGTATAAAACTAAGTTATTTTAAGAAGGAGGTAAACGGGTTTGAGGGGGATGTTGTAATGCTGTGCATACAGAAGAACACTAGAATCTTTTACCCAAAAAGTGCTGTTCTCCTGCATTCTTGATTGAGTTATTTTTGGAATTAAACCCTGAAATTTCTCCTTTAAGTTTGTATTTAATAAATAAAAAGTACATTGAAATGAACTATTTAATAATGTAATAACAGTGAATAATTTAAATAATCCATACTAAATACTAGCATATTTGTTCAGGAGATTGTTTCTAGAACTTTCAGATGTGTAAAATCTGGGCAAAGATTTACCATGCAATGAGAATTAACTCTGTTTTCACTCATGTCATGTTCTCATTATGAATTACCGATTAAGTCCAAAATCTGAGGTTAAAAATAGGTAGCATTTCACTAGTACCTTGAAGGTATGCCTGTAGAGTCTACTCTTGTACACTGAAAGAAATGCTTTCTAAATGCTTTGACTTCACAAAATAAGTAGCAGTTATTAAACAATGGAAATAATAGAAATGATGACCATTAGAAACACAAAAGCATGAATTTTCTATGGAACTGACAAAAACTTTTCTGGGGATGTTTAAAGAAGAAACTGATATTTAGAGAAGTCATAGCCAAGTGAGCTTCACCAAGCTGTCACTGAAAATGTGAAATCAAATGATCAGTATTTGTATTCTCTGCAGAGATGATCTGAGAAAGTGACTCATCTTGAAGAGCAAGAATTTTACTTGTGACTTTTTTGTGTATGTTTTTAAACAACTAATGATAAGGTGCTGGAGAATCACTGTACTATCTGCAAAGAGAAATATTTAGAATTGCTGATTCCATTAATTAGTTATAAGACAATTATGAAATATAAAATAACTTGAATCTGTAAAATTATTATAGGTGGAAGAATCAGAAAAAATAGCTGATTCTTTCTTTAACATATTTTTACAATGTTTTCATAAAGGACATCAGAATAGATGTCCTACAATTTACAAGAGTTATATGAGTATAATAGAGTGTAATAGAAAAATACATTGATTAAAAAGACACTGTAGCTGGGCATATATCATAGAGGACTCAAAGTCTTGGTAGAGGTCCTTGAGAAGATTATTTCCTGGACTGAGAACTTTACAGCAAATACTTAGTCGTGCATGTTTGTTCATTGTGGTAAGTAGTCTACAGTTCTGTATTAACGGTATGTATAGCTAAGCAGATTCTAAACGGTTTGTATTGGGAGGGCAGGATACAATTGCCAGAACTCAGACTTCCACATTTGACACCTCACAAGTGCCAGACAAAGTCCTGCATTCTCCCTATGGTAATGTTATTAATTTCTTCAATTTAGCTGGCCTTCCCACACTGCATGGAAGGCTGGAACCCCAGAAGATAGGCAAATATTCTCCTAAATGTGCTCTGTTTGCAGTTTCAATTAATGCTATAGAAGCAACTTTACCTAAGAAAAAAAGAGAATCATAGTGCCAGCAAGTAATTTACATTCAACATGTTGAAGTCTAGTTCCATACAGTCCTTAAAAAGAAAGGACAAATGGAAAGAGATGTTAGTCTGGAATGTTTCATATCCTCTCTTATGAAACAGCAGTATCCTTGGCAGGACGTACTGTCCAAATCTTGTAACATAACAAACATTTCCTTCTTTCATTTATAGGTACTCTACTCATGCAAATCAAAGATGCATAGGCTTTAATTTAAAATTGCATTGCTCTGTCATTTAGATTTCAATAGTTAACACAAAAAATAAATCATACAATATTGGTCACATTTTTCTAATCAGATACATCTGATTTGTATGAATAATCAATGGAGGAACAAAATTGATGCCACTGCTAATATTAAGTTCACATGATTTGGAAGTATATCAAACTATCTATGTATATGTCAGAGTACATAATTTCTTTGTAGTTATAGTTTGTGGCAGACAATGTTGAATCTTGTTCAGCACCTAATAATTGCCTGAATGCTTTTTTGCTTGAGTGTTAACCTTGGACTCTAGTATACCATAAGAAAACACAGATGACAGTTTGTAAGGTAGATGAGCTTTTGCAAGTTTAGAAGATGCTAATTTGTTATGGCTTCCATGTAACTGCTCTTCACATTGCAACCCTCTATACCTGTTATTCTAGTATTTGATACAGACTGAGTGTTCTCAAGTTTCTGGAAACATCTGGTTTCTAGTTCTGGTTCATGTTCAAATGCTTTTCCAGGCTCACATAAAATGATTAAATGGCATCATAACTCCAGTTTAATTTGTCCTTAGTCAATACATCTCGTCAATGATTCCTTATTAGATCTGAATCTTTAGCTTTTTGCAAAATACTAATCACAGGATTTCCACCTGTATTCTCTGAACACGCTGGGCTGAGTTTAATTCAGTGAGAGACTTCTGATTTAGAAATAATGTGCTGCTTTTAAAAACACCTCTGAAACACATAATCTTCACCCTGATAGTTTATTCTTCATTTTATGACATATTAAAACTTGCGTCTAAGGAATACAGTGCAAACATTTTAAGTTAATTCATTTGTGTTTATTCTCTGCTTGCAATGTCATAATTCTATGTTTTTAAAAAGGTAACCAAGTATAATTAAAAAGACTTCATATCTCTCGTGATATCGATATATTTTATAGTGTGCTCTCTGCCCAGAGAGGAAATTCTGTATTACAAATTAAAGCAAAAAGAACACTCTCAAATGCATACTATGAAAAGATTAATTTAAAAGAAGAATGTAAAGCAGGTGCTTTCGAGAGCAATTAGGTATGAAGATGACTTTATTTTTTTTAAATACTGAAGGACTAAATAAAAACAAAAATGTAATGAAGAGTAGGGAATGACATCTTAAATATGAAGAAAATCTGATGCCCAATTTTAGTTTTTGTGTAGTACTAAATATCTGAAAAATTGTATAAGTCCAGCTAGACATGTAAAATTAACAAGCATTTTTCATATGAGAAGCTGTCTCCATCTTTGCTTTGCTATGCAATTTATAGTAAAGCTAAATTGGAGGTTTGATGCTTTTAATTTTGTTTTGGCATGGAGCCAATTGTGAACTTCTCCACCAACCTAACTCCTTATAACTCTCCTCATAGCAAATCTTTTCTACTGGTGTCTGCCCTTGGAAAAGGGGGAAGTTAACAAAGAAGACTGTGTTCTAGATACCGCAGTGTCTTTGGCTGGAAATCTCCAGAGGGCCAAATGCTGATATGGTGTCTTCCTTGTTTTTCAGCCTTCTTTGCCTTTTCCTCCTTGTCATCGTTACAGACATCCAGCAAAGACTTAATGATGAGAGAAACGCTTGCTCTTCCTTCCTGTTATCTAAAGCAGGCAGGTGCATATGAGTGGATTGCATTGCTAGTGTAGATCACGAAAAGGGCGGGGTGACTCTTCTACACCATTCAAATGTTCTATTTGCTTATGTTTGTTTTCTAAAGCTGTTTGTATTCCCCTCAAAGTACATATTACATTGTGACGCTACACAGTACAAGTAGCATGACAGACCTTGAGGAAAACAATGTACTATTCCCATGTAACCTGTAATCTGTATCTGTGAAGAGGGCAGTCATTTATTGTCTTTGACAACTGGGTTTTTTTACTACTATCACTTAAAATATACACTTGTCTGGTTTCTGTTGGGTATGTCAGAGAAGCAGCAGTTCTGTGTAACTGGTCTCATGACTTAGTTACCTTAAATTACTTTCTCTTTTGTTTCTGTTAAGCTGTCATTCACATACAGACACCCTCCTTCAGGCAAAATAGTATGACACTTCAGGATTGAATTTGAACTGGTTCTCCAGTTTGGTGACTCCTGCTGAGCCTTCATAATGAATTTCTGTATATTCTCAGATTTGATCTTAAAAATTCAGAAGATTTGCAGAATATTTTTTTATCAAGTTTTGGCCTCTATATGTTAATATTGGCAGTAGGTACAAAGTATATGTACAGACTTAAGTAGTTTAATTCAGGTTCCGTTTTCATTGTTTGTTTCATTTATGATAACAATTTTAGATTATGAAATCCTCCCACTGTCTCTATACATAAATAGGTAGCTTCCTATTAAATTATCTCCACCTGGTGGCAGTATGTCATAACTAGCAACAGAGTAACAAGCAGAATTGGAGCACTTTTTTTTTCCTTTACAGAAAAATAACATCAAAGCTAGTTAAATCAGATGAGTCATTTATTGCTTGAAAAACACTGTAGATATGCATGAAATATTTTAAAGCTGAACAGTGGTGTCTTGTATGTAATTTGATGTAAGCACTATATGGATCTTTAACTGATAAGTATCCCATGCCTAAGTGCTTGCAAAATGCAAGTCAGTTGCCAAAAGCTATGTTAGCATAACTGTATTAATGCCTGTATTACTTCACTTAAAAAGAACAATGCAGGTATTTTGATGGGTAAAGTCAACACTCAAAAGTGTTTCACATATATATTCTGCTTATTCCTGTATTTATAAAATATGGATTAGGTTGTATAAAGTTTGCATAATGTGTTTTCTTCAAGCATATTTTTGTAGTCTGTTGCAAAGAAATGCTCTTTGCTGAAGTGCTGAATTGCCAGTTTTACTCAGTGAAGAAAGGAAACATTTTTCAGAACAATAAGCACAGTATCAATCTATCTTAGAAAAATATTTTTTTAAGAACTTACCTACAAGACTTTTCATATCACAGTTGCCAGAACATAGTTTAAATTTGAAGTTATGCAAGCAATTCCATATTATTTAAGAAAACTACTATGTTTGATTAAGATTTTTATACAAAACCCAGAATTATTTGGTTATTGACAGCTGAGTGGTTATTTTGTCTTACAGATAATCTCTTAAATGTTACATGTTTACATCTCTACCTAAAATTTCAAGAGTACTCCAGAGTGATTCTGAGGGTTCAGTTGGAAAGGAAATTAAAGATTATGCTGTATTTTCAAAAATTCAAAGAAAAAATTAGCCTTTTTATTGTTGAGTTTAGGTGGTAGCATACGTTACTTCATTGAACAGTCTTTATGCAGTGTAATTATTTTGATATAGCTATTTATGAAGTATACTGGCTTGTGATGAGTTCTTTATTGGTTGAAATGCAATTGTAAAGAACTTACAGCTTGAGAACCTCATATGGGAAAGCAAAAAGTCTTTTTTAAAGGGGGAAAAAAAAAGGCGAAGAATAGGCTGTCAGCAATCTAAAAGGAAGCTTGTATCTTTGTGGCAAACTCCATGCTCTGTTCCCAGACCTTTACATGATGCATGGTGTAAAAAACATGGTGTTTTTTGGTTTTGGTTGTATGTATGTGTTTTGTGCGGGTGTTTTTTTTTTTTTTGGTGTGTGTGTATAGATTAAATACTGCTTAAATCATTGTTCTGGGTGAGAACTAAAGAATTAACCTTTGCTGAAGTCATCTTAGGCTTAATAGGCCACAGAAACTGTGATCTATAAGCACTAAATAGAAAGAGCAAGGGACACAAGGTAGTTCATTACTCACTGAAAGCATCACTTATGTGCGGTGAGACTTAAAATGTTTGGTTGTGCTCACCTTATTTTTATGTAGTGTGGAGTGCATAAAATATGAATTCAGGGAAGAAAGGGGAAAGGCAAAGAAACCCAACCAAGCAAATAATATTTACATAGAAGAATAACCAATCTCTCTTACAAGCAATAAATATGGGAATACTATGTTGATTTGTCACGCTGCATTCATCTAATAGAAACTTTGCCTCAGCCAATGCTATTAGGGTCTCTTTTCTCTGTATATTAAGCTTTTGTGTGGAAAAAGGCTTCCATTTTTCTTTGACCCATCAAGTAATTTCTAGGCTGATAATATATTTCTGAATTTATAAAAAAAATTGCTAGTTTTTATTTAAGAGCTATAAAGATGAAATTCAAATTTTTTTTAAAAAAGATGCTAATTATCTGCTTTCTTTGTTGGTTTATGTAGTAGTATATTTCAGCCTGCAGCTGTAGAACTGACCAGCTCTAACTGACTAGATTAGGTAGCATCAGCTATAGGCTAAATAATGTGATAAAACTATCCTCAGTAATGAAAGCAAAATTTAAGCAATGAAAAATTTCCTGCTTTATTGATTGCAAATATTTCTATTATAAAAAGCTATCACTACTTTTAGCTTTTTCTAATCTTACAAAAGTGATAAAATAAGAAACATCGAAGATTTGTTGAGGAAGGTTTGATTTGCGTGACAGAACTCTGTAGCTGGAAATTTAGGTCACAAGTCAGGTACTACGATGTCTTCATACTGCTTCAGAAGTTCAGACCACCAGATCCCCAGATGCCCATTTTCTCTCAGAAAATTATACCACTTGGAGGTCTGATGCTTTGTGTTGTCCTTCTGGGAAAGCCAGAAGGCTTTTCCTGTGCCCTGCTCATTCCTCTTTACTTGTATGGGGTGAAGGGACATAACAGCCCTGTGAAGCCTGCTTTCTCTCTTTCACTTTCTGTTTACCTTCTCTTATAGGAAGCCTATGAGTGCTTTATTTCCTCTGTGCAGGTCCATATCTCGAGTCACATTCATGTCTTGGTGCTTAGTTTTTACTTTAGCAGAACCAGTGTGGTGCTGGTTGGTGTGCAGGTTTTTTTGTTGTTGTTTTGGGGTGTGGGGTTGGCTTTTTTTGTGTGTGTGGATTCACAATGCTGAAAGATACCAAGACTTTTCTGATTTAATTTTGCCACTTGCTATGTTGAGGAAAGGAAAAAAAGGAGAGTTTGAAGGGACACTTGTCAAAGTAGACAAAATAGACTCGATTAGATACTTGGAAATTTTGTTAAAGTAAACCCAACAATTTTTAAGTTAATACTTGAGCAAAAATGATAGCAAACAAACACTTATTGTTAAGTACTTACAACTTATTACTTCTTAAAAACTGACTAGTAATTCTATCACTGTTGTAAGGATATCTGAAATAGTAGAATAAAACATAGTATTTAAATCCATTTCTTTACCACAGATAAGCAATTCCTTTAAATAGTGTGTATTTGGAGCTTGTGAAGTTCTTATGAAACATGGAAAGAAAAAATAAAACCCTTCTGGAATTGGCTTGGGAATCTCATTATGTAATACTTCACTAGCTGTGTAATTTAATACTTTTGGCCACTTTAATCTCTTTTGACTCTAACATCTGATTGACTCTAACATCTGATTGCTCATAGCTTGCACTGAATTCTGTACTTTTTCTTAGCAATTTTGTTACTGCTTAGAGTGAAAGTGAGAGATTCTTTTGCAAAGTCTTTTCCTCCTGATTTTTCTCAAAGTACCATTTTTCTCCCTGCTCCCCCTCTCCCCAACTATTTTAACCTGAACTAATCTGTGAAGGAGGGGCAGGCTTCTGAAAGCAAGCAATTTTTTAGGATAAGAACAGAAATATAACCAATCAACTGTATTGCTTGAAGTTATGTTCTTGCTTCTCCCATACAGGGTGTATGCATTCAACTGAGTTAGTAATGGAGCTTATTCTATAAACTGACTTCTAAGCCCTAAAATAGTTTACTTTGATGCTACAAGTAGGCTGTGAACTTACTGATACTCTTTGTAGATGTCTATTTAGAATGACCTTTAATAAAAATTCTTGTGCTGTGGCATGGAATTTTGATTTCTTCATATCAACATTCATTTTAATACTGAAGTAATTCAGCAAATCTAAACAGCTGAGTGCTTATAAGGTGATGTACCTTTACCTATATACTTGCTACTACCTCCAAAAAGAACTGTATCATCAAATTTTGTGGAAAATATCTCAGGGTGATATACCGTATGATTTAGGAGTTATAGGATGTCACTACATCCCTGTTGAGGTTTAAGGAATTATTTCTAATTATACAGTAGTTAACACTGGTTCATAGGCTAGTTCTAATAAAGGTAACTTCTGCAAAAATATAAGTATAGTAACAAACTCCTCTTTTTTTTTTTTTTTTTTTTTTTTTCCCAAAAGCATTGGAACATTTTGAGCTTCTTCCAGTAAAGGTCTGAATGAACTGAAATTACCATGGCATATCCTTGTATGGCACTCTTTGTGTATATCCTGGTATTTAATATTTTCTTACAGAGAAAAGTCTTCATGAACAAATGTAATGTTTTTAGAATAATCATGGTTATGCAGCACCATTTTAAATATGTATTGCATTTTTCATACCTGTTTCTGGCCTCTAAGTCAAGACAGGACAATGAGGTAAACTTTACATTACCACTCATTTACTAAAGGAGTGAAACTAGGACTACTATTTTATTGCTGATGTTGTCAGGATGTTTTCATTTTGGGGAGACTGAGTCCATACTATGTCAGAAAGACAGATGAACTCTTTAAACACTCAATTGCTTTTCTGGTGTTTCTCAGTCTTGGAGTTTATCCAAGTGTCTTTCATAGTGTGTGTCAGTATAGTGCCTGGTACTTTGGTGCTTTGGGTTGAAACAACCTTTTCTTCAATAGCGCTGTTATTACAGGGAGTAATGTGAAGCATTGGGGTTTCTTTCTAACTTTCTAGTCTTAAAAAGCTATATAAACTTTTTTGGTCAGGAATTCATTAAGAATATACACAGTGTTGAAATTAAGTAGCTACACTATTTTAGAAATGTATGTGTATACTTTTAATAAGACTGAAATTTCAACTGCCTAAGCCACTATGCATTTCTGGAAAAGTTAGAAACTGTTACTAAGCTTTACTTTATAAAAAGTCAGTGACAGGTGCAGCTTCTCAATTTAAATGGATATTTTGGGGATTACCCCGAATACCTAGGACTCATGTTTGTGTTCCATATTCGTTCTGAAATCATATCTATATTGCTCTCATATGTAATGCTGCTGTTTATGACTCTGTTGCCCCTTTTGCTTCTGTGTACCAATTATAGCCATGTTTGTGGTGTAGTAAAACTAACAATGGTTAAATATTAAAGCCGCAGCTCAGTCTACATTGTTTTATCACTTAGTAATCCATACTGAAATTTTGGTTTTGGAAACAAAATGAGTTGTCTTTGGATCCTTTGATTCTAACAAGAATAAGTTAATGTAAAAGTGTGGTACTGAGATGGTCTGAAGATTCTGGTGTGCATATATTATAATGCTCAGAGGGACCTCTTTTGTAATACTTGATGTGAACCATCATTGATCACACCTACATCCAGTAAGTAAAGCATATGCTTCTTTATACATCTGTGTTCATAGTAAGATAGTTATACTCTTGTTCCAGTTGAGGAAAACACTAAATTGCTGAGTTCCAGCTGTCTGTAGGTTTTCACTGCATATGGAGGAAAAGAAAGAAGGAATCTTATCCTTACAAATAGCAGGAAGTAATTAAACTTGCAGTCTGCATGCATGATCAGTTTGGGGATTAAAAATACCCATATACCCATCTCTAGCTTGGAAATGAGCAGTAGTCAGTTCAATATTCTAACAAGATCTTCCTTTAATGTACTCAAAAGGTTTTAACCTTCTGTCAGTCACAATAGTGGAAAAACAGGACAAGTCTTAAGAGGATTGAAATATGGTAGATATTTATATCTCTGGATAGATTTGGGGGAATATAGCTGAAAGGTGTTTTGAGATTCAGCAGAAGCCTTTTCAGCACAGAAAATGTTAGCTGTATGTGACAAATATGAGGATTGGCTGCACAGAAGGCAAAGACATTTGAGCGGCTCTGAAAATTTTTGTGTCCTGTTTCCCTGCCATGATGAAGGCTCAAGCCTTCATCCTTAGTTCTCACTGGCTTCTGAACCCTGTGCATTACAATGTTGAACAATTACATGGGAAACGTGTGACTCTTCTCTCATGCCTGTTGCTTTGGCATTCTTCTTGAATAAACCAGACTGGCTCAGCCATGCCATTTGTGTTGGGAATATGGTTATTACCTCAAAATTACCTCAAAAGGAAAATATTTCTGTTATGCGAGAACTTAATATAGTTTGATGATGCAGATTCTATTGACTGAACACTAGATAGGTTCAGATAGATTTAGTCCTCACAAGTGTAAAATATGGGGTGTGGGGGGGGAAGCAATGGGGGTTTATGATTAAGTCTCTGACTAGAATGTACCAAAATCCCCAGGGTCAAATAAGTTTTCTTTTAAAATGGGACCACTGACAAAAACTTTGATAATAAATATATTTCTGAGACCTTTGATATCTTGTTCTTGTAGGTTGGGTGTTTTGTGGCATTTTTTTAATTCCAAGTATTTTCTTACCATCATATAGCATACCATTGATTTTTATCAAAAAATGCAGTAATAATATACTTTTTAAATGTTCAATTCCAAGATAGACTTGAATGTAGAACTGTGGTTTGGCACATCTGTCCTCAAAGCAGAAGACAATTCTGTCCTTCAGTCCTTAGTTCTGTCTTTCATTTCTTTAAATGTCACCTGCTAGAAAAATGAGAGAAGGACTAGCATTAAACTGTGTCCTTTTGCACTCAAAACTTTGTTAAGGGCAAAAAGGAAACACCCTATATGTGGAGTCAATTTACTATTATTCCAATTATGTTTACCAGCTTAGTCAAAATGGAACAAATGTTTGTTGTTGTTAAGGTTGACAACTTCCATAGTCCTTAATACTAGTGAAAGGAAGGGGTTAGTCATCATCCCAAAGTCTTTGCCAGCAGAAGTATGATATCTGTGGTGCTGTTGTCTTCCTCAGTCTCGGGTCTACTTGGAGTATTTTTAATGCTAACTCTAAAAAAGCTGCTTATTTACTTTTTGTCTGGTTTTTAAATATATTTTCTTTATTATCCCTAGGGTCATTAGGAGAATCCCTACTTGTTACGAGTTGTTGACTAACTATAGGCATTATGATTGCAAGAAGTTCAACTAAAGCTAAAAGTAATTTAGGAAAAAGTCACCTGACCACTAGATGACTGCTGTCGCAGTTAAAGTAAACTAAAATCAGCTCAGGCCAATACAAGTCCAGAGAAGTCCATTACCTGAGAAGCTAATGGAAAAATCATATTTACTTTACACATCTATTTATTGTAAAGAGGAACTATTCATGAATCTAGTTCTTTGTACTTAACTTTTGCTTTACATCTTCTTTCTTTTGAACTATACCATCCTTCTTAAATTGTCTTTTTCTCTTTATGGATTTCTCGAATGGTTCCAAGACAGCATGAAAAATTACCTATTCGGTGAAAGATTAAGATTCAGTTAACATTTACAGGGACATCCTTCTATTCCTCCAGGTAAGTGTGCAAGTAGAAGTGAAAGAATGATACACATTCATCTTCCCCAAAGAATTAACTTCTAAAAAGCAAAAGAAAAATGGCAAACAATTTTGTATTTGCCTCTTTCTCATTTCTCTCTTAAAAGCTACTTTCTCCAAGCAGGAATTATGTTAGGCAAATCTGCATGATAAAATATTTTTCACTATTGGTATTCTTTGTGAAATTAAAGAAGTGAACTATGGTTCATACAGCAAATGCATTAATCATGTGGTATTTGATGACCTTTTAACAATAAATGGCAACTACAGTTCATGTCTTCTACCACATGTAAATTTCACTACAGTAAAACAGTAAAAATTAGCAAGTTCTATGCGTGTGTTTTGTCTTATTACATCATATGTTTAAATGATCATGAAAATTCATCCTTTGGTAAATTGCTATTTCATCTTATAATAGGTATTTCTTCTAATGCATAGATCTGCTGCTGCAGTATCTCCATTTTGTTTAGGCTTAGTGGTGAGTATGATCATTAAAGAGCAGAACAACTAGGGCTTTACAGAAAATTCTATTTTTTTCTCCCTGGTGAAATAAATTTAAGTTAAATATATATTTAACATAGTTTAAATCCTTCAACTAGTCTCACTACAGAAAGATATCCAAAGTTACCTAATAGGTGCCACTGACCGTTTACTTCCCAGGAAATGGTAGTTCATTCAAAACATGGAAATAGCTTTGCTTGCGGTCAGCCTCCAATATTTGATAATGTAGAACTTGAATCATTATTCCAATACTTCCGTTTTATTCCTCTGAAATTCATCTGCAGTCAGTGGAACATGTATTACATTAAGAGAACACAAAGAATATAAATAACTGAAAAAACATAATGCCCTTATTAGGCACTATGAGCAGAGTCTGTTCATTGTATATATAGATTTCTGCTTATTTATATATGAACTTAGGAACACAGACAAAGGTTAAAGACAAAGTCTATGCATGAAAGAAATTTTCACCACTTAATTTTGTCACTTGATAGACATCTGAAATTCAGCTTCAGAAGTTAGTTATCAGTTTCACATAATGGCTTGAAAGAGAAAATGATCTAATGCAAGCACACTTTAGTGATCCTTGGAGATTTTTGTCATTGCTTTGACAATCAGTTTTAGTTTTCTGGTTTGCAGGGGAACATTGACAATATTCTCTTGTTTCTGACAGGCTGTAATTCATTTTGCCTTTTCATTTAAAACTCTAGTAATAGCTTTGCACCTTAAATTCAGTGAGAGAACACAGTTTGCAGAAACATTATTTAAAGATACACAAGGGGAATAAATAGAAGTTCCGAAAGTGCTAGAGTACATTATTTGTTTAGTTCTCTAACTAGGCATCCATTTATGCAATGCTTTAAATGCAATAGCACCTGTCTGGTTTTTAGGTAGCTAGATCCCTTGCAAATCTAATTCAATCAAAAAAGTAACTATTGAAGTTAATTGGCCAACAGTGGAGTTTGCTGTAACTTTTTTTGTGAGAAGCAAAATTAGAAGTTTTCCATGCTCTGAGTTCTCTTCTGCACATCCTTCAAAAACTCTGCTAGTTCCTTCAAACCACCTTTACCCTTTCTGGACTAGTTTGAGTTACCTTTAAGATAATTCCTTAAAACCTCACTGATTATTACAAGTCCTCCAAATATTTTGTGGTTGGTGGTTTTTTTTGGTGGGTTTTTGTTTGGTGGTTGTTTTTGGTTGTTTGTGGGGTTGTTTTCGTTCCACTCAACCCCTACCCTGCGGGTCTGCAACTATCCAATCCTTTCATTTTTCTGTGGTGAAGCTAACTTACTTGTTCTTGCTCTTGAATGGCAGTGCTCTATCTTTGACTCTACAACAAAGAAAATTTGAGTCTGTAACCATTGCATTTTATCCTCACTGACAACTGTCACTTGTGGCAAATGTGTTTGTAAACCCTAAAGGTACTGCTGAATTCTGTACCTCTAAGTGATCAGTAACCTTTGCAGGAGTCAAGATGGAACAGACCTCTCATACAACATATTTTACATTATGAGAATGGTGAAATGATAAAAAAAAATTCATTTTCATTAGAAATTTTTTCTTCAGCTCCTGTGATGTTTAAAGATGTACTCACACTGTTATTTGTCTTCTCATGGGCAATCTTGATATTGCCTCAATTCTCCACCTACCCACAGAATCACAGAATCGTATAGGTTGGAAAAGACCTTTAAGATTGAGTCCAACCATAAACCTAACACTACCAAGACCACCACTATATCCTGTCCCTAAGCACCTCATCCAAATGTCTTTTAAATACCTCCAGGGATGGTGACTCCACCACTTCACTGGGAAGCCTGTTCCAATGCTTGATAACCCTTTCAGTGAAGTAAAATTTCCTAATATCCAGGCTAAACCTCCCCTGGTGCAACTTGAGGCCATTTCCTCTTGTCCTATCACTTGTTACCTGGGAGAAGAGACTGATCCCCACCTCTCTACAACCTCCTTTCAAGTAGTTGTAGAGAGCAATAAGGTCTCCCCTCAGCCTCCTTTTCTCCAGGCTAAACAACCCCAGTTCCCTCAGCCGCTCCTCAGAAGACTTCTTCTCTAGACCCTTCACCAGCTTCCTTGCCCTTCTCTGGACACGCTCCAGCACCTCCACGTCTCTCTTGTAGTGAGGGGCCCAAAACTGTATTTGAGGTGCGGCCTCACCAGTGCTGAGTACAGGGGCATGATCACTTCCCTAGTCCTGCTGGCCACACTATTTTTGATACAAGCCAGGATGCCATTGGCTTTCTTGGCCACCTGGGCACACTGCTGGCTCATATTCAGGTGGCTGTCAACCAACACCCCCAGGTCCTTTTCTGCCAGGCAGCTTTCCAGCCACTCTTCCCCAAACCTGTAGCATTGCATGGGGTTGTTGTGGCCCAAGTGCAGGACCTTGCACTTGGCCTTGTTGAACCCCATACAATTGACCTCGGCCCATCGATCCAGCCTGTCCAGGTCCCCCTATAGAGCCTTCCTCCCCTCAAGCAGATCAACACTCCCGCACAACTTGGTGTCATCTGCAAACTTACTGATGGTGCACTCGATCCCTTCATCCAGATCATTGATAAAGATATTAAACAGGACTGGCCCCAGCACAGAGCCCTGGGGAACACCACTTGTGACCGGCCACCAACTGGAGTAAACTCCATTCACCACCACTCTTTGGGCCCGGCCATCCAGCCAGTTCTTTACCCAGCGAAGGGTATACCCGTCCAAGCCATGAGCAGCCAGTTTCTCCAGGAGAATGCTGCGGGAAACCGTGTCAAAGGCTTTACTGAAGTCTAGATAGACAACATCCACAGCCTTCCCCTCATCTACTAGGCGGGTCACCTTGTTGTAAAAGGAGATCAGGTTGGTCAAGCAGGACCTGCTGTTCCTGAACCCATGCTAGCTGGGCTTGATCCCTTGGTTATTCTCTACATGCCATGTGGTAGCACTCGGGATGATCTGCTTCATCAGCTTCCCCGGTACCAAGGTCAGGCTGACAGGCCTGTAGTTCCCCGCGTCCTCCTTCTGGCCCTTCTTGTAGATGGGCATCACATTTGCTAATCTCCAGTCAACTTGGACCTCCCTAGTTAGCCAGGACTGCTGGTAAATGATGGAAAGGGTCTTGGTGAGCACATCTGCCAGTTCCTTCAGTACTCTCAGGTGGATCTCATCAGGCCCCATAGACTTGTGAATGTCTAAGTGGTGCAGCAGGTCACTAACCATTTCCCCCTGGATTATGGGGGCTCCATTCTGGTCCCCGTCCCTATCTTCTGACGCAGGGAGCTGGGTACCCAGAGAACAATTGGCCCTACTATTAAAGACTGAGGCAAAGAAGGCATTAAGTACCTCAGCCTTTTCCTCATCCTTGGTCACTGTGTTCCCTCCCCCATCTACTAGGGGCTGGAGATTCTCCTTAGCTCTCCTTTTGCTGCTAATGTATTTGAAGAAGTATTTTTGTTGTCTTTTACAGCAGCAGCCAGATTGAGCTCTAGCTCAGCTTTGGCCCTTCTAATTTTCTCCCTGCACAGCCTTGCTACACCTTTGTAGCCCTCTTGACTTGCCTGCCCCTTCTTCCAGAGGTCATAGACTCTCCTCTTTTTCCTGAGCTTGAGCCAGAGCTCTCTAGTCAGCCAGGCCGGTCTTCTTCCCCGCCGGCTCTTCTTTCGGCACCTGGGGACAGCCTGCTTTTGTGCCTTTAGGACTTCCTCCTTAAAGAATGTCCAGCCTTCCTGGACTCCTTTGCCCATTAGGTCTGCCTCCCAGGGGATTCTCTCAACCAGTCTCCTAAACAGGCTGAAGTCTGCCCTCCGGAAGTCTAAGGTGGCAGTTCTGCTGACCCCCCTCACCGCTTCTCCACATATCAAAAACTCTATCATTTCGTGATCACTCTGCCCAAGACGGCCTCCAACCATCACATGGCTCACAAGTCCTTCTCTGTTTGTGAACAAGAGGTCCAGCGGGGCACCTTCCCTAGTTGGCTCACTCACCAGCTGTGTCAGGAATTTATCTGCCACATGCTCCAGGAACCTCCTAGACTGTTTCCTCTCTGCTGTATTGTATTTCCAGCAGACATCTGGCAGGTTGAAGTCCCCCACAAGAACAAGGGCTAGCGATCATGAGGCTTCTCCCAGCTGCTTATAGAATAGTTTGTCAGTCTCCTTATCCTGGTTGGGTGGTCTGTAACAGACTCCCACCACAGTATCTGCCTTGTTGGCCTTCCCCCTGATTCTTACCCATAGACACTCCACCCTATCATCACCATCATCGAGCTCTAAACTATCCAGACACTCCCTGACGTATAGGGCTACCCCACCACCTCTCCTGCCTCGCCTATCCCTCCTGAAGAGTTTATAGCCATCCATCGCCACACTCCAGTTGTGCGAGTCATCCCACCACGTTTCCGTGATGGCAACCATATCATAGTTTTCCTGGTGTACAATGGCTTCCAGCTCCTCCTGCTTGTTGCCCATGCTGCGTGCATTGGTGTAGAGGCACTTCAGCTGGGCTGTCGTCCGTGTTTCCTTCATAGAAGAACACCCCTTGTGTGCTTTGAGGCGTTTCACTGGCACTTCCCTCTTGGCTCCTATTGCCTCAGTATCCCCTAGCTCAACTCTGTTCCTCTTAGGCTGTGCCCCAGCGTACCCCACACATCTGAGAGTCACAGGCCAAGTGCCCTCGCTGGCACCTGCTCCCTCTAACCGTGGCACGTCATCCCTCAGCTTCTCTCAGGCAAGCCTGATATTATCCCCCTCCCCCTTCGAGTCTAGTTTAAAGCTCTGTCGATGAGCCCCGCAAGTTCCTGAGCAAAGATTCTCTTTCCCCTTTGAGAAAGATGAATCCCATCAGACGCCAGTAAACCCAGTGCTGTGTAGGCCATCCCGTTGTCAAAAAAAACACATCCGTGGCGATGACACCAGCCATGGAGCCATGAGTTGATAGACTGGGTGTCTCTGTTCCTTCTAGTGTCACTGCCCTCAACTGGAAGGAGAGAGGAGAAAATAACCTGTGCTCCAGAGTCCCTTACTAGCCGTCCCAAGGCCCTGAAGTCTCTTTTGATTGCCCTAGGACTTAGTGTACCCAAACCATTAAAATTCTTCTCTTTCATAGTGCTGTCATTTTAACTCTTCAAAAAAGCTCTCTGATATGTAAGAAGCAGAGCAGAGGCAGCCATCATAAGTTTGAACTCCATCTGTGCTGTCTGAAAAAAAGAATGGAAGGCATAGAGAAACTACACCTGGGAGGTGGTAGGTTTCTTAGATAGACTATGTGAGCTTTTGGGGCCCCACTTAGATGCAAACTCAGATTGAAGTACCTTCAATGCTAATAGAACTCCAGTGCTGTTGTTCCACATCTGGATGTTGCTAGTTGCAGCTATAGAAGTGTTAGGACTTGAAACATTTCTCCATCATACACAGTTGAGTCTCAACTTTGCAGAGATGACTTTATATGTTAATATATTTTTAATTATATTAAATTGGATATGTGTATGCCAGAGCAGAAACAATCAGGAGAGGGGCCAAAAAAGAAATAGATGTGCATCATTGTATTGCATTTATGCAGTTCTGTTCCTTGATAATATGGCAGGAGGAAGATTCCATACCAAACACTCCGAAATTGTAGTATTAGTGTCTATTAGTATACTAATTTGAAATCTAAATAAACTCAGTTAATGCTAATTCTAGTATTAACCCTTGTTAAAGTGATTAATCAGCCTCTCCAATTCTTGTGTCACGAAATATCACTTCCATTTCTCTCACAGTCACCGTTTATGCTTTCTAATAACAAATGCCCAGTATAGTAAAACATTTTTGCAGGTTTTGTGTACGTCCATACATATACAGACTCACACAATTTGTAAATGTTTTTTATTTAACACGGCAAACTCCATAATGGTACTCGAAATAGAAGCAATTTATATGAGTTCAGATTTTCAATTTCTCAGACTGAATTTGAGAAATCAAACAAGCCAAATAAGTACTTCTTAAGGCCATCCAATTTGATAAGAAAGTTTCTCTTCTCAGGGAAGGGGAATGGAATTTTTCTTTCTCATCTTCATATGGTCGGGAAAAAACTCTTTGTAGTCGTTTAAGCTTCTGTATATTAACTGTGAGATATTGGCCACCCTACAAGATTTCTGATAGCTTGAAAAGGTCCTTGTTTTTCTTCTCTAGGAAGCATCTGTGATGGCAGGAGAACAGCTTCCCTAAATGTTAGTACTGTCATCTCTCACCCTAGTCTGACCACAACTAAGCAGCAGCTTGTATTTGGCGATGTTTTTAGTGGTATCATCTCAGGGAAAAGAGAGAAATACTTTTTTCTTTCCCCCAGCCTCAGGGACACTGTCAAATATTAGCTTAGGTTCTGTGTGATATTTGGATGGAGAAGATCCAGCTGTGAATTCTAAAATTCTATCTGGTTGATAAAGAAATTGAGATCAAATAACCATCAAAAGTGAATAGAGGCATAAGGGAGCACACATCTTAAAGTTCCAGTGTGAAAAGGTAACTGCTGAATGAAGATGTTATTTGGGAATGAAGTTAATTGACCATAATATTACAGGAAATGCACTGGAGAGCAGTAGCATGGATTAGGAACATTTTGGCTGAAGTGTCTGTAAGAAGCAGATGAGGCTTAAATGGGGAGATTTTTTGTTGTTATTCAATGACTGGAGAAGGATCTGGAAAGGGGGGAGCCTATATGGTAGATGATACTATAGTAGTGAACACTAGGCAGAACAGCAGTCTAATGAGAAACTGTATTAGCAACTCCTAAATCCTAAAACTGAGAAGAGTGATTTGCATAACAGTGTTTCTTACTGTTTTACTTTAAATCCTGGGCTCTAGAGTGCCCTATAGCTATGCTTCTACAGAGTTAAAAAAATATGAAAATTAAGTGTAAAGAGCATGGAAAAAGTAAGATTCAGTTTCTTACACTGCTGAAATTCAAGGCATTATGTCACAGTAAGTTATGAGGAAATCTCTACTTGCTCTATTTTTTTCACTGATGGGATGGTCCAGAGAAGTCTTGCTTCTTTTTCTTTACATTTCTTTTTCTATGCATTGGTGGGATGGAGTAGCATCTGCCAGAGGAGTTCCCTGCCTGTTCCGCTTTAAGTGCTGCTGCAGAGACAACCTTACTTTCCATCTCTCAATAGAGTAGGAGGTCCAAATATCAAAGTACTGGTTTACTCTCATTCTAAAAAGTAATAAAACCTCAAACCTTTTAATTTTATTGTCTCTTTAGTGTAATTAGTTAATATAACAACATCACAATGACTTATACTGGACTGCATGTTGTAGCTGAGAAAAAACATGAACGAAAACAAGTTTAACTAGTTGAATATACTTAGAAAATTTTTAATACTAGAGATAATTCGCATGCCATAAGGTTCTTTCCATATGTCCAGAAGAAATATTTATTTCTAAAATGTCAAGGCTTTATGCAATCTTTTTGCAGAACTCTTTATGGTCTGGATGTCAGTTTTTCTTTTGGATCCTGTTACTCAGCAAAGCTTAAACTCTAAGAAATATATTGTGCTTCCTTAAAGATTCTGCTCTGATGTTTTTATTTTTCTGAAGTGAGCTACGTATTCACAGGTATGCTGAACTTTCTGTTTTGCTTTTTCCAAATTAAAAGATTTGTGATGGAATCAGCAGAAGACTTGCATGGCATTCATAAACCATAGTAAATCTATCTTTGCCCCCCTCCAATACTTTCTCAGCAAAAAGCTAAGTCCCATTGGAAGACATGATTTCAGTGACAGAAATATGCTCTTTGAATTTAATATCTTGAAATGCAGTTTTGTGTTTCAGGCAAATGTCAAAGCAAATAAAAGTTGCATTCACTCTAGATTTAACTTTGACAGTAGTTTCAGAATAAATCTTGGACATGAGTTACACATTCTCATTCCAGCTAATGCTGACATATAAAATTGAAAAAGTATGTTTGTTAATACCTCTTTTTTACTTTTTGTTGCTGTAGAACATCAATTGTAATAATATGATCTTAAAATGTACAAAACAGGTTTTGCTATTCCCTTTTATGCTTCTGTGGGGAGCTGACTCACAATGTGGATATAAGATTTAGATAATGAAATGACACTTTAACCTGTGAGCATGATCTCAGCACGATCAGATCAGCTGAATTACTGAATAGTATATTCTTTAAATTTGTGTGAAAAATTTTTGCTGGTAACTTGACTTCTATGATAATTTCTTACACTTGAAAAACTTGTTATAGATATAATTTCTGATTTATTCTAAATCAATCTGCTACTGCATGTGCTGTATTATGAAATATTTTCCATAACTATTTTTATAAAAAGATGAAATTAACATCTCTATATTATTTGAGATTAACATCTGTACTTTGTCTATTTAATAGTCTGAATTTTGATATTTATAATTAGCACACTAAAAAGATCGTGGGAATGAAAAACATTTGCTTCTTTCTAAATATAAGTAGAAAATGCAGACTGAGCAAAGTGAACTTCCACAGTCCTCAATATGAAAGAAGCAGGTCTTGCTTATAAATGAGTCTAAGAACATGCAAAACAGGTTGAAACTGGATGTCCTAATTCTTTTTGGTATTCCAATTCCTAGCTATTGACATCTTTTATATTTTTTTTTTTTTCTCGGTCAATTATTTGAACCTGTCATTTTTTTTTTTTTAATGTGATGTAGTCCATCTTTAGTATTTAGCTTCATTCATGTGCAATGTTGATTAGAAAATTCCAAATATTAAATAAAATTAGACAGTTTTCCTGAGAATTTATCTATCAGTGGACTGAAACTATTATTGGTTGACAGTATGAGGAAGCCTGTTTGCAAAGGTAGTGGAATCCCCCTTGTTTAGTTGGATCTTGTGGTGTGTTGATCTGTAGGAAACTTTTGCTTCTTACTAAGCCATTCTCTTTGGCCACAGGATGAAGGGGAGCACTGGAAGCACTGTCTCGGTCCCCAAGTTCTTTGCCTGAGTGTTCAGAGCTTGTAGTCATCCTCAGGGTCTCCCTTGTCAATGTCAATGGCACCCATATGAATAAGCATCAAAGGGAAGCCGTCTTAGAAATGGATGAGTCTCAGCAGTCTCTGCCATGTCCAAGATCTTAGTCCTGGGTGAGCAAGCCCATGGGTCAGGCCAGAAGGTGGGTAACTGACACTCACAGGAGGAGTCCCTCATGATTAGTACCCATCAGTTCTACTTTGTAGCACTCTTTGCTTCAGTGATTAGGTATGGCCAGCCCAAGTGCCTTCCAAACAGAACTTGTTCCAGGTTTCCTGGTGCCAGGGCTACTCCTGTACCTGGCCAACAACCAAAGTTGTGCAAGCATCGTCTTTGGCAAAGTGTTTTAGCCCACCTCAGTCCATATTCTGATGTATCCTATGTTTTTCTTCACAAAGAGATTACATTATTGATTAAATATTTATTACCGAGATCAAAAATTTAATATAAAAATTATGAAGTTATTTGATTTTATATCAGAAAGGAGGCTTATTGAGAGAAATTCCAGCCCATCTTTGCCACTGTTAATGTGAAGGATATCTGAACTGATGAGTAAAACCACTTTTTTGAGGGTAGCATTTTTTTAAACCTAGTTGTAAAATTAATGTTTAAAACATATATATTTTTAAATTAGTAAATCTGGAGTAATATTTTATATGGGTGGATAGAATTGCTGTGCTGCATAGAAATGTTGGATTAGCCTGCTGATGTGTAGCTAGTGTTTGGAGCTATTATGATGTCCGTAATTAACTGTAATTTTGCATAAGATACTATGCAGTTAGTTAATACCACAGACACTCATTGACATCATTATAATTGAGAGAAAAGAATTGGACCCTTAGTACCTGAAAGAGTTATCTGTTGTAAGAAGTATCCTTTCTCTGCTCTGAGAGAGGTGTTGCCAGAAAGAGGTTATGTTCCTGGTTTATCAGTAAAATTGTCTCCAATATTTCCAAAAGTTTTACATGGGTAATGTATGCACATTATAATAAGGAAAAATGGCAACCTGACTTTTGAAAATTTTGGGTTACTTGTTGGTGTTGGGAATTACCACTTCTTTAATTGAATTTAAATGTTTGTTTGTTATAGAAATGATACCACCCTTTTTATATTAAAAAAAAAAAAAGTAGTGTGGAAATGTATGTTTTTGTTGAAAAATACTTGTAACTTACTAGGCTGCATTACGATGTTTATTTTGGATCAGCCATTGTCTGTTGGAGAATAATAATTGTGCTATGCCAGAAATCCTGTTTCAAGTGATGTTTCACAGTAGTGAATTTTGATGTACCACTAGCTATGTTTACAAAAATAAGAATAACATTGGAGGAATTATAGGACTTCCGCTATAGAAGTAGTGCAAAGCTGTCGACCATTAAAAAAACCCCCAACAACCAACCAACCAAAAAACAAACAAACCCCCTAGAAATGAAAAAAAGCTGAACAAGCTTAACTAAACAAAAACTATCTAATCCCAATTGGAGGTGAAAAATGCATGTAAAGTCTTAGAAAATATGGAGAAGTTCTGAAATCAGAGAAAAGTTCTGTGAGTATGAATATGGTTCTCTCAATCTAAGTGGCATATTGTTGAAACTTTTTTTCTAGATGCGCAGTAGCAGGATTTTAGATTTAGTATTTAGATCAGTTTGCAGCAGAATGATATTATTTCAGTTTGAGGTATCTCATGACTGGAGTTACCTAAAGGATAGAAAATTCTTGGGAGACACTGGGTAATGAAGATGATAAACTTACTTAACTGAAAATGTGTTCATACTGAAAGGTATGTATTCTGTCATTGCAAATAGTATATGATTGATCTTGAGTCTATCAAAATGTCTATTCTGAAATATATATGAACTGGAAGACTCAGTAAACCTATGCACTTAGCAGTATCCTCTAAACAAAGAGCTCTCTTCCCCCCCACCCCCCAAATAATCTGAGTACAAAATAGAACCACCCTAGCTTATTTGGCAGTGTTGTAATCCTTTCTCTTTTCTGTTCCTTTAAAAGAAACCAAACTTTATCTTCACATGCCAGATAAGATCTTTAGAGTAATTGAAGAGATTATTTTCTGATTGGAGATAAAAACAACAAATACAATTCTCACATGAATTTACTATTTCAGTGCTCAGTGGCAAGGCTGAGCATTACCTGGTTTTAGGTTTTAATTACAAACACAGAATTTCATTACTTGAATACCTACCTAGGCAGTGATTTTACTGGCTATGCCAATTGGAAATATGTTCAAGTGACATATGTTGACTAAAGCATGGCAAATCTAATGGAAGAAGTTGACCCTTCATTTGTTTTGGTCAGAGGGAGGCTATAGAAAGTAAGTATTGATTTGACTAAAACATTCTTCCAATTTTACTATTATAATAGTCACTGAATTTGTTGGAACAAATTGGTGAGGGTTTGTGGTCTGGCAGTTTTGCAGGCTCCCATGCAACCCTACAAGACTAATATATATATATATATGTATATTCTTTTTTAAAAGGCCAGGCAGTTGATTATCTCTTAAGAGGTATAGTACAGTGTCTTACCTTGTGACACTAATGGGGGGAAAAAATATGTATGTTGTTATGTAAAAACTGCTGTTTAAAGAAACAGAAATAAATACCTGGGCAAACAGAGATCAAAACAAAGATCCTGGGCAACTGGCTGTAGGTGGACCTGCTTGAGCAGGGGGGGTGGACCAGATGACCTCCAGAGGTCCCTTCAAATTGAAACCATTCTGTGATTTTTAAGGAAAAATGTCTTGAATAACAGTGGCAAATCCAGCCCCTCCCCTTTAAAAAAAAAAAAAAGCTTCACTTCAGAGAAATCTACTTTCTCTTCAGAGAATGCTCATATTTTTATGCATTTGTCAACATTCCATGTTAAAATTAATATAACGTGACTATATTGTAGTCCTGCTCAGCAGCTATTTCTTGTGTCTTGACGAATTGTTTCTGTATATAATAACACATTGTTAGAGATAGTGGATATGTCAAGATGGTCCTTGGCTGTTTAATTTGTCCTCTTCCTTATTTGTTTATCAATGATTCGTATTCTAAAAGTGCATAATGAGTACACAAGCCACCTGCATAGGAAGATATAAAAGTTATTTTGCATTTTCCTTTCAGCTTACTAATCTTTATCAAGAATAGTAGTAATAAAAAATAGTTTTCTCAGAAGGAAGCATCTGTGTCAAATTACCTAAGCAAATAACGGAGTAGATGCGAGTTGCTTGCAGTATCTGTTTCTGGGCTTCCTGAGTTGAATGCAGTTGCCATAGTGTATTCTCAGACTGTGAAAAGATTTAAAACTTGAGCAGATAATCACAGAGGCCAGTTATGGGCTTGATTAAGGTTGCGTTGCAGCTTCGTGAATGAAAGGTGCTATATAATGTAATGTACGAGACTGTGCAATGTATGAAAACTTGAAAGTATTAAAGCCTTTGGTCTGCACTGCATTCTTGGAGACCACCGAAGGCATAAAAACCTGATACAATGCCAAAAAGTGGAGTCCAGAAGCTGTTTGTTATTGATGGACATACAGGTGTTAACTAAAAGATCTCTTGCCTTTGTTTGTTCTACAGATTAAATTGCAAAAGGTGAGAAAGTAAAGATGAAGGGCAGATTTTGATGCATTTGACAACACTAGAAGATGCTCGTAATGGCTTTTTCTTTCTGTTTTCATAGAAACTGCAGACTTTGTAGGTCATAAATAGAAAAGAAAGAATAGGGGGGTTGGAGGAGGGAAGGCTGATACCTAGTAGTTGATATTCTGCTGTTCAGTCAATGCTTATTCCTGTTTGCTTATGCTCAAGTAGGGATGTACCATACTGTTTCTGTTCATATAGCAAGGCATTCTGTAACTAGAAAATTTGACACAACAGGTATACGTTTTGCTCCTGACGTTTACAGTTTGCCGACTAGAAAAGTGTCCAGTAGGTTTCTGAAATTAATCTTGGTTTATTTATATTCACTGGTGTTTCTTGTTTAAGAGATTGACCTATTTCAAGAGAACTTCATTGCTATATTTTTTTTGTCAGATAAGAGAGAATTTAAAATCTAAAGGCTTACACATAGTAGATAATAGGAGGTTAGTTAATTCATCAATCAGAAAATGAATTTAAAACATTAACTCTTTCCACTCTATCTCTGTTTATCTTTTTACCCTATTAGTTAACATAACATCAATATTTATAGGTAGAAGCATATACATAATAGAAGCACATGCGTGATATATCTGCGTATCCAGTACTTCTCAAATTATACAGCTATTGGCAGTTTAAACATACCCAACAACAGCTCCTCTATGATTATAATCTCACACTAAACAATTTTTTTTCTAATTCTCTTACCAGCAGAAATGGAATCAGTGTTGTAATTCAGTGAAATAGGAGCCTCAATATAAATATACATATTGTGTTGGCGTGCCCTAATGACATACATTTGAAAAATAAAGGTTAATTCTTCCAGAACATAAAAAGGATTGTGGGACAAGAGTGATGGAAGGAGGCTATCATCTTCTCCTTTATTTTTCCCCCACTTTGAATTGTTTACAAATAATAAGCCTAAACCAAGGAAACCTCAGGAGTACTAGTATTCACAAATCCTCAGTGCCATTTGAAAGAGAATGCAAGCTAAATTACAAACCAATATGCATCAAATTACAAGACGGATGTACTTGTAATCAGTAGCATGTTTGAGATATATGGGCTAAAAGAAAGGTAGGGTTTTGATAGATTTTCATGGTTTTTTGTACAGAGGGTAAAAATGGAATTAAGTAAAAGGTGTGAATTGGGTAATGACTAATAATTGCATTATTCTTGTTCATAGTATAGCGGTTTAGTTTGTGGAGAAAAAACCTCTAAATGTGTTTAGAAGTATAGAGCTGAAAATTGTTTTGGAAATATAGTGTGTAGTTGTGAACTTAGAATTATTTGCAAGATTTGGTAATATGTGTAATGAAATAAAATTGAGTCATAACTCTAGAAATAAGTGTTTTGATGCCCTTGTGGAAGAGGCTATCAAAATGAATAACAAAATATAAACCTTAAAAAAAAAAAAACCAACCTCAAAAGCTAACTTTACCATTTTCTGAGTTACACTAAAAATCACTCATTAAAAATCCATGTTCTTTATTTACAAAGATTACATCATAATGAAATTTTGCATTGTCTGTGCATAATAACTTTCTTAATCATAATATTAAACAAGATGAAAAACTGAAGAGAAATTGTTGAAGAGCTCAACATTCTCTCAAATCTTAGTGATTTTTTGATAGTGTTAGTGATTTAGAGTAGTTATAAGTCAGAGAACTAATCTGTCTGACCACTCTAGAAACTCACCCATGAACTGACAATTTCCCATTAGAATTCCCATTTGAGTGGAATACGTTACAAAATAAATAGAACACAAAAATGGCTATCATGTTATTTTTTTATTAAGAAACTGACTCTGAATTATTTTAGTTTCTCTCTTAAAAATAGTTTCCAGTATTGTGCAAGCATCCTACAAAAGTCTAAATTACTTAACTGTCTTAAATTCCCTAACTATGTGTAGACTTTCATATCCTCTAAGTAAGATGTTAGATGAGATCCGTTGACTGACATTAATCAGCAGATTATTGTGTAATTTTTATTAGAGTCTTTTGTTCATTCCTTTGCTTTGGAATGATCTGGTTGATGGGTCTAGAATTACTTTTTCAGATGTTAGTGTTCTACAGTCCCATGGAACTTTCCAGTATCCCAATACGTATTGAAAAGCATTATTAAATGTAAGGAGAACTCCTTAACTGCTTCTTTTAAATGTCCTTATTGTGAGTTATCCAGATATGTTGATGTTGAAACAGCTGCTACAAAACAACTTCCTTAACAGTAACATTTTAGAAAATATATTACCACTATCATTATCATGGTTTGACTACACTACCTATTCTGGCTTTTTCCCCATGATAATTTTACAAACACTTCTGTGTGATTATTGATGGTTCTGTGACAGTGAGTAAGCATTCCATATTTTTTTATGATTCATTAAATTATTTTTAATGAAATTCAATTGCTCTGATATGCAATAAAACTGCATAAAATGTAATGAAACTGAAGTATACGCTATTATTTTCTATGAATGATGCTACAGTTTTGTGGGTTAACCCTGGTAGGCAGCTAAGCCCCACACAGCCACTTGCTCATTCTGCCCCCAGCAGGATGGGGAGAGAATTGGAAGGGTAAAAGTGAGAAAACTTGTGGGTTGAGATAAAGACAGTTTAAGTAAAGCAAAAGCTGCATGTGCAAGCAAAGCAAAGCATGGAATTCATTCACTACTTCCCATGGGCAGGCAGGTGTTCATCCATCTCCAGGAAAGCAGGGCTCCATCATGCATAACGGTTACTTGGGAGGACAAACGCTATCACTCCAAATGTTCCCCTTCTTCTTCCCCCAGCTTTTCTTGCTGAGCCTGACAACATACGGTATGGGATATCCCTTTGGTCAGTTGGGATCAGCTGTCCCAGCTGTGTCCCTTCCCACCTTCTTGTGCACCCCCAGCCTACTCACTGGTGGGACAGTCTGAGAAGCAGAAAAGGCCTTGACTCTGTGTAAGCACTGCTCAGCAACAACTAAAACATCAGTGTATTATCAACACTGTTTTCATCACCAATCCAAAACATAGCCCCATACTATCTACTATGAAGAAAATTAACTCCATCCCAGCCAGAACCAGCACATACGGTCATAACCAAAAAATACTAATAGAAATAATGAGTAATATTTAAATATGTCGTCTCCCTCTAAGATAAAACCTAAAGATGTGGCTAGTAGCGTGATTTAGTGAAATCTCATCACCGTGAGCTGTGCTTCATAGCTGGCTGTTGTCAGCCTTCCTGATTGGACTCCAGGGACCTTCTCTCAGACTCTGGGAAGGACATACTGTTCTGGTTCTACTACATATTGTGCTATTACTTCATGTAGTACATTCAGTTTGAAATTCAGTGCAACTTCAGAGTGCTATGGTATATTATAGTTTTAAATATTTTTCTAATGGAGTAAATATGGATAGTGCCAGATATTTAACTTATGTGTATACATGTAAACTATGTAGTAACAGTGGCATAGAGTCCTAAAGGCCAACAGATAGCATTAATTCATTCTCCCTTGTAATGGCCACTGTTTTGTATTTCATCGCACTATGTCATTTGTAAATTCTCCCAGGAATCTCTGGTGAATACTGTCTTGTCCTGACAACTTGTTTGGAGCAATTAAATATTTTATTTCCTTAATAGCTTCTTTTAAAACTTTCATTGCAGAGGCATCCTATGGCATGTTGCCTGTATAATAGGATTCTAACATAGGGATCTTCCCAGACTGAACATATCTCCAAGAACTCTTTTATTTTTTTCTGCTGTAGCCTTGTCTTTTCTGAATGTTCCTCCTCTACTCTGGTCATGTGTTCAGACTCTGTCTGTACTCTTGACTGCTTACGTAAGGGTTATTATTTAATTTTTGGTTTTTTAATTGTTCTTCAGATTATTTTTTGTCTCTTGTGCTTTCATGCTTACCTTTCTGGAGGTTTTCCTTTTCTTTATTTTCCTTTTGCTTTTCTTTTAATGTGGACACAACTCAATTTTTTGAAGGATTTCTGCTTGGCTTCAACAAATCTCCTTTGCCCTGCAGTTCAGTCATTCTAGTCCAGAGACTTGTGAAAACCACAGAGGAACAGAAATAATAAGGTAAACCAAGCAACACATACAGTTACCATGTGTGGGTACAATGCAGCACTCTTAATAGAAAGTAGGTGACGTTCTTGTGGCAGACTGTAACCAATCATTACGTTTTTGCCTTTTTCAAAAGAGATGTCCTGTTCTTCATTAGAATACAATTTTTTTCTTATATCCTCAATATTGTTTAAATTCTAGTAATTTAGTTGCTCACAACTGTTAACTGTAATACAGTATAATGACTAGACAGTTCTCAAATTAGCAACTTCCTTAGCAAAGCTGGATATTTGACCAGAAATTACAGAAAGGGGGAGGGCAGGGACCATTAAAAAACCCAACCAACCAACCAAAGCAAACCATCTTTTGGACTAAAAGGAAAATGTAAAGAAAACTAATACATAGGAATGTTTCTGCCAATATAACTTTTTTTTTTAAGCAGGAGTGAGGTAACAAAATACTTCAGACTGCAAATCTTTAACTTATTGTCTCAGAAAATCTTTATGAGCATTCTTTCCCATTGTATCGGTTCCTTCTTGTATAAAGCACTGACAAAATGCAACCAACTTCTCTGCTATCTGAGAAATGTTAAGCCAAATTCTTCCTTTGGTATACACCTGGAATTGTAACATAAAAGTCTTGGCTTTTTTCCAGAGAGTTAGACTGTTCATAATATTTTATAAGAGATTACTATTTCTAGTAATGCTATGAAAGTTTTCCTTTGGATAAGTATCTTGATTATTCATAAAGAATTTGTTCCTGAAGCTTTGCAACAACTCTAAGAAAAGTTGGGCCACAACTTAGGTTTCATATAGATTGCTTTTGAATTTTTAATTTGCTTTGCTGTCACATTGGCAGGGGAAAAAAGATTAAGAGAACCCAAGGAAACATTTTCCTTGACCTTATGAAGAAATAAATAATGCGGTGTGTATTATGAAGGTACCCTAGGATTAAATCTCATGCTCCTAAAACAAGGAATTTGCCTTGTAGCTTACTGAGAATGTTGTTCCTAGATACATCTTTTATAGGCTTTTTCATGAAATACAGATTATATCTGGGAATCTTTTTAATACCAATACTGATTTTAAGCATTCATACAAGAATAAGAATTTATATAGCATTTGTTTAACACTGTGTTTTCTTTCTGCTTTCCAAGTTGCATGATTGTCCAACAGTGTATGTTGTAGAAGTGAAGTTGGATGGAGAAAGAGAAATACCCATAACTTGTTCTTTTTTATACCTCCCTGGACTTTAGGAATTTTCTGTCCTTTAAAATGTTTCCTTTATACTCTATGTTCTAGATCTTCCATTTTCAACTTTTTCTTACCTGCTTATGTTCCCTAGCTGCCTATCCTCTGCTTTGTCAATGGTAAATCAACAAAAAAGTCACTCCTAAAAAATATCTCTTAGAAGAACTTTCAGCAATAATGTTTCTGAGGCTTCTGCATCTGTTTTGTTGTTGAGTTTTTGTTTTGAACTTTTTCCTTTCTTTCCAGCGAGACTTCTAGATTTCTTCCACTCTCAGTTTTGATCAGAGCTTGCCACAGTTACCCACTTTTTATTCCCAATCTACCCATCCAAGACGGAAGGCATACCCCCTTCATTATATTCAGACCAGCTATATCTGGTGTCTCTCTGTAATCAAAGGCAGCAGCCTTGTGTTTTCTAGCTACAACAAATAAGAATAGTCTGATGGTATAAAAATAACTGTAATAGCTACATTCTCAAATTAGCTTATTTAAGGCAGGAAAAAATTGCGATTTTTCTTAGTTCATTAATGATTTTGAATAGGCTATGATATTATTAAATAGTGAAACTACTTCATGTTTCATGGAATTGCCACTAGCTGCTGTACATGCCAAATGTTATGTGATGTTAAATTCTTTATCCACAAATAACCATGTTGCAAAACACATCTGAGAATGGAAATGCCTACATGCATCTTTTGAAGGGGCAAAGAGATGATGTTTCTTTGCTGTCTGATAGGAGGTATGTCTGGAGGACATGGACGAGCATGCAGAGCTTTGATCCAGATCTGTACTTAATGGCACCTGCAGATAACCTGCATAAGCAGATAGAGAGTAGTGGAAAAAGGAATATCTGGAGGGTGAACTAGTAAGGAAATACAGAAGTTTTAGAGGAGAAAAAGTTCTATACGTTCTTGTAGCTGAGAGCGGTTGATTAGGGTGTAGAATATGTGAGTTAACAATGGTATCATCCTCATTTCTGCTCTTCACTGATACTATCAGCAATTCTACTCCTGAAAAATACTGAGATCATTAGGTAGAAATTTTTACAGTGCAAACAATATGTTAATATTTCAACTAAGAAGCTGATGAATGTTTAATGTACAGTACTGCACAAGATGAACTTGAAGTATGCCTTACCTTTAGTCTAATATATTTAAGTCAAGACTGTTTATCTTTTCTACTTAATTCCATAGAATCAAATTCTAGGATAAACACTGAATCTTGAATATGTTTCCTCTTTGTGCATCATTAATTTCCAGTAATGCATATTGGTGGTGTTCTATCTGAATGTTAGTATCCAAAGTGAAAACCAACAAGGGAAAGAAAAATTCTAATAGAAGAGAAGCAAATATTCATTCACTGAACTTTACATCTGTTTAGAGAACTTTCAGTCTAAAGATGGGAACAGGAGTGGGACAGGTCTATAACATGAAGAGAAAACATGTTTTATCTGATTTACTGATTCAAGCTGAATGCTCTAATATTAAGGGAACAGTCATGATTTTTTTTTTTTTGCCACTCTTCCACTTATAATGGCCAACAACACTTTTTTTTTTTTTTAATATAAAATTCACTTCTTATGGTATACCTGTATCTTCTGGTTATTTTGGAGGGGGAAAAAAAGTAGAAAGGAATACTGTTGTTTGAAAACAGAACCTTCTAGAGAGGAAGAATGAGGTGTGAAGAATAATTAATCAGTTGAGATAAGGGTTTCTACAAACTGTTTCTTATTGTCTTTTTCTGGGAAAGGATCAGGAGGCTTCTACGTTTGTGGCAGTATAGATATAGGCAGTATTGCTGCACTTCATGCAGCAATAGATTACTTCTTCGGGTAGCGTCCAGTATGGTTGGACAGCCATAGATGAGGAATAAAATCACGAGGGTAGACAGTGAAGTATCAACCTGGCGGAATACCAAAAAGTAGATCAAAGACCTTAAGCCTTCAATGAAGAGGGTGTGACTGTCACTGGAAACATGGTAGGCAGAAGGAAGTGGTGTGCTAAGCAGAAAAGTGAAAGGGGACATCTGCATCTCCCACAAAAATTCTGTCCTTTAAATGAAAAGATGGAAATCCGTATTTCCCATTTCTGGGAAGATTTTCTACACAACAGAATACAGTATGTGAAGTTGTAGACACACGATAGCATGGTGGGAAGGACCCTTCTGCTTTTCTTCTGCTAAAAGTAGTTTATGCCAGATCATGCATTATCAAGAGAACTTATGACTGTTTGGTAATTAGGATGCTTAACTGTTTAAGACCGTCTTAAGTCCTGGTCCCTGTTGCCAGTTTGATTTTGTGCATTAAATATTGGACAGTCAGTGGTGAAAAGGTAAATAATCCAGGGAGCAGAAACAACCATTGTATTTGTCCTCTAACCCCACATTCCTGAGCTGGTATTTTCTGTTGAAGTATGAGTTGTTCTGCAGTGGAATATACCCCTTTTCACGGCTGCAGAAGCCTGCTTAGTAGTTGTCGTGTAGTGGGTACTGACACTGAGGCAGATGTTCTGAAACTGAGCTCAAGTTTGGCTGTTTTTACTAAAATTGCCCTCTTTGTTCTTGTTGCATACTGCTGTCATTCAGATGTGATGATAATTTAGATACACTTAGTACAGGGTACATTAATTCAAAGCTAAATTGTTAGGTGAGGGTCAGGTCTAATTTGTTTTCAGCAATACATTGTTTTATTCATAGCTGTATTAGGACAAAAATGACAGTTGGATTTAGCCACTCAGTTTTAAAACACTAAATTTAAGCTCTATTATGGTTCAAAGACATGATATGAAAAACAAAACAAAACAACAACAAAAAACAAAACCAAAAACCAATCCCCCCCAAAAAAACCCTACGGGAATTTCGGCTATCTCTAGGTTATGTTTCACTTTCTTTCAAAACTGTATTTTGGAGGCATGAGAACTGTTACAGTCATGATGATCTATCTGTCTGCTCCTGCTTCTTGACTAGTTTTGTATGTGGTGCTAATCATCCTGCAGTTGTCAGAGGTTTTCGTGTTTACAGGCTGTCATCAGTAAGAAGATATACCTACTTTATGTGGTGTTTCTAAATCATAATAGCTTCTGCTTCCCTTTTGGAGATTTTTTGGGGGGTTTTGGGGGGATCTGTTTGTTTTGCTTTTGCCCTGCTTCCTTGTTGTTATGCTAGAACAGTTGCTAAAAGCTCATTACTTTTTTTTCTGCTTCCAAAGTGGTTTTTTCATTGCTCTGATAAAATTGTAACTCTCTAGAACTATTAATTATTTGGATTTGTGAGACAACATCTGTCATAACTGAATGAGTGTGATAAAAGCAATTTCAGTTGGTAGGGCTTATAGTGTCAGTTTAAGATGAAACATAGCAATTTTGAATTATATGCAAGTTTGAGACAACTGGAAACTACTGCAGTGAACTAGATGCATTTTGCTTTATTCCAATATTATCTTGTATATGCAGTGGTTTCTAGGGTGTAATGAAAGCAACCAGAATGACTTTGGAAAGTGATTTGCATAGTCTAATACAGAGTACATTGATGAAACCCTTATGTATAAATATCTTACATAGCTGATAAATGTGATAAGAGCTGCTAGTGAACTTACAGTACAGATCTTCTGGGCAATTATGTTAAAACTTGTGCTTATAACATTTTCCTAGTGTTTTTATTAATACTTTCCATGTAAAATGAAGATTAAATACATGTAGCTCAGCTAGGATATTCTGTAAACCTCCAACATAACATTTCATAAGCCAGCTGGATGTATAGAACTACGTTGCTTTTTCTCTTAACTTCCATTTCCCAAAATACATGTTTTGTAGCCTTTTCTAACCATAAACTATATATTTCTATTTGATAGTCATATACAGTATACATGTACAAATGGCATTGCTCCAACTTTTCATGCAAAAGACAATACAAAATACAAGATTCTATGTTAATTTTTATTTTGCTTATGGAAATCATTACAACTTTGCATGTGTAACTCAGATATTATATGGTTTGATAAAATATTTTTTAATATTTTCAGATTGCATCAGAAGCCACTTCACTATTACACAAAATAGTTGATAACTGATTATGGTTTTTTAATGAGTGGGAAGTCACCTCAAGTTATCTTTATGCAGCTTCTTTATATGATTTTTTTTTTTCCATCAGATGGATCATGATGGAAGTATTACACTTCTCAAAAAAAATCTAGTTTTAATCTCTGTATTCTATGATACTTGTTTTTACTTAGTCTATACTCAGCACTAAGGACTAACATGTGGCTGAACCATGAATTAATGCCTACTACCCATACTTTTTCTCGTGTTCTAGAAGTACAGTCATCTAATACTATCCAAGCCAGGTTGTTCAATTCTGTTGTAAAATATGAGCATTGGGAGGTTACAGAGGAGAGGAAAAAATATGAAATTTCTGTTGTGTGTAGTATAAGGATACTAACTGCATATATCCCACCCCGTGTGTGTCTTCTTGAATCCAAGTCATTAACGTCTTTTCCATCAGGACTATGTGTGTTTTTGTAATTCAGATTAATTCAAAATTTGGTAGTGGTAATTTGTTTTTGTTGTCAGTATTCACGATATTTAAGTCTGATTAATAATCTCCTGATATACTGTAGATCCTTTTAGGACTTAAACTTAACTTCTAACATAGGTCAGTATGATTTCTTCTGATAGCAAAATGGGCTACTCGCGCTACTTACGTGTAAGAGATCTATGGTACTAACAGCAAAGCATTTCATAAACACATCAGTCCATGTATGAGTGGTATAGTACACAAGAAAATAACTCCTATGAGAAAGTTTTCTCGAAGTCTCTTGTGAACTCTTCAGTTCAGAACGCTTATTTCATGTGTAAAAACAGAGTTAAAGTTGCTGAAGCTGTTGAAATTCTTTGTATCATTCCTTATAAATTTGACTTTATTAGATAATTTCCAGCTCTGCAGCTGTGTTTGTGGTTTCTTAACTTTCAGCATGTCAAGTATGTCTGTCAGGCCAATTCAAGGAGTTCAACCTTAAGCCAATAAGCTCTTGAAATCAAAGTTACTTACAGTAAAGCTTTGGTTACCTTGCTAAACTGTCTTTCATTCTGTAACTAGTCTGTTATATGCCATCTGTAAATATGTATTTCTGTTGCAGAGTTGTTCCTTGTCTGTATTTGGCCAATTAAAATCAATATCATGTTTTGAAAGTGTTATGGAGTGTATCATACAGATCAAGGATGCTGGCACAGGAGACTTCTGTGAGCAGAGATTGATACCTAATACTTGTACCATTTTGCACTCATAATGTATTTTTTATCATTGCTCTTTCTGAACAGTATGAAAGACTTCATTGCTTTTGGAAAGGTTCGTTCACTATCTGGTAGTCATGTCCACTGGCAGTTGTTTGATACCTACAATCAATTGTATTTAGAGCTTGAAAAAAATTCTCCCCTTCCCTCTTCTTTAGGTGACAACATATTTATTTACCCATAAAGCTACTAGTGAAATTATGTGAAATCTGTCAGATTTAGGCTCTTTAACTTTTATGTATTATTGCAGCATCTGCAGCATTGATACTTGCTAGGTTTGTGGTACTTTTGAGGGGAGAAGAGCAACACTTCTATTATTACTTCGAAACTCTTTAAGTATTCTGAGTTTTTGTTGCCTTCTTATTCTTATAAATATCCTTAAATTCCTGTAGTTGGTACAAGATTGTCCTTACATAGAGCTTATGTAGGGGAATGTTGTATCTAACAACTATTAGTCAGATTGTTCCTGCTAAGATTGATGACAAAAGGCTGGTGTATATAGTAGTGTTTATTTAAAACAACATATAACCTTTACTTTCTAAGGACAGTAATAGTTTTTACATAATCAAAAGTCCTCATGGTTGGGATGGGTAGCTTAAATCATTTTTAGTAATGCCTTTATAGTGCTTTTTGTTTGTTTCATGTTCATTTGAAGTAATTACTTTTTCCTAACTAAAAACAATTGGTGTGTATATGGTGCTCTGCTATTTGGTGATTGAATCCCCTTAAGTGTTGCTGACTGTTCTGACTCGATTTTTTGCTTTTTAAAAAATATTTATTAATTCTACCACTTGTTTTCTAGACAGAATGGATTTTGGAAAAGTCCTCTCAAAATAATAAACTAAACTGAGTCAGATGAGAGTCCAGAAAGCACAAAAATTTATTAAAAAAACCTATTAAATTATGTGGGATAGATACTCAGCTACTGTTTCATAAAAAATAGGATCATCTTGGCTAAATGGAGAACATCTAGTAGCACTCTGAGACCCTCTAAGATATGAGTCATCTTTACAAGACCACAAGATATGATAGGGGACATGTAGGAGACCCACAGCCTTCTGAAGCACCTCCTTGAGGATGGGTAGGATATCCTAGGTCATTTAAAATGCTATGTTTAGGTAACCGAATCCCACTGAGCGTGTAGCATGCTGAGGCCTGTATACATAGACCCTAAAGAATTCTGTAACACATTGCAAAAGTTGATGGTACCTGTTAGAATAGGGGTGAGAAGGGAAAAGGGGAATGTAACACTGGTTTTCTAGGAGTAACAGAAGAACAGAGCCAAACTGAACTGACACACAATCTATATACATCTAAATAGATAATTTGATGCAGTGACAAAATGCTTTAACTAAACAGGAAGCACATAAAGTGTGCTTGTCTTAAGTTTGAAAGTAGTGCTGTCCTTGTTAGCTGAACAAATGTTAAAATAGTATTTATGTAACTTAATTTAGAATGGATCAGTTGGCAAGAACCTATAATAGATTGTATTGCTTGCTGTGCCTGTAGTGGATTGCAGTTTGAAGATTTGACCTTTTTCAAAGACTTTTGCAGTAGGATGTAGGAGGATATTCTGTACACCTAAACCATTTTTATCTCCACTCACAAGGATGTAATCAAATTACTGTTTTCCTCATGGATTTACAATAATATAGTTTCAGAATATTTTTATATATCTAATCTTATTGAGTCTTGACAGTGCACAAGAGATGGACATAAAGAGTGCATAAGCAATGGAAGAAACAGTGTTGTGTCTTATAATGCTGAAATAGGGAGGAATGAAGTTTCTGCATTAAGTACTGTGATGCAGGCACTTATTTTTAGTTTGAAGGACTTATTTCAGATCCTGTAAACTCCTGTACCTGTGACTTATTATAGCTGTCATGGTTTAACCCCAGCCGGCAACTAAGCACCACACAGCTGCTCACTCACTCCACCCTGGTGGGATGGGGAAAAGAATCAGAAGGGTAAAAGTGAGAAAACTGGTGGACTGAGATAAAGACAGTTTAATGGGTAAAGCAAAAGCTGCATGAGCAAGCAAAGCAAAACAAATTCATTTACTACTTCCCATCAGCAGACAGGTGTTTGGCCATCTCCAGGAAAGCAGGACTCCATCATGCGTAATGGTTACTTGGGAAGACAAACACCATCACTCCAAATGTCCCCCTTTCCTTCTTCTTCACCCAGCTTTATATGCTGAGCATGAGGAATATCCTTTTGGTCAGTCAGGGTCAGCTGTCCCAGCTGTGTCCCCTCCCAACTTCTTGTGTACCCCCAGCCTACTCGCTGGTGGGGTGGGGTGAGAAGCAGAAAAGGCCTTGACTCTGTGTAAGCACTGCTCAGCAGTAATGAAAACATCCCTGTGTTATCAACACTGTTTCCAGCACAAATCCAAAACATAGCCCCATACTAGCTAATATGAAGAAAATTAACTCTATCCTAGCCACAGCCAGCACATTCTCCACCCCTTATTCCATACCATTTATGTCATGCTCAGGTACCACACTACCCAATGCATCCTCATTAACCACCACCCCTTTTCCCATCTGTTGGTATAATACACAGGTATCATTCCCTTAGTCTATGGACCACCCCTGTAAAATATCCACAAAATGTCCACTAAGTTCATTTAGTCCATGACTTTGGGCTCCATCTGTTATGGTGGTCACTCAGGACAGGAGAGGTGGTGTGTTGCGTGGAGTTATTGGGCACCAAAGGCAGCTCAGGTTGGGTCACTGCTGCACTTGCACTGCTTCTTGTAAGGCTTGTCCTCCATTGGTCCAGGTGGTTCTGGCTGTAGTAATTCCTATAACATGCAACTCAAATAATGGTTTACAACAATTTAAAGGTATTTCCATTACAATCTCCACCCCTGATCCCTTTGGACCAGACCATAGGGTTTAACATTGCAATGAACTCCTCCCCTTGCCCCTGCTCTGGCTTGGACTTATCCACAGACTGCAGTCCCTTAGGGTTTGTACCTGCTCTAAGTGAGGCCTTATCTATAAGCCACAATCTCTCCAGGGGTATACCTGCTGTGGCATAGACTTACTCACAGCTACAGTCACTTTGAGGTGCACCTGTTCCATTGTGGCCTTCTTCATGGGCCACAATGCCTTCAGAGATACACCTGCTCCAGGGTGGCCTTACCCACAGCCACAGCCCTTTTAGGAATGAACCTGTGCCAACATGGCCTTACCCATGGCTGCAGTCCCTCCAGGGGTGTACCTGCTCTGTTGTGGCCTTATCCATGGCCACATGCTTTGATGTGCTCCCACATAACTGCATCCACAGCCACTGATGCTTCGAGGTGTACTTTCTCCAGTGTGGACTTATCCTTGGGCCACAATCCCTTCAGAGGTATACCTGCTGTGGCACAGACATAAACATGGCCACAGACACTTTGAGATGCACCTGTTGTGGCATGGACTTATTCATGGCTGCAGACACTTGGGGGTGTCCTGCTCCCATGTGGACTCATCCACAGGTCACAGTCCCTTCAACTCAGGTTCACACTGGAGTTCCATCCTGTCCAGTACAGCAGCACAGAAACAGCACCAATGCCCTGGCCATCTGCCAGCCCAGGCGCATGGCCATTGCTGTTATCAAAATGTTCCCAGGCACAGCAGAGTAAGATGATAAGCAGTACAGCAAGCAGCGAAAGCAAAAGCAGCCACTAACAAGCACTAGTCTTTAATATAGAGTAAGGCAAGCAAGCCCCATGGCAAGCACAGGAGCCTGTCAATTAGTAGCTAAACAGCAATAACAGCTATAAATTCGATCTTGCACATTCCAATCAAACCTGTCGTTACCTCGAACCCTTTGAGCTCCACATTGAGTGCCAAAAAGGACTGTCATGGTTTAACCCCAGCCAGCAACTAAGCACCACACAGCCACTCGCTCGCTCCCCGCAATGGGATGGGGAGAGAATAAGAAGGGTAAAAGTGAGAAAACTCATGGGTTGAGATAAAGACAGTTTAATAGGGAAAGCAAAAGGCGTGCATGCAAGCAAAGCAAAACAAGGAATTCATTCACTACTTCCCATGGGCAGACAGGTGTTCAGCCATCTCCAGGAAAGCAGGGCTCCATCACACATAACAGTTACTTGGGAAGACAAACGCCATTGCTCTGAACATCCCCCCCTTCCTCCTTCTTCCCCCGGCTTTATATGCTGAGCATGACACCATATGGTATGGAATATCCCTTTGGTCAGTTGGGGTCAGCTGTCCCAGTTGTGTCCCCTCCCACCTTCTTGTGCACCCCCAGCCTACTCACTGGTGGGGTTAGTGTGAGAAGCAGAAAAGGCCTTGACTCTGTGTAAGCACTGCTCAGCAACACCTAAAACATCAGTGTATTATCAACACTGTTCTCATCACCAATCTAAAACATAGCCCCATACTATCTACTATGAAGAAAATTAACTCTATCCCAGCCACAACTAGCACAATAGCATATGCCAAGTGAGGGGGGTGTAGAAACCCTCTGCTGCTTTTTTTTTTTTAATGAACACTTTTTAATTCCTTTCTTTACACTTTAACAAATCCTAATGACCTAATGAAACTTCCATTAAACTGAAAGCAAGGCAGATTACACCCACCCCTGCCTTTTTTAATTATCCATATTTATTAAGTTCAAAACTGATGATAGACCTGAACAATATTATGCTCTTTATACTTGAGGAATAATCACTGATGTTAATTGGAAAATAAATGCACTTTACTAAGGATAAGCAGAATAATTTTCATTTTGGATAAATAGTACACAACTTTAGGAAAGCTTAAGCATGTAGAAGAGTTTCAGTCCTAACGAGGATAATTCACAGTAAAATGGCTAATTTGATTCCTACTGATAGATAAAAATTATATAGAGGTATCACAAGATCCTTTTTTCTATTAAAATAAGATTAGCTACGCTGCTAAAAAAGAATATTCATACATATTCATGATTATTAATGAGTGACCAAAATTAGAAAGTGTTTTATTTCTGTAATTTGCAGGTAAAATATCTAGTAACATTTTTGTCGATAGTTCATGAGGAAAAACCCGATTTTTTTTCAGTTACTTCTCAAGATTAATCCTTCTCTGATATTTGACCTGCAATTTGTTTTATACGAGTTAAATGTTTCATGTATGTAAACTGCTCTTTAAGTACATTTTAAGTGGTGTTTTTTTTAATGTTGGATCTTATCAAAAGAAAATAATTTTAGAATTAACATTGAATTAACACTGGCTGCATTAGTATGAGATACGTAACGTTACCATGAAACGTGATTCATAATTTCTAAACTGTAAAATGTAGTATGCTTAATCTGTAATCTATTTGTCTATATATAGGTAAAGAAACATTCAATTAAAGTACACTGTCAGTTAGAGGCTTTATGCTATGAAAGGCTGTCATTAGCTGATTTTCATTTTTTCAAGTCTTCCAACAAATAGTTTCTCTCTATGCTAAATCTACAGCTATGCTTGAAGAGACTTTTATATTTCAAACTAACTTACTCAAATAAACCCTATTTCATATGTATATTTACTGTCCTTCTGAGCGTGTTTGGAAGTCTGAATGGTGAAAGTTAGTTTAGGTTCCTGCTTTCTGCAGAGAAAATAAGGATGGGGGAGAACAGAATGTAAATGTTATTTTACAGTATTTTTCATCTAGCTAAACTTGGTTTTTATGTTATCTGTTGATTTTCAGATTGTTCAGAATGCTAAACATTCTGCTGATTGCTATGAGTAACCCCAAACACAGAATATTTATGTGGTAATAGGTGATATTTAAGAATATTCCCACTGATTTTAATGTGACTTCTTCCATATTGAGGTACATATAATGGTGTTTAAGTATACACTAACAGTACTCTAGTACAGGATGAACTATATATTTCTTTAGGATTAGTTTTCCTAAAGATGTCATACATAGATCCTTGAAGAAGTTCTGTTAGGGTATTTTTCAGTGAAACACAGAGGATGGGTGAAAATTAGCAACCAACAATAACAAAAGTGTGTGTGTGTGTGTGTGTGTAAATTATGCAGTAAGGTTGTGATCATCTTAAAAGTTCTTCCACATTCATGCTGGAAGCCTGGGTGGGGAGGGGCAATAGATTGTTTTCTATTTGTTTCTAATTAATCTTAAGGGCCTCTGTTTTTGGCTCCCATAGGCCAGAGTATGGAAAAGCTGTACCTAGAGTAATATATTATTAGAGTATTATTATGTATCCTATAGTGCAATTATTCACTGTTTGTTGTTTTTTTTTAACCATGACCTCTCATGACCTTCATTTTTTTGCTGCTTGGAGACATTAAAGAAGGAAATGTTTGTTGTTTATATGTGAACATGAGAAGATTTTAGGTTCTTTTTTCCTTTGTTGAACTTTTTTTTTTTTTTTTGTAGGTCTTCAGCTAGCATTTTTATATTACAGGCCTTGGTCTATAAGCAATATCTTGAAAAAAAAAATTATTTAAAAAGAATTATTAGCTGTATGTGCTGAGTTTTTGTTTAGCTCAAAACCTTTTCAAAGGTGCTTTCAAACAAGAAAGATTAAAAAAAATAGACTTCAAGAAGATTTCTGAAGATGAAAAGTAGGATACTATGGTATAAGAATGTGTTGGGTGTAGGTGGAAAATTTTTGGTAGTGGAAGAGGGGGTCTGCGGGGGTAGCTTTTGTGAGAAGAGTGGCCAGCTACACAGTCGAGCCACTGCAGGACACAGCTGAGCCCATCAGCCAAGTTAGTGGTGCCTCTGTGAAAGTTTATTTAAGAAAGGACAAAATGCTGCACAAGCAGTGAGGAGAGGAAAAAAGTGTGAGGAACAATCCTGCAAACACCAAAGTGTTTGAAGGAGAAGGAGGAAATGCTTAAGAGAGAGTCCCCCAATGCTTAAGAGAGTCCCCCACCGCCTGTAAAAGTGGTGCAGCACCTATCTCCCTGCAGTGAGGACCACACCAGTACAGATATCCACACTGCAGCCTGTGAAGGACCCCATGCTGGAGCAGGTGGATATTCCCTGAAGCAACTGCAGCTCTTGGAGTACTCACACTGGAGCAGGTTCTCCTGACAGGATCTGTGACCCATGAAGGACCCATGCTGGAACAGGTTTACTGTGAAGGACTGCAGCCTGTGGGAAGAACCCACACTGGATCAAGGGGAAAGCGTGAGGAGGAAGGAGCAGAAGAGAGGAGCTGTTATGGACTGACTACAACCCATTTTGCATCCCCCTCTGTACTGCTCAGGGTGGGAGAGGAGGTAGAAAAGTCAGGAATGAAGGAGTGAAGTTGAGCCTGGGACAAGGGAGGAAGGAGGAAAGTGTTGTTTTAATTTTTGTCTTTGTTTCTCATCATCCAACTCTATCTTAATTGGCAATAAGGCAAATTAATTTTCCTCAAGTTCAGCCTGTTTTGCTCTTGACTGTAATCGATGAGTGATCTTCCTGTCTTTTTCCAAACCCACAAGCTTTTTTGTCTTGTTTTGGAGGGGAAGTGAAAGGGTGGCTGAATGGGTGGCTGGCAGTCAGCGAAGGTCAACCCACCACAGAGAAACTGTTCTTTTAAGAAAACACTTTTTTTACAGTGAGGGCGGTTTAACACCAAAACAGGTTGCCCTGTGGCTGTGGGTCTCCATTCTGGAGATGGGTCTCCATAAGAGAGGCTGTGGTCTCCATTCTTGGAGATATTAAAAAAACTTACTAGACACGTGCCTGAGCAACCTGCTCTGTCTGACCCTGGTCTGAGCAGGGGCTTGGAGTCGATGGTCTCCAGGGCTGCCTTCCTGCCTCAGCTGGCCTCTGATTCTGTGGTTCTGTGAAGTGCTCCCATTGCCTAGCAGTGGGAACCAGACCCATCATTACTTTCATAACAGGTGAACATCTATTCCTTTTTCTTGACATGTACAGACAAAGTTTGTATCAATTTATGCTATGTTATGCATTCATCTTTTAGTTTCATTTTTGTGTTTTTCCTATTGTGACTAGTTTTTTGATACATTTAGTGCAACACAAGTAGTTCACCAAGACCAAATGCTGTATGAAAAAATAGTTCTATAAAGCCTTTCTCTGTAACTCAGCAAAACTGCAGAATGTTACCAAGAGTGAGGGAGTACATGGCCACTCAGAAACTTTGTGATACTCATTTCTTGCTGCAGTTGTGGCTTTAGGGTTTTTTGGTTTTGTTTGGGTTTTTTTGGTTGGCTGGTTTTGGTTTGTTTTTTTTAGGGGTTTGGGGGGGTGTTGTTTTGGTTTGTTTTTTTACACTATGTCGTGCTGACCCTTACTGCATAGAGCTGGCGGTTTTACTTGAGTTTAGTGTGAAGCAAGACCATAAAAATGGTCGAAGCCCATTAATTGTAAATGGAACTTTTACTACCTTCACTGAGGCAGATTTAAAGTACAATTAGCTTTTAAAGTTATGGTACAACACTACTGTATCATGTATTAAAAACCCTAATCTTTCCCTTTATCTATTTTTAATACTTTTCTGTGTGTTTGCTTGTACATAAAAATTGCATCAAATGAACACTTGACAAGGGGAAGAGGTGGGAGATACTCCTGTATTTCCTATTTTGAACTTTTTTCCTGTGCCCTCATTACCAGTTGCTTCTGCAATTAAATATGTACTCTGTTAATAGTGCTTGGTCATGCTTTTTACCAATCATTTCAGTATATGTAAGTCAAAGGGAGTATATTTATGTATATATTTATCTATATATATATCTTATATATTTTTTTATATTATACATATACAAATTCTATGTCAACACAAGGACCATGACTTCAAGTTACAAAGCAGACAAAAGCTGAATCCTACTCCTTCCATTTCACCATAGAGAAAATCTGATGTGACCTTTGTAGGTCTACAAGATGCATAGCCACCTTTTAGTTTCTTTTATGGGCATGTTATCTTACCTTTTCAACAAAAAAATCTTGTCAGTACTTGAACTTCCACTTTCATTGATATCTTGCAACACATCAGTTTTCCTGTGACGGTATCGATGATAAAAGATGTAGTATGGTCAAGCATTAAGTATTTTAAATAATGTTTTAATCTGTGAGTGGTCAATACCATTTGCTACATTTTGCAAGGTCTTGCTTTATAAGAGTTCTAATCTGTCAGATGCTACATAAGTTCCCTTTAAAAAAACCCAAGCATTTGTAAACAAAAAATGGCTTAGCTACAGGGAATATATTATAGATCAGATGCCTCTGTAATACCATCAGATACAGATTTTTGACATTTACTCTAATAAAAGGCCATGCACTGCATATTTCCTTATGATCATTCTACCTGCTTGCTGAATTTTTTGTAATTTTTTTCCCCTTTTCATTCCAGGCTTTAGTTCCGCTTTTAAGGTAGATATAAATTTCCTCTTTCCACTGAAATATTTTCATACATCCAGGTCTAGTTGACCTGACTGGCTTTCAACCTGGAGATTAAGAAGCAGAGATTTTCTTGACGTGAGCAGCTTAATTCTTTTTACAAGTTCAGTCTTGATCATGTGTGAAAAGGATATGTTAACACAAAACTGAAAATCTGTGTTTACTAGTACGGTTATAAATTATTTGGATATTAAGAAAAAAAATAGTTTGAGAAAATGAAGAACATTGATTTGGCAAATCGATTTTACTCTTAACTCCACATACTTCTGCTGTATTTGTATTATGAATCCTTTACCTTATTTACATCCTCTACGAGACTTTCAAACTCGCTTTTTGTATCCTAACTCAATATTTTGTTCTGTATGACTAATAATTTTTTCTGTCATAATTTATCTTGTGTGAGTACCCAAATATCATCTAATTAAATTGTTTTATACTGTCTCTGACCTTCACAAATTTCATGATACAATTGCACATTAGGAAAAAAAAAAAGACCTTAGTTTTTCTGTCGTGTACTGAAGAGAAGCTATATGTTCGAGCTTGTTGTTCTCATCAGTCTACTTGGCTTATTCTTTGCATCTTGCAGAGGAGGAAAATGGATGTGAAGTTGGCACTGTCAGAGTTGGCAGGGATGTACATAAATTAACCATATTACCTTCAGCTTCCTTGTAAAAATTTCTCAAATGTATCTCTTTTAATAGGAGTGTTACAGTGTGTCTGTCACTCTGAGCTGGTAACTGTACCATGTTTTCTCTGATGTACATGACTAAATGTACTTCCCAACTGCTAGCTTTAATACTAGAAACACATTCTTCTGAATTTCATGTCATTATTATCAAACTCTATTTTCACTTAGGCTCCAAAAATTAAAGTAGAATTTATCTGGAGGGCTATTAGACAGAGTAATATTACTGGATATAATACCAATACTTATTAATACTGAATATTACAAATACTGTTTTTTAAAGTCACTTTTATCAAGATCAGAACTTAATTAGCTATACATATTTGTGGGCAAGTGTGTTCTGAAAACTCTCAAAATTACTGGGATAATTTATTTGTCACTATGCACCTTTCTCTCATTTTTTAAAACTTCATATTTAGTAGCCTATTTCAGTTTCTCTTGTGTAGCTGTTACACTGGAGATGAATCTCTTATGAGAAACATTGTCAAGTGCTCCTTGAAAATCTAACTATGCTGTATTCACTGAATTTTCTTTATTTTTCATAACAGTTATGTTTTCAAAGGACTTCAGAAGGTTAGTTAAGCATGGCCTCCCCTGTCTGAATCCATATTTACTGTCATTAATCAAACTACGCTTCACTGTGGTTTTTTTTTTTTACCACATCACTAAAGATTATTTCTAAATTTATTCCTATGTGACGTGGTAAGTTTCCTGGTTTGAATCATTGTGTCTTAAGATTTTATTTCTTTCTTTCTTAAATATATTAATGGTGGTGAGATCTCAGGAGGCATCCCTTTGACACATAAAGTCATACTCTTATGTGTCTTTAGAAAAGTTAAATAAATCTACCAGCCATACTCACGTCAGCACTTGCTCTCAGCTACTGGCTGTGTCACTGGAATGCTTTTCCTCATGAAAAAAGTGCTAGATGTAAGTTGGGTAAAAATGTATGTAACTGGTTCTGAACAAACATTTCAGAAGCAGCTGGATCGAAGGCACATTTCTGTGTTACAGTTGCTTATTCTCATACTGTATCAATGTTTCCTATGCATTTTAGTAAAAATGCCTGTATCCGAAATGCTATTTTCTCCTTCTGACATAACTGTACTTTTTATGATTAAGCCTATAGGTGCTACTTCAGACAACCCCTGTGCTACCGATTGCTCACTGTGGATGTGCTGAGGAAGTGGCATTGTTTGTTTGCGTAGTCTTCTCTTTCTTAGACCCTTGTTTCTTTTTGCTTCTGAAGACAGGATGCTGCTGTAGGTACTCTCACTGAAAAGAGCCACTGTTATTGTAGCTCATGTGACAACTCATAGCATACATCAGACTGGAGCACTCTGCTTTATACCCAAGGGTGAAAATACTTCTTTACATTCCAGTTTATTTAGCATTCAACTGTAGGTCAGAAGAGGAAAAAGAAGAAAAGCTCAAGCCTTTGGTGTGAGCCCTACACAAATAATTGCTGGTTAGTAGTATGGAAAAATAAATATTTTGGGAAAGGAGCATTGTATAAATCCATAATGTTCTAGGTAGGATTTTGAGTTATTTTTTATATCAGAGCAACATTTTCAGTTTATTATGTGAAACTGCAAAGCCATCTAGATAATTTTATTTTCTACTTGCTTGTGGAAAACTGTGACCAATTAGACCATAAATTATGAGATGGCAGAAGGAGATACTTTTTTTGCCTAGTATTAGTGTCTCCAGTGCTTTATAGAAGAGCTCTATTAGAAACACGAGATGCTTTGAGAGACAAAAGCTCTATAAGTAATTTTTACAGTCTTACTGCTAAAAATATTCAAGTATTTAGTGTGCCCAGTACTTCAGTGAAAGGCTTTGAAAGTTGTCACTCTGATTCAGTTTGTGCTCAGGGTTAGGGTTTTTTTAATGGTGATTCCACACCTTTTACTGCCCTTCATAAATTAGCACTGATGAGGCTTCATTTGGAACCCTTGGCTCACACCCAGTCATCACATTAAAGATATCTGATGAGTTTAAGAAGTTAGAACAGATGTAGAAGAGGAAAGTCACTAGAAAAAACAGTAGCAGAAAACGTGTCATACGAGAAAAGCCTGAAGGGGGTGTCTGTGTGAATGTGCTTAAGTTGAGTGACTCCATGCCATTTTATTAGCTCAGGCAGAACACTAGAATCGAATGTGCCTTCACCTTTTAGACCCCCCAATTTGGTTCACATCCAGCTTGAGGTAGTGGTGGGGCCCTCACCTACCCCAGCCCACTCAGGTAGATAATGATTTTGGTTTTTTAGCTCAGCAAGATATTATGTTTAAATATGATTCCTCCCTATCACAGAAGGGAAGACAAAATTTAATACAAAGGCTGCCAGTTCCCAGGAATTAATTTGGCTGGAAATTGGAAGGGAGGCTGCTTATTGCCAACCAAGTCAGATTCTAAAATAAGCTTTCAGTGCAAATATTACTGGGGGGTGGGGAGGGGGAAATAGATCTTGGCTGGTTTACGGTTACAGTTACATGGATGAGGAAATTTTCTGTGATATTGCAGGATGGCTCTCCTATTTCTTTTGTTTAAATCCCAATAACTTCTGAAAACATTCTTTTTGGCTTTTTACATGTCTATATAAAACAGTTGCCAATTTCAAAATAAATAAACTTTAATGGGAGGCATTTAGTCAGGGTCTTTATCATCACATCATGAAGTTTCGAAAAGATACTGCTGTAGGAGATAAAAGAATATGAAAAAAAATTACTTGTTTGCTTACAAACAAGGCATATACATCAATACAAAGAATTAAAATGCATTGTTTGCTCTTCCTTCTGTACTTCTTGCTTACTCACTGCAGATTGCTTTTACCTCTAATCCTATTATTCCACACCCTGCTATAGAAATTTATTTTACCTTTTTTGTTACTTCCGCTATCACCAGATTTCATCCCTTCTGTCTCTTCTTTCATACAGTCTTATTTTTCCTCTCTGTTTTGATCTTTTTCCTAACTCTAAGGTATCTTCCAGAAAATATGTTATTCTGTACTTCATCCTATAGTCTTGATTTTTATCATTTTAAAATGTAAACTTTTTGAGCCAGTCTGTGTGTACACTTCTGTAAGGAAATCAGGAGAACTCCTGCTCACTTTTGTTCACTGAAAAGTGTACATTCAGGATTTAAAGTCCCTCACTGACTACTATGTTCTATCCCAATAAGCCTGAAAGAAGTATTTTGTTAAGTTTTGTTGACCCTTTTTTATAGAGCTGTACATTTGGTATTATATATTACATATTAATCTCATAATTATATATCTGTAATATACTCTTAGGTCAGAGGCTGGTCCTTTCTGAGTACCTAATATTTTCATTCTAACTTGAGACCATGTCATATTTCTGTGTATTGACCTTGGGAATGAGAATAGAAGTATCTCTTTCTGCTTGAATAACTTATGAATGTAAACAGGCTTCTTTGTTCTGCGCCTGCCATCTCAGCCCTGTCTGAATGAGGAGGATGGGGAAGGGCAGACAGAAGTTAACTTTTTGCTTGCTCTGGTAACTGGTGGCTGGAGACATATAATGTAATGTATGCATATCTGCCATAAAGATAAGATCATCTTCTGGGTAACTATGGCACCTGAATATGGCAATGTTTTCATTCTAGATCATTAAATCACCACAGACTGTACAATACATGTCTTCTGTGTTTATTTTAAGTCTCAATTTCTTAGGCTTTTTCACTTCCTTTGTGTATTTAGGAATGCCTCTGTATTAGTGTCCACTGGGATTGTTGCGTGCAACTTCCATTACTGCTCATGGCAACTCACTGCATAAATTCTCATTCATGAAAATGAGGATATATTCCTTTTCATTATTTCAGCAGACATCTGTGGAGCTTCTTTAAGAAATGTTTTAGGAAAAATTGCTAGTAATTTAGCAAATGAGCATAAGCTTTCAGAAATTAAATTTAAGATGTTAACGTCAAAAGTTAACATTCTTGCTGCAAGTGTAGTGCCTTTAATATTTTTTTTCTGCTAGTAAATTGCTGTTCAACTCAGCTTTAATTTATAATTATTATAATTAATTTATAATTAATAAATATATTAATATAAGAATAGTTTTAGCTTTCTAGCCTTATGACATCCACGGAGAGAATAAATTTACCTCTTTTGTTCAGCACTAACTGCAGTAGTTTGTTAGCGCTTCCCCTTGGGTCCATTTGGAAGAAAGCATAAGGAGACAGCAGGTTGCACAAAGGCTTGACCTTACTCTAACAGGGTTAAACTAGGGAACATCCTCAGTTATGACAGATAGGGGAACATTTGGTGGTCTCATGGTTTTAATTCCCCTTTAGGCGAGCCTTTCTCTATTGTCTGTACAGGCAGTCTAAGAGGATTAACCATCTTATTTTCACTTCTTCCCTTTTCAAGCAGGAAGAATATAGGTGACATTAGGTGACTTTTGTATAATTTTCCCTGTCATACGAGTTAGCAAAGTGTGGGTGCAAGGGCATTGACTGTGATATGAGTATTCAAAATGGAATCAAGAAAGAACTGAAGGTAAAGTTTTCGAGGAATATGTGTTTTCAAAAGCAAACACTTTCACACACTGGGAGGTGTTTGCTTTGGAAGCTTGGTAAAGCAAGACGTGAACACAACTTTCTCATCTTTTTATGAAAATTAGATAGGAACTATATAAGAGAAGAATACTACAGAAGGTATAAAGCTATTTTATATGGCTCTGTCTTAAGAATGTTGTTGCAGAACAGCATTTCTACGGAGGCTGCTTTGTATAGTACTGTGGTTGCACTGAAGACTTTCGAATAAGTAGTGATAGCTGTTCATTCAAATAAAATAATTTATAATAAAAAAATAAAATACATTTTATTAAAACCATACTCTGACTTTTTTTTCCCCACCCAAATGGTATGCTGCTGTAAAACTGCTGTCATTAAGAAATGTTTGCCATCAGGCAAAAGCAATATTTCATGAGAACTAGACTGCAAATGGGAATTATTATTATTTTCTTCCATCTACCTTATAGACAATGATTTAGTTCATAGCCCATTCTATATAGCTTTTCAGAAGGAATAAATTTTTCCAGATCTTTATAGATTAGTTGTGATTATAACTCTCTGTCTTTATTCAGCAAAAATGCTTTGGTGCAAACATATCAAGGAGATGCCCTAATAAACATTAACATTGTTAAGGTTTTTTTCTCCTTAGAATTTTTTTTTTCTAATATTGTTGTCATAGAGAAACAATTCAGGGTTTTACTTTCTTTACTTTTTAAGAAAAGACTATTTAAGTAGACTAAGTTTCCTGAATGTTTCAAATGTTCTGAAATTTTTTGATAAACAATCTTTGCAGATTTTGCAACTGATTTGAAAGGATATTTGTTCATTATTAAAGATCTGGTATTACTGCAGCTCATTCAGAAGTTATATATAAAATTTGACAAGGTAGAAGTTATTTGTAGCATGAATGGGCAAATAATTGAATTTCAAGTACTAAAATCTGGTAATGCATCAGCAGAGCATAAGAAACAGCTTGGTTATAAGTTCTTAAAGGCTAACTTACTAGGTTTAGTCATTTATGGGTATCTAAGGTTAGCAAATCTTAAAGGACTTGATTTTCCATAAGTCTGTGCTTAGAGTTTTCTGAGCATGCCTTTACGTTGTATCAGTTCGGACATCCAGCAGATGCATGTCCAGCATTTTATAATTTGACTGTTTTCTTAAGAAGTAAATATTTAAAAGTTTAGTGCTAAAATCAGAATGAGCAGTAGGCAGCTGTTTTTTCTTGTTTCCAATGTGAAACTTAAATTAGCTAACATTCACATAATTGAATTATATAAGATCAGAATAGAACTCAATGGTTCTGGAAGTTTTAGAGGAGATGCACACTTAGGTGAATCTGATTTATTACGTTTGTGTTAGCCTGGGAGATGTTATCATTATTTTATACTAGCTTTTGCAGGTTTGTATTCTAGTGATAGATCCAGACAAAGGAGGCTTTTGCAACTAGAAAATTGTTTCATGACAAAAAAGGATCTTGACAATTTGAAGATGTGTAAAGACTTGCAGAAGTTGTTTTGAAATGGGTATCACTGATCCAGGAAAGCCACTCAAGGCATTGCATTTTGTTTGAAGTCCAAAAAATAACACTGGAATGTTTTTATCTCTAACCCTCTGCAGAAGAGGGGCAGGGGATGACAGGGGAAGGATGCTATCCATGCTCTGATTACCAGGACTGAAATTAAACTTCATGAGCTTGAACAAAACACTTACTGTTCAGGGAGGAACAGTAGACAAACAAATGCAAAATTAGACCTACCCAGGCTTGAAGAGAGTTGTTAAGAGGGGAGAAGGGTAGCGTCCAATTAAGAAAGGAAACAGAAGAATCTGGAGAACTCTGTGGACTTAAATTTGTGCTTAGTAGATCAGTAATAATAATAATGTCATGTTCCTTAAATCTAAGTTGAGTTTATGGATAAAGGCTTTACTAAACAGTTTCTCTTTCATTGCTAAAGTTGGTGTTTGTGTGGAAAGGGAAGATTCTTGAGTTTTGGGGCTTTTTTACTCTGGACTAGTTCAAAATTTCTCTCCCTAAAATCATAACTTGTGTGGTTGTCTAACTTCGTTAGGTTTAATACAAGCTTGTGACTGGCAACTGATGGAAAACAAAGAGGGTTTTTTTGACTAAGGGTTTCTTTTAGGCTATAAGTGAGAAATGAGCCTGGTAGTCCCACAGTTGATACTGTCATAATGTCTTAATTATTATCAGACAGGTCTTTATGGCTGTATTTAAAAATTAGTATGTCCCAGTTGCTTTTAGAGGTTCATAACACTTTTTTCTAAGGTTTTAAAGAATCGTATTTTTTTTGGCAGAAAGATAAGGCTCATTTGGGAAGCCTTTGATATATACTTTTTGTGTAACAGTATAACGAGACAGTCTTTAATGTAAAACTTTGGAAGATATTTAACTGTGTAAGCTGCATTGTAGGACTGAGAGTTGTGTCTTCATAAAATAGATTGATAGAAGAAAAAGGTTTTAGATACATTCATCACCTGGATCCATCTGAAGATTAGAACAATCCTTTTAAATTAACATAGAAGCTGTCATAAAAATTACTATATTTGGCATAGATATGACATGTTTATAGTTGCCTGAAATATTAAGCAAACTTCTACATTCAAAGCCATCTGGGGTGTCATCTTTGTGTTTAGCTGCAAAACAGACAAGGTTAAATGTTTGTTACCTCTGCAGGTCCTTGACTTAATGAAAAGGGAAATAATTTCTTTAGATGAAAATGTCAAATAATTTTTTGACAATAACTCCTATAGGATGACGCTACACTTAATAAGTTAAAAAAACCCAAACCAACCCAAAACCTAACAAACAACCCCCCCAGCAATGCCTCCCCCCAAAAAAACCCAACAAAACCCCCAAAAAAGCCCTCTTTTGAATGATATTGAATAGAAAAGATATAAAGAAACTAAGATATTTTTTTCGCTTTAGTATCTCCTTAGTTTCATCTTATTTTCTTCTTTCAGATTACCATACTGATCTCATGTCTAGATTCATCTAAGAGCAAATTGCCTGCATGCAATTGGAAGTCTGGACAGAAGTACAGGCAGTATTGAACAAAATAATCAACAGCATCTTGATTACTCTCCTCACATGCTTTTAGGCCTATATTGAAAAAACATTGTTGTATGGATGTGTCTGATTCCATACAGGTGAGGTCTTGAGAGAAGGAGAATGGTTAGACATCATTTTCTAGTTCAGACTAAAATGCCCATTCCAGTTATTGCATAATTAAATTTTAACACCATGGTTCCAAAAGAAGCAGTCCATGTCTATGAGCATGCAATTTCACCTGTGCCTGTAGCATTGATTTTCTCTTAAAATTAGTTTGTTATGCATAAATGCTAACAGCTTTAGTTTCAAAAAAAATCAGCATGATTGTTGCTTATTACTCAGCGTGTAATTTTTCTACTGCTTATGTTTTCTGGATTATTTTATTTTCGGTGGATGTGTTGCTTCTTTCAAACAAGAATTGTGTAAAGGCGTAATAATAGCTCCTCTCATTCACTTATATGTAAATGGGGGCAAAACCACACTATTAATGCCACTGTTTACCAGAATGCAGTATGGTTACCTAGATAGACTTTGACATAAGTTTGGTCTGTCACAGTGCAGGTTGCAGTATGTCATATCCATTAATTTGTAGGCTGGGTTCTGCTGTTTTATTTGGAGAAAACATGTTCATTAAAATTGCTGACTACTATAGTAACTTGTTCTGCTGATGCAGCACATTATCTACATGTCTAAATGTTTGGAATCTGTCAGTAAGTGTTTCCAGCTAATAGTGTCCCTTATGCAGTTCATGACCTGTTCACCACCAGGACAAACTGTTATGCCATAAGAGGAAACCATATAGGTATTAAGTTTTTGGTGCTTCTGTGCACTTGCATAGTTTTGTGCTGTTTTGTGTTCTTCCTTTGTCCCATGCACATTTAACAACTTAAAAAAAAAAAATTACATGTAGCTGTGTTTTGATATTGGTAAATGTTACTGAAATAAAATCTTGGTTATTTTAAACTGATTCTGTTCCGTGTTGAAAAGCTAGAGATTAATGTGAAGGAAATTGTTTTTGCTAATACACTTCATAAATACTGGTAACTGTAATCTCTAGAAGACTATAGAACAGGGCTACCTGGAAAGTACAAAACAGTCTGGAAGGAAGTTTTACTGTCAGAATTCAGCTTATGTATTTATCTGCACTTGTATTAGCATGTGCTTGTTACATGAATCAAAAGAGGGTGAAAATGCCCTGTGAATTTCAGTGCCCTGACAGAGTTTAATGAAGTAATTTTATCCCTGTATACTCCAGGAGGCAGTTATAGCACCGTTAAAGCCAACCATGATAACTATTGGTTAATGCTAATTGTTAAAACAGGAATCACAAAAACATTTTACTTAGTAAGGCTGTTGAATTTCAGTTCAACTTTTGAACTATTTTATTCAAAACTTAAAATTTAACAGTCCACGTATGGTCTTGAATATCCTGATGACAAATATGGCGATTTCTGTCCCCAGTGCTCTGTTGCCTCTTCCACAGAGATTGTTTAATTATTGTGTCCACTCCTCCTTTCTTCAATTCAACTAACAAACCTTTAGGATATTTTGGAGTTAAAATCAGGATGTACCCAGCTGCCGTCATGGGGAAAGGCGAGGAATCTCTCCATTACTAGTATGGGACTTGATTTCAGTTCTTAGACCAAGAGTATCTTTAGTATTATGCAGAGTTGAATTTAAGAGATGTACGTAGAAAGGACTGGGGCATGTCCCCCCCAAAAAAGGATATTTCTATTCCTCTCTTCCCCAGTTTGCCTTTCGTATGTGACTAGAAAACTTGTGGAAAACTGATCCTGTAAGCTGTGAAGTTGTATCCAAGTTATGACTTCATGGTTTGTAATGGCACACAAACCAGATGGGTAAAAAACTGGTTGGAAAATCAGGTTAAGAGGGTAGAAGTTAATGAGTCATACTCTACTGGAGGTCAGTAACAACTGCAGTGCTGTAGTGGTCTGCCCTGAGACCTCTCCTGTCTTGATGGACTGGATGTAAGAGAACTTTTTCCTCATGAGGACAGTCAAACAGTAGAACTGGGTGCCTAGAAAACTGCTGTCTCTATCTTTGGTGTTTTTTAAGGTTTGACTGGATAAAACCCTGAACGATCTGGTTTGTGCTCATAGTTGACCCTCCTTGGAGCAGGAGGTTGGACTAGAGACCTCCTGAGGTCCCTTTCAACCTACATTATTCTACTATGCAATGATCATGTCTCTTGTCAGTAATCATCCTCCATCCTGGAGCTCAGAATAATTTTTTTGTTATGAGACATAAGCTTGAATTTTAGATATGGCTTAAACGCATTCTGTACAGGGGCAAAATGTCCTCCCTCACATAAAGGTTGAAAAAAAGAGAACAGCTATCTCAGAAACTCTTGGATGAAAAAATGTACAGGGACACAAACATAAAACTTTCCTTTTGAAGTTAGGCATCTTCCAAATGTACTGCAAAATTTCAAACGTACACTACAGAATTTATTACATATATAGTTACTAAAAAAATATATTGATTTAACATTCAGTGTTAGTTTTGTTTAAAACTTAAGACATAATTCTGTTATATTCCACTGATACCGTTCTTGTCTGTCTAAAGGACATAGGATTGTTTTGTAGCATAGCTGTGTTTTTAATGAGAGTGGGAGTGAAAATACTTGTCTTTTCTCTGTCATGAACAGAAAGAGGATTACAGAAAGCTAGCAGACACACTTTTCAGTAACATTTCCATGTTAACCCCAAATTTTAACAGAATGTGTTGGTTTTCTTCCAAACTAAATGTGGTTTAACTTTTGTTTTTACTTTGTTTAACAAAAAATCTGCATAACAGTAATGGGAGTTTTGCTATAAACTTCCATGATCGAAATATTAAATTCAGAATTACAAGCTTCAAATAAGTGTTTTCTTACAAAATAAAATTTTCAGTGAAATATTTCCATAGTAAAACAACTATTTTCAGATGTGAGCAGCAGTGGAAGTAGACTGCTCCAAGACATTTTATCATGATCATTGTGTATCAAAAAAGCAATATAAATTTGGAACTCAAACTGCCTCAAAGGCAAGAATTTCATAATAATTTGTACACCTTTCTGACACTTCATTTTACATACAGATTTTTCCATTTTGATTTGTTCCGTGCTTATTTTTTTTCTAGCAATCTTTTTAGATTAATTATGTTCATGTCAAACGTACTTGAATCACATGGTCATCTTTCCTTAACATCTGTAGTTAGTCATGTACGATTCTCCAGTGGTACTCTCATAGTTTGTTAGAATTGTAGTGTTCTGAAGAGATAGTTACATGTTCTGAAAGCAACTGCTGTGAAGTGAGAAAAGGTGCTGAATATGGTTTAATCAGCTTCTCCCTTTAACAAGGTTCTTTGATGTCATATTTTTCACGTTTGGCTGCAGGACCACCTTTAGTCAACACCCAACAAATCATGCAGAAGACAGTTAACACGATTCATGCCTTAAGAGTAGTAAGTCTTTAGAGTTACTATTCTGCTACTAGAAGAATAGTAACTATAGTAGAAATATAGTACTGTAGTTGCTTTCCTAAAGGGAGTATTTGTAAACACAAATGGTTTTAACATGTAGTGTAGCATATGAATTTCTAGATTTCAGCACTATTACTTTCTTATATGAATAAATACAAAAGAAAAAAAGGAATATTGTCACTGTACCTGAAAAAAATAATGTAATATCTTAATCAGAAATATCTTCTGAGGTACCCAAAAAAATCTCCTCCTCATGTTTGTGAGAGTAATGCTTTCAAATACATTGCTGAAAACTTTTAGGTAGTTTTCCAAAATAATAATAGCAATTACTGTGATACAGTTTTGGAGGGGGGTTAAATTTCTCATTTCAAGTGAAACTATACCTTTGTTCACATACAACTCAGGAGCAACTCTAGGAGGAATAATTTTCAAGAAACAAGGAAATAGCAGTTGCTTAAGTATATGGCAATTGCAATCCTCATTCTCCTTTTTGACTGTCAAACCTTTAATCTTGTGTGTATATTTATCTCTCAACAAGGCACTGATTTTAAGAAATTGAGTCATTTTTTTTGGTAATTTGGGATGTGCGTTACCAGCAAATCCTAGGGAAAAAAACCCTATAGATTACTTCTTGATTCTATGGAATATATCATGTGGGTGTATTCTGAAGTGGTTTTGGCTTTTACATATAACACCAAGACCAGAAATAAGTAACTGGTGAGTGGCTTTAACTATTGCCTTTTGTTATGCTTTTCCATGTCCAGTGAATGGAATATTCCAAAATGTTATGACAAAGATACATATTTTATGCTATAAACAGACCCTTAAAAATTGCTGTATGCCACATGAGGGGACAAATGAAATATAGCAGATGTGTTTCTGTAAGAAGCGTTTTAGGACTGCAGAGAATATTAGCACATATTCTGACACCCCTACTTTTGCTTTATGCAATCCTAAATGCCTTAGGGAAAGCAATCAATGAAAGCAGCCAAACAAAATGTATGCATTGGGGAGGAGAAGGAGGGAAATGTGTGTCTGAGTTCTACAGCAAGTGAAGAATAAGACACTGAAACAGACAGGATTGAGAAGTGAAGGCAGGACTTTCACCACCTGCCTCTTGAAGGATGCAAGTCAGATGAAATCAGTTGTCTATCACATGAATCAAAGTTTTACTTTCAAGGTTATCCAAACAGAGTCCTTTCTGTAGATGATTTGTGCTACACTGCTGTTTTTGAAAGGTATTCCAAATTTATTAACTTCTTTAGTGATAAGAAGCCTTCAAATTTCCTTCTCCTTTTGCTCTGGTATGGGTTTATGTTTCAACTTCTTTCTCTTTCTCTTCCTAACTACAGTGTACAGAAGGAGTGACTATACAGCCCTACTGCACCATTATGTTTTTCACCTTTTCATGAGGTCGATCTCCATTCCCTAAGCATTCAAAAAGCCTTTCTCTGTAAATGTTAACATTTTTTAATGTAAGTGATCAGAAAGTAAGTGTATTCCATATGAAGCTTTAGTGTTGCTTTGTTGAATTTCTATCTTAAACACTTCAAAAAGCAATAAGCAGGCTACCAATGCTGGCACTTGTAAGTATTGTGACATTTAGATTAATATCAGTTAAAAAGAGAGTTCAGTTTTCCTTGCTACTACTTTCAATTCCTTTCTGCAAGCCAATGCTGGATCAGTTACTGTTAAGCCATACTTTCAGTGTTTCTTTGCAACTGTAACAAATTTATATAGAAAAAGAGGTTGAATAGCCAATATGGTTCCAAAAAAACATTGACTATGGGAGTATTCATATAAACAAGATAGACTTTGAGAAGTATCTCAAATGTCTCTGAGCCTGCCAGGAACTTTTTGGTTCTGTCACCCTTTCGGAAAGCACATTGGTAAATACTGAAGTATAGTAATGTAAAATGTAACCATTGAATGAAAATCATTGTTAGCAACTAATTGATTAATACAGGAATAAAAAGAATAAGGATGTGCAACCAACAAAAAAAAGAAATTTTGAGAAATTTTATGCAGTGTTATGACCTGCATTTTCTCCTTAAGTGGGTTTTTTTCCAGAATCATTACAGTAGGGAACTTCACTAAATATGTTATTACTTAGCATTGCTTCTTCAGTGTTGAATGTAGATGATTTAGGACTGCATCTCTTTCTAAGGCATATGTGTAACATAGCACCCAAAAAGTAGTGAATTGCACCCTGAATTTCTGAGTTGATTTCAGCTTGCAGAGGTTTAGTTGTGGATATAAACCAGGTATTATGCATAGGCAGTAAGACGCCTGAGAGTATTTTAACAGGATGACAGTTGTTTTTATGTATTACTGCTAATGAGTGCTGTTCCCTACCAGTGGTGCCTGTGGTCAGCTTAATATGACAGACATCAACAAAGAATTGGACAGTTTGCCATACCATTTTCAGGCTTTCTAGAAACTCAGACAAGAATAATTTTAAACTGAGTGACCTTTTAAAGCCCTTATTAACACCTGTGAATCCTAAAGGTATTATTATTAAAAAGTAACTCTTGTGTATTTTAGTACAATGTTAATTTACATACATGCAGTGCTTGCCTGAGTACTCCCTACGTTAAACATTGAACTAAGTGATAACTTTTAATATTGTGATGGCAAAATAGGCTGGAAATAGACATTTAGTCTTTCTCTTAAAAACAAAGAAAACAACTGCTCTTGGCAAAACCCCCATACTTTGAAGTGTAAACCAAGCATATGCAATTTCATTTGAAAAGATAAATTTAAATTTTTTAAATTAAATTTATTAAATAAAAAGTTAGTGTAAAAATGGAAGTCTTTCACAACTTGGCTGAAATGGAAATGAAATAACATATTTAGTTGACATCATGGAACTTCATTTAACATAAGTGCTTAAAAAATCCAAGAGGAAAATAAGTCATTTTTTCAGTATCAGGCGTCCTGATAATAGAAGACATTGCTCAAGTAACAGGTTTGGGGCAAGAATCATTCTAGTTCTAGTGATAGTTTCTTAGAAATTTTTAATCTTGGAAATAGTCAATCTGATACATGAATATATTCATAAGAATTTAGAATGTTGTGCAAAAACATGCCTTGCCATGATTGAAACATGAACTAAAACGTGATTGGACCTTCATTGATTTATATACACACACAGACTAGGATATTTTAGGCAATAATAGCATATCATGTTATAATGCTGGGAACTTGTAGAATATTATCATAGGAGATCCTTTTAATTTGATTTATCACAATGCATCCTCAATTTTTTTTCACAGTAAAAGAGAAAATATGCATTTTACATTAATCCAAAATATTTGTCTTTTTCACATTGGTTTAATATAAGTCTGCAGTAAAATCTGCCATTGCCACAATATCTTGTCACAAAGCACATTTGATCTCATCAGTCTTTTCTGTAAGCAGTCTGTATAAGAAGGTAGATTTTTTTTTTAATTAAATGATATTTTCAATGTGTTTGATATTCTTTCACCTGGATACTGCTTTTTTGTTTTGTTTTATTTACAATTTTATTATTCTCTTTGTAAATGCTCTTTAGATGGCAAGTAATCATTTATACACCAAAAGGTTTTGTTCCATAAGCCTGGCACATCACCACTGTCTTCCCTTGAAATGATGTTAGTATGATGAGACCTATTGAGTGTTTGGTTTATCTTTTTGAAGTATTACGACTTAAAAGCCAAAATTCTGTATAATATTTTTTATGAGGGTGATGACAACAGCAATGATGATGAAATTTAAATAAAAAAATGGAAAACAAATTCTGAAAAGATTATGAAAATTCTATATCAATCACTGTAGGATTTCAAGTTACAACTGAGTACTCTGAAAATTAATCAAAATAATATTTTCATTTCTAACATTTCTATGTAGGTCTTCTCATAAAAACATCTGCCTGATTGAAAGTACAGTATGGCAGTTATTTGCAGAAAGACTTGCACTCATTTCAAATAGTGTACTTCATTACATTTGTTGATAGTAGTGCAAACTTGAATCATTGCAACTGCAATTAAACTCTGATTAAATATATTTACCCATAGGATAGTGGGATTACAGTAAAGTTTAAATGTGAAAAACAAATTGCATTTTTTATTATAGATGTGTGAAGGTAGTAAATACATTGTTGAACATACTAGAGACAAGCTATATGTATATTTATGTTATTTATTTTTTAAAAGCTGCAGTAAGGGACACATTAAACGAAAGAGTCAATGTCAAAACTTAAGGAAAAATACAGTTTTTAAATCACCTTTTGATTAGGATCACACCAATGCATACTAGGGCTTTGTTAGAAACTCTGTTTTACAAATTTATATGTATTATTAGCTTTTGTTTAAAACCTCTTTAATTCTGGAAAGAATTTGCATTTTCTGTAAACAATAATAGATCAAAATTTAATGAAGTTATGTCAGAATAATGTTATTGAATGTGATGGTATTATTGATATATTATTGATGTGAGATCTCCAAGAATGATTGAAAGAGTTAAAATGAGGGCCATCTCTGTAAATTTAACTGAGCCAAAGAATAACATTCAGTTTTTTCTTCTCTTTCTGCCTGCCCACTTGTTTTCTTCCCTTTTTACTGTCCTCTCTAAGCAATTTTTATTACGAATTCTTCTTGTCAGGAAAGAAAGAGGAAGGGAGAAGAGAGAATCCAAAATCTTAAGTTTTCTTTAAAGATAAGTTTTAAAAAATGAGTTAAATATCTCTTGAGACCGTAGATCTTAGTTATTGAAATACCTTAATCATACAGGCATTAAATGGTGTGATCACTGAAAAGAACTGCAACTATTTATGCTAGTTCAATGTGCATTTTTAGAGTAGCATGCTTGGCATTAAGTACAACATTGATTCTCTACCTTGCAAAGTTGTCATTTTTCTGGTGTACCTGCCAGGTTTTTATTTCATTTTAAAATTGCTAATTTGTAGTTTCTTAATGCCATCCTAACATTTTTTACTTACTGTTACTAGCTATTTCTAGTATCTGGTAGCACAGCTACTGTGCAGTACTGTTCTTGTACAATATATGGAGTTGGGAAATTGCTTTATAATAGGTTAGAAAACTCTCTACTCTTAAATATTTCTCTTTTAATCTTATTTGTTGTCAAGTACTTGGTGGTTACTTGTCAAAGTATGTTGTGTGGGAATATACTGAGTAAATGAAATGTGATAAAATAATAAGATGTTTACATTTGTAATCTTAGTTATGAAAAGAATAAGGAGCAAATAACATCATGTACAAGTATCTGACTGCATTTATTTCGGGGGGAAGAAAAACAATTTAATGTAACTTTCTAAGTACCTCTATATTCACAACCAACTCCCAATTACAGCCTTTGTAACAATATAAACAGTAAAAAGCATGTATGTGTATTGTAGAGAGGAAGATTGGTTTAGGTTTGTTTATTGCCAGAAGGGAGGGAAGAAATGTGTAGCACTTTCTTTCCTTCTTTGAAAACTTGTCCTTGTCTTAAATTGACATGAGAAGCAAATAAATTGTGAGAGAACACAGAACAGGAAAATGAAAAGAGATTTCAAAGCTCTATGGTGTCTTTCTTAACCTCCTCAACTTTTGAACAAGAAGACAGAGAATAAAAAAAACACTCGCTTACTTCTCAAGGCTATATGCATTTGAGAACTTGCCTAGATAGAAATTCTGTTACCAGAATGGCTTTCCTTTCCTGCCAATTGACCATGACACAGTTGTTTGGGGTTTTTTTTGGGGGGGTTTGTTTGTTTGTTTGTTTGTTTCTGGAAGCAGCTATTACTGTGTACATACTCCTTTGAAAAATAACCTGTAAGTAAGAGCCTGAGAATAATTGGAAGCTGTTTTTTTTCTGCTGTGCTTTAGCCCCAGTCAGCAATTAAGCACCACACAGGTGCTCGCTCACCCTCTGCCCCAGTGGCATGGGGGAGAGAATTGGCAGACAAAAGTAAGAAAACTCATGGGTTGAGATAAGAACAGTTTAATAATTGGAACAAAATAATAATAATAATAATAATAATAATAATAATAATAATAATAATAATAATAATATATTGTAATGAGAAGGAAAACAACAAGAGAGCGAGAGAGGAACAAAACCCAGGAAAAAAAAACCCAAGTGATACAACCACTCACCACCCACTGACTGATGCCGATCCAGTCCCCGAGCACTGTTCACTACCCCCCCACCAACTCCCCCCAGTTTATATACTGCACGTGACATCATATGGTATGGAATAGCCCTTTGGTCAGTTTGGCTATGCTCCCTCCCAGCTTATGCGCCTGGCAGAGCATGGGAAGCTGCAAAGTCCTTGACTAGTGTAAGCATTCCTTAGCAACAACTAAAACATCAGTGTGTTATCAACATTATTCTCATACTAAAATCCAAAACACAGCACTAAGAAGAAAATTACCTCTATCTCAGCCAAAACCAGGACATTTTCCTACATGTTTCCAGATTCATCCTGAGTGTCCACCAAATAGTAGTAAGTGTTCTAAGATCATTGAACTGTGGCACACAGGTTAATAACAGCAGCTGTCTTGTACATTGGGGAAAGTGTGTTTTTCCTGTGAAGTAGTATGGCTTTTACACTGGCAGATATTGTTTCTAAATTCTTCCTGAAAAACACTGAAAAAGAAACCAGTAGATAATAATAAAAAATGATTCTAAGCAATCTGAGAGTGTTTTGGTATAATGGCTAGTGCTGCTAAAGCTATTAGTGTAAGTTCAGAAAAAAATCAGAATGTGACACTATTAAAATTAAGTATTAGTTAAATAGCCTCAAAAAAGTAAATCCTCAAAAGTTGTGGTTTTTTTTTAATTTATTTTGTGTGTTTGTTTTTTAAGAGAAGTTTAGGATGTATTACAGGAAGCAATTAAAACAGAAAATCCATTTCTAAAAAGTCTTCCACTGAATAAAAGAGACATTGTTAGGCATAACTTCTGTATTTTCAGCAAATACTTTCACTTGCATAAGCAACCTTTAAACCTCTTTTCTGGTTTGTAAGGTTTGTAAGTGTCTTTTTCAGAATTAGTATTTTCAAAATAACATGAACAGGGTTATTTTTGCTAGAGTTAAATGGTGATTTCTGGTTTTATCTGCTCTATTAATAGATGGAATTTATTTTATTTTTTATACATATTTGGAAAAACAGCACTCTTTCTTTACCAGTTGGCAGAGTTTTTCGAATTCCTCCAGAAGAAGTTTTCCAACCTTCTGAAGTGTCCAACCTTCATTTCCAACCAATGAAGAGTTTTGTTCTTTCCTTCAAAAGTTTTATTCTTACCTGACAAGTTTTCCAAGTGGTAATTGTTCTGTTCTCAAACAACTTTCTTATAAATCAGTGATGAAATGTCTTTCAATTGAAAACTTAAACAAATTAAACCAGGTTGAAAAATAGGTGGGCTTCTGACAATAGATTTCAGAGTTCTTTCTGGCCTGTAAAATCTGTGGCTCAGGGAAGGGCATTTGGGAGTCTGGAACCTGATGTGCAAGCCATGGCTCTGTAGATTTCTGGTCACCTCTTCCTCCAATAGGACTTTGTATGTCTGATACAGCTAAGTTGAGTTTGTAAGTGAGTTGCTCTGTTTTAACAGACTAAAAAGTTTTATGTGGATTAGTGGATTTTTTTTTTTTGCATATCTAGTTCTGAATCAGAAGAAAAGCTCCTGTAGCACCATTACATTTCCATAGTAAAAGACTACTTTTAAAGTTTTCTAGGAATCAGTCCATAATTTCCCTCTTTGGATACTTTTATTATTTTAGCTTTGAGAAATGTGCTGGTACTTTACCTCATATGTAAGAAACACCTGACATAAAATGTTAACATAAAATTTTGCAATAATGACATAAACTGACTGATAGTAACAAGCATTAAGCAATCAGTGATGTTCTATTGCGTACCTGATATACTGGCTAACTTCAATTGTTGACTGATTTTCCATGAGGAAGCGTGCTATTAATCCATGCAGTGCCAAAGCCTGAAAACTCATGGGTGTAAAAGAACTAATGGTGATCATCTAATGGTTCTTGTTTACTTTGACTGAAGGCATTTCTAATCCTTCTTATACATAGATTCTATACTCCAGTACTGTCTTGTTTTCTGAGGTTTAAATATATATGTCCTTGTATTCTTTCATTTTGAATAGCATACCAAAGCCTTTGTGTTGTTGCTGGGAAAAGATGCAAGATAATTTTTTTTTTCCCTCAGAGATGAGCTGGAACCTAGTTGAAACATTCCAAGCCCATCTTGTTCACCTTGAAGCCTGATTGATGCATGGCTATTGGGAAAAATAGTGGTCAAAACTGAATAAATTTGGGGTTTCATTAGTTGTGAAATCCACTGAACTTGCTGTAATTCCCATTAAATTTTCTGACAGCAATATTGTTCAAAGACAAATCTAATCAATTCACTAATGTTTACTTCTGTTACGCAAATCTTATGTTTTCATGCTCTGCTCTACTTTCTTAACTTGAATTGATTTAAATTCACACATGCATAGTTAATTCAGGAGCCTCTGGTAATTTTTCCTTAAAAATTCTCTGATAATGATTTTAGATTAAGTGTGTCCCAACCTTTTGAATCATTCATAGGCAAATTCTGCCTTTGATACAGCCATCTGTGAATTCTGCCATGATTATCTTGAAACAATCTAGGTTTAACCTACTATTCTCATTTCCAGTTATTCTGAATATCTTGTGTGGTTGTTCAGAAATAGCCATACCACAGAGCTTACCTCTGACTATGGTGAATGTTTCGCTCTCTTCAGTTGTCAATAATCTGAGCATCTGCCAAATCAAGTCCATAATTTTTATTCTATCTGTCATAGATGAGTGCTTCTGAGCTTGCAATACCTTTTAAGGCAAACAAATTCAATACCAAGACTTGTGTAGTGCTTAACAATAAAATTATGAAACCTTGCCAATTCATCAAGCCTGTGATTCTGCAATCACGCTCCATGACCATAGTTGACGTATTTATCTCCAATCAGAATCTGAAGATCCACTGAGAATATCACAGTGAAAAATGGGCAATTGTATTAACTTGTCTATGTTCCTTGTTCAAGAAACAAAGTACTTCTCTATGTCCTTGTATGTACTATTGATTTCTCAAAACCAAACCAAAACAACAGAAAAAAACAGTCCTGCTGATAATAACTGGGCTGTTGGAAAGAGTATGTTTTGCCAAGTATTCACTGCAATTGACTTTTCAACACCTCCAATCTTGTCTCTAGTTCATTTTCATAATGGGAAATATAATTTTAATCCTGGTACAGTACGGACAAGCTTTTCATCTCGAGATTCAATGCTCTTAAATGCCTTGAAAACATACTTCTAAGAAGAGCAGGAATCAGCTCGACATAGCTTTGCCTGGCTGGCATCAATTTTCACCTATGATCTTTGGCGAACATAAGCAGTTTCTTTTGGAAGTGCTAATAAAGTAAGTGTATATGTAATATAAGAGAGGTGATTTATCATGTTCCTCAGTTGGATTCCTGAGATAAAATGTCTCTGCAGCAGGTGACAATGGATGCTAGGAAGGTGTCTGGTGTACTTGATATAAAAAACATTCAGCATTTTCTCATTTTGTTACAGCACTGTTTTTTCAAGAGTATTAGCTGACAGAAATTTCTGAGAAAGTCCAATTCTATTACACATCAGAGTTCTGGCCAGCTTTTCAAATACTGGAGTAGATATTAATGTTAGTATGTATCCAAAAAGCACCCAGATACTCTGAAATCACCCTGTAGTGAAAGGAAATTGATACATTGAAGTCCTATTATTTGGGACTCTTCCAAAATTATTTTTGTATCTCTAAGCCTGTTGTGAATAAGGAGCATTATGATATGTAGGATAAAGAGTTGATAAACAACACGTCTGTGTTCTAAGGATGGCACCATCGCTTTCGGAGTACCAGTATCCTGATAAAAATGTCTATATGTGACCAGAAGTCTGCATAACTTCATACCACCTTCAGACTCGGAATGGGAGATCAGTAACCATATTTGGTTTCTTGGTTGGTTGGTTTTGTTGTGTTCTCCTCCCCAACATTAACTTAAAACTAATTTCTCTGCTGGAGACTGGGAAAAGTTCGGGGAAAGTTGGTAGTATGCTTCAAAGATGAGGCAGTTGAGTTAAAGGTATTCAGTTATTCTAAAATTCCCTCCACCCCTCCTCCAGTCTGGCTATCAGCAGAGTGGTCAATGATTCATTACTGTTCGTGGATTGGTTGTTTTTTTTTTTCCATGATATAGTCATTAATTGAACAGTGACCAACCCAACCACCAGTGTTTGAAATAAAAACTTCTAACATGATCATCATTAACATAAACAAATAATCAAAGTTAACCAACCAAATCCTGCAACAGTACCTTTGTATTTACTAAAAAAATACCATCAAGGTGAAGGTTGTCTGTATTCAGTCTCAATAACAGTGCAAATTTTAATTCTTTCCATGCTGTTCTTTCATCTTTCTATGTCCATTCTCTGCCATAACCCTGTTGCTGCTGATCTGGTTTGACACCTCAACTACAAAGAGATTAAAACTGTCAGTGTGTCCAAGCTATGTATAAATACTACGTCAGTAGGTGTAACATTGAAGTTTTGATGTTTGTGTGGAGTGGCTACTATCAAAAAGTATTTTATCTTTTTCTAGTCTTCTCACAATTTAATTAGTCTTAGTAACATTTAGAAACATTTGCCTTTATTAACAGCCAGTGACATGTGCTGTGTGTCTTCTAGTCTGTTAAATTCTTCTTAATGTTTCATGTAATGTCCCTTAACTATGTTAACCAGCAGCCCCCAGGTAAGTCAGAAGCCTGCCTTTGCCAGGTAATATTCAGCACCTCTAAGAATTTGCAATAGCTAAATTGTGAGGTTTAAAATGAAAGGAAATTTTGCATACACCATAGATTGGGATGGCAGGCCCTATAACTAACCTTTGAACCTCGTGTACTAATGTTCACAAAACTTTCTTGAAAAATTTTGATAAACCTAATGCAAAAGTGCCTGCAGCACTGCCATTTATCTAGGAGTGATGAGATGACTCCTTTAACTGCAGTCGCATATTTGTAAGTGGCCAAACAGTACTGACCTGTCAGAAGTCACCAATCCATGCAATGTTAAAGATCGTGTGGCTGGTTCCTGAAACTACACTCACATCTGAGTCTTTAGCTTCTGTATATCATATTCTTCAACTTAGAACTTAATTAATGCTCTGCTGCTACGAACTGTAGTCTCTGTGCCAGGACTATTGCATATTTCCTTTCTGTAAGGAATGCTAAAGCACATACAGTAATTCTGTTAAAATTTCTGACAAAATTGCAGCCTTTTACAACTACTTTAAGGTTGTAGTTTGGTACAGTAATGAAAGAATGAAAATATTACATAAAATTATATCTCAAAAAGCAGGAGGTAAAATTTCAGGTATTATAAAATTATGTATTAGAACATTCACATACTTCTTCTTTTCCATGTGATAAAAAATTATGGTTAACGCCTAAGCAATCAGATTGTCTGGTTTTAAAACACTGATAGTTTTTGTTTGTTTTCATCTGTCATTCTTATGGTAATTGCTACAAGACTGAGACAGGCCAAATTCTGGCCACTTAAAATGTTTCCTTATAAGCCCTTATCTGAGCTGAAAGCAATTTGGATTCACTCTTTTTTTAATAACAGCAAGAAAAAGAAATCCCTTGGAAAGGGTACTGTGAAATTCTTTGGGAAGATTTCACTAATCATTTTGTGATTAAAAAGGGGGGTTTCAACTATACAAAATATCTGAAAAAATGGCCATCCTGAAGAAAATGTTTGAAATATTTCCTATATTTTGATTGTACCATATACTTACTAAAATAACTGTATTCTTTCATGCATAGCACCTAACACAATTGCAAAGTGCTCTGTATCACCTTTGGAGACTGCTGACAAGCAGCTGAAGCTTTTACAGTTAATGTCTAAAGTTTGAGAATGTTACTCACCTTCATGGGCTTGAGTTTTTAAAAGGCACATTTTCAATTCAGTCTAAAATCTTAATTAACTCCTGTTAAATTTCTATTTACTTGAGCTTTTAACAGCATGTGGTGATTTTAAGTGGAACTGGTGTAAGCTGTAGTTCTATATTGTGATGTACATAATGTAAGGTAAAATGCAGATAGGGTCTTTGTAAGGCTTTTTTGAAAGTGAGCGCTATTGCATTTAGTAATGTAATTCAGTTGTTCTAACTTGTAGTGTAAGCATTGGTAGACTTTGACTTCTACAAGCCAATGTAGTGAAAAACAGCAACAACTGATTAACTGAAAACCACCAAATAACATGAGAGAGAAATTTCTTATGGTTTTTTTTTAATTATTAATATTTGTATTTGTTCTCACAATTAAAAAAAAATTGAAGGAAGAGCCTGTTTTTGTCTTTTCTTGGCATACAAGTTTTTAATGAATGAAATGCATTCCTGGGCAAAAATGTCTACTAATCAAAAATATACCAATAGGCTACTACTAAATTTTAGTTTTAGCATTTGATAACATGGAAAGAAAGCAAATATCTACAGCTAACATAATGGAAAATTAATATCATTATTTTTACCCCTTGGGTTTTCTGCTAGAGTTTCTGAAAGATGAGACATTAAGCTCGAATTTTAAATTTAGTAATCTGGTAAATTCTGATGAGAAGTTATAGTATTATAGCTTTACTGTTCTAAGGTACTTGATAATTTTGTTTATTTTCAAATTTATTTCCTTCCTAAATACTTGATAACTTGATGCTCAATTTTCAAAATAATTCATACTTGGTTTTCTATGTAGTTTAAACTCAGTGTTATTAATAGAGGGTGTGCAAGTAGCCAGTTAAATGTGGAAAACATACTTATAGTTAAATAATATTTTCATTATGTTATTATTTGTCACATCCTATTGTATTATTGCATAGTGATTGTACTATATTATTATACAAGAAGTGCTATATGTTTCCTTCTTTTTTCCCATGATTTTTTTCTTAATACAGTCACTTAAATGTATTTAATAGGAGGATGGAGTTCATGCGCAATACATTTTTGTAAATATATTCATTTTTCTGCTGCATTAAGAACAGAATAAAAATTAAAGTAACAGAAATAATAGAGTAATAATACAGAAATAATAGAGAAATAAAACTAATAAAGAAATAAGAGTATTAAAAAAATGTAAAATTAAACATAAGAAACATGGACCTACTGATCTCTGATTGCATCAGACTGTCTAAAAAATTATAGTTAAAATTTAGAGGTAACATTCTGTCCAGAAGTCACTAATCCCCTTCTCCATGAGGATAGAATGTATGTGTCAAATTTTAATAGTGTTGTTTGACTGCAGGAACACTGCTCACTTGCAGCGTACCAAAGGAACCATCTGAAATAACAAAAATAGCCTTTAAGAATTCATATTGCAGGCTCTTAATCAGACTTTAGGTGTATTTGAAACAGAAATCCACATAATTTTCTTGTCAAAGTCCTCATTAAAACGAAGATCATAAGTTACACATGAAAGATAGATTTTCACCATTTGAGAATGAAAAGATGATGTTGGAGTCTGCATGTAAATTATGTTATTTGCATTTGCCTTTATGACAAGGACATTGAAATAATACATGTATAAAAAATACATTCATTGTTCAGAATCTTTTATTTTGTTGTGATCTAAACCAAGTATCCTTCTAATGTTCTGCACTTAACTCACTATTCCCAAATAATTTTGTACCATCCCCCTGCACATTTGTTTCTATCCCAGTCCTTCAGAGAAGCCATTTCCTCTAGCAGGGAAGAGAAATAGCATCGACATGTACCTGTTGAATTAAAGTTGAATAAGGAAATGGTTAGCCCTTAGGATCAGAGAAATTACTGCCCAACAGGCTGCATTTCCTGTCCTTCCTTTGACCCATTTTCACACCTTTGAGACTTGTTTTCTCAAATGATGTATCGCATGTGATTAAGAAAGGGTTGTGACTCCACTTGTTGTATATGCAAATAAAATTAAAAGTTTAAGCATGTTTAAACCCATTAAAGTATGAGTAGAATATCTTTGGGGATGTTTGAAAGATGTTTGACTTTGTTATCAAATCGATTATAAAATAGGTATATTTATTTGCCAGCAATGGAGTGAATATATTTATAAAATATCTGGTATAACTTACATGGCCTTCATCTTTAGAAGAAGGAGAAAAGCAAAAATGAAATGACTGATCAGACATGCAGCTATCTGTGCACAATGCAGGACTGATTTAGAGTTGTTTCTAAACAAGTATCTAATAATTGCAAAATTATGTGTATATGTTGTATCCAGGTTCTAGTGGGCATTCAAATCAGAGCAGGGAGTTTGCATGGTGTATTTAAGAGGTCATTGGTGTCAACCAACAACTGGCAAATTTTAAACTTCATCTGTTTGAAGTTTCAGCAATAGTACATAAAAAAATATTATAAAGATCTTTGATCATGGAAATAATATTTAAAAGCTTTATCAAACAGTTACGTTGCAGATACTGATTATGTATGCCATTGCTTAACCATTTGAGGTCTACAGAAAAAGCTTTAGGAAAACTTTCATGAGTCATATCAGAAAAAGTGTCTGGTATTAGATATTTCAGGTAAGTATCATAGATTCAATTTTTGAGCAATTATTTATAAAAAATAAAAGGGATTAAAATAATTACTGGTGTTTTTGTCCTTGTAGGTTTTGTAGGATGTTACACAGCTTTGCTTGTCAAGCTCTTAGGGAAGGCAATCTTTACTTCATCAAAGCTTGATACATGACTGACTATATTTTTAACAACATAACTTGCTCTCTGAAAAACACGAAAGAAGTCTGGATATCTGGGTAAATGGAAGAAATGTTATGACATTTTCTGTGTGTTATAACAGTTTAATTAGGGGAATCGACAAGGAAGTACTTAATGTTTTTTCTTTTCCCCATGGTTTCCATTTTAATTATTCATTATTGAAATTCTTTTAAACAGTTTTGGAAATAAGCTGTAAAAATTACAAATATATAATTGTTGATAAATGTTCTACATGCAGTAATGAAACATACACAGGTGTCTGCTTAAGACTAGTTTCTTCTGTGTTGTCTGATCCTGGAGGTACCTTTCTAATGCTAGCCTTCGTGCCACTGATCACACCTTGAGCTCAGCAGCTCAGCCAGTTTTGAGCTGACCTCACTATCCAGTTATTTATCCCATGCTTCATCAGTTTGTCTATGAGGATGTTATGTGTTCAGAATGTTCTGAATGTTTAAATGTAATGGATTTATGTGCATAAATCCATGCTGACTACTCCAAATCACCTTCTTGTCCTTCATATGTTTGGAAATGGGTTCCAGGATTATTTGTCCCATCATCTTCACAGAGATCAAGGTGAGGCTGACTGACCTGTACTTTCCTGGATCCTCCTTCTGACCCTTCTTGAAGGTAGGGGTGACATTTGCTTTCCTCCAGTCCTTGGGCACCTTTCCTGATCACCTCATTCTTTCCAAGATGATCAAGAGTGGCCTCTCAGTGACACTGGCCAGCTCCCTTCGCACTCGTGGGAGCATCCCATCAGGCCCCATGGACTTGTGTATGTCCAGTCTGGTTAAATGTTCCCTTACCTGCTCTTCCCCCACCAAGGATAGGTCTTCCTTGATCCATACTTTTCTGGTGTCAGGTGCCTCAGAATCCTGAGGGTGAATCTTCTCAGGTGAAGAAGTCACTAAGTATCTCAGACTTTTCCATATCTTTCAACACCAGGTCCCCTGTCCCATTCAGTAGTGGGCCCACATTTTCCATGGCCTTCATTTTGCTACTCATGAACCTGTAAAAGCCCTTTTTGTTGCTCTTCATGTCCCTTGCCAGATTCAACTCCAAGTGGACTTTGGGTTTCCTAACTCCATCCCTACACACTCAGACAGTGTCTGTTTTTCTCACACGTCATCTGAGGGATCTCTTGAACCCCTCTTGTCTCTAGGACTGTATCTCATGGAATTCTTCCCCAACCTGTTTTTCCAAGTATGAGATTATTTCTTTTCCATCCATTTTTCACTCAGAGGTTTTTATGCATCTTCTGAAGCTGTTTCTTTTGCATAAAAAAGATTCTTCCAAAATTTACAAAGCTACAATAATATCCTTCCCTTCAATTCTTGCTTCCTTTTAAAATCTGCCAATATTTTGATACATTCAGGTGACTCCTGTGCAATGTTGGTTAGTGTTTTCTAGTGCTGTCTTTTTCTGTCCACCAAGAATTTTCTTGCTACTTTTTGGACAATAAATGGAAGAAGCAAAAGAACCTTTTGAGTTTATTATGTACCACTAGGGTAAAGGGAAAAAGAATAGTTAGAAGGACAAGTTTAATGGAATACATTCTTATGTCTACAACAGTAGGTAATCAAAGTACCTACATTACAGGCAATTCACTATAGCATGAATCCATGAACCTGTAAAGAGGTAAGGAAAACCTGCATAATTTTAGTACACATTACTTTTCCAGTGAAATGGTACACTCTTTGTCTTAATACAGTATAATTACAAAATATTGAAGGGTTGATAATGGAAGATAATGGATAGAGATTAAAATGTTGCTGCTTGAATCTAGTCAGTTACAGTAACTGACCCCACACACTAACTTATTTATTTAACTTGATAGTCCTTCTATGTGTAATTTATTTTTTTCCAAAGCAACTGCTAATCATTTCTGTAAAGTCATCCTGCAATTTTAATTTTTTGTTTATGTATTCTTAAGGGTTAACCGAAGACATAATTACTCCAGCCAATGACAAATTATTTCGTATCCACTTAAGCACTGCAAGCTTTTTGGGCGTGCTTTCACTGATACATGCAGGCTGTTTTCTCTTCTGAGTATAGAAATGCCTAATTAGGTTACCTGCTGTTTATACTTATTAAGTTTTTGGACTTGTCTACATGATTCAATGTACTGATGTACTGCTGATCCCTGAGCTAGCTCCAGGGTGCTGGCACATCTACAGGGTTCAGTATGGTGCCCTGCAGAGATACCAACTCCAGTTCTAACCTAGTATAATCGTGTCTTCAGGAGGCAGAGACCAAACTAATAAGTCCCTCTGAGGAACACTTTTCTGATTCAAGTTGTAAAGCTAGCTTGGAGAATGCTAGTTTGAAGTCAAGAGCAAAAAAGCGATGAGTTATTGACTAGGCTGGCAGATGGTGTTCAGTAGTCATTTTCTTAGCAGTTTAGTTAATCCACTTTGTATTTCTTATAAGGAGTTGAAATCAGCAAAACTATCAATCTTGACATTTAACTCCGATTATGAATAACTGGGCTGCAAACTTACTATAAACATGGAAATACTTGAAATGAAACATGAGACACCTCGTTCTTCTGGACTGGCCACAGCTTTATCAATGACAAAGAGGAGAAAGTATGAACTCATAGAGTAAAGGGGTCTGTAGTGTCTGTGAAGGGAAAAGATGCAATCTAAATTCCAGTGAGTATGCCACGGTAATCAAGGAAAAAACAGATTTTATTGATACCCACCAGAACTGAATTTTTTTCCAATCTAGAGAAAGAAATAGGTGAAAAAATGTGTCTTGTTACCCTCTGGCATTTATTATGGAGGTTAGTATTTTTCTGGAGTATTGTAAAATAGAAGATGTTGTATCGTAGGTGGAAGGAGTCCATCTTTAATCATAGAAAGCAGAAGCTATTTGGTTCAGCAGTACAAGTACTAATACATATTATGCTTAAGCTAAGAGGCCTTTTATAGTATAGTATTGTGACATTGCTTAAAAATAAGTTATTTGATTTGTTCCCTCTCTGTTTCTGGAGTGAATACCTGGAGTTCACAATTAGATTAGAGGAGGGAGCAGGAGGAAGGGAAGGATAAGCAGGGAAATATAGGGGAGACCAGACAGAAACAGTCAAAAGCAGAATATGTTTGTGGTTTTGTTTTTTTTTTAACAGAAGTTACTGACTTTTTATGTAGTTTATTATACATTCAGAAAAAAATATTGTCCAGAATGTGAAAAATTAACCTAACATGAATATGTTTTATTAAAGAAAATCTAGAGATTAAAAAAAATTTCTGAGATTAGATACTTTCAAAACTTATGAAGGAGTCCCCCTCTTTAACCTGAAGAGTCTTGGTTAGGTTGTTTTTTTTTTGGAGGTTCTCCTTAATCATCTCATTTGCAGATGTAACTGAACTACAATAGTCATTATGTAAAAGTGTCATGGTTTAGGCCCAGTCAGCAACCAAGCACCACACAGCCGCTCGCTCACCCTCCCCACCACCCCCAGTGGGATGGGAGAGAGAATAGGAAGAGCAAAAATAAGAAAATTTGTGGGTTGAGATAAGAACAGTTTAATAATTCGGAAAAAGAAAAAAAAATTGTAATGAAAAGGAAAATTACAAAAGAGACAGAGACAAACAAAACCTAGGGGAAAAAAAAGAAAAAAACAAGTGATGCAACCGCTTACCACCTGCCAACCGCTGCCCAGCCAGTCCCCAAGCAGCAATCGCTACTCCCCGGCCAACTCCCCCCAGTTTATATACTGAGCATGACGTCATATGGTATGGAATAGCCCTTTGGCCAGTTTGGCTGTGCCTCCTCCCAGCTTCCTGTGCACCTGGCAGAGCATGGGAAGCTGCAAAGTCCTTGATTAGTGTAAACATTACTTAGCAACAACTAAAACATCAGTGTGTTATCAACATTATTCTCATATTAAATCCAAAACACAGCACTGTACCAGCTACTAGGAGGAAAATTAACTTTATCCCAGCCGAAATCAGGACAAAAAGGAGACTTATTTATGCGCTTTCTGGATTCACATATGCAGACCTCACTTTTATTCCAGACTCAGCTGTCTATATTTCAATATTGAATGCCTTTGACAAAAGTCAAAGACAAAAGGTCTGTGGAAACAAATCCAAGAGAATAAAACTAGGAATAAAATTCAAGAGTCCTTAAATGCCATTGCAGTTATGAATGGAGAATATATTCACAAAGGAAACCTTGAATCTTTGAAATTGCTCTAGTACTCCCCTTACTGTATCTTCCCTGTTTATATTTCCCATATTAATTATCTTCTGGGAACTATCAAATTGAAATCTTTTAAGAAAGAGTCTGCACCATCACATCATAATAATGTAGGAAACAAAGAAAAATCCTTTACATGTTTTAGTAATTTTTCAATTTTTCTCCACAAAATCTGTCCTTAAAATAACACTACCCTTAGTTATCTGAAATTTATTTCTATTTTCCCCACTGTTTATTTCTTGGTCTTTCCATTGTTGCTTATGGCTAGTAAAAGGTCTAACAACTTATTAAAAGAAGTATATTTGGATTCAGCTTGTGATTGAAGTGATATCATGATATAATTTTTGTATCATTGTTTTATGGATAAAAGCAAGATGAAAATTATTTTGTGAACTTGTTTCTGTTACTTGAAATAGGAAAAGAAGGAAGAGTTTTGGAAGAAGGATGAAAGTAGCTAATGCCATTATTGTCTTGGTCTACTAAGATTTCTTGTTTCCTAAAAGTTTTTATACAGCATTCAAAACAGATTGAGAAAAGATCTTCTTCAATATGCCAGGCTGTTTGCTTACTTTGAATACTCATAACCTATTACTTTTGGAAATTGTATTAAATATAGTAATTTTTTTTTAATCTTCTTGTTCTTTCTAATAATCTCTAATCTGCACCCCCACCCCCATTTTATCTCTCAACAGGCCCAAGTGAAAAACCTGCTATTAAAAAGAGTTGATTGTAGCTGACTGCTAGAGAAAAACCTGGTAGAGCAATTTGCCTGAATGGGGTTAGTATTAGGAATGACAAGAGAAATATTACTGGTATTTATCCTGACCAATACCTGGTTGTTGCCCAATGAATGAACTGTGAAATGAATTAAATAGTGATTTAAACTCACAGTTTCCATTCTTTGTTCACAGTAGCAATCTCATAACAGCTAGGTGGTTAGGTAAAAACCTGGACCCCAGAATGGATTCTTAACTTCCTTTAAGATGGTCAGAATTTGACCTTTTTTTTTCAATAACGTAGAATTTTTGTGTCAATTGTGGTGCTTCTAGCTTTTCCCTCCTTCCTTACTCCATGTACATATCCTTTTAGTCCATGAAATAGCTATGAAAACATTGTTTGGGTATAGATCTAGATGTAAAATATGTATGTAATACATACACATCTGCAGACAAATACTGTTGTTTATGGAAAGTATATTACATAAAATTTTAAAAGATGTGTGAAAAGGTTCCCATACAATTTACAGATGTTTAGTTTCCCCACATGTTCTGAAATACTGGATCACTGTGGTTTTAGACAGAACAATTTTTCAGTAAACCTTTTACACATTTTTCAGTATGTTTGCCCATTTTTCAGTTAAGAAGGTGCTTATTTACTATTATTTTTTCAATAGTGTATTTTAGTGACTCCTGTTATCTCCCTTCTCTTGAGTGCACTGAAGATACTCATGTTCAGTAGCTAATGCAGAAAAATGTAAGATCTAGTTAGGACCAAGTTTTGGGTTTAATTCTATTGAATAAGGCAAACTTTTTTCTACTTATCCTATAAGAGGCTACTCATATTAAAATTAGAACCAGAAATATGTGCCTCAGGTTTTCTGAAATTTATCTGGAAGTTACATTAATAATAGGATTGCAGCAAGTAGTTACTTTGTGTCTCAGGCCCAAATCATATGAGAGATGATACTAATAATTTACATCATTTAAAAATTATTCTAAGTGTGTATGTGAAAGTGATGTTTTCGTATAGTAGGGATGAGTGGGTGTCAACATGGAGAAGTGCAAATAGCATATTATGTCTGTCTCACAGTTGAATGAATGGTTAAAAAGTCATGTCTAGTAGGAAATTGTCTCTATAGTTATACACATCTTTTAAGGAAGAGTTTTTAAAATTAAGAATAAAACCCCATAATGGAGATAAGCTATTCTTCTGTAATTCAAACAATATACTAGTTTTAAACATATGTTATGAACTACACAAACCTTGTAGCTGCAGTCTCATATGAGGTCAAATCTAGCTGTTGCATGGAGGACTGGGGATGAAATGAGCCACAGAAAAGCTGCAGTTGTCATATGACTCAACCACAGCAGCCAGTATTAATGGAGAGAGATAAAATGATGTACCAATTGTCAGCATATATCCGTAACCAAAAGTGGTGAATGTTTAAATATTTCCTAAACTATTCCTTCTGTTTGCTAACATAACTTTTCAATATTTCTTGGGTTAAGTTTCTGTTAGAATTTTTTCTTCAACCAAAGATGCCTGTCTGTGTTTCTCCCTCCGTGGCCTTTTCCTCCATGCACGATTTTCCTCCAGTGTTATGGGGAGCGTACAGGTCAAGTCACTGATATTTTCCCACTAAAATGGAAAATGATGCTGTCTACAGTACAGTATCTTGACATAGATGCATTAACGCAAGAAGGACTGGAATACTGAAAGATTGAATTTCTGGCCTATAAGAATACACACAAACACATTTGCATAAAGAAAATATTGTGTGAATAGTAATACCAATAGTAGAAATTGATGATGCATAGTTCTGTGCAGGAAGATGTGTCAAATATCTTGCTAAAAAAAAATGCTTGCATTTCAGCATGTTGATGTGATGGTGAGTGTTTGTATTATTAAATGTCTTATACTTTGTATTATGTAGTTTTAATTATTGGTATATGAGACATTGAAGCCAGGAAAAAGGCAAAACAGATGCATATCTATGAGATTATACTGCAGTATAATCTTGAGTCTTGAACTCAAAGGTAAAAATATAATGCTTAACATTTTAGAAAATTTTCAGATAGGCCCCTTTATAAATTGTTCTCTGTGTGTTTAAATTATTAATATTCTGAATTTGGATGAGACAGCTGTTGTTGTAACTCACTCAGCTCCTTTCAGTATGGTTATGTCAGGAAAAGTCTTCTGCCTTAATTCTGAGCCCCACCCATAATTTTCTGTTCATGTCAGATTTGATGGAAAATTAAATTATTTTGGTCTATTCATGGAAGAAAGTACATTAACTTGGTAGAATTTACTCACATGATTAAGTCTTCTATTGTGTCTTAGGGCATTGATTGACTAGCTGAAGTCAATTGGCCTACCGGTGATGATAACGTAAGCTTTTTAACTTGAGGCTTTCATGGATATTAGAATAGCTACAACTCAAAAAGGTAGTTCATAGTTGGTGTGTTTCTCAGTGTTTTCTATCTTTTCATATTTGAGTCAGATTTTTACAAATGTGTACAATAGTTTGAGATCTCTGTTCTCTTTGATTATTCAATAGGATTAAGTATGTTGTTTGAGTCTGCCCATATGAACTCAACTTTCAAAAACCATCATAAATTTTACATAGTGACTATTCCATAGTAAAGATAGTTTTTATTTTTAGTGTTTAGCTTTTTCAGACTTATTAAAATAATCACTATTTTGAAAATAAGCTTCTGGGGGTTTATGAAAATGTCATATAGGTTGACACACTATTGAGTTGGAGACTAGACTAATTTGAAAAAGCCTCTTCATGCCTGAAAGCTTTCAGCTAGTATAGATCTTTCTTGAAGAATTCACACTGTTTGAAACAAATGCACTGAGTTTAAGGTTACAGCTGTGTTCCAAGGTCTTCCTTGCAGAATGCTTGGAAAATTAGCAGCATTCATTCACCTGGAAAATGCGGTCATTTTATGTAACTGAAACACCAACGTTGATTCTTACTAAAATGGCCAAGAGGTTAGAGTGAAGTAAAGCCAATCCAATATCAATTTATGTTTAATAAGTTCGTATAAATATTTTATAATGTCATATCTGAAAAATGACACAATTTTTCCTGAACAATGTATTTGGAATATAAAATCTGTTTGGTTACAGGACTATTAGACTGTATGGAAGCAAACATCAGTATAACATACTCTCTTTGTGGCCTGCTTCCTCATCTGTAAACTGGAGATGCTAATCCTTCTTTCTCTCTTATGCGCCTCAGTTCCTTAGACTATCTAGGATCGCCTCTTGCCGTGCAAACATCCTGATTTTTCTGTGACTATAGTATAACTTGCATACTATAAAATACGTGGTTTATAGTGTTTTAACACTATAAAATACTATAAAATAAGTGTTTTATTAGAAAATATGTAATTAATAACATTTAATATGATTTGTGTATCTTACCTGTGTTATCAAAACTACACTTTTATTAGAGAAATTGTCACGAAAGTAAAAGACTACTTGAAAATAAGAATGTCTTGATGGGGTAGTGGTGTTGCCATGAAAGTCCCCCAAAATATTAGAATTGCAGAATTCTCATGTAAGAATAGCAGCCTTAAAATGCCTATTCCTGAGATTTACATCTGAAAAAAAGTAATTAAGGAGTTTCCCTTAGTTTCTTTTTTTTTCCCTGGACATGAGTTTGATTTTGAGTCGTAGATCTGTTTGTTGGTGTGGTGAAATAATTAACTTGGAGTATCAGAAGCCACTGGATATGGGAAAATAAAATGAGTACTCTTCCTAGAAAAAAAAAGAAAACAAAACTTTGTTTTCAGTAGGAGTTTTGCTGAGTGTTAGTGACCAGATACTGTAGCCATTTTTTATATTTTGTTAATGTGCTGCTAATAATCTGTCCAGCTGACTGATGCCTTAGTCACTTGTTATTTTCTTTGGAAATGTGGAAGTTCACTTATTTCTAGAATGGTACTTTTTTTTTTTTCTTTTTCTGTCTCACCCTGCCCTGGCTCTGACACCTTAACTCTTAGAACAGGATACCTCTGTCAGTTTCACTAATTGTGTATATGAACCTTTTAAAAAAAAAGGTTCTTTTTATAAATCTTAAATTAACATCAGTTCCATAGCATGCCATTTTTTTCCTGCTCCCATGCAGGTTCTTACAAGCATTTGTCAAAAAAAGCAATTTTCTTCCAACACTGTAAGAAAGATGTCAGCTAGTTTGAATGGTAATCATTTTATTGCTTTTTGTTTTACTTTTGAAGAAGGAAAATGCTTTTCCAAATTGCTGACTTCAAAGTACAGCTTGACTTGTACAATGAATTTAACTGTACTATGGAAAAAAAAAATATATGTTTCATCTGAAAGATTAATTTTCACTCACAGATTTGTGGTTTAACCAGGCTTCCAGCCAAACAATTATTTTAGGTTTATATGTTTTATATGTCCATAGTCTCCAAAGAGATGTCATTAAAGTTGGGTAATTGTTAGTCTTTTGAAAAGGACATGTAGTTATAAATAAATGCTTTAGCATTAATTTTTGAGGAACAAGCTAGGGGACTTATTTGTGTGGATTTCATTAATGGGATTTGCACAATGAAAAATCCATGTGCTTTACATTGTAAATAACTTTTTTCGTGTTTGCCATTTAATTTGTAGTTTTGCTCCCTACTATGAGCTAGATAATGCAAAACTCTTGGAAGAAGATAATATTCCCTATTTTATGTGGTGCATACATTGCAAATCCAGGGTCATATTGCAATGTCACAGGTCAAGAAAACATTAAGCTGGGAGCTGTGGGGGAGCAAACAGCAAACAAACAAACAAAAATTGTGTTCTTTGTTGTCGGAACAGATGGTGCTTCCACAAATTTTGGCCATAATACGGAAGGTCCTACTGAAACAGCATGCCCTTGGCTTGTAGCCCTTGATTGTTTTCCCTGGTGGTTGTACCAGGCATCCAAGGTTACATTCAAGAACAGCTGTTTTGCACAGATTGTAGCAAATCTGATGTCTGTCTTTCAGTTCCAGGAGAAATCCTGTAAGTGCTGTTGAGAAGTTAGGCTGCTCCAGAAGTGTCATAAGCAAAACATACTGTGTGGTCCAGGACACATCACCATGAATTAAACGTTATTATTAGTTGATTGTTTAACCACCTTTCACTGCTTCTGTCATTTTAAGTAGAGGTGCTGTTCTATTAAAATTCTCTCAGGAGTTCAAATGTAGATCATTTAAGATTTAGTGTTTGTTCTTGAAGTTAATCTCTATAGATTATTTCCTATTAAAGGAAAAACTAGAAGTAGAAATGCCTCCATCGGGTAATTGTGCCAGTGCAGAGCATTCAAAATCATCACTAACGTTGTTGATCTTCCTGTTCAGTTCTTGTTTCTCATTTCATTCAGAAATGAAACTGAGAAGAGTTTTGAACATGAAAAAAGTGTGACAAAACTGTAGCAACATGAAACACATAGATGTGTTTAATGAAATTTAGTATGAGACCACTCAACTCATTTTCACTTAAGGCAGATTTGTGTGAGAATCTTAACATAAAACAGGATACCGACTGTGTAAGATTTTACTTTACAGTCCTCTTCAGTTAAAATTGTGGTGTTGCATGTGCATAAAAATAACTTTGAGTGATATGGCTGTAAGTACATGTTTTAGAACAGCCATTAAATTGTATCTATTCTAGAACATATATATCTAACACAAGTTTTGGGAAAAACAAGTTAGTGTAATATGTCCACTTGTATATGCCAATATGTTCTAATTTGCAGCTGATATTATTTTTCATACTGCATTTTACAGTTAGTTATCAACTATCCTCACCAAGTTCTCTCAGTTATAGATAACAACTTTTGAAATGTTGTGACTGAAGTATGAACCTTAGTGCTATATAAATAGTACTTCATTCTAACTAATTCTGAAATATCTTTATTCTGAAAATGGCTGTTCTTGCAACTCCGAGTTCTGTTTTGCTTTTCTCTCAGCATTCTAGGGGGTGTGGTTTTTAAAGACCACTATCTGTCATACTTATTGAGGATTTTCTCTGTCTCAAAAAATCACATTTAAGTGAGAGGAAATCGCATCAATCATTTTATCAGATAAGAGCAGTGTGAAAACTGTTGTACGTGCTTCCTCCACAGGCAAGCTTACAGTTTGGTTGTGTATAGAAGTTCCCTACTTTAATTCATCTTACCAGATCCACATTATATTATCTCTGGGAGAGTTTGCAAGGCCATTCAATTACTGTGTCCCTTCTATTAGTTGTTCTGCCACTAAGATTTGAAAGTAGTTTCTGCTTTATAGCTGTTATAGGCTATGCACATCTGGACAGTTCCTGCTTTGTTTCCAATATTCCTTGGTTTTCTAAAGCAAAGTGACTTAATAACTATTAAAACTATATTTGTATTTCTAAAATAAGTACTGTCTGCAGGATAGGACATATTAGTGGATATTTGAAAATATGATATATCTCATGGCATACATTAAATATGATTATTGTCCTTTCTTGCAACTCTTGAATTACTAAGCAGTTTATGAATGGTGTTGGATCTTTATGCAGGATGCTTTAGAAAGGAGATGAAGCTCTTCAGGATGAAGAATAGAGAAGTGAAAAAGCAAATGAAAAGGGAGATTCAAGATAATTATTATAAGTTATAACTTGCACCTGCTTCCTTTTTTGTTTCTCCTATTTCTCTGCTGTATCTCTCTGTTACTTTAATTCTGTTAAAGAGCTTGTGAAACTTTTTAGAGTTAATGATTTCTTTCATTTCTCAGATCTTCATGTTTTGTTAAAGCAGTATGAAGATGTTTTTTGTTTCCTTTATGATAGTTTATCAACTGAATATACCTAAGGCCAAATTGTATTTTTAAAATAATCAGTTCAGTATACTGATTGAGTCATATTCATGATCATCAGAGCAATATGTTTTTTATTGAATGAAACTTGTTCAAAGGTATGCCATTTTTCCATTTTTAAAATAATTTATGATTCTCCTAGCAAAGTTATCCATTTGCAGTCTGGTCTTATCTCATGCAGTTGTTAGTGGAATAACTGAGTCTCAGAAAACATGGTGAAGAAACATAAAAGATGGTGAAAAGGCGACACAGCAAAACATAGACCTGCCTAAATCTAAGTCAAACACTGGCTAGTCAAACACTGGCTAGTCATACCCTGGCTGCACTGTGGTGGGTAGAGAAGTTAATACGCAAAAGAACCTTATTGCCTTGTAGCTAAAACATGTTTTAAAATATCTGGTTGAGTATTTAAGTGTGTTCAGTTTTGTATCCAAAGACCCATTTTAGCCATCTTGTGACTACTTAGTTTCCATAGTCAGTAGATCTTGTGTACTGCTATTTCATTGGAATACTTTTGAAAAATTCTAAAGCCATTAAAAAAAACCAAAACCAAAAACAACCAAAACCCTAGAAAGGACCCCAAACAATATTCCTTCCTCACAAGATCACACCATTCCTGCCTAACACACATACATCAACACATACATGTCTAACCTATTCAGAAAGACCTCTAATGATGGTGGTTCCACAGGCTGCTGAAGAACTTAAGAGTTCATGATGATAGGGGTTTAGTATTTTTTTCCAAGTATCTAACCACATCAGTAAATAATTCTCAAATTATCAAAGAAAGAAAGGTCACGGAGTAAGAAATATTGCATCTGTTGTTAATTTCCGAGAATAAATGGAATGTATGCTGTAGTCTGAGCCTTAAAAAAAAAGTGAAAGTGATCCTCCTGAAAATGGGAAGTGGCTGGAAGGTACTATCACCTGCTCAATCTCCTAGTCATTGCTAACACTCTATGCCAGGAAGCATTTATGTTGCTTATAACCTGTTTTTTTAGAACTGTCTTGTTTTGTTGTTAGGTGCCTCCATAGTTGTGAGAGATTTTGATCATCTTCCATGTAAAGAAAATCTTCCCATTCTGTGGTTGACGTGGAAGATTTTCTGGTTCATCTGTTCCTGGTGGTTCTGTGCTAAGACAGTTTTATGAAAATTAATTAGCAGGGTAGCACTTTCTTAATTTATTTTAATCTGGATCTGGTTTGGTGACATAGTTTGTCATATTTTACTAAGAAAACTGAACAAGTCTGTTACCTGAGCAAAATTAGATAGGTAGGGACAGGCTTGATGAATAAATTTCTTAATTTTGTGCTGACCATTATTGTTATTTTAAAGACTTGGTATATAAAATAGTATGCAGAAGTCTAAAGCAAATCAGAAGTGTAATAATTTGGCATGCTTTCTCAGTTACACTTGTTTGTCTACTGAACAAGTCTAAAGAATAAACTAATGCAAACCCTATTTTCTCTCAGTCTTGGAGGTAATCCATTAAACTCATAAACAGAACAAAGTTAAGATTTTGCAGTGCAAAGTTTGACTTGCACTTCAACAAAATAAAAAAATGCAGGTTAAGTTTTATAAAGATTATTCCACAATATGTTAAAAATATAAAATTAAATTCATAATTACAGTTTCTATGCAATTTGATGTATTTGCAGATTTGAAAATTGTATTCCACTTTTCCTTGAATGTTCTAGTTGACTTTCTTTTATATATTATATTTTATTCTCTTATCCCACCCATGAAACAGAATTGCTCAATTGCTATTTGCTCAATCTCTAATTTTTTATAGTTTTTTACAAAGTTGTAGTTTTTTCTGGTTCTGACAGGATGAACTGAATAGCACGTATCTATGTTTCCCTGTGATATTTTGAAAAATCTGAGGCATGAGGAAGTAGCATCTAGAATCTTTGTGTTTAGAAAGACTTGGAAAAGAAAAGGAATGGATGAGCTTTCAGCAAAATCAGGGACCTCAGGTCCAGCCTGGGCTGTGACTAGGGCTCACCTTCGCCACTGTGCTTCCCACAGTGGGGAGCACTCCTTGGCAGCAGTGTCTCCCTAAGCTGGCTTCAAGCTCCCTTTAAGCAGACAGGGTGAGGAGCATGCTGGGACAGGCTAGCTTGCATAGCCTCACTAATCCGTACAATTATAGGTATAGATTCCACCTGGGGAAAAAACAAATATCACAAATCCTTTTTTGTCAAATGTTGCATTATAAAGTGTAATTCATGTATGTACTTTTTCTTCAGTCATGAAGCAAAATCCTAATATTGTATATTTTTTACACAATGTTGTCTATTCTTTTCTGTTTGAGGCTGTCAGTGAAGAAGAAATTGGTACTTTAGAAAGATACTGATACCTGTTTTAAGAAACATGGTATTAGGAACAAAATAATTGAGTGTTCCTTAGGGGGTGGTATTGCTAGAGAAATGCAGTGTGGCGATTTTTGATAACTTACTTACATTCAATTTAAAAATTAAATAGCTCCTTAAATATGTCTATACTATAGAGGAGGTAATAATACTGGACAATGCCTGAGGAATTGTTTAGTATGTTCAGCAATCAGCTTAATCTATTAGTAGGAACAATGTCTGCATAATGAACTGTTCAGTTAGGAAAAAATACTTTTTTCCTAATAATAAAATAAAAACATTTTTATTTTATTTAATATGTTGTCTTATAATGTCTAAAAGTCATTTATGTTTTGCTTTATTAAAATCAGGTGTTATAAGACAGAAACAGCTCTTACTTGTTTGATTACAAATAGCAGCAATTCTATCATATACAGAAGTCTTAAAATGCAATGCTTGTCTTAAGATTTAATTTGTTTTTATAGCACTAAAACCACACATAGACTAAGTGATAAGAAAGTTTAAAAAAATCATATATGGATTAGAAAAATGTGTGAAAGTGCTTTGGCTAGTGAGGATGGGCAGACTGACAAGGAAGCTATATTCAACTAAAATGGAAAAGGCTAGGAAAAATAAATTGGGAATGGAATATAGAGGAATTGAGTCTTATTTTTTTAGGTAGAAAAAGGAAGATGCTTACTCTCTCTTTATTTTGCTAAAGATTATTGTTATTAACTGAATACAGAGTAACTAGCTGGCACATTTTTTCTACTAGTCATTACTGGAATCAGGAGTGCTGTTGGCTGATTATAATTGCAAGCATTTTATTAAACCAAGTGAAGCGCAGAGATGCAAAAGCATTCTTTAAGATACATCCTGGGAGTAATCACACGCACACAAAACCACACACACAAAACCACACACACACACACACAAAGTTGTTGTGGCTAGATTTTGTTTCTGTTTTATTATTCCTTAAGTTCCTTTGTGAATAAAAATAAATAAATCCAGGACAGGTATTTAATCTGTTTATGGCTGTGATGGATTATTAGCAACAGTAGTAAAATTCATCTTCATGCAGGAGATCATCACCAGGCTATGAACAACTTAAGAGATAACTTAGTGCCCTAATCTCTCTGTTGAAGTTAATGCATAACTGTATGTGGGATTTCTGATAGAAGAGGAGAATAAATCGCCTTCACTTCTGAAAGAATGTTCATTACTGACAGGAAGAAAGGAAGGAAAAAAGGGAGAAGCAGAACAAAACCTAAGCTAAGACACTGAAGATCCTTTAATAATAAAAGGATCGGTGGCTTATTTACTCAGTGGCAAATTTAAAAAAAAAAAGGGTTTTGTCCCTAAAAGATATTGCAGTGTTGGGTTTGGGGGATGAAAGAGAAAATAAAGAAGGAATTGACTGGTTAGTCTGTCCTTAGCTGTTATGATACTGTGAGCAATTACCACATGCCCTTTCCCTCTCTTTCATCTGTGGCACTGAATAATATTATCCATAATAGTTTTGTGATATAATGATGGTGAAAAAACAAACAAAACATCAGTTTTGAATCACCACATTGTTAAATTCACAGATATTATAAAATTAGCATAGATTGAAATGTAGCTGATTGTTTCACTGACTATGCTTTTCTTTCTTGCTTTTAAGTTAATATATGTAGGCATTTGTGGATTTTATTTCTCCCTAGGATGATGTTTTTCAGACCTTGCCATTTACCTAAGTAATCATTCTGTTTTCATTTGCTGGTAAATGCAACTATATAAAAACAGGCAGATGAGACTACTGACCCGTAACCAGCTATACTGCCATTTTTAAACCTTTTGTTTTCCGATTAGGCTATTCTAATCATCCTTGTATTTCTTAAGTTGCTATGCACAGCTGAAGTCAAGGACAGAATGGTCCAATGGCTGATTGTAGGTTTGATTATCCACTGTACTGGGATTTTCTTATGCCCAAGAAATTCATGAGCTCAGATTGATCTTGCATCCCTGATTACATTTGCAGAGGTAGCCAGGATACTGTTTAGTCTCCAATGACATCTATACATTGTGCAGGAAAGAATGAGATGGAAAAGAATTTTAAAAACATGTAACGAGTTATCTTACTCCTGCAGTCCTTAGAAGAAAATTTCTTTGGCATGTATCATTGTTTTGCACAAATACAAACATAACACCCTTGGTGAACTGAAATAAAAAAGCAAATGTGTTTAATTATAAATTATACATCACATTGTCCTCTCTACATCTCCTCCAACAGTTGTTCCTTTATCTCATGCAAATCAAATCACGTGTATATCATCACAAAATCTGAATTTTTAAAATTAAGTTTCCTCAGCATAAGGACAAACTGACAATCATAGAATTTTGAACAGTACACAGGTACGTAGTTATCTTCTTGTCTTTGTAATAAATATGAACAGAGAAAATAAAGATTCAGTGTCTGTTATTTCTAGGTGATTTCTGAGCAGCTGGTATTGAGAATTTGTAAGCCAAGCAAAATTCCTTTAAGTCCATGAACCAGTTGGTTCTCAGTAAATGTGAGAAATATCTGGGCCTTCCTTCTTTCAGAGCTAGGTAACCATTTCAGTGAGCTGAAGTTTTAATTGGTATATTTTGAAACTTGCCCTTCTTTATCTTATTTGGAGGTTCATCTTACTCCTTCCTTGTTTCTAGACTGTGTGCTTAGATCGCATTTAGTCTACCGCAAAAGAGATCAAGCTCTTGTGCATGGAAATGGGATGGGTTTGTACTTACCTGTCAGCCTGCTACAACCAATCATGCAGGTGCGTGCACCTACTAGATATGTTGTAACTTTAAAATCTACTAAACAGTGTGTTTTGTGCACATCCAGACTAGTTCAGGCTGTTTCCCATCAAAGGCACAATGGGATCTAGAACTGTTGTTTGCTTAAGTCCCCCAGGTAGGCAATCCCCTATGTGTGCCAGGAGGCTGGGTACGCCTGTGCACACAGACTTGGGAGCACTCAGCCAACAACCAAAGTGTGACAACTTTTCTTTAGGGCACAAGTGAAGGCAGAGATTTTAGTACCTCACTTTCATACGACATCTTAGTTATTAGAACTCTTTCCAAGAAGATGAAGACAGTGGGTTCAAATCAGTCCAAGATCTTCTCCCACACAGCAGAGTTCAAAGCAGAACTCTGTCTTTATCTGTCAGGATGTGTGACTCCGTAGAAACATCACGGATAACCATATATACATTGAGATATTTATATGTACCTTGTGCATGTTGTAAGACTGGCAACACAGTGTGGACTTTGTTCTGCTGCTATCAGAAGATCTTGATTCAGTGTCGGTAGGTCAAACAAAAACAGTCTTTTCACTTATAAAGTAGGAAAAAAATGCATACTCAATTTCTAAATGTACTAATTCTGAAATAACAATATGCCAAATAAATGCAAAAAGAGAATTTTCATTAATGTATAAAAAGTAGATTTCTTTACATGAGACAATATAACTGATAAAAAGTAATCACTATTTATTATAATTAAGATCGCCAAAATAAATGTGCAGCTTTAAAATATTTGCAGCTCTGAATGTTGTTCAGGTATACATAGATAGTTACATAAGAATTCTAGTTGGGGGTTTTTTTGGGTTTGGTGGTTTAGGGTTTTTTTAAGATTAAAAATACCTTATGTTCTGAAGGTAAGATATAATTGCTGATCAGCCCAAGACAATTTTTGAAGTGTACCAAGTGGTATGCTTCATTTATGTATAGTTCTCTCACTGCCTTTTGGTCTGCATGCATACAGGGATGTGTATCTTTAGACCAGCTTCCTGGTTTTTGCTAATTCAATTAATAAGGTGAAAAGTTTTTAAAAGCTAGCTTAAGTTTATGCTTAGAATAGCAGCATATAGAAAATGTTTAAAATAACAGTGTCTAAATACAGAATTGTAGTTCACAGAAAACTATCCGATTACCATATGTTTTCAGACTGGCCCAATTGTACAAGATTATCACTTCTTTTATGTATTTCAACCTTCATGTGCATGTAAAAGATATTGTACTCAGCAAAAGGTAAATAAAAGACAACAGGTTTTTTTGAAAAGATCCTTTTTTAATATAATTTGCTTCTTGCAAAATTATCCTGGAAGTTCAACTCTTATATACACACACAGAAACACACACACACAGAAACACAGACACACACACTCTGCAAGTTTGTTTTGTTATGTTTGTCAAGATTAACCAAGCTTACCTCTTCAGTCTCTTTTATAGGAAGCCCTGCTGAAGACAACTGGCTTTTCTTGAGGCTGGGGGAGGAGGGGTGGAACGTGGTGTGGGGTTTTTTTTTGTTTTTGGGGTTTTTTTACAGCTTTCCTTAGTTTTATGCTTTTTTGGGATTGCCATTGAAGAATGCGTCAGCAGTCACTATTGGGAAATACAGATTGTAACACCAAGGTGGTTTTGGTTTTGTGCAAATGAAGAGTATTAGAGCTGGCACTACTTTATCAGAATTCAGAAAATAGGATTGTCAGCTTAATCAGGATGAGTGGCCAGGAGCTGATTAGCTGGAATGCATTTAATAACATTTAAACTCTATTTTATCAAGAGCTGTGAAACCTTGTGTTGGGTTATAGGGACAGCTATATGCTGTCTTGGTGGGATTCTTCAAAATATTCCATTAATACTGTGACTAGAATTAGATCTATACAGAGAAAACTAAAGCTGTAGTAGTAGCTTTTGGCACATTTTTTATGCACTTAAGACAAAGTGGGAACCCTTGCAAAGTGGGACATCAAGGGTTCTAACTCACTGAAGTTCTAGCTTACTTAATAAATTGTCATAAATATGTGATATGCCTGATGTCTTTAGGAAGAATCTATAATGAAAATAAAAATAATTTTGTCCTTAGCCTGTGTGACTTCTAACAGAGAAGCTCTTTTGCTGCCTGAGAAATGAGACATATTCTGAAATGTGAGTGTAAGCGAGAATTCCACATTTCCTACAAACCCACTCTCTACCTGCTTAAGCCAGGACTAACCCTACACACCATTGTTTCTCCAACATTGAGGCCCAGCAGAGCACCTCTTCTCATTGGCCTGTCACTTGGGTCAGGAAGTTGTCATCGATGCTATGCAGGAACCCCCTGAATTGTTTACACCCTGCTGTGCTGTCCCTCCAGCAGACAATGGGGTGGTTGAAGTCCCCCAGGAGGACCAGGGTCTGTGAATGTGAGCCTGCTCCAAGCTGCCTGTAGAGGGTCTCATCCACTTACTCTTCCTGGTCAGATGGCCTATAGCAGACACCAACTACGATGTCACACTTGCCTGTCTTCTCTTTAATCCTTACCCATAAACTCTCAGTTGGCTGATCATCTGTTTCCAGGCAGACCTCCATGTATTCCAGCTGTTCTCTCTTAGTATGTTAAGCATCCTTTTTTTTTTTTTCTGATTATCAAAGGGCTGAGTAAATACTGAGTATATCAAATAATGTGTCAGGAAACATTGATATATTGAGAGAAAACTTGTATTGAAAAGACCTGTTACTTCTTTTGACAAGTAAGTCACGCAAGTTGATACATGTTTTAAAAGGTACTGCTAATCCAGCATACAAGGAGTGAAGCTAGAGTAATTTCTGCAGTTCTATTCTATATAAATTTCCAAGCTGTTAAGGGCTTGTTGGATTTTGGGGAATGGAGATGGGAGTTATACAGGTTTGACTATATATCTTGCAAGCCACAGGATCTAAAGGAAATACCAGCTTGCGTTTTATGTATTTCTAAACTTTATGCATGTGAGTCCAAAGAAGAACCTTTTGGCTGAATGGCTTTTTGATTTAATTCCTCAAGTAGGATATCATAGGATAAAGTCTGAAAAAGCTCTGTTATGTTAGAAATGTTGTGAACCCTTTCGTCTCAGTCACTGCTTTTCTGATCAGATTGTCAGAAAAAATGCAATTTTTAGCACCACACCTGAATGACTCGGAGGGTGTTTTTTCTGTTTGTTTATTTTGGTTTTTTGTTTGTTTGTTTGTTTTTATTTTTATTTAATTTTTATCCTGAAGTCTTTGGAGTAGCCATATGTACCTTGTCTTTCAAACTGTATTTTAGAAGGCTGCAGTTCCCTGTAAATTAAACCAGTGGATTTTAGTGTAAGAAGGGTCGGCAATTGCGGGTTAGAGTCTTTATTTCACCTGGACTAGCGAAATGAAGGTTTATTTTCCTGGTGTGAATGAGGCAATTGTTAGTGCTGGGAGCTACTTATTCAATTAGAGCAGCAGTTAGTCATGAAAATAAGGGCTATTTATGTTGGTTTCTAGTGGCACTTCTCTCTACAGAAGGAAGAGTGTTAGAGGCTTTCTGTGTATTCTTCCTTTCTCATCTCCAGTATCTAGGGATATGTATTAGGTGAAGAGAAGTTTTTGCAGCTTTGTTAGGCAGAAGAGAGAGAATGCCTGTGAGTTTAAGAATAGTCTAAAGAGGAGTGGTCCTGTACAGAAAAGACAAAAGATATCGTATAATGGGAAGCTGGGATGACACACACACATCCATATTCTTACTAAAATCTATGGCTTCTGCAAACCCCTGCCAATGCATTCCTGCAGACAATTAATTCTTCCTAATTATCTAAGAAGTTCTAAATTGGCTCTGAACCAAATGCAAAGCCTGTTAGAATAGGAGGAAAGAGAGGTGAAAGGAGAACTCAGGATAAACTACTTACAAACTGCTTTTGGTCATTGTCTGTTAAGGATACTTAAGCTCCCTTCTTTGCTGTATCAGGAAGTTCTTTTGAGCTCTTGAACAAGATACTTTTCTTCTTTGTGCTTCCGTTTACTAAGTAAAATTGGAGATTCTCCGTTTTACCTTTTTTAAATCTTGTTCTACGTATAGCGTTCTTCACATGCATTCACTGTACAGCTGCCTGTACTCTATATAAAAAGTTCTGGGAGGAGGGGGTTGTTCAGTATTAAGGATATGCAAATAATAATAAAATATGATTTGAAAATGTTAATGGCTTGATGTTGTAAACCTATGATTCTCTTTTGTAAAATTTATGAGGATAGAATAATGGGAATAGAAAAACTCAATGGGGCAGAGAGTAGTATGACATTAGGTATGTTTTAGAAAATATTATCTACTTAAACATTGTTGGTATAGTAAAATTTAGATTTATGACAGTTCAATGGGAATTAGAAGGCTAATTGGATTTTTTATTAGCTTTGTTAAATGAGAGGGAGTTGTAAAGTACTAAGTAGGCAGTATTCAGGTTGTCAGAGTCTACCCAAACCCCAGTTCTCCAATGCTAACCCTAAACTCAGCCTCACCTTTGATCTCTAAAAGCAATACATGTTTTGGAGCAAAGAATGCCTAACACTTTTACCTAGTCTTTCCCATTTATACTCAGAAGCAGTCTGATTGCCTGTTCTGTTTCTTTTGTGATTTGGAGACTGAAAAGAAATGCCTAATCTCTGCCTAGCCTCTGTTGAAGGTTTAACACAGAAATGACGTTAATTCATTCGGAGTACATTGGATTAAATGCAAGACTCACCACTTTCATTTCAGAACTCCAAGTGATTGGGGGGCAGGGAGAAGACCTATTTCAAAATGTGTTGATAATGTGAGTACTTGTTCAACCTGAGGAAACTTCATTTTATGTCTCCTATTTCCTGGTTACTGCTTTGAGCCCGGATAACCAGATGCATACTAGCATCAGGATACTTCACAGACATTTCAAGCATGGCTATGTTACAGCCAAGAGTGAAATAGGTGGCCAAACGCAGTTAAATGAGAAGGAGTCTGCCTCTTTTTCCAGTGGTGGTTGTGCATTCACTTTCATTTTTATTAAGTGAAAAAAGCTTACATGGTCCTTTGAACAAGAACAGGGATGATTATCTTATTTTGGTGTCTGCTTCCCTGTCTGAAGTAAGAGGAGTATTTTCCTAGAATCATAGAATCATTTAGGTTGGAAAGACCCTTAAGATCATTGAGTCCAACCGTTAACCTAACACTACCAAGTCCACCACTAAACCATGTCCTTAAGCACCACAGTCATTACACATTACATTAAAGGGAATAATTACTCATTCAGACTAAAAGTTTGGGAACATAGACAAGACCTGGAAGTGGTGCATATGGAACTGGGTGGTGCACCATTGGGGTAGGACAGTTGAGTTCCTTCATCTGTTGAATTAGAATCTAATTTTATGGCAAGTTGCATGTCTGTCTAGAGTCGCATATATTAATCAGATGCAGAAATTATTAAAGAATGGGGCAACAATATTTTAACAGTAATCCTGAGAGAATTATCTGTGTATTGTGTACTATAGTAATGAAATGAGAACTGTATTTTTAAGACACTATTGTATTAGATGCCATTAGATGCCAAAACTGTTGCTGTCTACCATAGAAATAATTACTTTTTCTCCTAGTTGGTCCTGACTAAGTCTCATTTGGAGTACCATATTTATTCAGTATAGCAATTTAAAATGACAAATTGAAGGTTAAATGACAGACAATTCAGAACATGAAGCCTACAAGTGCAAAACTGTATGCAGCCATCATAAAATAAAAGGCAGAAAGAAAATTGATAGTAAAGAGAAAGGGAAATATTTATAAATTGGGCAAGATCCAGTAGTTGTTTGATAGTAGGAGCAGAGAAGGTAGGCAGTTATGGAGAGTAAGAGAGAAAATATTAACAGAGAAATGTATTAAAATGCTTAGTTTCTAGAATGAACCAAGCATACTCTACAGCTGCTTTTGCTAGAGGAAGGTACTCTATTGAGGCAACGAGCACCAAAACCTGATAAATAAACAGAGGCGGGTTTTTTTTATTCATGTTTCATTAAAAGGTTTATTATGAGTATGATGGTTCAAGTAATGCTGCAACATAAGCCTAGACATTTATTTTGTGGCATTCTATAAAATATGTATTATCCCATTCTAAATGGTTTATTGAAGTAAAAATAAGAATTTGTATGGTTCTTAAGATACTATTCTTCCATTGACTATATCAATTGTCAATTTCACTTTAAGGATAGTTAAAAGGTTCACGGTTACTGCTGCAGTGTCATGACTGGAGGTGCCAAAGAGGTTCTCTCTGTCAAGGAGGACTGCAAATTTCTGGAAATGTATTTTGCAGTCACTCATTTGTGCCTTAGTGATTTTTGAAATATTGGTAGATAAGCAAAAACATTGGCATCATCTAGTGTCAGAGATAACGTATTGGTTAGTTAATACCATGCTTTTCAAGTTTCCTGAAATAACAATCCATTTGGGGAGTGACATCTGTTTTGTATGCAATAAACCACCTTCAGCTGGCCACCTGTTAATCTACTTAAGTGCACACAGAAAAGCATGTGAATCAGTATATTTCATGTCAAATGTGTCTTTGAATGCTCTGTTTTCATTCATGTTATCACACAGATTAACTTGATTGGTGTACTTTTTTTTTTTCTTTTAAGACATAACAGATAGGGTGATGAACATCATTTAGCATAAGAAATACTTAATCCTCCCCTCTTGGTTGTGATTTTGCAACCTAAGGAGGAGTGATTTATGTTAGAAGACCACAGATTAAGCAAATAGAGCCTCAAGAGACACTTCTGAGAATCGTGTGTGCGCTTTTTCAGAGTGAACATTCAATCAGTTCTCTAGAGTAAGCTGTGCAAGTTCTAAGTTGCTACAGGAGCCATGTTTTTGGGTGTTCTTTTGAAAAGCTCTTGTCCCTGACAGTTACCACTATTAAAATATTGTGGCCTTTTCTGGGAGGTCAGTCTTGGATCTTAAAAATGTCTCTTGTTTGAATAGCTACAATGTACTTTATGTTTGAAATTACTATTGTCATACTAGATTAATTGCTGACATTTTTCTAAAACCATTTGGGCACCAGGATTAGCTTTGCACTTTGGTATATAAAAAGATCTGGGAAAGTATATATAGAAACAAGTGCTTTAATAACGATAAATCTAAGAAAGAACCCTCAAAAACACATAAATCCAAAAAGTGCAAATCTTTTGTGTATTTCAACACAGATATTAAATGAATTTCTGTATCTCCCAGGCATTTTTATAGATTTGCCTGGCCAGAATGTTGATCAAATCTAAATTGAATTTATGCATAGGTATCTCTGTACTTATACAGCAATACTCTCTCCCATAATGCTTTTCTATGAAGTTCTTTCAAGATCAAGATATTAGGGAGGGAAGATATTTAGTGAAAGAAATGGCTATGAAAGAAATACAAAGTTTAAGTGAAATTATGCATAAAGTAGAAGAGAAGTTTCTATTTATATCTAAAAAACAATAGAGTGGATTCATTCATCACAGAGTGCAAGCAAAATGGAAAATAAATCTTCCTAGTCCAGAGGAGAGTCAAAAGATTTATATTGTAACTTATAAGAACGTCCAGGTTATGTGTTACAAACATTAAGGATGGTTATGAAATTAAGTACAATGTCTATATAAATAAGCTTTTACATTTTATGTTTCTGCTCCAGCTAGGAAAGCTGTAAGCGGACAAAAAGTATTTTAAGTAGAAATCAAAGGTATATGAATAGAGATATAATCACTTATAACTCTCATTTGCATGAAGCTTGCGAAGAAGGAGGGGAGGGGCAAGATAAATTATTAATATATTGCTTTCCTTAACTGAATTCCATATGCCCTACTTGATCTCATGGATATTCAAACATATACCAAGATGGGTATTTTATTTATACAAATGTCTAATAAGTTCCTGTTAAGTTACTGAGTTTTTCTGCTGTTAGAAGTTGTTGCTCCTAAAATTCCTTATATTTAATTGACATATTCAATCTAATAGTGAATGTAAATTTATAAGCTGTATAATCTGTGAAAAAATCAGGATGTATGGTGAACTAAGATTATTCATAGGAAATCCTGTCAGAAAACCAGGTAAATTTTGAAAAGGCAAATCAGGATGAGCAAGTATATTAACAAATTTGGACAAAGAGTCTGATGGAAGGCTTTGGTAAGAAGGATAAAACTTCATGCAGTACCAAAAAAAAAAAACCCCCACCAAATTAACATTAGCACGTAGCAAACATCCATTGAAGAAATGTTTGGGAGAAATGCATCACTTAGCCTACAAACGTCAGGGGCTGCAGTTTCTATGGCCACTAGATTAACTTTCTGGCAACTTGGAAACATAATGTTCCAGGCAAGAATCTGATACTTTCTGTGGATTTGTGTGAGACCAATTCCTCCTCCAGTGTCCACGGAACTGTCAAGAAGATCACTGAAAGCAGAAGGGACTATATTTTTTCCTTTGGGGCTGGGGGTGGGGTGTCTGTCTTTTCATGCCTGCAGCACAAAATTGCTTTAAGTAACTTTCCTGGAGGGGTGCGTATATGAGTGTATATATCTGTTTAATTGCTAGATAAAGTAACAAACTTTAAAGAACTGCAAATAGCAAAGTATACTCCTTGAGTATTCCTTTTTTTCTGCTTGACTGTTCTTGACTTTTCTGCTTGTTTTTTCTATGATAAGGATGAGGATGCAGCAGTAGTAGACAAAAATTTGATAGACTTCAGTGATAAATTCTGCTCTATGCAGCTAGTGCACCTCTATGATTAAGTAGTTTATGAACTATGTCTTGAAGCAATAACCATGACATCTTTCATAATGTATAACCTAGAGAAAAGAGTAGAGACATAGACTGATAGTTTGTGTTTGGGTAAACTAGTGATGTACTAAACTACTAATACCTGTAAAATTACTTTAAGAAAGGCAATTCTATGATGTTTTAAAGATTAGATCATTACAATTTGAAAATAAAACTAGACATCTTGAAATTTTGTACATGATGAAATAGATTTATGAATTTGAGACCATGAATTTGGGATCCCAGGCTATAAAGAAGTCTTTAATTTGAGATGCATTTCTCCTTTGAACAAGGTTCAACAAGGCTAAGTGCAAGGTCCTGCACTTGGGCCACAACAACCCCATGCAATGCTACAGGCTTGGGGAAGAGTGGCTGGAAAGCTGCCCAGCAGAGAAGGACCTGGGAGTGCTGGTTGACAGCCACCTGAATATGAGCCAGCAGTGTGCCCAGGTGGCCAAGAAAGTCAACAGCATCCTGGCTTGTATCAGAAATAGTGTGGCCAGCAGGAGTAGGGAAGTGATTGTGCCCCTGTACTTGGCACTGGTGAGGCCAGAACTTGAATACTGTGTTCAGTTTTGGGCCCCTCACTACAAGAGAGACGTGGAGGTGCTGGAGTGTGTCCAAAGAAGGGCAATGAAGCTGGTGAAGGGTCTAGAGCACAAGTCTTCTGAGGAGCGGCTGAGGGAACTGGGGTTGTTTAGCCTGGAGAAAAGGAGGCTGAGGGGAGACCTTATGGCTCTCTACAACTGCCTGAAAGGAGGTTGTAGTGAGGTGGGGGTCGGTCTCTTCTCTCAGGTAACTTGTGATAGGACGAGAGGAAATGGCCTCAAGTTGTGCCAGGGGAGGTTTGGACTGGATATTGGGAAATTTTACTTCACTGAAAGGGTGGTCAAGCATTGGAACAGGCTGCCCAGGGAATTGGTTGAGTTGTCATCCCTGGAAGTATTTAAAAGATGTTTGGATGAGGTGCTTAGGGACATGGTGTAGTGGTGGTCTTGGTAGCATTAGGTTAATGGTTGGACTTGATGATCTTAAAGGTCTTTTCCAACCTATACAATTCTGTGATTCTGTGATTCCTTTGAATTATTAGTGCTTATGTTTTTGTTACTATATATCTTTGAGGTTATTAAAGACCTGAATGATGAAATGGAAAGATTATTTTAGAAATTAGTTTAATTTGACCCATCATTGCAAATATTATTAACAAATTGACAAATTCCAACAAACTGCTTTTGAATGGTTTTGAAGCCTCAGTTCTGGACTATACCATATAATTCTGTATAGACCAAGAACTAAAGACCCAGTAATTGAAAATGTGAGCATTGGAACTAAACTCATTGAAAATAGCATAAATTCCAGTGGAAATACTCTTGTGCCCTTTGTTGTCTGTTGGCTTCACTGTTATTCTTCGTGCCATGTGCAGTTTCTGTATTAGAGCTTTTAAAATATTTAACAGTTATATTTTTTTTTTTTTAAATGTAAATATTGTAAAAAATGTTACAAGCATTTGGAAATATCTTAATGGCTTGGTAACCTAAGCTAGAGTTTATTTTATGTAATACTTAGTACAGAAAAGTTGTTAGTCTTGTGTAAAGTGCAAGTATATGAATCATTCTGATGTGTATGTCACTACTTGTTACGTTTTTGACTCCTTAATTGCAAATTAGAACAAATCAAGATTTTAAAAATCAAGAGACGTTAAAATAGGAGTTATTTCCTTAAGAAAAAAGTTGTTTGGCTATCATATACACCAAGAGCAGAGATGACTATGAATAATGATTTTAATTTTTCTTTTCTCTTTTTTTTTTTTATTTTATTTAAATGAACTGGCTTTGTTCATCTTTGATTGAATTACAATATGGTTGGTAATGTCCTGACTGTTACTGCAAATAGGTAAGTTAAAATTATTTTTCTCTACTATAATATAGATGTTCTGTTGGATGTGAAGAATTATTAATTTTCCAATTCAATATGACTTTCTAGTCTGCTCACTAAACAGCGCATATTTGTTTACTAATTAGAAGTTCAGTACAGGTTTATGTATTTTCCTTGCACAGCAGACAGAACAGGATGATCACATCATTTCTGTTCCTTAGATACACTGGTTTGGATTGAAAACTGTTACTTTCATTTTTATTGTCATACAAAATAGCTGCTTGGTTTCAGGTTTGTTGTTGTTGTTGTTGTTGTTATTATTATTATTATTATCCTATCCTTTGTTTTCCCTCATAATCCATTACATTACTAGATTTTTTCCCCCCACCTCTCCCTATACAGCCAAAAAGAAGGAAAAAGAAAAGAAAAATACCCTAGTGGTTAAATTCTAAATTCTACTGTAGGAATTCTTTTCCTTGCCAAAGAAGTTAGTCTGTGATACCAACATAATGTGCTGATTTGGCTTTAGATAATAACTTAGAATTAGTATACAAAATCTCCCAGAACTACTTCTTTAAAAATTATTTTAATAATTTCCTCTACTTGAGTGGCCAAATTTATTTTCAGAGCAGCTTTTCTGCTGTTCCTATTTTTAAGTAAGAGGAGCACAGATGTTGACTGCTTTTGGGTTTTGGCACCAATGCATTCACCATATAATTCACAAATACATATTCTCTAGAAACTGAATGCTATATTTTAAAAAGAAATGCAAACAAGTTTACAAATGACTGTTGTTGTTCACTGCTGCAACCTCAAAAAAAGAGTTAATTTTTCTTTCCTTATTGTCACGGTTTATCTGTTGATTAACACACTTATGTTGATTGATTGAAAAAGGTTTCGAATAAATGAGATGAACTCTTATACTAAACAATGCATCAGTATTCCTGTAATACTAGATAGTGCATCATCTTCAAATAACTTAATTTCTGATTAGACAATTTTTTTTACTCCACTTTACTGCAAGGTAAAATGATGCCAAATGCTTATTTAACAATAGATTATTACTTCCTTTTTTGTTGTTGTTCTTAATTACTGAATTACTCCCTGGCAAAATAGATTATGATGGAGGTTATAATGTAGTAGCTGTCTGTCAAATCATCATTTTTACTTCTGAAGGGCTGTGTTTGTGGAGTTCTGATGACAAAATAAGCATTAGCATGCTTCCCAAATCTATGAGTTGGTATTCGAGGTCCAGTTTTTCCACAGCTTGAAACAATGCCTTTCATTAGAAATTTATTAGAGCCTGCCATATACAGTCAAAAAAAAAAAGGGTAATAAATACCAGATAAGAAAGGGAAAAGTCTTCAGACTGTTAGGACAGATAATTTTTCAATTATCTTTACAAGTCTAAATCCAAGGAAAGTGTGCTATGAAAGCTCATCTCTCAACTGCTTTTTCTAGTGATAGTTACTTCTATCCAAAGTACTTTTTATTGTTTTTAATGCAGGGTACAAGGAATTTGAAGAAATCTAAGCACATATGGTGGGATTAATTCACTTGGTTTTAGACATCTGTATCTGAACTCCTCTTATCAGCAACGAAGGGAAGTACTTTGAGACAAACTGAGTTGATTTATTTTCCTAAAGTACATGCCTTCCCTAGAATGGAAGGGATTTGTACTGATGAATTTAGTCATTATAAGGACAAGGCATTAAATTCTCACTCTTAGTGCCAAATAAAGTTGCTCTTTTAGTGTTATATTTAGAAATCACAGATAATCTACATTACGTGCCTTGAATTTTGTACCAGTAACTCATACCATCGGCCTCTACTCTAATCTAACTATAATAAGGAGTTTCTCTGTCTGAGATCCTAGACACCCGAGTTTCTGCAGCCCTTACCTGTGTATGTTGATTTGCCAGCAGTGTACTATAATATGCCATTTTCTAGGCATCTGTTTTAAAGTTAGTTCTTCAAGTTTTTATGAAGAATATAGCAATTTAAATGTGTCTGTACTAGTTCAACATAAGAATTTGATTTTAGTTTATTGATGTCCTACTTCTTTCCAAAAAGTTACAAAACGATGGGTTGTGTTTGAAACCAAATAGTGGCCATCTGTACTTAGTGTGACATTTCTTATGGCCCTTCTGTGGAACGAAGAATTTTAACATCAGGAGACAGTACCTGTTAACGAAGTGATTGCCCTTTCAACAATAATACTGTATGTCATAGCCTGTGGCCATTAGTTTTTAATTGTGGTGAACATCATGAAGGCAGTCTTGCTAAGATTTACCAAATGTACGTCTTGATCAAGCTATTAGGGATGAATAGTTGTTCCAATTAAAGTTATTTAAAATAAAAGATACACTCTTCAAATTATTGACTCCCACTTATAATTTCCATTTGGAAAAGAATTATATCAACTGAAGTCTTTCTTTAAAAATGTATATTTAGGTACACTGTAGTCTGAGATTTTTAGAGGACTTGCTGAAATAATTTTTTTTCTACCTCAGAACCCCTCTTGCCTGTTCGTGCTTACTAGCAAATCTATTTCTACAATCCTGAAATCTAAAGTATTCCTAAGATCTGTGTTGCCGGATTTTGAAGTATTCCGTTTTCAGTCAGAGGTTCTCAGAGCACTTAGGAAACCTAGTGAGGCAGACAAAAGTGACTTGTCACTTCTCTTTGGCCATTAATTTGCCTGTGTGTAAGAAATCAGTTGCTGATAGCTGTCACTGCCCATCATAAGCGTCATGTCGGTATGACTGTCCTCCCTCTAATAAGACTGAATGTGACAGTCTGAAAACTCCAAGCCCAATCTTCTTTCCTTTTTATGTGCTGTGATTTTTTACACGTACATCTTTGGGATATTTGAATAATGCAGGAGATGGAAAATCTGAGGTAACTTACCATTTCTTCATTTAATTTCTGCATGATTCATTAGTCTAAAATTGTGGGATTTATGTTTACTTAGTTTTTCTGAATATACCAAGCGAGCTTTTATGAAATTGGTTTTAAGTATTTGACTTGAAATGTTTGGCTTTCCTTTTAAATGCAAAAGGTTCATCTACCCTGCTCACTAGGACTGTGAAGTAACCTAGCAAAATGACAACTGCTTAACAATTATTCAGTTTTGCTTTCAGTTCAAAGTAACAAATATGTCTTCTCAGTGGGTTTTGGTTTTTTTTATGATTAAAAAAAAATATTTTTTTTTTTAAAAGAAAAAGCCAGTGTTCAGTTTACATAGTTGCAGTGATTTAAGTTCTTTGTGAACTCACCATGCCATTTTCAGCAATAAGAAAGAAAATTAAATGCTTCACATTTTAGGTCTGAAAGCCATAGGGGCAGTGAGATGGCAGTTTTGCAAAATACAAATTTATTTATACACACAAAACTAAAACAGGCTATTAGAGCCTATTCTGGAGTATCTATTTTTAATATGTAATAATCCCATTAGCAATACAGTGTTTCTTATGTCATACACAGTATAATGTAAGTGTAACAGAAATGCCTGAGGCTTTCTGCTTCCAGAAATTAAATTTCACATCTAGCCCGAAAAGATTCATCCATCATTGTGACATTAAATCCAGATCACCTTTTTTTAAAGCTGAAGCCTCGCTGTTTCCTGTCCTTGTAATCTCTTAGATTGCCTGTTACTTGCATCCTAGTTATGAAACTTGGATGAAGGTTAAGGGAGGGAGGGAACGGGGTGCAGCAGAGTAAATGTGAATGAGCAGCTCAGCAGCTGACAGCTTAGGAAGAAATAGTTCATCTTTATCTGCTATCTCTTCTCCTGTTGGAGATACTGAGTCAATAATAGCAGTACCAGCATTTATAGTGGCATATTTATTTACACTTACATACATATGTGCACAGAAATATATATGCATTTATGTACAGTGCCTATATTCCCTATTCCCAGAATTAACTTTTTTTTAATATGTGGCTTTCAAAGAGGAAAAAAACATCAGGTCTGCTAGGAACAGAATATTTTTGGACCTATAACAACAGAGCAAATCAAGGAGGCTAGTTTTTCTGTACATGCTGGCGTCTCTAACCAGAGAAGAATGATTTATTTGTGGGAGCCAGCTACAAAATTAATAAAGAAACAGAGCAAAGCAAAAGAAAAAGAAACTTCACTGTAATCTGTTTGCCACTTACTCCTAGTATAAGTTCCCAAAACTTAATCTAAATCTGGGTAAGTATATACCTCCTTTAGTTTTTCTGTAGATTTCTGTTTTCCCTCTCCCTCTCAAAATAAAGCGTATGTTAAAAGATCATTCATGTCTCTCTTTTTTCTCTTCTTTCCCAGCCATGCTTTAAGGGCATATTTGTCAGGGCACTGCACCGATGAGGGTGGCCGGGGCTAGCGGTGGCGATGGGGCTGTCAGGGTGGTGCAGTGCCCTCCCTCCTTGACCAGTCCAGTGAGCTGAGCCGGGACGGGCCAGGGATGGTGACTGAGGTCAGCCACAAGCCTGTCCATCCCCAGACGCTGCTGCAGGCCTGGGCCAGCTGGGAATTCAGCCCCTGGGTCAGGACAGGAGGCGTTTAGGGTGGTGCTTGGCTCAGCAGGGCCCAGGGCAAGGCCAGAGGTTGCAGCAGCCCCTGAGGAGGCCTCTCCCCAGCTGGGACTACTCCCACTCGGCCCCTGGGGCTGACCCGCATGCTGCGCCTGTTGCCGCAGGACTGCCTTCCTATGGTATAAAGTGTAGCTGTAATTCTCATCTGACTGCTGTGTCGAGTGCTTTAAAACCTACCACAGAAGCTACTGTCATGCAGTTAGTGCTGATGGCCATGTTCCTTGATGTCACCAAGTCAAGGTGTTCAGACTTGAGAGCTCACCACGTGCATGGGAAGCCGGAACCAACATTGTCTGTCTTCTTCCCATCTTTCCTCTGTTGTTAAAGATGTTTTATGTTCCTCTCCCCTCCCCAAAAGGAGGTGATCTCATTTGTTCTTGACATTGTTAACCTTATTTTTGGGACCAGGGCTTGCTCTGGTTTGGCCAGACATCTTTCTTGGTCATTATGTAGGATTATTCTTGTTCCATCAGACATCTCTCGTGCTTGTTCAATGGGATTATTCTGGTGGTACCAGGCACCCTTGCCACATTTTCTGCAGGTTTATTTCATTTTACAAAACATCTTTCTTACTTTCTCTTCATCCTTAGTTCTTACCTTGCAGATTTTACTACTTGTACAGGTTTTCCTGTACCCAGTTTGGAAAAATGTCTTAGTCTATGTAGATTAAGACATCAATCTAAATTAAGAAGGCCACAGAGATTGCTGCTCATGGAGGATGTCTGCAGAAAAAAAAAAAAAAAAAGTAAACTCTATACATTTACTTTTCAAGCTGGAAAATGTGACCAATAATAATCATGCAGCTCAACTTGTTCATTAGGATGTTTACTTTGCTCATACAACTAAGTAAAAAGATGTTTATTTCACAAGATAGCCCGTAATTATGAATCATTTACCTATAAAGGTAGCAGGCAACAAATACAATTGTAGAATTAAGAATTAGTTTTTTTCTTAATTCTACAATTTCTACAATTGTAGAATTAAGAATTAAGAACTAGAATTACTGGCCGTGGTATGTCTGTTCCCTCTTTAGATTAACTGGAATGATTCAAAACAGAGAGCAGCTTAAATTATAGTGTTACATTTCACTTGAGGTCAATGGTGTTTCTTTGCCTCAGAATACTAATATTTTACTACTTCTGCTAGTTCTTTAATGTGTCTGAGTTGACTCTTTCTAAATGGTGAATTTTAAATAAAGGCAGCTCTGATTTTCTCCGCCCTAGGAAAATTAATGCTTAGAATGTGCCTTCCCACTCCTGTACGCTGTATTCTTCTTTTGTATTCACTTCATGTATTCTTCCATGTAAACTTCACTTTTTCATCATTCCAGCTAATTCTAATAATCTGATGGTCTAGATTAATTCTCAACTGAGATGAGTCCATATTGAAGGTCTGTCCTAGGAGAGAAGCACTGTCTGTGATAAGAAAAACTGTTTTTCAAAAATTCATATTGCCTGAAAGTCAGTATAAGAATTGCTTGAAAAACTACCAAGTATTTCTGGTGAAATGTGCTTGTAGCCTTTAAGATGGTAATGTAGAAAAGTCCCATAATAAATTCCAATAGAATCGTTTTTGTTTTAGAATATTTAATTCTGTTAATTTTAAACCCATTTTTTCTGTCTAGGCTGCATTTGTAATAGACAAACTCTCTTGTCAAGTAGAATGAGGATTAGGAATGACGATTAGGAATTAAATACTTACAAATGAGTCCATGAGACTCTCAAAGAGATTAAAAATCTTTGAAAGCCAATGACAGTGGGCTTTTTCTACTTGTATACAACTTCATCAAGTGTGGTGGCTTATATTTAGGCTGCTCCCTAGTTGGTCTCAAGTTCTTAAGTAACGTATTAATATAATGGCAACTATGCAAAATATAATTCTATAGGTGTGTTTTAGTTTTTCTCCTTCGGAAAAACCTTTTCTCCTCCTAGCTAGACATATAACTGTGGCTTTGCAGGCACTGCAGCTTGTGCGTGTGTGGGAGCATATGTGTGCCAAGTCTGAACTAGTCTATTTAAGTGTGGGCCAAAATAGAGTAAACTATGTAGGATTATTCAACTTTTTGGTGTGATGTCATGTTTTGGCCCTCATTTCACACTGCTGTAAAGAGGGATCACGTGCATCCGCTGAAAGAGATGAAACTGTAGGAAATTGTATTCAACAGAAGAATTAATGTAATGGAAATTAAATTGGCAGATAAATAAAAGCAATCCATTGGCATATAGTATGTTTTATTTACACTATGCATATGTTTAAATTCAGAAGAATTGAGCAGACGTCTTGAAATATCCTTCAAACAGCACTAAAGACGAGCAAATACTTGCAAATATGATCAAATTATGCAGCTATCAAATACAATTTTCTGTAATTAGTGGATAAGCAGAAGTTGTTGACTTTGTAATTACGTGACAATTCTAAAGGAAGTTCCCCTTTAATTTGTCTTAGTAAATACCTCCAATGCAGTCAGAATTGAAATGCAACACAGTTGTACTTTGACTCCTCGGCTGTAAGGATAGCTAAGCTACAGGAAGAAAGATACGAGGAGGCAGAATTTTCTGCCTTTGAAACATTCATGTATTGCAAAAAGTTTAAATTAATAATTATCTGGGATTTTGTCCTACCAGAACAGAACTACCAGTGACTCATTGACTGTCTCTGAGATATTCAACACTAAGGGGAAAAGGTATTAAAGAAAGAAGAAAGGTATTAATTGCAATGTGGAACTCAGGAGGAATGTAGATACTTGTTAAAGTCTGGAGGCAAATGAGTGATGTGCAAAGTAGAAAAATACGTTGACCAAAAAAAGAATTGAGAATAACAGGAAATAAAAAGTACTTGCTTTACAAGCTGTGGCATTTTGAAACGAAGCAAACAACAGAAAGATAATAAAGGATATAAACAAAGATAGTGTTGCTTTGAGAGAAATATCTCAGAAAACCTCTAAAATGTGGAACAAGCCTACAAGAAATAGATACAGTGACTTTCGGTAGTTTTTCTACATGAAATAGAGGAAAGAAATATAGAAATAGTCAAAACTGTAAACTGGATATAAAAATGTCTTAATCTTAAGTATTTCAGAAAAGAGAGCTAGAGGTTGCTGGGACAATTAGAGTGGAGTAATTTATCAGTAGAACCTATGGGAAAAATATTTTGGATCATTACAAAACGAACTGAGCAGAATACTAGGAAATATACTGAGACATATGCACTGCTGGATATCTGGATATCCTTCCATATTTTTTCCTATGAACTCGAAGTCTCTTCTGTCAAGAGACAAATGGAGAACACAGCCATTTCATTAGTTGTCTGGCAAATGAATTGTCCAGCCCTGAAAAAGTTAAGTTACAAGAACTATGAATGACTAGTGAATAATTTTCATGTGCATAGCATAGCCAAAGTATACTGGCCTGAAGTGTTCTGTATTCATTTGATTAATTTTTGCAAAAATGAGTTAAATAATTTATGCTATTTTTGAAAGTGCAGTTAATATTACTTTCTGTTTATCAGTGATTTATCGTCTTGAGACATTTTTGCATTATACATGGCAATATCTCTGAGATATGGGTAGGTATATTACATTACATAATTTTGGCCAGAAATAGTGTCTCCATTTTCTATGAGAAAAAAAATGAAAGTTTGAAAGAATATGTAATGTGTAGATTAATACTCTATTATTTGTAGTTGTATGATAAAATCATACAGGTATAATTTCAAGATTTTTTAAAATTCTTTGCTGTTGAATGGGTGTCCACCACTGATTATGTCACAGGGGAATTGTATTATCTGAAATGAATTAATCTGAAGATGTCCAAGTATGAGGCAAGAAAGGTAGGCAAGAAAGGTAAGCAAGAAGAATGTATGAATTCATACAGAGAGATCTGAAAATGGACAGACTTGCACGTGTGACCTTGGACTTGATTAATCTCTCATCTTCTATACAATGAGGCTGAAAAAGAACCCAGGTATGTGTGCATTTGTCTCGTCCCACTCAGTGGGTTGCGAGATGGGTGAATCTTTTCGATTCCCCGACGGTTTGTGTACCGACAAAAGCCGATCTCTGCTCGGCAGAGCCGCGTGGTCGGTAGAGTCACGACAATGACCCAGAGGAACAGTCTGGCCAGCAACTTTATTAACTGGTGAATTCGACAAACGGACAAACCTAACAAACTGGCGAGCTCAATGAACAAACACAGGCGATTTGGCAATGGAGCTATTTTCCGGGCAACCCGTCACAATTTATCCCAAACTTGCATATATTGGAAGAGTAGAGGGAGAGAGAAGCGAGAAAAGGAAAGGAGAAGAGAAGAGAAGAGGAAAGAGAAAGAAAAAGCATCACCACCCTTGGATCCCGCGACGACGATGACAGATGTGGCAATCCTCCACTGGTGGGCGCGCGCGTAGTTCCCTGGGGGCGTGTCTTTTATAAGCTAATCCCCACCTCCAGGTACGCCCCTTCAGGACTTACATGGTTCTTGTTCTAGAAAGTTCTCAATCTTCTGCGCAGGCGCTGGGGGGGGGGTGGTCGCAAGCCCCTTCCTCAGATCAACTCTGTGTGACCTCTGGCCATACATGGTAAGGTCCGTCGGAACCCGGAACTGCATATCCTCCGATGCGCTCTCCACGTCCCGCATGTCTCGCTCTCCCCCACCCTGTGCTCGACGACCTGCCATCACCATGCAAATAGCACCTCCTGCCATCACCATGCAAATAGCACCTCGCCTCGCCACAATGTTTGAGACATTAACTCTTTCAGTCTCTCACAGCATTACTCAGAACTCTCTTTTACTCTCATTAATGTGTGAGAACAATTCAACTGAATAGAAAATTACTTTTTTCCCCTATGATTTGACTAACATCAATTTTATTTTTGTGTTATTAATTTAAATGTCCAAGTCCAGATGTCCAAAGTAATGCAGTGGGGTCAGTGTATGTGTATGGTCCAAGCACATTTGTCTCAAAAACTTCAATTTGTTGTTAATTTCATTAATTCAGTGTTGTGTAGGAAAGCTGGCTAAGGATTAGAGCTCTTCCATGTCTTATTTTTTTCCTTATAACTGATAGGACAGCTGCAGTTAATAAGCAATGTTGTAAGAAAGTTTTGGAAGCTTTTTGTTATAAGTAAGTCCCAGAAGTATGGTCAGAAAGATAGACTGAAGTATCATCTGAAGAGGGAGGTCTTTGGTGGAGATTTGAATTGTTCAGTTGGTAGTATTTTAAGCCATGCATGTGTGTAAAAAAATGAAACACTGAGAAAGTGAGGAGGATAGGGAAGGAAGACGGAAGGATGGAAAGAAAAACCAAAAGTTTGTGAGCTCTAGCTCATGAAGGTGAAAAAGCAGGAAGGGAACACACCCAATCAACTATAGAAGATCCGATTAAAAAAGAGAACAAAGAGAGTAGTTGGCATAGTGAAAAGGTTTACAGCAGGAGAGGATCCAAGCAAAAGAGGATTTTGTGGGTATGGGCAAAAAGTAGAGTTGCTCAGTTAGAAAATGCCAGTATTGGAACAAAGCAGAGACCTGTAATTACAAAAGTCAGCATGATGCAGCCTTTCTCTTCCCAGTATGAACTGAGAAGTAAGCCAGAACCATGGTATGCTTTACTCAGAGCGGACATAGAAGTGGGAGTAACAGACGTCTCTTGAGAAGAAGAGCTCAACTGTGCCATTGTGCACTATTTCTTCAATATAGGATCAAAGAATTCTCTTAACAACACAGATGTTTTGGCATCCAAAAGTTAAATTATGAGATCAGGATATATTTTAAGCCATAGTTACAGCTTCAATAATTGAAACATCTATCTAGTTTTAAGTACTACTGAGATAGAAGTAGGGTCTTTTGGAAAACGTTATTTTTCTGTTCACTAGATGTCTTCCCACTGTCCACAACATCCATGTTGTTATGCCTGTATGACTGCTTTTACAACTGTTAATTTAAAATCAGTCAGTAAGTCATGCTGGCATTTTTTAGCATGATTCTTGAGATATTCTCAGTCTGTCTTCAGGTGTATTTGTTCCATGATCATTAAGGTTGTTAATAGCATCTTCATGTGATACACAGTGTTATAATGTTCATTTTTATCCTAACGTTATGAGGGGAAATGTATTACTCATTTGTAATAAGAAGGCTGCCTTACATTCACTTGCAAAAGGTAAATAAAACTGAAGTTTTTAATGCTGGTCAGACTTCCAGAAGGATAACACATTTTGTGTATATTGGTCCCTGGTAATCTAATTGCAACTGTAATTAAACTGTATTTTATTTTAATAAAAAGGCTGGTGGGGCAGCAACTGCTCCAAGCATTTCCTAAATAGTATGAAAACTGAGAAACACTTAATTCTTATACCTTCTCACCTCACTAGGCTTTCTCCCTGCTACTGTATATGTAGTTTTTGGCAACAGAAGAGGCAGTCAGATTTCTTCCTATTCTCAACTCAGCCATGCTATTAACGTGAATTCTTGCAGTAGTGAATGTACTAGAACTATTGAAGATTGCCCCCAAATCTCGGAGTTGTTCTCATTGTTCCAGGTTGCTGGATATGTGATAGGGTGACAGTTTGTTTGAAGTTGTGAGAGCATGTCCTGGTTTCAGCTGGGATATGGTTAATTTTCTACCTAGTAGCTAATATAGTGCTGTGTTTTGGATTTAATATGAGAATAATGTTGATAACACACTGATGTTTTAGTTGTTGCTAAGTAATGTTTACACTAGTCAAGGACTTCTCAGCTTCCCATGCTCTGCCAGGTGCACAAGAAGCTGGGAGGAGAAACAGCCAAAATAGATGATCCAAACTGACCAAAGGGCTATTCCATACCATATGACGTCATGCTCAGTATATAAACTGGGGGGAGTTAGCCGGGGAGTAGCGATCACTGCTGGGGGACTGGCTGGGCATTGGTCGGTGGGTGATGAGTGGTTGCATCAGTTGTTCCCCCCCCTCCGGGTTTTGTTCCTCTCTCTCTCTTTTGTTGTTTTCCTTTTCATTAAATTTCAATAAAATTTTGTTGTTTTCCTTTTCATTAACTGGAGTTAAATCCAGTTGGCGGCCGGTCACCAGCACTGTTCCCCAGGGCTCAGTTTTGGGGCCAGTCTTGTTTAATATCTTTATCAATGATCTGCATGAGGGGATTGAGTGTGCCCTCAGTAAGTTTGCAGATGACACCAAATTGGGTGAGTGTGCCGATCTGCTTAAAGGTAGGAAGGCTCTGCAGAGGGATCCGGACAGGCTGGATCGATGAGCTGAGGTCAATTGTATAAGGTTTAACAAGGCCAAGTGCTAGGTCCTGTACCTGGGTCACAACAACCCCATGCAATGCTACAGGCTTGGGGAAGAGTGGCTGGAAAGCTGCCCAGCAGAGAAGGACCTGGGAGTGCTGGTTGACAGCCGGCTGAACATGAGCCAGCAGTGTGCCCAGGTGGCCAAGAAAGTCAACAGCATCCTGGCTTGTATCAGAAATAGTGTGGCCAGCAGGACTAGGGAAGTGATTGTCCCCCTGTAGTTGGCACTGGTGAGGCCACACCTTGAATACTGTGTTCAGTTTTGGGCCCCTCACTACAAGAGAGACGTGGAGGTGCTGGAGTGTGTCCAAAGAAGGGCAAGGAAGCTGGTGAAGGGTCTAGAGCACAAGTCTTCTGAGGAGCGGCTGAGGGAACTGGGGTTGTTTAGCCTGGAGAAAAGGAGGCTGAGGGGAGACCTTATTGCTCTCTACAACTCCCTGAAAGGAGGTTATAGAGACATGGGTGTCGTTCTCTTCTCCCAAGTAACTAGTGATAGGACAAGAGGAAATGGCCTCAAGTTGCACCAGGGGAGGTTTAGACTGGATATTAGGAAAAATTTCTTTACTGAAAGGGTGGTCAAGCATTGGAACAGGCTGCCCAGAGAGGTGGTGGAGTCTCCATCCCTGGAGGAGTTCAAAAATGTGTAGACGTGGCACTTTGGGGCATGGTTTAGTAGGCATGGAGGTGTTGGATTGATGGTTGGACTAGATGATCTTAGAGGTCTTTTCTAACCTTAATGATTCTATATTTCTATTATTACAATTTATTATTATTATTATTATTAGACATATATTTTTTCCTTTTTCCTAATTATTAAACTGTTCTTATCTCAACCCACGAGTTTTCTTGGTTTTGCTCCTCATATACTCTCTCCCATCCCACAGTGGGGGGACGTTGAACAAGTGGCTGTGTGCTGTTTAGTTGTTGACTAAAGCTAAACCACAACAGTCCTTTTTGGCGCCCAACGTGGGGCTCGAAGGGTTTGAGATAATAACAGATTAACCAGAGCGTATTAAGGAATTTAGATCTTAATTGCTAATAGTTAACTGTTAGTAGTTGCGGGTCATAATATTGATTCATCTGTTCTCGATATTAGTTTATCTGATCTGCACTGTGCCCATTTTTTTGCTTTACATGTTAAAGATCGGTGTTGGTCATTGTAGTTGGCTGTGCTCTGCAGTGATTAGTGATGTTTTGCTTGGGACATCTGTTAATAAAACACTGGCCTTGAGCTTAATTTGGTATCTACGTTTTGTACTGAAACCATTACTGTATGTTGGGTACCACCTTGTGGAGACAATTAGCAGTTATACATCTTCCTCTGAGAGGTTTTTTATGGAGGAAATAGAGAATGGCACCTTTGCTACCTTCTTCTATGGTGTTTCCTCCTTCATTACAATAATTCAGTATCTTGAACATCCTTGGGTAGTTAAGATAATTCTGTGGGTATTTCTTGGGAATTTTTTGTTTTGTTTTGTCTAAGGTTAATAAGTAATTTAAGAGTATCATCCAGAGATCTTCCCCGAGGCTGGATAGTTATGAGTGGCAGGGTGTGTGGGACAGCGTTGGGAAGTACCTAGGACAGTGTTTTGGAACTTCACCCCTGAACACGTGCAGAATCCTGAAAAATTAGTACAATATTTGGAAAAAGTCTGCTGTCACTGTGGCAACTCCAAATCTGAGAGATACAAATCATGCAACATGCTAGGGCCTGGCCCATACCTACCGAGCCCTGTTCAGCACTATTCAGTACCCTCAAGGGAGACAGAAGGTCTCTGGATCTGACAACAAAATGACAGGCACTGCGGCTACTACAACCCCAGCAATAGGCACTGTGGCTACTCCAACCCGTGCAACAGGTACTGCAGCTGAACCAGAGAACCAACCCGTGCCAGTATCAGTTACCCCTATACACCAGAAGAAATAGACAAGAAAATCAGCTCATTTAGTAAGGGATGAAGATGAACCAGGGCCATCAAGAGAACAGGAGAAGGAAGAAGCAGAATCCATAAATGAGATGGTAACCACCTGATCCCTATCCCCAAGTGAGCTGTGAGATATGTGAAAAGATTTCAGCTGTTGTCCAGGTGAGCACATTGTTACCTGGCTGCTGCAATGCTGGGTTAACAGGGCCAGTAGCCTTGAACTGGAGGATAGGGAAGCCAAGAAGCTGGGGGAGGGTAGGGAAGCCAAGCAGCTCGGATCCTTTTCTAGGGAAGGGAACATCGACAAAGAGATTTGAAAAGGGGCACAAGTCTTCAGCCTCTGGAGGAGGCTCCTCTCAGGCATGAAGGAAAGGTATCCCTTCAAGGAAGATGTTATATGTCACCCAGGCAAGCGGACCACCATGGAGAGAGGTATCCAGCACCTGAGGGAATTAGCCATGCTGGAGGTGATTTATGATGACCTGAAGAACGAGCAGTTATCCAAGATCCAGATGAAGTCAAGTGCACACCACCCATGTGGTGGAAGTTGGTACAGAGCGCACCATCGTCGCATGCCAATTCGTTGTCAGTAACGACCTGGAAAGACGGAGAGGGACAAACGGTGGCTGAATTGGCTAGCCAACTCTGGCAATATGAAGAAAGTCTCTCTTCCTCCCTTTGGACCTGCATCTTGGCTGTGGAAAAACTATCCAAAAAACTGTCCCGGGAGTTCCAGCAACTTAAAGAGGGTATGTCCTACTCCCCACCTGTATGGACCAGTATCTCAGCCATTAGGAGTAAGCATCCCTCTGCTCAAGAGACAGGATGTAGTGGATACACACCACGGGCCACCCTGTGGTTTTACCTGCATGACCACGGAGAGGACATGAGGAAGTGGGATGGAAAACCTACCTCGACCCTAGAGGCACAGGTACATGAGTTGCAAGGAAAAACAATCACCAAAGGGGGTTCTTGCAGGAAAACTGCTGCTCCAGTTTCTAGTGGACAGTTCCCCAAGCAGAGGAAAAGGGCTGATCTTACTCCTGATTTTAATGAAGAAACTTCTGACTTGTATCTACAAGAAGTGGGTAACATACTATGACCAGGACTAGAGGGGCCCTGTCTCCAGCCAAGTGAAGGAAAGGGACAACCAGGTTTACTGGACTGTATGGGTTCAATGGCCTGGCACATCAGACCCACAGGAGTATAAGGCTCTAGTAGACACCGGTGCACAGTGTACCCTAATGCCATCAAGCTATATAGGGGCAGAACCCATCTGTATTTCTGGAGTGACAGGGGGATCCCAACAGCTAACTGTACTGGAGGCTGAAGTGAGCCTAACTGGGAATGAGTGGCAAAAGCACCCCATTGTGACTGGCCCAGAGGCTCCGTGCATCCTTGGCATAGACTTCCTCAGAAGAGGGTATTTCAAGGACCCAAAGGGTACTGATGGGCTTTTGCCTTGGAGATGGAGGAAATTAAACAGCTGTCTACCTTGCCTGGCCTCTCAGAAGACCCATCTGTTGTGGGGTGGCTGAGGGTTGAAGAACAACAGGTGCCAATTGCTACCACAACAGTGCACTGGCAGCAATATCGTACCAACCAAGACTCCCTGATTCCCATCCATAAGCTGAATTGTCGACTGGAGAGCCAAGGAGTGATTAGCAAGACTCGTTCACCTTTTAACAGTCCTATATGGCCAGTGTGAAAGTCTAATGGAGAGTGGAGACTAACAGCAGACTATTGTGGCCAGAATGAAGCCACGCCACCGCTGAGTGCTGCTGTGCTGGACATGCTGGAACTTCAATAGGAACTGGAGTCAAAAGCAGCCAAGTGGTATGCCACAACTGATATTGCTAATGCGTTTTTCTCAATGCCTTTGGCAGCAGAGTGCAGGCCACAGTTTGCTTTCACTTGGAGGGGCATTCAGTACACTTGGAATCAATTGCCCCAGGGGTGCAAACATAGCCCTACCATTTGCCATGGACTGATCCAGACTGCACTGGAACAGGGTGAAGCTCCAGAATATCTGCAATACATTGATGGCATCATCGTGTGGGCCAATACAGCAGAATTTTTTGAGAAAGGGAAGAAAATAGTCCAAATCCTCCTGAAAGTCAGTTTTGCCGTGAAACAAAGTAATGTCAAGGGACCTGCACAGGAGATCCAGGTTTTAGAAATAAAATGGCAAGATGGATGTCATCAGATCCCAATGGATGTGATCAACAAAATAACAGCCATGTCTCCACCAACTAGCAAAAAGGAAACACAAGCTTTTTTAGGCATTGTGGGTTTTTGGAGAACGCATATTCCAAATTACAGTCTGTAAGTCCTCTCTATCAAGTGACCCAGAAGAAGAACAATGTCAAATGGGGCCCCGAGCAGCGACAAGCCTTTGAACAAATTAAACAGGAGATAGTTCATGCAGTAGCCCTTGTGCCAGTCTGGCTGAGACAAGATGTAAAACATGTGCTCTACACCGCAGCCGGGGAGAATGGCCCTACCTGGAGATTCTGGCAGAAAGCACCAGGGGACACTTGAGATCGACCCCTAGGGTTTTGGAGTCGGGGATACAGAGGATCCAAGGCCTGCTACACTCCAACTGAAAAAGAGATATTGGCAGCCTATGAAGGGGTTTGAGCTGCTTCAGAAGTGGTTGGTACTGAAGCACAGCTCCTCTTGGCACCCCGACTGCCGGCGCTGGGCTGGATGTCCAAAGGGAGGGTCCCCTCTACACATCATGCAATTGATGCTACGTGGAGTAAGGGGGTTGCACTGATCACACAATGAGCTTGAACAGGAAACCCCAATCGCCCAGGAATCTTGGAAGTGATTATGGACTGGCCAGAAGGCAAAGATTTTGGAATATCGCCAGAGGAGGAGGTGACGCATGCTGAGGAGGCCCCACTGTACTACCAGAAAATGAGAAGCAATATGCCCTGTTCACTGATGGGTCCTGTCGTATTGTAGGAAAGCATTGGAGGTGGAAAGCTGCTGTATGGAGTCCTATACGACAGGTAGTAGAAACTGCTGAAGGAGAAGGTGAATCGAGCCAATTTGCAGAAGTAAAGGCCATCCAGTTGGCTTTAGACATTGCTGAAAGAGAAAAGTGGCCAGTGCTCTCTCTCTGTACTGATTCATGGATGGTGGCAAATGCCCTGTGGGGGTGGTTGCAGCAATGGAAGAAGAACAATTGGCAGCACAGAGGTAAACCCATCTGGGCTGCCGCATTGTGGCAAGATATTGCTGACTGGGTAGAGAACCTGGTTGTAAAAATACATCACGTAGATGCTCACGTAACCAAGAGTTGGGCCACTGAGGAACATCCAAACAACCAGCAGGTGGATCAGGCTGCTCAGATTAAACTGGCTCAGGTGGATCTGGACTGGCAACATAAGGGTGAATTATTTATAGCTTGGTGGGTCCATGGCACCTCAGGCCATCAAGGAAGAGATGCAACATATAGATGGGCTCGTGATCGAGGGGTGGGCTTGACCATGGATGCTATTGCACAGGTTATCCATGAATGTGAAATATGTGCTGCAATCAGACAAGCCAAGGGGTTAAAGCCTGTATGGGGAGGCCTGGCAGATTGATTATATCACACTCCCACAAACCCACCAAGGCAAGCATCATGTGCTTACAATGGTGGAAGCAACCAGTAGACGGCTGGAAACGTGTCCTGTACCCCATGCCACCACCCAGAACACTATCCTGGGCCTTGAAAAGCAAGTCCTGTGGCGACATGGCACCCCAGCAAGAACTGAGTCAGACAACGGGACTCATTTCTGAAACAACCTCATAGACACCTGGGCCAAAGAGCATGGCATTGAGTGGGTATATCACATCACCTATCATGCATCAGCCTCTGGGAAAATGCAATAATACAATGGACTGTTAAAGACTACACAGAGCAATGTGTGGTGGGACGTTCAAACATTGGGATACACATTTAGCAAAGGCCACCTGGTTAGTCAACACTAGGGGACCTGCCAATCGAGCTGGCCCTGCCCAATCAAAACTTTTACATGCTGTAGAAGGGGATAAAAGAGCACTGTAGTGCACATAAAAAATATGCTGGGGAAGACAGTCTGGGTTATTCCTGCCTCGGGCAAAGGCAAGCCCATTCGTGGGATTGCTTTTGCTTCAGGACCTAGGTGCATTTGGTGGGTAATGTGAAAGGATGGGGAAGTCTGCTGTGTACCTGAAGGGGATTTGATTTTGGGTGAGAATAGCCAATGAACTAAATGGGATGATGTTAATTGCTATATAATACTGTATGTCATCACTTTTATGATTGCTATATGCCATATCAACAGTATTACAGTAAGAATTGCCCAGATTAATGAAGAATGAACCGAGCAAAGTGCAGTGGTGATGGAACCAGAACTGCCTTCAGCATGCAACAATCCACGACCACACACTATCTTTCCTGCCCTGAAAGACTATTATGACAGATGGAGCCCAAAGTCATGGTCTAAATTAATTCAATGGACATTTTAGAGGGATGGCCCATAGACCAAGGGAATGATATCTGTGTGTATATATATCAAAAGACAGGAAAAGTGGTGGTGATTAATTGGAATGTATTGGAAAGGGTAGAACCTGGGCATGACATAGGTGGTATAGAATAAGGGGTGGATACTGTCCTAGTTTCAGCTGGGATAGAGTTAATTTTCTTCCCAGTAGCTGGTATAGTGATGTGTTTTGGATTTAGTATGAGAATAATGTTGATAACATACTGATGTTTTAGTTGTTGCTAAGTAGTGTTTACACTAGTCAAGGACTTTCAGCTTCCTATGCTCTGCCGGGCGCACAAGAAGGTGGCAGGGGGCACAGCCAAGATAGTTGATCCAAACTGGCCAAAGGGCTATTCCATACCATATGACATCATGCTCAGTATATAAACTGGGGGGAGTTGTCTGGGGGGTAGTGATCGCTGCTTGGGGACTGGCTGGGCATTGGTCGGCAGGTGGTGAGCAGTTGCAGCACTTGTTTCCCCTCCGCCCCTCCACCCTCCGGGTTTTGTTCCTCTCTCTCTCTTTTGTAGTTTTCCTTCTTATTACAATTTGTCATTATTATTATTAATATATATTTTTTTCCTTTTCCCCAATTATTAAACTGTTCTTATCTCAACCCACGAGTTTTCTTACTTTTGCTCTTCCTATTCTCTCCACCATTCCACCAGGGTGTAAGGGTGAGCAAGCAGCTGTGTGGTACTTAGTTACCAACTGAAGCTAAACCACGACAGACCTTTTTAAACCCAAAATTTGTTCTACATCTGAAGAAAAACATTCTTTTTTTTTTTGTTATGTGTTTTGTTATATCTCTTTGATCCTCATAGTGTCTTATGTTACTGTCAATGGTAACAGCTGTAGTAGCATTCTAAAAATAGGGCACATTTATGAACAAGCACGTTTAGGAACTCCAAAAGTCTGTTTGCTGGCTGTCTCGTCCCACTCAGTGGGTTGCGAGATGGGTGAATCTTTTGATTCCCCGACGGTTTGTGTACTGACAAAGACCGATCTCTGCTCGGCGGAGCCGCGTGGCTGGTAGAGTCATGACAATGACTCAGAGGAACAGTCTGACCAGCAATTTTATTAACTGACGAATTCAACAAATGGACAGTTTCAATGAACTGGCAAGCCCAATGAACGAACAGAGGCGATTTGGCAATTGAGCTGTTTTCTGGGCAACCCGTCACAATTTATCCAAAACTTTTATGTAGTGGAAGAGTAGAGGAAGAGAGATGTGAGAAAAGGAAAGGAGAAGAGAGGAGGATAGAGAAAGGAAAGGTATCACCACGCTTGGATCCCATGATGATGGGTGTGGCAACCCTCCGGTAGTGGGCATGCACGTGGTTCCCTGGGGGGGGGGACGGGACACATGTCTTTTATAAGCTAATCCCCACCTCCAGGTACGCCCCTTCAGGACTTACACCGTTCTTGTTCTAGAAAGTTCTCAATCTTCTGCGCAGGCGCTGGGGGAGAGGGGTGGTCGCAAGCCCCTTTCTCAGATCAACTCTTTGTGACTTCTGGCCATACATGGTAAGGTCTGTCAGAACCCGGAACCACGCATCCTCTAACGCGCTCTCCATGTCCCGGCTCTCACTCTTCCCCACCCTGTGCTCAACGACCTGCCATCACCATGCGAATCACACCTCACCTCGCCACAATGTTTGAGACATTAACTCTTTCAATCTCTCACAGTGGCCATACCAAAAATATGTCGAATACTATAATAATCACCAGCTGCAAGTGACCGTATAGCAAAATACTGCACCCTCTATACGTAGAACTAGCCCCAGATATTCTGCAGTACTTGAGAATATCCAATAGCCTTGCTGTGCAGTGCACTGCTGTTCTGTCAGCATTATGCGTTTCACAGTTTTCAGTTCCTACAAGCAAAATGTCACTATGACTGTAGTTTTCATTCCAAACAATTTCTCTGGGTTGTCATACCTACTGTTTTCCACATAAATTTCCACTATTATTCATCTATGATTTTTCTCTGCAAATAAATTCATCCTCACAGTGAAAATCTAAGTTCTTAAAATGACATCTGCTATAGCTGGGTACTTTTGTTTTCTGTAAATCTAAATGCATTGAAATATCTTGTTTGGGACATGCTGCTTTCTTTGCTGTTGTTTTTCCCTTTGCAACAGAAAGATCAAAGCAGTGGCTCAAAATGGAGAATAGTTAAAATTGGAATTATTTAATTAAATCCTGGACTTCTAGTCACTTTTTATGATTGTACATGAATAATGTAGCCTGTTCCATGATTTAGGTTTTGGGTGGGGTTTTTTTGCTGGGTTAGGACTTTTTCTTAAATCCCTAATTATATGCAACATTTGGGCACAGTTGCCTATTCATTAATTTGGGGGCACACTATATGTGTGTATTATTTGCATACAGAACATGGTTATATTGGCGCACTTTGAAAAAAGTGTAAATTTTTTAGTGATTTTTTTTTAATACCTGATATTTAATACATTCCATATTGCAAACATGTTTTGCCTTACTTTGAAATCTTAATCACCAGATAAGCTCTCTGTCCTCACCACAAACTGGTATTTGAAGTGACACAGGCTTCCTTATAGGTATTCATGACTAACTTAAGTGACAAGACCATTAAAAAATACTGGCATTTACTGTTTACTATGGTTAGTAAATTAATGAATTATTGCTTTCCTACACAGATCATTAGTACTTGCTATTTTGTAATGGCTAAAGTGAAGCTGAACTGAAACCACACGGAAATAAGTTGCATATTCAGAATGAGAGGAAAAGATTTTTAACTACAGCATCTACTTTATAAGCTGTGTACGTTGAAGCTTTGCTACAAGTGTCAGCTTTCCAAGGATGTGCAATGACTGATTGGCAGTCATGGCAATGATGATTGAGAAGTGACTCTTTTCTTTTTCTATTTTGAGGAGACTGGTTGAGAAGCTGAATTTTGAAATAAAGACTGTCCTTGAAACAAGAACTTTCCTAACTGCTATAAGCAGGGTAGGATTTGTAGCATTCTGCTACATATGTATTTCCAACATTTGTTCTTTCTTTTAGAAGAGCTAATGTCAACATCAAGTAAACTTTTTGTATTTCTGATTAACAAATTTACCTAAAACGTCTCTGTGAATGCCATGTGTTCTGTTCCTTTTGTCATTACACGGATACCATCCACAGCAATAAAAAAATTGTGTCTGGGAGAAGATCGTTGTTTATGATTATATAATCCCAGAAACATAGAGATTTGGATCACAGTTCTGTTTATGTGGGGGTGGTTTGTTTTTTTCATTGTGATTCAGACACTGCAGCTGAATATGAGAACTAGAACTGTTGACCGTGGTGTTGCATGGCAGTAACAGTATATAGTAGTAGTCCTCCATATAAAAATAATAAAGTAGTAGTGACTCCATATTAAGATAATAATAAGAAAGGGGTAGTAGGGCCTATGAGATTATTTTATCTTTGTGTCAACAATTCATACAACCACTTAAAAATGTCATTGTTATTCTTAAATTGTAAGGTTAATCCTGCCCATCTTCCCACATTTACTAAAGCCCATACTTGGAAATTGCGGGGAAATACAAAGTAACTGTGTTTCTCTGAGTTATAACCTTAAATGGAAGGAAAAAAACTTTAACATTTATTTTGTGAGCCTGTGTGTACGTGTGTATGTAGATGAACTAAGAGTACAGTTGCATTTTCTGAGCTGAAAACATGGCATTCAAACACAAAGTCAGAATGCTAGGGAAAAAATTGGGAAAAAAATGGGGAGAGATTTTTTCCAATTTTATGCTGGAAGTAGTATTAATCAGTGACCAGATAACATAACCAAGAATCAGATGGGTAAAGTTCTAGTTCATTCTCATAGTTAGACAGTGGATAAAATAATGCATACTCATTTCAGTAAAGCTTTAAGAACTATTCTGCTGAGGACCATAGCACAAGTGAAGTGTAGCAATTGTTTCAAGATGTTTTCAAGACAAATCAACTTGAAAATTTAGCAGAATTGTCTTTCATAGTATTAGAACATAGTCCTCCTCCCTCTCCTTCACTTCATCCCCACATAAATTCCTCATCCAATTGCAGAACGTAATTTGAACTTTCGTTAAGTTGATGCAATATTGTCTTTATTTTTATTACAGGTAGTTTGCAATAAAATAAATTACAGAAAGTGCAATAATTTTAAGATAATTCAAGCTGAAATGCAGGAATTTTCTTTAAAAGATAATTACTTTGATTTATGGTGTCTTACTATGAAGACTGGTTAGTATAAAAGAATTGCAGAAGTGTTTAAAAATTATTTACTTTGTTACAGATATTAATGAAGAAAAATATAAACAAGTTTATTAAGCTCTCCTTTCTTTAATACCTTCAGTAGTAAAAGGACAGTGGGGAAAAAATGGGTAGAAGAAATTAGATTGTCTTTCTATTTAGACTGATGATTTCAATACTGTTTAGCATTCAGTGTATAATGGTGGAAGTCAGGAAGTCTGTTTTCAGCAATTTTCTATGAAAAAAAGAATTATTCTCAGGCTGAAAGTAGTGAGTATGTGTGTGCAAAACAATTTGTAGAAACCAATATTGGCTACATTGGGTTTTGAGTTCATAGAATTTAACTGGTCAAAAGGAAGTGGTTTTGGATAGAATGTAGAAATGCATAATTCTTAGATTATAAACTGATTGCAGATCATTATGAATTTGAAAAGATCCGGTAGGTATGTCTTTCAGCCAGTAGGTGTCTCTCTAGTGTATTAATTTAAATACATTATAGTCCCAGGTAAACAATAGACAAGATGCTGGCACCAAAACCCTGGAAATATTAGTCTGTATATTTGTGTGGTTTAGCATTTTCTTTAAATAAAAGCCTACTGGATAAAATGCACTGTGAGTTCATGTGCAATGACAAGCTCCAAAAGAAATTGTTTCCAATTATTGCATTAAAAGACTACTTTGTGGAAACTTCTCTAGTTTAACTGGGACTATAAACCATCATAAAATGGAACATTTTAGTGTTAAATTTGGGCTATGAAACAGTGCCACTAAGCAAAAAATACTTGTTACAGTAACTTCTTATTTTAATCTCGGTAAAAATACTTCATTTCCAAAACTGGTATATTTCACAGGGAAGGGGAGATGTTCTGAAGTTCTTTACTGATGGTATTGAATATGTAAAACTGATTATAAAATTCATGGGGATAACACTTGTCTGATTAGTCTACTGCTTATCTGAGTGGGTCAGGTGAAATTTCTTGGCCTTATTATTCACAAAAAAGGACAGTGAACTAGGAGTGTGAATATGTTCAAAACCAGGCAAAACTATGATCCAGAATGTCTCTGACTTTTTAGCTGGGTAATGTTTGCCTTTAAAGAGCTTTGGGAGAATTCAAGCGTGTACTCAGAAGAATGGCCATGCTAAGGAAACAGAAGGCCCATTTTCTCTTTGGCAATAAGCAGGAATGAGTCTTTAGTGGAAAAGTTTATAACTATAAATAAGCAGTGATATTTTCTGAGTTTCTGAAACAACATCCTTTATGTCTCCAAATGCCATGTGCTTCTTGTGACTGAATGACTTTGTCATACATGTATGATCAATAATCTTACATTTTCATTTAATTTTATTATATTTTGCTAGTTCTGGTTATACACTTATACTATGCAATCTGGTGACCTTGCAGTTCCACATTAAGTGTTACCATTTATCGTGTTTCTTCTCTTGTTCTCTTCTTAGAGAAGTACGATGAGATTTTCTTGTTTATTTGTTTTAAATTATTTGTGGTTCATGTGGACTGTCATATGTACTCTGTTAATTACCTGTGAAGAGGCAATACATTGGCACGAAGATTTGTAGACCACAACTAACACTAAAAAAAGTCGGAATTTTAGTGTGAGAAATATTTTGTAGAAAGAACGTTAAGCAGTAATTACATCCATGGGTTATAATCTGTGGGTACGTGAGAGAATATTTATTCCAGATTGATTATCAAACTTTATACTGGCTTTCTAATTTCATCTGTTCTAAGTGGCAGACAACCAAATAGTTGAAGAAATAATGTGGATGTAATTTCACAGTTCAAAAGGACAGGGGTCCTTTTATCTCAAAAAAAATCCTAACATTTTTGGTTTTGTTTTGTGTTTGTTGGTTTGTTGTTTTTTTGTTTTTTTTTTCCCGAGAGAGTAGTCACCACAGAACTGAGGGAGTGATACCTCATATGCTGTATCCCTGTCCTTGTCAAAATCAGTGGCCTCCTTTTGGGGAAGGTATTCTGACTGGACCAGAGTGTGGGGATCTTATAAATTCCTTTGATTTCCAGTTGAAGCTGTTCTAGCTTATATTAATATGTAATACTAAAAATAAGCTACAGAGAGTTTCCAGCAAAGTGTTTTTTCTCCTCTTGCTCTTCTTCATATTCTTACAGCTTAGCACATTTTACTGCTGTTTGCTCTTGTTCACTTTGGCAGCGAAAATTAAAAACCAGTTCAAGCATAACTGTTAATTGTACATGAAACAGTCTCAACAAAGATACAGTCTCAATGCTTCCAGCCCCTCAGCACTCAGACTGGGAAAAATCAATGGGTATCATATCGCTTTGAGGCTTTAAAATCATATGGATTTCTTAGTCTGAACAGGATGTTTATGGTTGTGAAGGTCACTATCACAGATTATACAAGTCAGTAAAAAAAAACCAAACCCACACAACCTAGGACTCAAGGAAAATATCATTATAAAAATTAAAAAAAGATGAGTTTGACATTAGTTGCCATTTAAAATGAAAAGTGAAGGACATGGAAGGAAGCTGGCACTAGGATGAAAATCAATATGGGAACAGATGTGATATAAGCTAGATAGAGAAGGATCTAGAAGCTTGGAATGTGAGTAATTCTGATATATGTACAAATGTGGTTTACAGTAAGAAGCTAAGAAATTGAAATTCCTTTTTAGAAAATATTTGCATAAGAGATCTGCTATATAACTCCAATGATCCAATTCCACACCTTCCCTTGAAAAGGGAAAAAAATTGTTTAAACCCCATAATGTTTAGAAAGTGTTAGAAAATACATAGAAAAATTAAAATGTTTTATAATAACAGTGTGTGTGGCTTTAAATAATTCATTAGTGCCTTATAAGTGAAAATGGAACAGAATTGCGATATGATGTGCCTAGCTATCTGTGTAGAAGATCAGAAGAAATCATCTAATTCTCAGAGTTCAGGTAGAAGCAGCTCATCATTTTAGGGCAAAGGATCCAAGGACTGGTTTGTGTGACTTGTGTATGAATTTGAGACAAAATCCCATTCTATTCGCTTATGCAACTGAGTTTCAAAAGCTCCTGACTTTGAAATACACATAATTTCCAAACTTTTGTAATTATTTATGCATGCCTCTTAAAAGTTGTGAGGCAGGGTTGAACAAATGGCAGTAAATGGCTTTACCACATAGATGTTTTCATAGTGGAAGACAAAGTCTTCAATTTTTTATTATGAAAATAAGAGGTGCCACACAGAGTTGGAATGAGGAGTGGACATGTATGTATCATAGCTACACAAGCTGCTATTCTTTCTGAATTTTCAGAGTGTTGAAAAATCTGAAAATTTGTTCAGCTGAAGGAACTTCAACTTAAAAAAAAAAAGAAAAAAAATGTTCTTTGTTATTCCTTGTTGGCTCACAACTCTTTGAAATCTAGTTTATCTTTTTAGAACAGCAATGGAATGTTTACTTTCTTATTTGTCCATGGTGTTATATGATGAAGAATTCATGTCATTAGAATGTCATTGTGTCATTGTATTATTAGAATAGTGCCTGATCATTATGTATCACCAAATCATTGGGGAATTAATTTAAAGTACACTGGAGCCTATTCCAAGAGAATCAAATCTAGGTGTAGTCACTGTCTTGTCTAAATACTTCCTTAGCTAACATTTTTCTTCTTCTTTCTTCTCCTTTCTCCTTTCTTCTTTGTATAAAATATTTTCTCTCTCAAACTGGCCTAGACTGAAACCTGTTATTCATTGGCATTTGTCAGGAAAAAAGGAGAAATGTTAAGGATTGCTGTTCTTGGAAACTACAGCTGAAATTCAGTAGAACATTAAGCAATTAAGGAATTACATTAAGCAGTTTTCTTAAAGTCCTGTTAACCTTCATCTTGCTGATTTCAGGGCTTTTTGCTAGCTCTCACATTGCATGAATCTCGTAATAAAGCTTTGATTGATTGTAATGATGCAAGGATGGTGCCTAACTTGGGAAACACTAAATGTAACTGGAAACCTGCACGCTTTTAAATGATTTTTTGAATTAGTGCTCCAAGCTACCTCTGAAGGCTTTTTTTATACTAGTCCTTTTATCCTCTGGTTATGTAAATCAAAAGATGTCACATCCCTTTGAGTATTTTATTTGCTACATCTATATTACATATTTACAGTGGTATTGTGGGTTAACCCTGGTAGGCAGCTAAGACCTGCACGGCTGCTCACTGCCCCCCAGCAGAGTGAGGGAGAGAACTGGAAGGGCAAAAGTGAGAAAACTCATGTATTGACCTAAAAAGAGTTTAAGTGAAGCAAAAGCTGCATGCACAAGCAAAACAAAGCAAAACATTCATTCACCACTCCTCATCGACGGGCAGATGTCCAGCCACTTCCAGGAAAGCAGGGCATCAGCACGCATTACAGTTACTTGGGAAGACAGACACCATAACCACAAACATTCCTCCTTCCTCTTCCTTTCCCTGAGCTTTTACTGCTGAGCACGACATCATGGGCTATGGAACATCTCTCTGGTCAGTTGGGGTCAACTGTCCCTGCTGTGTCCCCTCCCAACCCCTTGCCCACCCCCAGCCTACTCGCTGGAGGAAGAGAAAGCCTTGAGGCTGTGCAAGCACTGCTCAGCAACAGCCAAAACACTAGTGTGTCATCAACACTGCTTCAGCCACAAATGCAAAGCACAGCACCATACAGGCTGCTATGAAGTAAGTTAGCTTGATCCCAGCCACACCCAGTACAAATGTTTATCTATAATTCTGTTAATTCTGTATTTTATTGAAGTATCTGTTAATATGGCCAATACAGAAGTTAGGCTTTATCATTTTGTAGTTTCCCAGCATCCCTGGAACCCATTTTTAAAGTTACGTATAATGTTTGCCACCTTTCAGTCCTTGAGTATCAAGGTAGTTTTGAGAAAGAGGTTATGTATAGCAGTTATTAGTTGAGCTGTTTCATCCCTGAGTTCCTTCTGAACTTGGTTGAGTAGTCCCTCTTTTAGGTGATTCCTTCCTGCTCACTCTGTTGATTTGTTCGATAACTACTTCCATCAGTGCTTTGATTTGAGACAAACCCTTTGGTGTGTCCTCCATAGAGAAGGCTTCTGATGTAAACCTTTCCCATAGTACACACAGAAGCAAAAAATCTGTCACTTTAACTTCTTAGAATGCCTTCTGTGTCCTGTGATCACATGTTGGTCCTATATGCTCTTTGGCAGGCTTTTGCTTCTGATGTGTTTTAGAAAGGACTGATTAATAGTTTTTATGTCTTTTCCAAGCTGTTCCTCAGGCTTTTTTTTTTTTTTTTTTTACTGTCTCAGTCTATTGTTACATTTGACCTTGCAGAGTTTATGATCTTTTCTATTCTAAGGCACCTTCAGCTTTTAAAAATAATCTTCGTTCTCCCATTAGCTATGCTGTTTCTTTTAGTCTTTCTCAAGTCTGTCTTGCAAGGGAAGAGAGGAGTACAAATTTGCTCTGTCTTTGGTAGAGTTTCACTTAATAGTCTCCATGCTAGTGCAAAAATATCAATTCCTCACCTATCTTTTTAACTTCTTTAACTTCTTTTTAACATACTTGGTTATTTTTCATCACTCACGTTGTATTTCAGGCAATATAGAGTCTACTATGTATTGCAGCATTTCATGCAATTTCTATATTTTGAGGATGCCAGATATGAAAGGATGAGACATTAATTTTGTTTAAGTGGGAGAGACAAATCATCCATTTGGGAGAGGAGAGGAAGAGGGGAGTAGAGAAGGGACATTTGGAAAAAAATTTGTCTAGGAAGACTCTTGTTTCATTTTTGTTTAAAAAATAAGACAGCTTTTATGGGTTTCTTCTCTAATGATGCTTTTGGATATCTCATGTAGACCAAATTATTCAAGTGAATTGCTTATTCCTTCCTTGTTTTTAAAGGCAATATGCTAACTTCTTTTAAAAATACAGCCCAAGGGAAGGCTGTCAAAAAACCTACTAAAATCTTTGTGTGCTTACTGTCACTTACTGTGAAAATGCCTTACTAAGAAAATACTGCTACTGAACAATCCATGTGTTCTGTATAAAGCATCTAAATCTTTTTCCTCTATTCCACGTCTGGCTAAAGTTCCGTATTTAAAATCAAAGTAATATTACATTTCTTGAGATTTACACAAAACTTTAAAGTTAATATGGAAAACAATTAGATTTCAAGTTTGTACTCTACTATGACAAAAGCTTTTCCTATCAGAATATCTAAGTACTATAGATGTTTATAAATATTTGAAATAATTGTGGTTTGAGGACTTGCAACTGTAAGAAGGTAGCCTGTTTGAACTTTTGGTGAAGACCCCGTGTTCTTACTTGATCAAAATTCCTGTTGACTGCAGTGTTTCTTTTCCTGAGCTGTTTCAGTATAGGATCTAGAACACAAGACAACCTTCAGATTAAAACAAGGGAAAAATGAAAAATAGAGCCACTTGTGATTGTTTAAATATTAAGTATGACTTTAATGAGACTATACTACACCTTAGTTTTCCACATTCTGTTTAAAAAGAGGCTTGCATTAATACATGCTTTTTAATGTTAAGAAAGAGAAAAATACTAGTGAATACTATATACTTTTAATGGAAATCTTCAATTTTCTAATGCCCTTTTATTATACTGCATTCTGGAAAAATTCATTTTTGGTGATGAGGAGAGGGAAGATTCCAATAAATGTGATTTACTAGCTTAATATAAAAATGTAATGTGTGACCCACTACAATTTTCATAGTAAATCATCTGCCTAAATGCCATTTTCTGATTTTCAGCTTTAGGTGAATCCTTAAAATATTGTATTTCTCATCTGTGATGTTTAAAAATATTACTATAATAATAGTACAATCTTAAACATAAAAAAAAATTGAAATTGTCTTTAAAATGAGATAATGAAAATTATTTCAGCATGTTCTAAAACCCATTCTAAATTGTGACAAGATCATGTATTGTAACCACATTTAATTTTTATAGAAATTGAAGGACACATCATCCCTTTATTTACTGTAGGTTCCAATTGTATGTAGATAATGACATATTTAAGTAAGTTTACCATTTTGATTCCAAGAACACTTTACATGTATAAACCTACCCTTGGTGTTTAATCGTATGTGCTTATGTATACATAACAAAATAGAGAGGTGTTTTCTGCATGTACATTGCTTAATTATTAATCACTTCCAGAATGGGTACAAAATAGCACAATTCCTAGTAGGCATAGAAATCACCAAAAAGATAGTATGACATAAATAATCCTGTTCTTGTCCTGAAAGTGTTTGTCTTCCTCTCACGCTGATAATCTGAATCTGAAAAGTTGTTAAGCTTAATAGCATTTTGGAATGCTTTGTTCAAAATGATGTAAGACACTTCCTGGTCTTTTTCTTTTTTAATATTGGTTGATGCATGACACATTTTACTGTCTTTTATTTGCTGTGAACACAGGGGATGTAAAACTGGATGGATATGTAGAGCTAGTTCTGTTTGAACTGTTGCAGACAAAGCACAATAAGGCATGGCAACATAATCTTTTTGCTTTCAATTTAGTCTTTCATGTGGTTAATCTGTAAGGTAATTGAGCTGTAGTGGATTGAGCTTCTGAATTTTTCTCTTCTCCATATGCAAGAAATGAGTTACAATGAATAGATTAAATAATGAGCCAGGCAGCCAGGAAACCAAAGGATGTGCTGTTAGTTCTGGTAATGAGGCTGGTTTGGTAGTTCAGTTGTTGTGGTTTGTAGCCAGTTTTGTTCAGCAGAACTTTCATTTAAACAGAAGACTGAAAAGATGTAATTATTCTTGTTAGCTTGCTATCATCATCCATCATAATTCCAGTTAAAAAAAATGGAAAAAATGGAAAGAAAAAGTCATTTACAAAACTGAATTTGCTGTCTGACTCAGATGCAGAGGTCTGTTTATTTTAAAAAGCATTTATAAGCAGAAAATATTCTATTGCAGGTATTCTATTACTGAAAATTTACCCATGAACATAGATATATTCTGTGGTCTGAAAACTAACAAAAATGAGAAAAACTTATCCTATCATGGATGTTTGCTCAGAGCGCAGAAAAGGCTATGTTTTGAAATTATCCATCTTGTGCTTAATCTACTTTGATTTGTACTTCATCAAAAGAGTGCGTCTGTAACTAGCAGATACTGAGTCTGTATGCAAGATTAAAAAAAAAATGAAAAGGGGAATTAAATACACCATCTATATAGCAAGGGATAAATAATATAATCAACTGAATATACCATGTCCATGTTAGAGAAATATTAAAATCTGAGACATGTTGAGGATTAACATCTGGAAAGGCTTATATATACGTATCTTATATAATTGATCCCTAGCTGCTTCTCCCAAACAGCTTTCCCATGTGGGGTGGGGAGTTGTAGAGTTGTTGTCTGTTGTGTGTGATATATGCCCTTTCTCTCACTTGAGAGAAAATCACTAGAACAGTGATTTCCAAAACCTGAAACATTGCTTTGAATTCTTAAACATCAGAGGACATCTACACACACCTTCCACTACAGTTCTCCCATTTTTCCTAAGTCCAATCCTACAAAATGAGTTTGTTTTATAACTTGTTTGTTTCCTGTATGAAGAATTAGGTGAGGACATTCTTGTGGGTAGAGTTGGAGCCACAGCTCTTGACCTACATGGGGAATCTGTGAAGTAGTGATCAGAGAGCCTGAAGTTAGCGAAAACTCAGGTTGAGACAGCTCAAGATTCTGGTGATTGTCAGGGATAAGACTGCCTATTTGACAGGCATGATGCTTGTTTCAGTTCAGTTCTCTGTTTCAGGGAAAAAATAAGGTTAGCTGTAATAGTTGTCCATTACTGTTAGTTAACTGGTATTGTGTATGTGTGTAAAATGATACATCTTCATTTTCTGAGGGAGCTTTTCTCATGTTTTATGTGTGATGTCTTATGAGAACTCATTTATCAATTTATGTGAATCACAGTTACATATGTTGTGAAAACATATCTGAAATAGCCCTGAAAGAAGCCATGTTAGTCACAGGAGCAGCGCTGTATCAGAACAGTGTAGCAAACAGCTTGGACCACAGCAGTAGCAATAATCTTTTATTCTGATCAATTTTCTTCCACTTTTGTACGCTAAAGGCATGCAGGTGAGAGTGAAAAGTTGCTTCAAAGGGAAAAGGTGAGCACTGAAACATTGTAATGCAGTGTTCAAAAGAGGGAGGGGAAGTGACAGAGTGAATTAAAGGTAAGCAAAACAGCTGTAGAAGGAATTGCACTCAAAAAGGTAACAGCCAGGCAAGAGAGACTGCCAGAACACTCAAAATAATACTCAGAATTATATTCAAATATAATCAAGAAAATAAAGCCAAATTTTCAAAAGCAATCATTCCAGAACAATAGAAAAGAGAGTGTTTAAGTGCTAAAGAATAATGCTGATTTATACAACTAATTGTTCTTAAGTCCTTATTGCTATATTTTAAAACCAACTTACACATACTGTCTTCAGGCTGAAATTCATAAATGAATCTAACTTTAGAAAATAAACCTGTTTTACCAGGGCTCTGAAACCCTGCATTGTGTAGTTTTGACTTTTCTGCAATATTGCTAAGGAGTAGCTTCTTCAATGTCACAAGCACATGTTGCTGTCACAGGAAGGTTTTCCATTTGCATCTATGTTGCCTGCAGAATATCTGTCTTTTAATTATAGGTCAAATAATCTCAGCAGGTACTGTTTGTACAAAATCCTCTAGAAGAAATAGCTGTGTAAATGTCGTTATTATTACTATGTCTAGTACATTGTTCCCTGTATATTCCCTGATTCACACAAGTCGAAAAAAACAATTGTTGGGCAGACAGAACAAATATTTATTCCAGCAAGAGTACAGAAATTCAGAAAAAAAGGCTATGGCTTCACTAATGAAACTGTTAAAGGAACTATAATGGCTTCTCAGTTTAGTTAACAGTTTTATTTTTCCATTCTTCCGAAATAGTAACATATTTTCTTCTTGGGAAGCTAGGATGCCATCAATAACAATCAGTTACTCAGGAATGAGAGATCAAAATCTGAAGTTACATAATACTATAACTCATTACTATGACATAAACTATTATTCATCAACATGGTCCTTCCTCTGAGGCTGTTCATAAAGAGCATACATAATCGAAATTCCAGGGTAATGGCTCTGGCCACTTTCGGAATAGCAGTAATGAATAGGATTGCAGTGAATCCAGAATTTACCTGCGAATGGACTTGCTAAGTTTTCTTCATTGCTGTTAACTTGGGGGGGCGAAAAAAATTCCTAAGGGTATCTGAAGTCATTAGTCTGAAAGCAAGATTTTATTTTTTCACAAACCAAAATGCTTTTACCAACATGGGAGACAATTCTGGATGTTGCTAACTGCTGAGCGAACTAATTTAGTTTTCAAGTAGAAGGCAAATATTCTACATATCTACGTGTATGTATGCACATATTAAGATACATATACACACACATATAAGCGTATGTATACACACTCAAGCTCTATGTAGAGTTTAGCCAATAAACTGAAACAGCTTTTTTTGAGCTCCTGCTGTCAATAAGTGTCGTGGTTTAACCCCAGTTGGCAACTAAGCACCACACAGCCACTTGCTCACCCTCCTCCCCCACCCCCAGTGGGATGGGGGAGAGAATTGGGGAAAAAAAGTAAAATCCATGGGTTGAGATAAAGACAGTTTAATAGGACAGCAGAAGAAGGGGAAAAAAAAATGTACAAAACAAGTGATGCACAATGCACTTGCTCACCACCTGCTGACTGACACCCAGCCTGTCGCTGAGCAGCAATCGCTGCCCCCTGGCCAACTCCCCCCAGTTTATATACTGAGCATGATGGCATATGGTATGGAATAGCCCTTTGGCCAGCTGTGGGTCAGCTGTCCTGGCTGTGCCCCCTACCAGCTTCTTGTGCACCTGGCAGAGCATGGGAAGCTGAAAAGTCCTTGACTAGTGTAAGCACTGCTCAGCAACAACTAACACAGCAGTGTGTTATCAACATTATTCTCATCCTAAATCCAAAACACAGCACTATACCAGTTACTAGGAAGAAAATTAACTCTATCCCAGCCAAAACCAGGACAATAAGGATATCAGGTTTTAAAACTTTGCTTCATTTAGGTCAGATTCAGTGGAGGTTCTGAAGAGATTCTGTGCTGTAGAATATCAATGAGACTGGAAAGCAGGAGTTGTCACTAAATCTGGCTTTATGGTAAAATTAGTTCTTTGGAAATGGGACTTGTTCTTGTCCTGGTATGTATTACATCTATTGGTTGAAATGTTTACAGATCTGTAGCCCCTGTAATGCTGAACTGTTATGTATTAGCACATCCAGCATTTGACTACATGAGAACATACTGACCATGAGAGAAATGGTTATGTGCAAGTCTTAAGTTTTACTTTATTTTTTAAATCTAAATTTAGCTTTTGTATATTTGTAATGAACTCCAGGTTAATTTCTGTATAGAGATGCTGAGTTGTTTTTGTGGTAACAGGAAAAGATGGAGGAAGCTAACTGCTTTTTTAACATGTTACTTGCATGAAGAAAAATTAGAGTGGCATTGTAGGAATCAACCATTACTCTTGGAGTTGTTGCTCCCTATATGCTTCACATATCAAAGGCCTGATACTGCTATCCTGAAAACCCTGCTAAAACCAGTGGTAGTCCTGTAAAGTAAAGACTGATAAGTTCATGAAGCAAGCAACAAACAAGATTTTCTGATTTCTCCACTTTTGTTGCCCAGTTGTGTCTCTTGGGATTTTACAATATGCTTAAATATCTTGAAGTACCACAGCGAAAAGCAGAGAAGTACTTGTCCGTGAAGTTGATTTGTTTCTCAGCGGGTGATGTGGGAGTAATGTACACAGTGTCAGGCTGATGAAATAATCGTCTGTGCTTAATTAATCTGAAATCCTGAATGCTCCTTCAGACACTTGCAGTCTGTCAGGAAGGCACTTGTTCTTAACGAATTCTAGTTACAATACCAGCTTTTAATGCTATGAAATTAAACAAAGGTATTTTGGTTTAGGAAGGGGGGAAACATGCTGCAGGTCTCTATAGGTGGTACAGACATTCATAAAAAAGATTCCTGAATTTAAAATGAGGAAAGTGATTCTGGAAGTTTCCTTACCAGGCCTGAATGAGTAATTTACAACATAGAACTTAATTTCACCTAAAACATGTGGGATGCGGATCACAAGTACAAATAGTGACTGTCATGTGAACAGTTATTTTCTAGTTCAGTCAGTTGTCTTAGGGACAGATTTCTAAGCTGTTTTAGTGATTTATCATCAGTAAAATGTAAATACTGCTTTATTTTACAGTTGTTTGCTATCAACTGCACCACTTCATGGGTCTATGCATTACTGAATTCACTAAGACAAGTTAAATGGCTGTGGAAAGGTCTTAAAAATGTCCTTCTTAATGTTTAGTACTACTATATGAGTAGTAAAAGAAGGCATTGGACTGCTGAGTAGAGGATCAGGGATTATGAACTAGCAAAATGTGCGGCAGAGCAAATTATTAGTACAATCTCTCTAGGCAAATAGAATTGACTGTTGTATTTGGGTGGCATGCCTAAAAGGTAAATTCCATTACTCCAAATATTAATACTAAAATACTACTATACAGAATTAACAAATTAGCTTAGTGGTCAGGCTAGTCTAATAAAACGTCTCTGGATGCAAGTCAGAGCTGCTTCCAAGGGCAGTAAAACCCTCGCTATGAACAAATTGTCTTTTGTGCAGTGTCTAAGAAATTTTGAAAGATGCTGTGAATTTTCCTTTTTTATGAGCAGAAGATAACATAAGATAGAGGGAAATTGATATTGCTTACCATGTCCTAGGCATATACCGACTATCTGCTGGATCAGAGAAATAATTTTCTTCGTGATTTGTGATTCTGCGAAGAACATTTTGGGATAGATAAGGACTTCCTTTGGAAACATATAGCATACAAGGTTCAATTAAGTATGTGTGTATGTATATGTTTTTAGGGAGTCTTCATTTCTTACTTAGAAATTTAAGAGTACCACTGCACACTATTTGGAGGAAAACAACATATGGAGAATTGTTTTAAGTTACTTTCAAGATTGCCCTGGGATACATGGAATAAAGGAGGAAAGTCCTAGGGGAGTTCTTGACATGGATATCTTTTGTAGGCAAAAAATACCCTGTCAGAGTATTTTGTGAGCTGTTGCAATTCAGATATGTAAGGAGAAACTGGGAGACTGACAGGATAAGGTGCTGTCATAGTTATTTGTTACTTGTATTGTTCCAACAGTATTGGTCACAAAAAGCAAGCATAAGACAGCTGGAAGTTGAACAGGGTACAAAAGAGGAATATAAAAAGGTTGCCTGAATTTTCAGTGGTGCTGATAAGAAAGCCAAAGCTCAACTTGCATTGAGAGTGACAAGTGACATCAATGGCATCAAGAGCTTCTGCCATTACGTTAACAGTAGAAAGATGACCAAGAACATGCAGCTCTGCTGATGAGTAAGCCATTTAACAACAAGCAGATACAGCTAATGCTGCAGTAATCATGAGGAAATCAATGCCTTCTTTGCCTTGATTTTCATTGACAAGGTCTCCTAGCCTTTGTACCTAGTGACAGGGTTCAAGAAGGAGAGGATCTACAGGTAATGGAGGATGATCAAATAAGGAATCTTTTGAGAAATCTTGACCAATTCACGTCCAAAGGACCAGACAGGATGCATCTGATGGTGATGAGAGAGCTCTCATATCATTGCAAGAGTACTCTATCAACTTTGAAAAGTCATCTACACTGGGGGAGAGTCCCAGTGACTGGAGAAAGGTAAATGCTGCACCCATCTTTAAAAAAGGGCAAGAAGAATGATCTTAGGAATTATAGGCCATTCATCCCCACTTCAGTCCCAGGCAAAATCTTGGAGTGAGTTCCTTCAGAAGCCATTTCTGGGCACATTAAGGAGAATAAGATGACTTGGAATAGTGAGCAGTTATTTAACAAGAATGGATTGCACTCGACCAGTCCAATTGCATTCTGTAATAAAATGATGAGATCTGTGGATGTGGGGATACCAGTGGCTGTTCTCCACTTTGACTTTAGCAAGGTTTTTGACATGGTCTCCCATAGAATCCTTATATCCAGGTTGGGATGTTATACCTGAATAAGTTCATTCAACTAGGTGGTTGAAAAACTGGCAGGATCATTGGGCTCAGAAGAAAGTAGTTAATGATTTGAATTCTACCTGGAGGCTTATCCAAGTAGAGTTCCTTTGGGTTCTGGCCTGTCTTGTTTGACACCTTTATCAGTGACCTGGAGGAGGAGATAGTGCACCCTCCAGTTTGGTGTTGCATCTGGAGGGCAGGGTTTTCATTCAGAGAAGACTGAACAGGCTGGAAACAGAATACAGCACTCCACCCATACCTGTACAGTTTTGACAGGTAAATCAAATGGCTGATGATAACTTCTAATTTTCTTTCTCCCACTTCTCACATTTCTAAGCAAGAGAGAATCCTTTCTAATATTAGAAACTGATATCTTCAGTTGAAAAATAAAATGTGTGAAGCACAATGCAGTATTAAAGCAAGGATAGTGACTAGTTCACAGTAGTCTTAAGGGACTCAGCCAATGATGTTTGTGAAGTTTCTTATCTTTTTTTTAGTGGAGCTTTTCATGTAACGGTAATTTTTTGAAATTATTTGCACAAATTTGTGTCTTCAGAATTCAAGTGGTTTTAATATTGCTACTTTATTTACTGAGATATTAAGGACAAAGGCAGGATTAATGGTATGTGTTTTGCAATGATCTGGCAAATGAATCACTGTTGATAATATAGAGTTTGTTTACTGATTTTCATTTAAGAAAAAAAAAAAAAGAAAAGAAAGTGGAATAAATGCCAGAAGCAGCCTTTGTCTCATTTCTGTGGGGAGATAAAGTTGAATCACTGTCTCAAAGTGTAGCAAATTTAACAAAGCTGCTTGTATATAGTGAACATATTGCAAAGCAGTTGATATAACTTGCCTATTAAATCAGAGGAACTTAAAACAATCCTTAGATGTATTCCTCAATATAATTTTAGCTTCTATAGACACAATTTATAGGGACATTAATCATTCATTTTAACCTTTATTATTGCACAATATAACTGTGTTTTCATTTTATTCTAAGAAATGACATTAAAAATATTTAATTAACAAGTAAAATCTAATATTTTGCATTTTGTTTTCATCATGGATTCAAGAATATGATCTAAATTAAATCTATAAAAATTATAAATGGTGTTGCACTGAGCAGCAGTAGTATGAAATTGGAAAGATTGTTTAATGTGTTTGCTTATCTTTAGCATTTAGATTTACCTGTTCTTTGTTTCAGAGTTGTTTATTTGCACTTTCACATTTGTAAGTAAATGTCACATAAGGCTGTACTCTGCTGAAGATAACCTATAATATGCACAGGTGTGGCTAATCTGTTTGTTATACTGCCCCTTCTTTTCCTAAATCTTCTGGAGATTTGCCTTGTTGTGATTTATGAAGCAGGTATTGCAGAGTACAGTTTAGGATTTAAAGCATGTTAGAACTCCAGTTCTGCTTCCAAAGTTGAATCAATGTCATATAGGAAGATTCCCTTTAGGGTTTTTGTGTTTGCACTGCAAAGTGCAGTAACAAGTAGAGAGTCGGTGAAAGAAATTAAATGAAAGCAATGCAGATAACAATCATCTGATTCAACTCAGTTTTCTGGAAGCATCCATGCTTCATCAGAAAGGTCAATGAAGATTTTATCATGGTCATTCCCAAGTTAATAGAATGTGTCGTCAGCAAATCTTAACTTCCTGGTAGCACAGTCTCTTGCTTCCTCTCTCCTATGCACAAACCAATCTTCTTTTAAAAAAGAGCTCTCTAAAAACAGGCTCTAAAAACTTTGCCAGCTCGTACAATATTCCATTCTTTGCCTGTGTTCAGAAGTATAATTCTGTATACTTCTGAAATGTACACTTGTGATTATGTATTCATACATATTTCAGAGATTTACACTTAAAGAAAAATACCAAATTAAAGTCACATGTACACTCATGCTGTGCATATACATACCTCTTGTCACTTGAAGCATATGTTTATTTTTGGTCCTTGTACCTCACATTTGGAGCACGAGCCTATTAGAGTCATGTGTCTGTCATCATTGCAGTTTTTCTCAAGTACTTTTGTGAGAGAAGTCAATTATATCTGTTATTTTTAATATCTGGTAATGGGACCTGTCATTAAAATAAATGACCTCTTCAGAGTTAATAGCAGCAAGTTTTCTGGAAGTGGACTTTTGAAGCTGAAGTGAAGAGATTAACTCCTTTGCAACTCTTTGCCCAGGGAGTTCAGCACTGAGATGGGCTTCTGTACCTTTCCCTCAAGGTTTTTTGATGATAGGCACTGTGAGAGGTTTCAAAAACAAGCACCCGTATCAAAACAGTAGGAGACAGGAACACCCGTATCAAAACAGACAGGAAAAAAACAGGGAAAAAAATAGGTGTGTCATTAATCTATCCACATTATAGGAACACAATAAATTTGATGAGCTGGCTTCTTCCATCTGTCCTCTTCCACTGATACCAAAAAAGATTTTGAGATAGATTTCTAAACTGGATTTCCTCAGTGCTCTACCTAATAGCCTGAGTACTGTATTACTTTCATCACTTTATCTCTTCCCTGTGAGACAGGCCCTGAATAAAAATTTTATGAAACACACTTATCCAACAAAAGGGAGTTTATGGAATTTTCTCTTGTCTTAATAGGGTCTGTTGTTCCTGTAAATCTGCCTCACCATGAAAGGCAACATTTTCTACCTTTCTAGTTCACTTAATGGAGCAAAAGAAGTCTAATTTATTTCTTAGTTCAGTTAAAGAGCCATCACTTACCTTTGTGGGATATCTCAATTTTTATAATAAAAGATTGCCTTCAAATTCTTGAAGGGTCAATCACAGAGCTTCTACCTGTGAAAGAACCGCAGTCCTGTGGAAGACAGAATCTGAACCTGATATCCCTGGCAATCTGACCCCTACTGATTTACTTACAGTTATAGTCTAGTTATGGTTATTCGTATCAGTGAAAATGTCCTCTTTGGTGACAATTACTTCTATCAGAAGGTTGAAAAAGAGTCAAACTTTCTGGTTAATTTCCTATATACTATGTTCTTTCTGGATAACATATCCTGTAGAAGCTATTTACAGCTCTCTTAAGGTGATTTGAGAATTCTAGCTGAGCCAGGAAATTAATTTACCTGTCTCCTTTTTCTAAACTTGATGCATAGAGTTTATCCTTCCTACTCTGAGTGTCATTTAGGGGATTGGGTTTGGAGGTGTTTCTCTCATGCCTTCTTGAAATGTTTAAAAATACTTCCAAGACTGTTCCTTTGAAGGCTAAAAAGTTGCTGTAATCTCTATGCCGAGACTCTAATTGGATAATGCTTGTTGTCAGATCTCCAAATTCACATTGGAAGTGAGTGCACTTCTCTAGAGTTCAAACTAAATGGGAAGTACCACTGAGAAATGCATGTGACAACTGCCAAGGTGCCACCAGGTGTTCCACAACCAACTTATCAAATCCCTTGCTGTCCTCAATCAATTCAGGAATGAAACTGGAGCGTATTCCTTCTCTTTTCATTTTCTTTCAATGAAAGATTCTGAGATGCACCTCCAGTGTTAATGTGTATTTGGTCGATCACTGGAATGCTAAAGAGATGTTTTCTTCTGGTAACTTGAATTCTTTAAGATGTGCAGTCATTGCATATGTATCACTTTTAATTTGCACTCCATCTGTCTCAAGGCCTTTCCAAGACCACGTACTTCTGGAATTCTGCTGATGAGACGGACAGAGGGTTGTTTTTAGTTCATTCTGTCATATTTTCATGAGCTGACTGTTAAGTAGTTAAAACAACACAACTCTGGTGTTTAGTGATGCACACAGCAAATGCACATGTAAACTTGACATCTCATGAGGTTAATAAATGTGCACAGGTTACTCATTAGTACGGAAACTTTTTATATTCTCTCCTTATATGCTTTCGCGGGGAGGACCCAGCACAAGCCATTTGACTATTTCTCCTTCACAGTTTTTGTACATCTGATCTAGGTTACCTATAGGTAATCAAGCTCCAGAAATACAAGAGGGTTTATGAGATATCACTGAAGGTATCAGTGGGAAGTCAAAGTATAAGGGGTTGCCAGTTTGAAGGAGGGAGGGATAAAAAAAAACTTTTAGAAGAGAAATTGTCTGACATTTCATATGAAGCTTTCTGTCAATAAATGTATGTGTTTTTATTTAGTATTCGTCTAAAAAGCAGACACTATGAAGACTATCTTGAGCCTCCCTTGGCAACATGCTAAATTTCCAGTGTTGCTAAAGCATTCTGCAATGAGTGATAGTAGTATGGACACAGAAGTTTATCTTTCAGATTTGAAGTTATCTGCTATATAGTGCTTGCTTTTATGCAAAAACTAGCACATTGGGCTTATTTAGTATTATATTTCTCTGATTTTATTTCAGGGAAAAAAAAATACTTAAAGCAGATTACGTTGCATGTACTGCTACAGAAGTCCAAAATGATAATCAGTTTTCAGAATCTGATTAGGCTCTTTCATTTTGTAATATTAGTGCTGGCTTGCAAATCTAAACAGCATTAGCAGTTTCAGTTCTTTGAACCTCCAATCTCCAAACCTAATTCAGTCTGCATAAATACAGATTAAATATCTTGTTTTATGGTGAAAAAAATGAATTGGCTTAATGTGATGAGTCTTCTGGCTCATGATACTTTTTTGTAAAGTACTGGTGCTCTAGTAAAATGTCACAATCAGTGAAGGACGTGTACATATTGTATTTTCTCCAAGCGTGTAGTTTATGGGGAAAAGAAGGCTTTTATCTCTTTATATGGTAAATATATAATGGAAGTGGAATAGAAAATGAATAATTTTTCAATTCATTCACAGCCTTTTTATAGAAATAACTGAGGTTGGTCAAACATCTGTTTTTCAGTGGATTCACAGTTAAGATAGTATTGCTGCTTAGCCCTTATTTAGGTTTTACTAGTTGATGCTTACCATGTGACTAAGGCAAGTCTGCATAATTAAAGAAGATGTACACCTGCCATTAGTTCAAGTGATGATATTTTGTGAGGACAGGCAATTCAGTGTTTGATTTTATTATGTTAATTTTTTTCAGAAGATTAAATATGAAATAAAACAATACAAACTTTTTAGTGAAATATTGTAATATAAATTTAAGCTTCAAGGAAATTCATTCACTGTTTTCTATACTTTATCGCAATAATCTGGACACTATTAACTTGTTTGTTTGATATTGAAGACCACATATTTTCCTCATGTGATACCTCTAAGTATACTAGCTTAGACTATCTTATGTTTATAGTTTTTTTGTTTTCACTATGCTTAGTACGAATAAATATTTTTAAGATGGATTTGTAATTGAACACTAAAGGGACAAAAATTAGTTTTATTCATATCTTGTAACAATTATATTCAATTTTTCCTGGGGTTCTTTGTGTGGACTAGATTCTTCAAGTTGATTTGATATACGACAGTGATTTTCCAGTTCAATGACATCTGTAGGATAAGGAATTCTAGAGAAGATACATTTCGTACTCAGAGGAGCAACAGTTGACATGTGTTAAGGCATCTACAAGCTGTGTTAATACTGACTGATGAATATAGAACTTGAACTCATTGTAACGGTTGGTAGCCAGTCACTTAGGAGGAGCAGCTTCCATTTAGGGTGTTAAAATGATAACTCTGTGTCTTCTGAGCTCCAGCCCTAGACAAGGAAGACTTATTTCTACATCTTTTTCATAAGCTTTATTTCTTTTTGATAAATCTTTTGCAGAGACAGTTTCACATATAACCCCCATTTCTATATTTGACACAGAAACATCTTCAGGGTTTTGTTACTCCCTGTAGTCCTTTCTCTCGTAGTTGTTTAATTCAGATTCTTTGTGTTTTAGGATCTGCAACAAAGAATAAGCCATTTCTGAAACTATTTTCCAACATTATTGCTTCCTTGAGTCAGTTTTCTGTATCATTCAGCAGTGGAGCTGACACTTAGGTCCCAGCCATTGCTATTAGTCACATTATTCCTGGAAAATAAATTATTTAAAAAGAGTATATATTATTATATATGTGGACAAGTACTTAATTAATAAATGTCAGCAATTATTACACAATATATCCAAACTGTGGAAAGGAACAGTTAGTCATTTAGCTCTCCCTGGATTTCCTCAGGCAATGAGCTGGAAAAAAAGTAGTAGTAAATCATAATGGATTAGGTCAGTTAAGTAAAACTAGTGATTATTTATTAGTCTGTTAGTTCAGTAGGCAGCATAAATACTCATAAAATTGAAAGTATGTTGAAAGATCTAGGGGAATTTCTGGAGGACTTCTTTATAATTAAGAAAGGATTTTTTTTTTTTTTTATTTTATGGTATCTCTAGTTTTAATTTTCATGTATCATACTAGAAAAGAACTCCAGTGTTTTTGGCTTTATATATAACAACAGTCTGCATTTTTCCTTAGAGTGATTTGAATGGGAGTTTTTAATATTACAGGCATTGGCCTCTGCTGCTTAAGCTGCTGGACCTTACTCTTTTCTATAAACCATATGTCAGAGGACATGTGAGAAACTCAGTACTGAGTTATATATAAAGATAGGATTTAGTATGTAGCAGAAATATACCAAGTGAATATTGCTGGTCCCTACTCATGAACATGTGCAAAAAGCTAAGGATTAGGCCTAGGTAATATTTAGTAAAGATGACTGTATTAATGAAATGGTGAGGAATCTAGCCAGGCAATACGTAATGTGTGAGAAATTAAAAATCCAAAATCAGACAAATATTAATATAGATATGTATGTGGATATAAGAACTATTATTTTATTCCTAATATAGTAAATTGTGAATAAAGCTTCATTTTCTAATGCAACCAAGAATTTTGCATGTTTCATCATGCAGAAACAGTCTCATTTCCAAAAGTTGGATGTTCAGCAGTTCTGTAAATTGGAACCTTTTAAGTTATCTCACAAATGTATGTCAAATATATATCAATTATCAATATATATCAAGAGTCAAATATATATGAAATATGTATCAAGATAGGTATCACAAATATATATCAAGTATCTTGATATACTGGCTCTTGGGAGGTAATAGCCTATTCATGTTAGGTTCCTTTTGCAGCTAATTAAAAAAAAAAAAAAGGGCACTTGGAGGTTGTGAGTCAACTGATACATTTTAGATACCTATTTTAGGATACAATGAATTGGCTTTAAAAGTGTTTATTTCCTTCTGCTGACTATATGTAGTTTGGGACATTACCTAAAATAGTTCATTTAAATTTGGCCAGGTGAATGACACCCACAGTGTTTCTAGTGCACTACAGTAATGTAGATAGTAGACCATTGTGGTCTTCAGGTTGTGTTTTGGACAACTAAGAGTGATCCAAATAGTTTATAAAATTCAAACTAACTTTTAATAATTTGACTATTTTATTATCTAAGCTGATGCACAGAGATTACCTAAAAAGGAGCAAATAAGTTAGATTTTATCTGCAAGTATTTCTAGTATTTTGTTCTATGTCAGAGCATGTCTCTAATTCTGTTGCATTTTTGGGAAACTCTGCTGAGTCATATAGTACTCAGGTCCTAGAGCTGATTTCACTGATTTTGCTAGTAGCAGGCAACAGTGATCTATTCCCCACCTCCTGTCTGAGCAACATGCTTAGAAAGAGCTGTCATACAGAAATACACAGCATGGGTCTGAGGGCTAATCAGAGAGCAATAAAATGTCTGGTCACTGACCTCATAAAATTAAGGCTCATAAAACAAGTAAGGCAAAATATCAATTATATCAGTGAAAGAAATACTTTCAATTTCCTGCAGCATGGAAAGGTTGAACATTTACAGAAGCATATGACAAATTTATTGCTATTTCCATTTCATAAAGGAATAATTCATTACCCTACAGAGCTTTCTACCTCACCAGTATTTTCTTCTCAAAACAAGAGTTATATAAAACGTATCCTAGGATTGACTGATATTAATGAAGAATTTTGTAAAATCCCTTTGTTGTATTTTTTTCCCTTTTATGAACCAAAACACTCAGAGTGAAAAAATAAAATGGTACGTTTTTCCTAAAGTTGTAAAGGGGTGTCACATCACATCTGACCAAAATAACCATATATCTAGAGATAATTACTATGAATGCTGCTTGCAAATTTCAGCGTGAAGGTGAGAATGGCTCTGTAGTATGTTAAGATACTCACGTAAAAGAGAGTACCCTCACCTGGGTTCCAGTTCATGTTCAGTATATGTTTAATTATTTACGCAAAGCAAACATCCTCAGGAGAGAGACTGAGAGCACTCCACGGCAAACTATCCTGTAGCTTTGAGGTAGAGATTCTGTCATTAAAAATTAGCGGTCCAAATTCAAATCCTGTTGTGTGTTGACACTCAAAATCTTGTTGTGGGCAAAAGGGAGCGGATCATGTAAATGGCATTAAGATTTTATTATTAGTCCCATTACATTTTAACTGCTTGGTAGTCCTAACTAATAAAAAAACACCTCAAAATTGTTCTATGAAAAACCTTCCTGGTATTTATCACTTTTTGGTAGTTTACTATCTGCGTCCTCAGGTTGACAACTTCAGTACTTGGGAAGGGGAGGTGAGGGTGTTTATGACAAGCCATCAGCATCTTGAGGTCTTTGCCAAGAGGAGTTCAATTCCCGCAGAGTGGGAGTTCATCCTCCTGTTTCAAAAGGAGAATGAAGTTGATGGTTTCTTCCTGCTCAGTCTTGAGTACACATGGATTTATTTTTGTTTTCTTATCCCTACCTACTGTGCCAGTGGGAGGAAGGGGTGAAAGCTGCCCCACACTCCCATGGTCCCAGGAGCTGTTTGCCTGGCAGGCACTGCCTAGGGCTGTCAGCCTCTTCCTGGCAGCACTCACAGAGCTGGAGCTCAGACAGGCTGGGCAACGGGCACTTGGCTGCAGGGCGCCTGGTAAACCCAGCTCAGCCCCGCTTAGGCCAAGGGCAGCCCAGCCACCCCCTGAGACCCGACACAGCCCGATGCCTGCCCCCAGCAGTGGAAAATATATTTACTGGGCCACACAGATCATAAGAGATTGAATCTAAAAATTGTACATTCTATGACAGTACATTCACTGAACTTAAATAAGTCTTGAAAAAATAGGGAGCTTGCAGAGCAAGACTCAAAACACATCCCACTTAACACATACCAAGAGACGCTTCTGATATTTCATAGGAAGTCTGGCAGTATAGTAATTTAATGTTAAATACTTATTATTGAATGGATTGGCACAGTAGTTATTTTAGGGGGTTTCTTTGCCACCATTATGTGTTTACATTTTCAGTGACTGAGCAAACTGATTAAATATAATTGAACTGCATAAAATTGCACACCTAGAAAATGAGGCTCATTCAATAATTTTTTCTGTCATTTCCCTTAATAAGTATAGAGTTCAATGGCCAATTTCAGCCAGACCTGACACAATCATAGAGGCCTTAAAAATAGTTATGCTGCTGAGTTTCTTGGAAATCTGCAGCAGGATATTTGACTTTCTAAGGAAGGGCTTTCGGTTAAGGGACATGAGAAAGCATTGGGATCATATGTTAGAGGTTTAGGTGCTGGAAGTGAAAATTATTTTTGTGTGAGATGTCATATAGAACAAAATGGAGGAAGATGGAAGGGATGTTTGGGAAATGTCTTCAGGATACTACTTTCATAGGTGTTCTATTGGTGGAGCAACTTAGTTTAATGAATTATAACACTTTTTGTCATGTAATTTGCACAGTCTGTAAAAACATTTTCTTTGTGTGTGTAAGTGTATATTAATTCCTGCTTGCTATTTATTTTCTTTTTCTTCAAGAGGAAAATATATATTCACATGCAAGTATACTGTACAGTATTGGGAGGTGATAAGTGAACTAAGCTGCTTTCTGTGAAAGAATGAGCTAAAGCCTATGATTTGTCACAAACACGACCTTTTCGTTCCTTTATCTTTCCCATCAATGAGTCCTTTACGTGCATAATTTTGGATGCTATAGAAAGTCCTATGAAATTCTCATATATTGTTTCATCCCAGATTTTCTTAGAGAACTATTTATGCTAGAGAAAAATAATTCAACAGAATCATAGGAAGAAGCAGCAGAACTGGCTGTGAAAGAACGTATCATTTAGATTAAATTCTATTAAGGCTTGAATCAAAGACATCAATTTCTCTTCCTATGGAAGCAACTTGTAACATGTAACCTGAAACAAGTTTCATAATTGGTTTAATTCAGCATCAGCTATCACAGCCACTGAAATCAGTGATCCTGCTTTGTGGTGCCCCTTTTCTTTTACTGAAAGAAAGTAGAGTAGACTGTTTTGGCAAAGAGAAGGGACAATACTATTGAGAGGTGTATTTGGAAATATTTACATGAGTGATTGCAGATAGAGGAAACAGTTTAAAAATCAGTGGTGGAACAAAAAGGTTTAGATAGATAGATAGATATTTGAAAGTCTAAAAATTAAATTGTTTGGGAGCTAATTTATAATGACTTTAATCTCACTATGGAAGCTGTTATTTATTATACCTCATACTCTTCTAGAAAATAAGATTCTAGATATCTAAAAATTATATTCTAGATAACTGCAACATATATATAAACATAGGTAGTCTACTGTATGTTACCCATATATACGAAAATATTACAGTTCTATATGCATGATCATCACCACGTGATTTGTTGATCTAATTTGCTTATTTGGTTTTTAATAAGGTGTTTGTTTTAGTAGAAAAACAGATGAGCCAATGGTTGTTTTTCATTTTAAAGAATAGAATTTCATAGGTAAGACATTTCCAAGTGGATTTTCTATTTAGAATATTGTAATTGAATATTTTTGCTAGTAACATGGAGAAAATTCTGAGAAACTAACACTATTGAGGGTGGGAGTAGGAAGACAGGAGATTTCTTCTCGGGGAACTATAAATCAAAAAAGTCTGGAACCGGATTTTTTTTTTTTTTTTAATGTTACATCACAGTATGTGAGAAAGGATGTTAATATTGGTACACAAAACAATTCAGTGATCAGGTTGTGTTTGGGGGTTTGGTAGTGGAAGTAGAAATACAATCCTAATTTATATTCCTTTAATTCTGTAATTAGTTATAATGAAATGTGTTTCTCGGTTGTTGTAGCAATTACAAATTCTGTTTATTCCTTGCGTATTCCAAAGTAACATAACATAGGAAAAAAATTCCCAGTTACTTATGAAATATCATCTTTAAAAAGTATAGTTGTCAAGTGTACCTGGAAATTGCAATTCAACCTTCTGAAATTCTGTCTGATGATATGTCAGTTGAGAAGCCCTAGTGAATTATAATGATCTGGCTGAGCATTGTGCTTCAGTTAGAGAAAAGACTGATTGTAGAATTCTATAAAATCAGGAGATAATGGAGAAAGGAAACAAGAAATTATTATATACATTGTCTTACTCAGAATAGGAGAAGGAAGAAATGCTCAGTGAAAGAATCTGGCACCAACTGAAGCACAGGAATTTCTTTTTGGAAAAGTACAATTAAATAATATAATTAATTGTCAGCAGTTATTGGGAAGCCAGAAGTTTTAAGTGCTTAGATGGTACTGAAGATGCTGTAACAGGATGGATCTTGCAGGGGATATCAAAATTCAATGCTTCAAATAGACTTTTGGACACCAAATTGCCAACACTTGGAGTGGAAAAAAATAAAGGTACAAACTTATGTTGATTCCTTGGATTCTATTTTTTGACTGCTGTAAGAACTGCAGTACTGGCTAATTAGACCTCTGACCTGACCTGTTTTATGGGTTTTAGTCTGAAATTTGGAGTTTATTTGTGCTTACATACCGAAAATACTTACAATCTTTAAACTAGCTATAACTTGACCAGTAAAAGATTTAATCAGAGGAGTTATGTCAGCCTTAATAAGTATTTATTTAATGTCATGAAAAGATTAGTTTTTAAAACTTATGATTGTCTGGTACATTAGATTGTTTGCTTATTAATTTGTCTGGCTAATTTCATATTAATTGCAACCCTGTTGGTTCTCAATTAGAAAGCTTTCAAAGCAATCCTTTGAGAGAAAATGAGTTTCCTAAATCAAGATAATTAAAGATGGGAACTTGCTAGTACCCATACAATAGCATTCAAAGATCAAAGAGCTTAAGGGTTAAAAGAAAGAGCTTGAAAAGCCAGTCTGATTTCTTATGATCTCTGGCAGTGTCACTTATTTATAAGCATTTCCTTGGACTTTTAATTTTTTGAAACAGAAAGAATATTTATGCCAGAGACTGTTTTTATAATCCAGACATGGCTCATGAGGCTGTTCTGACATTTTTCCACAAGTCAAAGAGAATATTTTAACGGTATTAACAGCAATAATTTAAGTTTTTTATAATAACTTAACAGGCAGTTGTTCCTTTGAAGCAGATTAACTAGATTTTTAAGTGGGTTTTCTTGGTCAATAATACTTCCAATACCTGGTGATAATGTCTATTCTTTGCCTATTTTTAATATTTAAGTTTTGAAGTTTCAGGTCATGTTCACAAAAGTATCGTAAATCTGTGCAAACATTTATCTCTTTTCAAGTAAATTGGTTCAGTGAAGATATTTGAAACAAAAACTATTTAAGATTATTAAAAATAATTTAAAAAATCCTAATTTATAATTCTAGACCTATGTAGTTCTCATTATTATAATTCTAATTCTTAAATTATAGGGTGCCTCTACATTAGCATTTTAGTTTGGATCACCAGTGTGCTTTAGAAGCATATTTCCCAGATATCCATTCCTACCATGTTTTGGCTTGTGTTACAGAATGATCCCAAAGCAAGCAGACTGGGTTCTTTTCTGTTGAAACTGAACTGAAACATATATTCCTGAAATACACCTAAGGAACATTTACCCATTGAAGGCCTTTCAGTTCACAGGACCAACTAAGTGCTAGTCCAAAGTAAAATTTCTGAAACTCGTACAGCATGGGCTTCGGGAGGTCAACCCCAAAGGTTTTCTGTTGTGCTGTGCTGCTAGCTAATACAGACACAGGCAAGGGACCTGTCCCTGCCAACATTCTCCAGTTGATAGGTCAAGGCTGCACATTTTCATTTATAGATGACCCCCTTATTAAAGAGGCTAAGCACTCTGCGGAAGGAGAGCCAGTGAAAACTTTGCATTTGAGCATACAAATGATACGTTTCTGGCAATATCTCATAAATACTACAATTTTTATCCAAAACTGAAGAGAAAATGTCATTATAGGGAAACCTGAAATTGACTTGATTCTACAGCTTCATCAAGGCTTATCATGTCCACAGTTTGTGTAATTTCTAATACAACTTCTGGATCCTTTCATGGAAGGTATTGGAAACTTTTAAAACTATTTTTATTTTAATAATTATAAGTAACTTCCTCCCTAGCTTTTGCTACAGGAATGTCCCCCATGCAGTATATGTGGGACCAAGTCAGTCATTTATTAAAACACATAGATAATTAGCTTTTCTCTGATATGCATTCTGTTATCTATGTGCAATTCCCTATCTAAAGAGGTATTAATATTCCTACCAAAGACAATCAATGCTATTAAAATCAAAATCCAGGAGGACTGACTTAATCATAGCACTAGTATCAGGATAATAGTTCCAGAACATATTATAAAGGTTCTTTAACTGTATCTTAGTTCCCTGTTGTCCTAGTGGTGACTTAGCTGCATGGATCAAAGGCCAAAAATGATAATATCAATAGAAATGTCGCTTAATATATAGGGAAGAAGTCTGCCAAATTTTACTTAGTATTAACAAATAAACTTTCTGTTGAGTGCTTTCAGTGAGATCTGTTGAATGTCAGTTAAAGAGGAGCAAAACTTGTTGCAACCAATAGCAGTTATGTCTCATGACATCTGTTTCCCAGACAACTGTTCCATTTTCCTAAGTGATGTATTATTATATTTAATTGCTGATTTTGAAGGCAGTGGTAATACTTGAATAGTTTAAAAAGTTAAATTGATGAAGCCCTTTGTTAGACATCTACATTGCTTCCAAAAGTCAAGTGAGACCAATCTTCTAGTAGATCTAATGAATCTGTAAAACTTCTTTATATCCTGACTTTTAAACATACTGAATCTCTGAATAAATATTCAAATGTGATTTGTAGTATAAAAATATACATGTATTTCATAACCAAATACAGGCAGTTATCTAGAATATAATTTTTAGATATCTAGAATCTTATTTTCTAGAAGAGTATGAGGTATAATAAATAACAGCTTCCACAGTGAGATTAAAGTCATTATAAATTAGCTCCCAAACAATTTAATTTTTAGACTTTCAAATACAGGAATGGATGCTTAACAGTAGGAGTTGTATTTTCCCACATGAGGATTCAGTGTCAGATCATACATTAAATCTGGCATTTACTTTCTGATTCCATGGGTCTTGAAAGACCATAGCGTATATGGAAGAAAAACTTTGTTAATTCGTATGTAAAATAAAACCTTTCTTTGCTGTAATGGAGTACTTCATGTGTAAGAAATGTTTTTGACATTTATCCAAAGATCAAAAGCTTTATCATGTGGTTTACACTTGAACTGCCTAGTTTTATGACAACAGGGAAACAGTATAATTAGAAATCCAATCTTCATGTCTGCATTTTAAATGTTTATTATGTAATTGTCAAGGAGGGTTCTCATTGACATTAAAATACTTATTTGCGTCAGCTGAAGATGTGGCCTTTTTTTCACCACAGTTTTACAGGTAAAATATTCTTCAATTGTTCTCCTCAGTCGTCTTAGATAGGACTGCGCCTCCTTAAGTAAATCAGTAATGGTACTCTGATACATAGGCTTCCATCAGTTGTAGTTTTGATAACATATTAGGATCGCACATTGTGACAAATGCCTGATACTTGGTTCCTTTTGGTGATCTTTCTTATACAAAACCTACCTCTGTTTATGGTGCTTTACAGATAGGAGTGATAACTTTCTGTTACAGGAAGAGGAAAAAGACTAACATCAACATTAAATAAAAACCCTTACGTTTTTTTCCTTGGGTATAAAATGTATGTGTACAACAGTTTCGGCTTAGCATAAGCATTTTTGTATATCAGGATGTGATAGACTCTTCATATTCTGTCAGAGATACTTAATTCAGATTTGATTAGCTTGTTAAATCAGTTCGTTTCTTGAGAGGTTTTCTCTGAGCTATCATCTGTTCAGATTATCAACTGGATTATCTGTGCCTATTTCTTACTTTGACAGGCCAAATTATTTTAGCTCATCTTCCTGTCTCCTAACTTTTATGATATTTCTCTTAGAATCACAAGATTATAGAAATGTTGGTTGGGAGGCATCTCTGGAGGTCATCTCTTCCAATCTCCTCTTTACAGCAAGACTGTCACAAGCACTCAGTTGGATCATGGCTTTGTCTAGTCAACTCTCCAAGGATATAGACACCACAATTTCTCTGGACAACCTTTTCCTATATTACACTCTTCTTCTAGTGATTTTTTTTTTTTTTGTGAGGTCCACAGTTTGTGGTCTTGCCAATTATTATGTTGTCCAACAACATACATACTGAGAAGAGCTTGGCTCTGACATCTTTGTAACTCTGTTTCAATAAGTTGTAGGCAGTTATTAGCTCAATACTTGGGCTTCTATTTGCCAGAACAAACAAGCCAGTTTCCCTCATAATTTCTTCATGAGACATTTGCTCTAAGCCCCTGATCATAGCCCTTTGCTGGACTCTTCCAGATTCTGCATATCCGTCTTGAACTAGGGGCCCAAAATGGGACACAGTACTCCAGGTGTGGCCTCACCAGCACTGAGTAGAGGGTTGGAGAAGAATTCATTCAAAGTAGCTGCCCAGATCAAAAGGCTGCCCAGATAAATTTCTGTCATTCATTAATAATTATGTTGCTTTTTCAGATAATTTAAAATAAATCAGAAAAGTATCTTTTTATGTAATTTATTATTTTTTCTAAGGTACTTCCTTTTTATGGTATAAATTTACAGTTAAATTGAATCTTAGTCCAGCTCATGAACAAATACTTTCAGCAAGTCCTAAATGAATTGTCATAATGAGGGAAAGATTTTAAATCTTTAAAATTTCATCTGTTTTCATTGTAGCTTCTAATGCAAGATTCTAAACTAACCCAGACGTGAAAGAGAAATTTTCTTATTTGACCAAGGTAACTAATCTAAGTTTGGAAGTAAGCCTTTCTGTGAGCAGGAGGTTGGATAAGATAACCTGTCGAGGTCATTTCCAACCTAAATGATTCTATGATTTTATCTCATTTTTTCAGAGATACAAAGAAAAAATCAAATTTCACAGCTGAATTAAACCATCCCAGATGTAGCCTGGGATTTTATGTAGATGACCAGTTTTATGCTGGATAGAAATAGTTATCTGTAATGTAATTGAATTATTTCTGTGCATAGATTATCCTTTCTTTTATATACTTTAAGATACATATCCTTTTAATATATTGATCTATATACAGAGGCAGCAAGACAAGTTCTTAAAGAAATTAAATATACATCGTGCAATGATAAGCTGTTTCTTAAAAGTGTATTGGGAGCATTGAGCTTTATGGAGGTTCTAGTGTATCATCTTTGCAAAGGACTGTGATGTTGAGTTAACAGCCATAGAGACACGTTCTGCACAGAACAGGTGTGATATCTCCAACAGTCACACTTCTGTAACAATGATTTCTAAGCCTTTTTTGGGTAGACATTTATTAGATCCAATTTCATGTTTCTTAAGGATTTAACCATTCAAGGTAAGACTTTGTGATGAAGGAATATTTTTCTAAAATATTTTCATTTTTATTGAATGTTGAATATCTTGAGTTGATTACTAAGTAGAAGAATCATCAACTTAAATGCTTTTAGCACTGTTCAGGTAATTTATGTGGTTTGGGTTTTTTTTAATGTATCAATGGGTTTTCAATAGTGAGTATAATAGGATCAAATTCATCAATGAATTATTTATAGTTTACAAATAGGGTAACATTAAATTATAGATAAAAATACATGCAACAGTAATTCTAGATTTGTGTGCCATTGAAATATGTTAATATTTTAAAAAGGTTTCAATGAAAGATAAAATATATTTATACAAATAATTATATATCAAGGTGTTTCTGAATAAGGTTGTCTAAATACTCTGTAAGTAATGTACTATAACATTTTTTAATTACTTTTCTTGTAAATTCCAGAAGCAGAAAGTAAAGGAATATGTAGAGGAAACGTATCAAAATAGCTAATTCTCCATCCTATTTTTCCAGTACCTTTCCTTCTAAGCAGAATTTTCTTAGAGTAAGGAAGCTTAGTGGCTGATGCAGGTATTATTTCTGTTCTTAGTATCAATCCCAGTTGATAATATTTTCAAGTCTTGGATACATTAGTAATAACGGAAAATTTGAGTACTGGATTGTGGACTCTTGCATTTCAAAATGTGGGTGCAAGTTTTTCAAGGACTTGATGGAAGGAGGAGAAAATAAAAAACATTGCTCAAAGTAAACTGAGTACTGAGTGAAATGACGACTCCATAAATTCAAATTCCAGCCAATTTGGAGCATCTCAGGAAACACCTACCTTTTATAGGGAGCATGCAGGGAAAGTGACTAGTGCCAAGAGAAAGGCTGCAAGTCCTTAAATCTTAATTTAGACACTGCCTAGATCTATATGCCTGTCAGCAGAAAGTCCTGTAGCCATTTCTCCATGCCCTGATGTCATCTGTCTTCAACATGACAGTAGATTTCAGAAATAGACTGAATGGGGCAATTCATATCTCTTTGAGCTATTAATTCATTTTCTTGAGATGTCAAACAGGCATCCTCGGGTCACATTTCCACAATCTCTTTGTCAACTCTTACAATTAAAAATGTGGGGTTTTGCATAGTTGAAGTTTGTATTCTGATTTCATTATGCAGTTCCAAGAAATGGGAATTAACTGCTTATGCTTGTATTAAATAAATATCCTGACAGAGACTATAACTGATTTTTGAGTCATGAAATGTTTTTACTAGTTCGATACTTTTCTCTGAAACAGGTAATTTTGGGATGTGATGCCTTTCACAAGAAAAAAAGACATCCATGACAAAAGCCAATGCAGTTGGTTGTTTAGAGGTTCTTGGAATCAGGGTTAAAATACTCTCTGTTCAGCTACAGAGACATTGATTAGTCAGTGTGTTTTTTTCAATATGTAATTAACTAAATACTGCTCTTACTGTTGCTGACTTTAGTTTACGTATTGTTCTTTTAACTTATTTGCTGCCTTCTGGTACATTTTATAGATACTACTATATTTTCAGCAACAGTTGCCAAAAGACAAGTTATATGCAATTGCAATGGTTGCTTTGTCTGGCCATCTACTTGTTTGTTAGTCTCACCTAATAACTGTTGAACCCAAAGGCTAATTTCAGTGTTTTTCTGGTGAGAGTTGAGGGGAAGGGATTGATTGTGCCTTATGTTGCAAAGATTTCTTGGTTTTAAATCAGTCAAGATACATTGATTCCATACTTATGTGATCTGATTTCTTGCCCTATCTTTATTAGAGTACTGTCTTTTAGCAACTATATTTTCTTTTTAGAGAAATCTCTTAATACATACTTCACATCAGAAACAAATATTATCTGACTCCTCTGTCGAATGTGCTTGAAACAGACATTTTGTGAGGATGGGTTGTGTATTGTTTAAGAATGGGCAAACTCTTGGCTCCTCCTATGAGACACGGAGGAATCCATTCTTCACAACATTTTCTACCACTCATTAGAATCATAAGGAACACTGATTGATTAATTGGTATGTTGAAATATCCAGGCTTTAGGATATAATTTTGAAATGATCTTGCAGGGTCTGCCAGACTCAGAATAACCTTTCTGATGCTGTGCCTGTTGATACAGAAAGATGATTCCAGTATTTTTTTCTTTTCTTTACCTCTTTTTGTTAGATTAGTGATGTTGAATTCGTATGATCGTTTGAAGGGTTAATGTATTTGGCATTCAACAAAAACATCGCATGCAACTTTTGACCTGAAGTTTGAGAAACATGTTGTTTGGATTTAGATTATAAAGGCCAAGTACTTAGAAAGAATGCTGCCTCAATTCAGTACCCCTCTGCAATTTGAAGGACCATTTGCACTGTTAGCTGATTTTGAAGAAAGAATTTTGTCAGTGATTCAGCTTGGCTTTTTTTTCTAACTCCTGGTCCCAGTATCATGTTTTCTACTGCTGTTCTGAAGGCAGTATGAATGTACTCTTCAATTAGTGTGTCCGTGTTCAGTTACCATGCCATGTCTTGGTGTGTTATCAAACTTGTGCTGACTACCAAGCAACAATGAAGAAATGCAGTTTTCAAAAGTTTCTACCTCAGCAAAGCCAAAATTAAATATAATGAGGAAATATGAGGCACCCTTATAGCATGAGTGCTTTTTTTCAGCAACATTTCTAAGGTTTGTGGCTTTAAGATAAAGTTTACGGCTTTGGATAAATGTCACCCTTATGGGGTTTTTTTCCCCTCTATATTGTGTCTGATTTACTGTTCTATAATGAAAGACTGTCCAGTGGAGCAGGGGGACAGCAAGATAGATTTTTATGTTAGAAAGATCACACAGACTCACACAGACCAGCTGAGGCAGGAAGGCACGTCTGGAGATCACCTGGTCCAACCCCCTGCTCAGAGCAGGGTCAGCCAGAACAGGTTGCTCAGGGCTGTGTCCAGTCAGGTTTTTAATATCTCCAAGTATGGAGAATCGGCAACTGCTCTGAGCAACCAGTTCCAGTGTTTGACCACCCTCACAGTAAAAACGTGTTTCCTTATGTTTAAACAGAATTTCCTGTATTTGAGTTAGTGGCCATTGCCACTTGTCCTGTCACTGGGCACCACTGAGAAGATCCTGGCTCCCTTTTCCTTTGTCCCCCCATCAGGTATTTATACACATGGATGAGATACCCCCTGAGCCTTCTCTACTCCAGGCTGAAGAGTCCCAGCTCTCTCAGCCTCTCCCCATAGGTGAGAGGTGTCTTCAAGTTGCAGCACATCTGTGATACAGATACTATATCCCTATGATATAGTTTATGAACTGCTTCATGTGAAGGCCTGTATCAACATTGCATAACAGTAGGTGAGAGGAGGTTATATATTAAAATGCATTTTAAATTTATTAAGATTCAAAATATTCCTGTTCAACTAAACACTACCAGCTGTACCATCAATTATTTCTGTTTATTAAAGGCAATGCATTTTTTAAGGTTTTGTAGTCAGCTTGTATCACTCTCTTTGCCTACAAGCTTTTAAGTTTTGCAAATTTTATTAAATCAGTTTTAGATTAGATAAAAAAAATTCCTAGATTGCTGTTACTGACAAACTGTCACTTTGAAGATTAAGATCCTAACTTTTCAGGTTTATCTTTATTAGGTTTTTAGAAGGTTCTGCCTTGGGTGTAGGAGAAATTATGAAAATAAGAATTCACTGACTACATAATTTTTCGTTTGGGAAGCATATTTCTTAAAATTCATAGGGTCTTGAAATACTTTTTCTTTCTGTTTATTGCTGCCAAAAAGAAACATTTTTAGACTGAGGAGATTTTGTTAAGGTGGTGTTAAGCTTTGATAAGTGTAATCATCCTGTTCTATATTATATTTTCATACATATCTATTTATTTATTTATGAGATCAATATATCATAAAGATTCCCCAGTATGTTTCCCTACAGTTAAAATAGCTTAATATTCTGTTAAGCAGTGAATTTTAAACTACACTGTTCTTTCCATTCATCATCAGAAGTTCTACTGAATTTAGCTGAAATAACTTAAATAGAATTAAATATCTGCATCATGTCATGCCTGAGAGAACCCATTTTATAGCTAAAGTCCTCCAAAGTTCATGCCTTTCACTTATAGAAAATCTTTCTTGCAAAAACCAGCCTTGAAGTCAATAAAGTTAGATATCTTGATATATATATTTTTTTTAATTGGAAATCTTTCAATCTTGATTTTCTGTGATAAGTTTCTAAGCCATGATTAGAAAATATACATATGAATTAAATATTGATTAAAACTTCTTTAAAATATCTGAATAAGGTTGGGCTTGTAAATCTATATTTAAATATTTAAATCATTATCACATCTCTTAAGTTTTGAGAGAGCTGAGCTCCCAGTATCAGCCTACCTGGAAATCTCAATAACACTCACAGTGTTTATATTTTTATTTCTAAACTATAGTTTGCTTGAGTTGGGTGGGACAGTAGTCAGTAACTTCTGTTTGAGTTAAGTCTGGCAAATAAAGTTGTAACAAGCAGACTTTGTTTAAGCAATGTCCTGTTTTATAGTTGTATATTGTTTCTGCTCAGATATTAATAGCTTACCTATTTTACTATTTCTGCTGCAAGTGTCATAGAAAAGAATATTTAACAGAGGATTTTCTGACATTGCTTCAGTATTTGTGCCATTGTTGCACATAACTCAATTTTGTTGGTTCTCTTGCATCATGTGTTGCACCCCTATAACATCTGTTATGCCCCAGAAGGCAGTTTGAACTTCGTGTGACTTCTAGCTCTTCTCATCAGGGAAAATGACACTCCAACAGATGTAGGAAATTAATTCATGATGGCACAAAGACTGTTTTGTCTACCTAAAAATAAACCACTCTGTATTCCATAAGACAGAAATTCAACAAGGAATCCATAATGATTCAAAGAAAACCTTAGAACTTTATATCAGGACTGTGTTTCCTACTGACAAATCCAAATTAATGCTAATGTGATGAAATGGAAAGTTGAGTTATACTGAACTACTTAATTGTGAAGCTTAATGTCAAGCAATTAAAAACGTAACATCTCTCAGTACTGTCATACCCTGGAGAAGTGATGCTTTATGACTTAGTAGTAGCCTGCCCACTACAAAGTTGAAAAATAACTAGCCTCCATAGAGTTTAAATTTTTGTTTATTGGCTTTGCAGATGCAGTTTGTCTTTCAGATATTTCTACAAAACAAATTGCAGGCAAGCATTGAAGGCCATTGAATGGAAGACAGGCTATCATTAGGCCAGTTAATATATCTTTATTCATAACAAAAAAGAAAAAAAAAGAATATAATGTTATAGTGCTTACAGGATATTAGAATACTGTCTGAATAGAAAACTTACGTAGTTTATTAAACTGCTAAAACAAATTGAGAAAAAAATCCAAAAGTACATTTAAATGATAAAATGTTGAGTGAGTTACATTTGAATAGGTTATTTGGATTAAATTTTCACTGTAAGTTCCCACACACAGAGAAAAAAAATTATTCTGTAGCATTATTTTTATTCCCGAAGGATTACAAATGTGTAAGGTGTTTTTAAACACTACAAGTCGCATAGACTTCACAAGCTCAGCAAGAACATGATCTCCTTTTCAGTGGGTATGCAGATGATAGGATTTCTCCCCCATAGAGAGTTCACTTAGATATAAAAGAGATGTGACAGTATGTGGTAAAATCCTATTTTTTCTAGCATTTTGTTGTGGGTTTGCTGTTTAATGATTGTAATTTTAGTTATGATGTCATTAGCTTTAATGGTCATCTTTTGTGTAACATCTGACTGCATGCTGTTCCTTCTTCAAAGGTCTACAGTGTTGGAGTCTTCTTCATTGTCTATAGGAAAAAAAATAGTACCTTAGGTGACTTAAGATATCTCTGAACATTATTTCCATTTGGTGATTCTGTCTCTCGAGTGCAAACAGCTTAATAGACTTTAATTTAGCTCTATTTTGTACTGTTGTTTTAATGGAATTCTTTAGGGCAGAAGTGTATGGTTCCTGATTGATTACTCACGGAAACAGCTCAAATCAGACTTTCAGTTACCGAACTGTAACTTTATGGGTTGTATAATGTTTTTGTATTTCTGACTCTGCTGAATTAATAGGTGAAATAAGTTAACTGATTGAGATTTTAAAAAAGAACCTAAGAAAGCATTTGCCCTAAAATAAAATGCCCTTGAACTGTCTGATACTTAACAAGTTCAAGGGACGAGTTGATAGGACGAGAGGAAACAAACAAACAAAAAAACATCCAACAAACAAGTTGATAGGACGAGAGGAAACAGCCTCAAGTTGCGCCAGGGGAGGTTTAGACTGGATATTAGGAAATTTTACTTCACTGAAAGGGTTATCAAACAATGGAACAGGCTGCCCAGGGAAGTGGTTGAGTCGCCATCCCTGGAAGTATTTAAAAGACGTTTGGATGAGGTGCTTATGGACATGGTATAGTGGTGGTCTTGGTAGTGTTAGGTTTGTGGTTGGACTTGATGATCTTAAAGGTCTTTTCCAACCTATACTATTCTGTGATTCTGTGAAGTTCAGTTAAGTTTAATTTTCAGAAATTTAATAATTTCTGTTTCATTTCAGTTTAGGAGTCCAAATGGATGTAAGGTATAGTATTTTAAAAAAACCCAAAGCACCCTTTTTGGTGTTTCAAAGTATATTAAAACTAGAAAATGTTAGAAATTTAAGAGAGAATCCATTTCTGCAAGGATTGTGTTAGTGTAATTTTCATTCAAAGCCCATTCACTTCTATCTGGGAATCAGTGGATTTAAACAGAATATTCTCAGAAGCCTGCATAATAGAGGGAAAAAAGATTAACTGGGTGAATGGTTGTTCTGGGATTGAATTTGATACCAATTAAAAAATTACTGATTTCTTCATGCTCAAGAATAATGAAGCCAAGTTTTCTAAGCATATTAAATATTAAATACTAGTGTAATCATTTACTGAAAGCAAAACCACATCACCTGAGTAAGTTTACTTACTACATGAAGTCAAAGCATACCAATAGCCTAGATTACAACTATGGTCAGAGAACTTATGCTAAACAGAATTAGGACCTTCACAAAGAATACAGTCCTTCTCTCAGCTATATCTTGCAGTCTACTTGTTTTTCTTAGAAGCCACTGCCAAAGCCATCTGAATTAGCTTCTGTAGCTATCACTCCTCTCCTTAGTTCCATGTTGATCCCAAGCTATGCCTTGTTTTGTCTTCATAGCTATGTCCTTTCCTCTTTACTGTCTTCACATTACCCTCTCCCTTTCAGTGGGTTTGCAGCCCAACAGATTTAGAAAGATCCCTCCATATTAGAGCACTGTCTCATTGCTCAAAAGTAAATTGTAAAATGCATTCAGATCTATTGATGTAGCATAAAACTGTTCAACTATATTGTACCAAATTTAAATTGTGGAAACTGGAGCAGAATATGGTATATTTTGGGTTTTGGTATCTGCCTGGTGTCATACTTTTGAATATAGACAAAAAGAAGCTTTTTAGGTTTTTGGAGTATTTGGGAGTTTTTTTAAGAAATTGAATTATCAGGAAATTGCTGGATGGAGTTAGTAGTTGGAGCAGAGCTTTACCCAATATTTTTCAGATTTTATTCAAATATTGTCTCCTTTTCCTTTTTAGTATCTTATATATCTTATATATATGTTTTAAATATACATTTGTATAGTATACTCATTTAACGTGTTTTAATATATTGCTAAGTGACAATAGAAGTACATAGGCGAGTGACTTACACTTTTTCTAAGCTCTCACTGATGACACCTCATTTCTGTTGCATTAGGTAATCATCTGTGTAGACAGAGCTATGACAGGTTTGTGATGCTAGTTCTGAAATGTGAAGGATAGTGGTGCAAATAGGACTGAAATCAATTAGTCTACTAAATATTAGGTCTTACGGATAGAGTCATCTGTCTCCATATTTAACAGAACAAATGGACCTCTTACTACTATTCTTACTTATCTTCCTAAGTGATTTTTAAAGGAATTAAGGAATAATTCAACAGAATCCTCTTAGTGTAATACAGCTGATAATAATTATTTTATAACGACTATGATCAAAAGGGAAGGTATTGGTTATATCACCTGGTGCTAATAGTGCTTTTTTTTGCTATAAAATTGCACATGTACTGAAGACTGAGTGAAGCCCTGACTGACTTCACTTTTTCCCAGAACAGCTGTACTACAGTAGCATTACACTCCACAGTGTTCTACCTGAAGGGATCTTCTAGATCTTGCCTTTTTAAATTTTTTATTTATTTATTTATTGATAACTACTTAGGTAATATCCTTGGAAACATGGGAAGAGGCAGTATTTTGTCAGATCTATCAAGAACCTGGGCTATTCATTTCTGGGCTTCATTTAACATAGCCTCTACTGACTTGAATTTTTTTAACATCTTCACTGGCCTGGTAAAATAAGCATTCACCTGCGTATTCAAAGACCTTCAGACCAGTCTGGTACAAACAACTCCCTTTTATATTAATCCATTAGCTGCTAGTGTACAGCAATAACTTGAATTGTGTGTACATTGCATGCCATCTTCGTCAGAGCATATCTTGTTGAAATAAATTTGGAAGTAACATAAAACTTCCTGGATGTGTTGTCTCTGTAATATTTTACTTTCAGTAAGTGATGAGTGAACCTTCTCCTAGCTTAGTATTGGACTATTTCCCTGACTACCTAATAAGCACAGGTTGCTAGATTAATCACTTGGACAATATTTTTCATTCTATATTTTTCTATTTACATGAAGCAGAGCTAGGAAAATGATGAGGCTGGAAAAATTGGACAGATAGTCTTATATTTTTCTATTTTGTAAATATTAAAGTACCATATGTAGAAAATATTATTTTTTTTTGGTTTCAGAGATGTAGCTAGCGTGTCTCCACAGAGTTTATAATTGTACTTATGCCAAGAATTTTAAATGGAGTTCAGCCCGTTGCCAAAACTGTTACATTCTCAAATACCTATTTCATCTATGAAGGAAAAATATTCTCTAACTTTGCTTTTCACCTCTCATCATACAGTTCCTTACATTCTGCCTGACATTTATTACTTAATCTATTGCATTTACATAGTTCAACATCAGTTATTACAGTTATTGGAACTGAGCAATGAAATTGTCCTTGAAGCACTACTGCTGAAATGCTAACATACATATTTCTGAAGCAACTCTACAAGGCTACAAACTCTATTAAAAAATACAGTACCAGACAAGTGGTGGCATAGGACCTAAAAAGTGAGTCTGTGATTTGAAATAAATGTCCGGGCTCTAATTTATTGAAATTCCCCAACCTCTGAATTTATAGTACCTTGGTTTCCAACCAGCAGTTATATGTCCTGAGGTTAAAGTGAAGCTTACCCTGACAGGTAAATAAAGAAGTGAGGCTTTGAGTAGCCTCCTGGATGATTTATTACTCCGTGATGTTTATTACAACAAAAATAAAACTTTGTCTGAAGCTCATTTCCTTTCGTACACTTAAGCTTGTCCTTTGCTTCTGGTACCATGAATGTAAAGACCATAGATGAGAATGAGCATATTAGTCCCTTTCTCTGTCAGTGCTATCTGTGTATTCTAAAGGACCCTTCACTGTGTTCCTTGCTATTGCAATGAGAATGGTACTAGTACTTGCTCTAGTACTAGATTCAAAACTTTTACAGTCCACTTCAGTTTCTTCCTGACCTCTAGGCAGTCATGTCCTCTTCCTGGTGGTCTTTATGGACTGACTAGTTTTGATGTTAGCAAACTGTCGTGGTTTAGCCCCAGCCAGCAACTAAGCACCACACAGCCGCTTGCTCACCCTCCCCTCCCCGGTGGGATGGGGGAGAGAATCTGAAGAGCAAAAGTAAGAAAACGCATGGGTTGAGATAAGAACAGTTTAATAATTGAAATAAAATAATAAAAATAATAACAATAATAGTAACAGAAATAATAATAATAATTTGTAAGGAAAAGGAAAACAACGAGAGAGAGAGAGAGGAACAAAACCGAGGGGAAAAAACAAGTGAGGCAGTGGCTCACCACCTGCCGACCAACGCCCAGCCAGTCCCTGAGCAGCAATTGCTGCTCCCGGCCAACTCCCCCCCAGTTTATATACTGAGCATGAACAGATACAGAGTACACACAGATATTTACTTTTGCCTGAAGTAGGATGTGTTCTTGGGGGCTTTTTGTGGGTTTTATTATTAGCTATTTTCTTATGGGGGGCAGGGTATAAAATATTAATAATAATTTTTTTTAAAAGTAAGTTCAGTTGTGATGACCTCCTCAGGAAAAGTATCCACAGTTCAGGACATCTCATGAAAAATGTTATTTACCGTACAGATGTTTGGCTTTTTTTTTTTTTGGGTAGAAAATACCCAATTTTGTTAAATTCAGTTTGGCGGACTGATACTGAATTAATCTTCAGTTTTCTTTGCCTTTTTTTGGTTTGGCTTTTGATATGACTATTGAACAAAAAATTCGAATCTGGTCTAATTCTTGCTTATCCAGTCTGATTACATGAAAGTACATCAGTTAATAGCAAATCTACATCATGACACTTTTCTCTTAATTGCAATAATTGCCACATTAATATGTATGGAATGCTACTTAAATAATGATTTTTTTCTGTGCTCATCTTTTCTTTAATTTTTATTACCAACAGAACCAAATAATTGTGGGGTTTAGCATGTGTTAAAGTTCTAACATATTCATGGGTAAAATTTGTCACACTGAAAAGTTAGTTTGGAGTATAATACTCCCCACCTCTAGAGATGCTTGTCCTGTTAGACTTTCATACCAATTATACAAAAGGAATCTACTGAGCTTGGGACGTTCAGTATACACTGTAGTTTGTGTTGCAGTTTTGAAAAAGGTGAAATATTTCCACGTACACAGAATAGACCATAATTACTATATTTCAAGACTGAAAACCCCAGATTCTTGAAATAATATTTTTTTACACTTCAGATACACACCAGTTCTCTACTATGTATAATACTGAATGAAAATTTAGATTATTTTCTTCTCTAAAAGATGAGTCCTTTTTTTGTCTGTTTGACTTTTTCTGTCTTGATTAGAGCTTGAAATTAATGTGACTCTCTTTATCCTTGTTATTAGTTCATGAACATTTATTGTCCAATTTTTTAAGATAATGGATGTTAAAGAGCTACAGCTACTTAAGGTGATGATAATGCAGGAATTGTGATTATTGAAGAGTACATAATTATTTGGTATAAATAAGCCCTTCACCAATAATACTGGCTGTGGTGGGTAGGTTATTCATAGGGTCATGGGACCATAAGATAGTTCAAGGTGGAAGGGACTTAAGAAGGTCTCTAGTCCAAGCTCCTGCTCAAAGCAGGGTCAGTTACAAAGACAGACCAGATTGTTCAAGGCTTTATCCAGTAAGCTCTTGAAACCTGGAAAGAACAGAGATTGCATAATCTTTCTGGACAATCTGCTCCACTTTCTGACTGTCCACATCATGAAAAAGTTTTTCCTTATGCTTAGCCTGAACCACTCTTGTTTCAACTTCTCTTTCGTCTATCTGCCGTACACCACTGTGAAGAGCCTGGCTCCGTGTTCTTGATGAATTCCCCATAGGTATGGGTGCGTGGCTATTAGGTTCCCCTGCAGCGCTTTCTTCTGCAGATTGAACAAACCTAGCTCCCCCAACCCTCTCCTCACCAGTTGTATGACTCCCAACAGGTTATTCCCTCCCTGGTGCAGAACTTAGCATTTATCCTTACTGAATATTCTGATGTTCCTGTTGATACATTCTTCCAGTCTCTCTAGGTCAATGACCTCCTTCACATCATTGATAAAGGTGTTAAATAGGACAGATCCCAGGACAGAACCCTACAGTACCCCACTTGTTACTGGTCGCCAGGTAGAGTATGACCCATTAGCCACTGCCTTCTAAGCCTAACCATCCAACTAGGTTTTTACCAGCCTAGCTGTCCACTCATCCAGGCTGTAACACCCTAACTTGATGGGGTGGGTTGGCTTCGGCTGGCAGCCAAGCACCCACACAACCACTTGCTCACTCCCCACCCCCAGCAAGACAGGGATGAAAATGGGAAAACTGGGAGTGAGAAAACTCATGGGTCAAGGTAAAGACAGGAAAATCACTGGAAAATTACTGTTGTAGGCAAAACAGACTCTAGTTGGGGAATTTAACTTTATTTATCAACCATTAGCATAAATGTTTAATTGCTGATTTGACTATTGGGAAACAAAGACGACAAATACTTAAACAGTTAGGGGAAACACCTTTCTTCTCCTTTCCCAAGCTTTCCCAGGTACCTCTCCTTCCCCATTCCTAGTCTCCACTCCCCTTGTTATCACCATCAATGCAGGTTACACTCAGTCCCTTCAGTGAGGTGATGGGTGATGCAGGAGGTTGGGGTGAGGACATAGTGGTTTCTTTCTGCCATTCCTTATTTCTCACTCTTTTCTTCCTGCTCCTTCTGCCTAACTAATTTCCTCTGTTCCATTGTGGGTTATCCACAGGGCACAGTCATTTTGGGGGTGTACTTGCTCTGGCATGGGCTTATGCATGGGCCACAGTCCCTTCAGGGGTGTTACCAACTATGTCATGGAGCACCTCCTATTGCTCTGGCCTTCTTGTTCCTCTGTCTTGGTGTTCTAAGAGGTGCCACAAACTCCTCCAACTGGCTCAGCTATGTGCTACAGCGGGTCCCTTGTGGAGCCAGCTAGAACTCTCTGTGTCTGTCACAGAACGAGCCCTGACCTCCCTCCCACAGAAGTCACCCCTGCCAAAAGCCATCCCCCACTACCAAAACCTTCCTATTTATACCCAAAACACTTGAATACAAGAATATTGTGGGAAGCAGTGTCAAGAGCCTTGGTAGAGTCAAGGTAATTGCCGCCCACTGTTCTTCCTTCATCCACGAAACATCATTTTATCCTAGAAGGCAGTGGGCTTGGTCAGGCATTATTTATCCTTGGTCAGTCTATGCTGAGTGTTCCCAGTCACTTTATTCTCATTGAGTTTTTGGGTTTATGTTCGTGTATATTTCTATCCCTGTTTCTTTTTTTCTTGAATTTTGTCCTCAGTTTTAGGATGTGAGGCTGTTATCCTTTATGTAACATCTTTTATTTATTTTGATTGTTTTCTCCACCTCTATATATACTCCAGTTCAAAAGATACAATGCTTAGCTGAAACTTCTCAGTTTTGTTGAACAGCTTCTAGAGTATAGAATGAGAAAATACAAAACCTAAAAATATAAAATTTAAACTGATAAATGCCAAAATGTGTTCACAACCTACTTTATATTTTTCAGCTCTACTTCAAGTTACAATTTCACTTAGCAAAGTTGAGCTCAGTGTGGGTGAATCCAAATTCTTCACATGCACAGGTATGTACTCATTTTACTTGTAGGTATGTATTTTTTGTTAGATTTTCAACCTTTTACATAATTTGAAACTTAATAGATTCACAATATTAACTTAAATTAGCATATTTTTGTATATTCACATTGACTTGTGAGAATTGTGATAAATAGTAGATCTTCACTGGCTTCACATTTCCAGTCTAGAAACTGTTAACTTCAGACTCTGAATCACTCAGTTTGAATTGTCTGTATCAGTACAGGTAATTTATATCTGTTAGGATGCTTCTTTAGTTAAAATATTTTCTCTTTTCTAAACTAAGGAGTTAAATAAGCTACTAGGCTAAGCTTTGGTATCCTCTCCAACCTAATGAGACACCCAAAGAGTCTTTTCTGGTGAGGCAGGTATCGGTCAGGAGGAGAAGGATTTGCATTTGCAGCTGCCTGATGTGGATCTTTGATGTCGCTGAGTTGCCATCTTCCATGGACAATGACACGTGGCCTGACTACACTGACAACCCAGCTGACTGATGACTTGACCTGTTGTTCCAGTGACTGCTGAATAGCCTGTTTCTTTCCTTTAAGACTTTATACCTTTCTGTGTTTATTTTTTTCCCTCTTGAATCCTTGAGCTACTAGTTATCCTGTCTCAACAATCATACATCTGCCTGCAGTTTTGCCTTGCTTACCAACTTTCTTCCAACTTTCATAATTTAGCAGTTCTCTGACATTGCATAGACATTGTGCATTGGGTAGGCACATGCGTTGCATGATGTCTACCTGAACTTCTAATGTTGGATTGTTTTTCGTTTTTGTTTGTAGCCATTGGTGAGCCTGACAACATAGATTGGTACAATCCACAAGGAGAGAAGATTGTTTCTAGTCAAAGAGTGGTTGTTCAGAAAGAAGGTGTTCGATCACGTCTAACCATTTATAATGCAGATATAGAAGATGCTGGTATATATCGGTGTCAAGCAACAGATGCTAAAGGACAAACTCAAGAAGCTACTGTTGTTTTGGAAATTTATCGTAAGTAAAATATTATCAATTAACAAATGAAAGACTATGTTTTAAAAGCCACTGCTATTGAGAAAGTAAAGCCTATCAAAATATCTTCCTAGGCTCTGAACCTTATCTTCCACATAATTGCATCGCCTGCAGTTTAGTTAATAGATTTTATGATGAAGACTTAAATGAAATGGATGGCCACTTCGTAATATTGCAAATCACTTTTCCTTTGTATCTTAGAATACCACCTTATGAGGGTGCACTGTATGCCCCTCATGGAAAAGAGGAAATATGAGAAAGAAGTTACGTCAACCTAATTCTTATTACAAATACATCTACAACATATTACAAATATGAGCATAAATAAAAGTGCAGAAAGTGCAATATATGTCATTAAAAAAGTGGAGTTTAGACTGAATTAGTTATTTTTATGTCAGTCTTTCCCTATTCTTGGCCTTATAAGGGAATTTTGCCATAAAGCACTGAAGCTTAATGTGATAAGTAACCAAAATGCATTTCAATTACAAACAACTAATTGAGGAGTATATTTGAGAAGTAAATACATTCTGTTGTGGTAAGAGATTCTCTGAGAGGTTTGGGGTTTTTTTTCAGTTTAGTTAAATAACTTTACGTTATACTACATTCTTTAAAACAATCAAAAATGCCTAAAAGCAATACTTTAAACAAGTACACTGTGAAGATATAAGGCAAGGTCTTTGTTAGTGAAAGGGTGGGACATATGCCAGCAGCCTTTCAGCTGAGTTATTCTCTAATTTAATTGGAGCATAGGTTTTTAATATTCATTTTAAAATTGCAGATGGACTGAGCTCTAAGGAATTACAATGAGACAGAAAATACAGAGTAGAATCATAAAGCATTGCTTCTGAAAGGTACAGGTAACTCAAATAACAAAAGACATACACAACAAAAGACAATTTCAAAAAAATCTATTGATAAAACAACCATTAAAATGGTGATAGCAGTTACAAGAGATTATATGATGGCTTGAAAGCTGGAAGTTCAAAGGATTTCAAGTTTTGTGGAATTCATTTGTATGCTTAAAACTGCCAGCCACTCCATTAGCAGACTGCTGAACAAGGTTGAAATCTTTTGAAGTGTTTGCATGTGGTAATTTTAATAATTCTGAGGTTAGATAAACCCAAAGACCTACACAAGAAATGTGAAGGTTTGTGGGAACTGACAGATAAAAGTTTTGTTATTCTTATTTGTGACGTATTGTAAGGAAAAAGCAGGATACACTGTACTCCTAGTGTCTGGTTCAGTACTCACTGATGTCTGTGACAGTTTTTCTTTTGACTTACATATGGTCAAATACTTCACAAACATTTAATACAAATACTTTGTAATAGTATACAAGAGATGTATATAACAAAAGTGTGCTCCCTCTGCTGTGGGAACTGTGTGGACTATTTGAGCCTGCACTGGTATCAATGCAAAAAGGTGGAGGTGGAGTTGCATCTCTGACTTAGGTTCTCCAAAGTGTCCTCTGAAATGTAATTGGCAGTCTTTGATCCTAGAGAACATAGGTCAGTGTTTCTTCTGTGTGCAAGAAAATCTTCCAGAATTTTTTGTCAGGCAATTGGTTTCTGTATTAGATCTTGTATGAGATCATGGATTAATGCCATCTTGGACTTCTAACACTAAATTCTAATAATACTAAACTTACTCAACCCACTAATAAAATTAAATATCAAGTTTGATTATTTGGGGTTGGAATAATTAAAAGCCTCACCAGGCCTAAAAAAATCTTGTTATTTCCTCAAAAAAAAAAGCTACAAATGCTTATGACTTAATAATATTAAGTTTTTCCATATAGTTTCCCACTGGCTTTTAAGATTTTATGTTTTACTCAGCTGATGGTTTTCACAGTCAGTGAGGCTAAAGTTCCACCTTTTTAATAAGACTTTTCCAAATAATTTTGGTGATTTTGATGGAAGTTTTGATGGAATAAAAACATGAGGTTTTAATTCAATAATAAGATCATGAGGAATAAAACACACAAGAGAGTAAATAGATTATTAACCTGAATATATAGACCTCTAAAACACTAGATTTTCAAAACTGTGCTCTGGAACATTGAAAACAATGAAAAATATATTTATAAAACATGCTTACTTTATATAAATAACACAAAGATTTTCATAATGCAAAATTATTGTAAAATCATTTCTACAGACAAAGTGGAAGTCAAGAGTCCAGGACCATTTGAGTCTTATCTGGGAAAATTATATTATGGAAATAATTCTTTATTATCACAGTGAGAAGTCTTAATAGTCATCTTTATCTGATTTGGTGTCACATATAATTTTAACGTTAAGTGAACTGGAAGATGTTTACTGTATTATGTTTTCTTCCTTTTCAGAAAAGCTCACTTTCCGAGACATAGTATCTCCACAAGAGTTCAGGCAGGGAGAAGATGCAGAAGTTGTTTGCCGTGTTACTAGTTCACCTGCGCCCATTGTCAGCTGGTTGTATCGGAATGAGGAAGTCACAACTATTGCTGACAGTTAGTATTTTGGTAACTCTTTAAGTTATACATTCTAATTAATATTAAAATATTATTGTAAAAGAAGACTTAATCACATTATAGTGGAGGCTGGATTTTGATTAGCCCATCAGCTTAAGTAGAATTTAACCAGGTTCTGTGTTCTATAGAGAATCCATATGCAATAGTTTCCTTCATGTATCATTTTTTTCCAGTTGGAAATTTTGTCTAGATGTAACATGAGGGTCCGAATACCCAAAAGATTGCTGGGAGTTCCTTCGCAGACACTCTTCCTGGGTTCCCATGTATGTAGGAGCTGAACACATTTTTAAAACACACACAGATAAACTTCACTGTGCACACAAAGCTATGACACTGAGCAAACACTGCATTGACTTTGGTATACTTGCACATTAGCTCAGATACTTTCAGGTGGATAGGCTTTTTGCACTATTGTGAGAATTTACTTGTATGAGTGTAAGCTACCCTTTGAGTTACAAACAGCTGGGGACATAGGTGGTCTGTTTAGGCTAAATTCTCTAACAGCGAGACTGATAGTTAGGTGAAGATGAAGCTCACCTTCCCCACATGCAAGTTCTAAGCCTGTAGAGAGACAATCAATTAGGCATATAGAATTTGTGTGATTTACCCCCTCAAAAACTGTGAACCAATTTTTTCAGTGCTATCTCAATAGTCGTCTTTGCCTTTATGGAAAACAAGAGTTTCCACATTTTCTGGAAATGGAACTAACATTGTTAATGAACCAGCTTATCCACCTTCTCATCAGTCTTTATCTCTGCATGCACTAAAACTCAAGGTGATAGTGTATGCACTTAACATTCTTGTTCTTTAGAAATTAAATATTATTTTTATTTCAAAATTAAAATGAAAAGTTATATTTGGTCTCTTATGAAATCACATAAATGTGGAGCAGTTGCTGGGGGAAAAAAAAAGCTTGTTTGATGTTTCTGGACTCAGTCTTAGAATCCTCTCCATTATGGAAGAAAGTTTTGATCAAACTTCTTTCTTATTTAGTATATACTATCCTTTCTGTCATCTAGACACAGACACTAAGAAGAAACAGCAAACTTCTACCCTTAGAAAAAAGAGTTGAAATTTTGATATATATAATTAAACAGTGAATGTAGGTGAGTGTCCTGGTTTCGGCTGGGATAGAGTTAATTTTCTTCCTAGTAGCTGGTATAGTGCAGTGCTTTGGATTTTAGTATGAGAATGATATTGATAACACGCTGATGTTTTGGCTGTCGCTAAGCGGTATTTACATTGGTCAAGGACCTTTTTTTGTTTTTTTCCCCAGCTTCTCATGCTCTGCCAGGCGCCCAAGAAATGGGAGGGGGCACATCCAGGATAGTTGATCCAAACTGACCAAAGGGCTATTCCATACCATATGATGTCATGCCCAGTATATAAACTGGAGGAGTTGGCCGGGGGGTTGCGATCGCCGCTCGGGGACTGGCTGGGCGTCGGTCGGCGGGTGGTGAGCGGTTGTATAATTTTATTTTATTTTATTATTTTTTTTTCCCTTTCCCTTTTGTTTCCCTCCCTTGGGTTTTGTTCCTCTTTCTCTCTCATTGTATTCCTTCTCAGTATAATTCATTATTATTATTATTATTATTATTATTATTTTGTTCCAATTATTAAACTGTTCTTGTCTCAACCCACGAGTTTTCTTATTTTTGCTCTTCCGATTCTCTCCCCATCCCACTGGGGGAAGTGAAGAAGCGGCTGTGTGGTGTAGTTGCCAGCTGGGGCTAAACCACGACAGTCCTTTTTTGGCGCCCAACGTGGGGCTCGAAGGGTTGAGATAATAACAGATTAACCAGAGTGTATTAAGGAATTCAGATCTGTTAGTAGTTGTGGGACGTGATATTGATCCATCTGTTCCTAGCATTGGTTTACCTGATCTGCACCATGCTCATTTTTTGCTGTACATGTTAAAGATCGGTGTTGGTTTTTTGCAGTTTTCTGTGCTCTGCTTTAATTGGTGATGTTTTGCCTGTGAGATTTGTTATTAAAACAGTGACCTTGGGTTTATTTTGGTATCTAAGTGCTGTACTGAAACCGTTATTGTATGTCGGGTATCGGCTTATGGAGACAATTCGCAATTATACCTCTGCCTCTGAGAGGTTTTTTATGGAGGAAATGCAGAATTGTACCTTCACTACTTTCTTCTACAATGCTTCCTCCTTCATTACAATAACTTTTCAGTATTTTGAACAACCTTGGGTAGTTAAGATACTTCTATTAGTATTGCTTGGGAATATTGTTTCGATCTTGTCCAAGGTTAGTAAGCAATTTAAGAACATAATTCAGAGATCTGCCCCAAGGCTGGATAGTTATGAGTGGCAGGGTGTGTGGGATAGCATGGGCAAATGCCTAGGACGGTGGGCACCTCCAGTGTTTTGGAACTTCACCCCTGAACAAGTGCAGAATCCTGAAAAATTAGTAGACTATTTGGAAAAAGTATGCTGTCACCCTGGCAATTCTAGGGAGACACAAATCACTGCCATGTGCTGGGGTCTGGCCCATGCCTACCGAGCCCTGTTCAACACTATTCAGTACCCTCAAGGATCCGGTGGCAAAATGCCAGGCACTGCAGCTGCTCCAGTCCCCCTGCGACAGGCACTGCGGCTGTTCCGACTACCCTGCGACAGGCACTGCGGCTGTCCCGATTACCCCTGCAACAGGCACTACGGCTGCTCCAGCCCCCCCTGCGACAGGCACTGCGGCTGTTCCGACTGCCCCTGCGACAGGCACTGCGGCTGTCCCGATTACCCCTGCGACAGGCGCTGCGGCTTTGTCCCGATTACCCCTGCGACAGGCACTACGGCTGCTCCAGCCCCCTGCGACAGGCACTGCGACTATTCCGGCTACCCCTGCGACAGGCACTGCGGCTGTCCCGACTACCCCTGCGACAGGCGCTGCGGCTGTCCCGATTACCCCTGCGACAAGCACTGCGGCTGTCCCGATTACCCCTGCGACAGGCGCTGCGGCTGTCGATTACCCCTGCGACAGGCACTACGGCTGCTCCAGCCCCCCCTGCGACAGGCACTGCGACTATTCCGGCTACCCCTGCGACAGGCACTACGGCTGTTCCGACTACCCCCGCCACAGGCACCGGTTGCAGCTGCTCCGGATAACTCCGTTACAAGCATTGCGGGTTCAAACAGGGAACGAACCCGTGTCAGTATCAGTCGCCCCTATACATAAAAAGAAATCCTGGAAGCGAAAAGTCAACTCGTTTAGAAAGGGAAGATGAAAGAGCAGGGCTATCACAGGGAGAGGAAGAGGAAGAACTCGTAAATGAGACAGAAACCACCCGATCCCTATCCTAAGTGAGCTACGAGATATGCGAAAAGATTTCAGCCGTCGTCCAGGGGAGCACATTGTCACCTGGCTGCTCCGATGCTGGGATAGTGGGGCCAGTAGCCTGGAATTGGAGGGTAAGGAAGCCAAGCAGCTGGGATCTATTTCTAGGGAAGGGGCATTGACAAAGCAATTGGAAAAGGGGAACCAGCCCGCAGCCTCTGGAGGCGACTCCTGTCAGCTATAAAGAAAGATATCCTTTCAAGGAAGATGTTGTATATCGCCCTGGGAAATGGACCACCATGGAAAAAGGCATCCAGTACCTGAGGGAATTAGCTGTGCTGGAAGTGATTTATAGTGACCTGAACGACGTGCGGTCACCCATAGATCAGATGAGGTCCAGTGCACAAGACCTATGTGAGGCGGAAGTTGGTACGAAACGCACCACCGTCGTGTGCCAACTCATTGGCAATACTGACCTGGAAAGACGGAGACGGTCCAACAGTGAATGAAGCTGCTAGTAACCTCCGGGAATATGAAGAAAGTATCTCTTCCTCCCTTGTCTCAGCTGTGGAGAAACTGTCCCAGGAGTTCCAACGGTTCAAAGAAGATATGTCCTACTCCCCACCTATACGGACCAGTGTCTCAGCTATTAGGAGTCAGCGTTCTTCTGCTCAAGAGAGAGGATATAGAGGGTACACACCACGGGGGAACTCTATGGTTTTCCTGCGTGACCACGGAGAGGACATGAGGAAGTGGGATGGAAAACCTACCTCAACCCTAGAGGCACGGGTGCACGTGAGTTGCAAGGAAAAACAATCACCAAAGGGGGTTCTTCCAGGAAAATTGCTGCTCCAGTTTCCAGTGGACAATTCCCCAGACAGAGTAAAGGGCTGATCTTACTTCTGATTTTAATGAAGAAACTCCTGACTCGTATATACAAGAAATGGGTAATGAATATTATGACCAGAATTAGGGGGCCCTGCCTCCAGCCAGGTGGAGGAAAGGGACAACCGGGTTTACTGGACTGTGTGGATTCGATGGCCTGGCACATCAGACCCACAGGAGTATAAGGCTCTAGTAGACACCGGTGCACAGTGTACCCTAATGCCATCAAGCTATATCGGGGCAGAACCCATCTGTATTTGTGGAGTGTCAGGGGATCCCAACAGCTGACTGTCTTGGAGGCTGAAGTGAGCCTAACTGGGAATGAGTGGCAAAAAGCACCCCATTGTGACTGGCCCTGAGGCTCCGTGCATCCTTGGCATAGACTACCTCAGGAGAGGGGTATTTCAAGGACCCAAAAGGGTACCGGTGGGCTTTTGGTATAGCTGCCTTGGAGACGGAGGAAATTAAGCAGCTATCTACCTTACCCTGGTCTCTCAGAGGACCCTTCTGTTGTGGGGTTGCTGAGGGTTGAAGAACAACAGGTGCCAATTGCTACCACAACGGTGCACCGGAGGCAATATCGTACCAACCGAGACTCCCTGATTCCCATCCATGAGCTGATTCGTCGACTGGAGAGCCAAGGAGTGATCAGTAAGACTCAACTCACCTTTTAACAGTCCTATGGCCAGTGAGAAAGTCTAATGGAGAGTGGAGACTAACAGTAGACTATCGTGGCTTGAATGAAGTCACGCCGCCCCTGAGTGCTGCTGTGCCGGACATGCTGGAACTTCAATACGAACTGGAGTCAAAAGCAGCCAAATGGTATGCTACAATTGATATTGCTAATGCGTTTTCTCAATCCCTTTGGCAGCAGAGTGCAGGCCACAGTTTGCTTTCACCTGGAGGGGTGTTCAGTACACCTGGAATCGACTGCCCCAGGGGTGGAAACACAGCCCTACCATTTGCCATGGACTGATTCAGACTGCACTGGAACAGGGCGAAGCTCCAGAACATCTGCAATACATTGATGACATTATCGTGTGGGGCAATACAGCAGAGGAAGTTTTTGAGAAAGGGAAGAAAATAGTCCAGATCCTCCTGAAAGCCGGTTTTGCCATAAAACAAAGTAAGGTCAAGGGACCTGCACAGGAGATCCAGTTTTTAGGAATAAAGTGGCAAGATGGACGTCGTCAGATCCCAATGGATGTGATTAACAAAATAACAGCCATGTCTCCACCAACTAGCAAAAAGGAAACACAAGCTTTCTTAGGCGTTGTGGGTTTTTGGAGAATGCATATTCCAAATTACAGTCTGATCGTAAGCCCTCTTTACCAAGTGACCCGGAAGAAGAATGATTTCAAATGGGGCCCTGAGCAACGACAAGCTTTTGAACAAATTAAACGGGAGATAGTTCATGCAGTAGCCCTTGGGCCAGTTCGGGCAGGGCAAGACGTAAAAATGTGCTCTACACTGCAGCTGGAGAGAATGGCCCTACCTGGAGCCTCTGGCAGAAAAGCACCAGGGAGACTGAGGTCGACCCCTAGGGTTTTTGGAGTCGAGGATACAGAGGATCTGAGGCCCTATACTCCAACTGAGAAGAGATATTAGCAGCATATGAAGGGTTCGAGCTGCTTCAGAAGTGGTTGGTACTGAAGCACAACTCCTCTTGGCACCTCGACTGCCGGTGCTGGGATGGATGTTCAAAGGGAGTGTCCCCTCTACACATCATGCAACTGATGCTACGTGGAGTAAGTGGGTTGCACTGATCACACAACAGGCTCGGATAGGAAACCCCAATCGCCCAGGAATCTTGGAAGTAATTATGGACTGGCCAGAAAGCAAAGGTTTCGGAATATCGCCAGAGGAGGAGGTGACGCGTGCTGAGGAGGCCCCACTGTACAATAAATTGCCAGAAAATGAGAAGCAGTATGCACTGTTCACTGATGGGTCCTGTCGTATTGTAGGAAAGCATCGGAGGTGGAAGGCTGCTGTATGGAGTCCTATACGACAAGTGGTAGAAACTGCTGAAGGAGATGGTGAATCGAGCCAATTTGCAGAACTAAAAGCCATTCAGCTGGCTTTAGACATTGCTGAACGAGAAAAGTGGCCAGTGCTCTATCTCTATACTGACTCATGGATGGTGGCAAATGCCCTGTGGGTGGTTACAGCAATGGAAGCAGAACAATTGGCAGCGCAGAGGCAAACCCATCTGGGCTGCAGCATTGTGGCAAGATATTGCTGCCCGGGTAGAGAACCTGATTGTAAAAGTACGTCACGTAGATGCTCACGTACCCAAGAGTCGGGCCACTGAGGAACATCAAAATAACCAGCAGGTGGATCAGGCTGCTAAGATTGAAGTGGCTCAGGTGGATCTGGACTGGCAACATAAGGGTGAATTATTTATAGCTCGGTGGGCCCATGACACCTCAGGCCATCAAGGAAGAGATGCAACATATAGATGGGCTCGTGATCGAGGGTGGACTTGACCATGGACACTATTGCACAGGTTATCCATGAATGTGAAACATGCGCTGCAATTAAACAAGCCAAGCGGTTAAAGCCTCTGTGGTATGGAGGGCGATGGCTAAAATATAAATATGGGGAGGCCTGGCAGATCGATTATATCACACTCCCACAAACCCGCCAAGGCAAAGCGCTATGTGCTTACAATGGTGGAAGCAACCACCGGATGGCTGGAAACATATCCTGTGCCCCATGCCACTGCCCGGAACACTATCCTGGGCCTTGAAAAGCAAGTCCTGTGGCGACATGGCACCCAGAAAGAATTGAGTCAGACAACGGAACACATTTTCAGAAACAGCCTCATAGACACCTGGGCTAAAGAGCATGGCATTGAGTGGGTATATCACATTCCCTATCATGCACCAGCCTCTGGGAAAATTGAACGATATAATGGACTGTTAAAGACTACACTGAGAGCACTGGGTGGTGGGACATTTAAACATTGGGATACACATTTAGCAAAGGCCACCTGGTTAGTCAACATTAGAGGATCTGTCAATCGAGCTGGCCCTGCCCAATCAAAACTTTACACACTGTAGAAGGGGATAAGGTCCCTGTAGTACACATAAAAAACATACTGGGGAAGACAGTTTGGGTTACTCCTGCCTCAGGCAAAGGCAAGCCCATTCGTGGGATTGCTTTTGCTCAAGGACCCGTGTACTTGGTGGGTAATGCGAAAGGATGGGGAAGTCCAATGTGTACCTCAAGGGGATTTGATTTTGGGTGAGAATAGCCAATGAACTAAATGGTATGATGTTAATTGCTATATAATACTGTGTGTCATCACTTTTATGGTTATTATACACCATATCAATGGTATTTCAATAAGGATCACCCAGATTAGTGAAAAATGAACTTCGATGAAAGCAAGCAAAGTGCAGAAGTGATGGAACCAGAACTGGCTTCAGCATCCAGAACAATCCAGAACAATTCAGATTCAGAACAATCCAGCACCATGCAGCATCTCTTCTGCCCTGAAGGACTATTATGACAGATGGAGCCCAAAGTCATGAACTAAATGACCTTAATAAACATTTTAGAAGGATGACTCATAGACCAAGGGAATGATAATTGTGTGTACATATATATATATATATATATATACCAAGAGACAGGAAAAAAAAATGGTGGTGATTAATTGTATTAGAAAGGGTAGAACCTGGGCATGACGTAAATGGTATGGAATAAGGGGTGGATACTGTCCTGGTTTCGGCTGGGATAGAGTTAATTTTCTTCCTAGTAGCTGGTATAGTGCAGTGCTTTGGATTTTAGTATGAGAATGATATTGATAACACGCTGATGTTTTGGCTGTCGCTAAGCGGTATTTACATTGGTCAAGGACCTTTTTTGTTTTTTTTCCCCAGCTTCTCATGCTCTGCCAGGCGCCCAAGAAATGGGAGGGGGCACATCCAGGATAGTTGATCCAAACTGACCAAAGGGCTATTCCATACCATATGATGTCATGCCCAGTATATAAACTGGGGAGTTGGCCGGGGGTTGCGATCGCCGCGGGGGGACTGGCTGGGCGTCGGTCGGCGGGTGGTGAGCGGTTGTATAATTTTATTTTATTTTATTATTTTTTTTTTTCCCTTTCCCTTTTGTTTCCCTCCCTTGGGTTTTGTTCCTCTTTCTCTCTCATTGTATTCCTTCTCAGTATAATTCATTATTATTATTATTATTATTATTATTATTTTGTTCCAATTATTAAACTGTTCTTGTCTCAACCCACGAGTTTTCTTATTTTTGCTCTTCCGATTCTCTCCCCCATCCCACTGGGGGGGGGAGTGAGAGAGCGGCTGTGTGGTGCTTAGTTGCCAGCTGGGGCTAAACCACGACAGTGAGACATAGAAGATTTTGAAAACTAAGAACTTTGAAAACCAAACAAGTTTTGGCAATTTAGCAAAACGTCTTTTTCAAGGATGCAGCTCAGAGCTTGAAAAAGAAAAATGCCTCAAAGATTTCTCAAAATTTTTTATTCTTGCCTTTTTATTTGTTTTTCCAATCAATCTGACTGCTGTAGGATTAGCAAAGGAAATCAACATTTCCTTTCTTTTTCAAAATCATACATTCTGAAGATTCTAAGTTTTAAAATTTCAATGCGTAAATTTGTCTTTTTAACCATTTTCTTTCACAATGCTTACAATGTGAAAAGGTAGAATGATAGAAACCAGTTTTAATTTAAATAGCAGAATACTTTCCTTATGTTCTGTTCTAGAGTAGTATCCAAATAAGATCCCAGTCATGCTTGGGAGGAAGTGAGGTTTTAAATAATGTAAAAATAGGACATCGTGAACTTTGTGAGTTTTGGCAATGTCTGTATGGGTTTATAATACAGGTGGAAAAAGAGTATTCCCAAAGTCTTACAGTTAAGAATTTTTTTTCATGCCTTGTGAAATAAAAAGACTCAATTTCATATTACATTTCTGGCTTCAAAATCTCCAGTGAAGGATCAGTACCTGTAGCCTATTTGCATAATTTTATACTAAATAACATCAAATTTGTCTGTCATATTCTAAATGGTGCCTATTAAAAAAGAAGTAACTAATTATTCTGTTTGTTTTAGTTCCTAGTAAGCTAAAATATTGAATAATTTCATATGCAAACTGAATTGTATATTGCAGTTTATTTGTGGGGCATGAGAAAGCAGTTTCTATTTTAAGCATTCCAGGACTGGCATAATAGGAAGACATGAGATAATGTTATTGCTTTCATTTCATGGCTTTTCTGTTATATTCTTGACCATTCTTCTGTTGTATATGTTACAACTAGTACGATTTTTGCTGCACAGACTTTTGACTGTTTCAGTTTTGCAAATTCTTGACAGTTACTAATATCCATATTTGTATATTCCATTTCAACAGAAGACTGATTTCTTCTCCCAGAAAGCCTGTGCACAAAATCAGAAGTGAAAATTTACTACAGATTTTTGCTGTGTGGTAGGCCTATAGCTGAAATAGCTGTAGGTGAAATAGCCTCTCACCATTCTGAATTAGTTTCTGTATATTCCCAATACCTTATCTGCTCCATAGCTAGATCATTCTAAGTTTTATAGTACCTTTTGAGTTCTGCAAACAAAGATGTGAGTAAGAAACTGTGGGAGTGGCTGTCCGTCATTCTTTCGTAAAAGTGAAAAAAAAACCCAAACAAAAAACCACTAGGTGAACAATCACCTCCAAAAGTCTTTGTGGTCTCACATTGTATGTTTAAGGTTTAACAGAGCAATATATAAAGCATAATTTTCTGGGAATGTTCTAAGATTTTCTCTATTATTATCAAGAGCTGAATTGTAATGACTCGTAATTCCATTGTATGGGAGTCAGGGACGTTTTACTAGCTATAAAAGTGAATGGGATTGCTTTCATTGATCAGATCTTATCTGGAGTCATAAGTGGCTTGCTCTGTCTTTGCACAATTCTAAGGCTTCAAAGGACATTAAATACAACTCATTCTACAGTGCCTAAAGCAAATATAGAAATTCTGTGTACAGACATTTGTATATTAGTTTATGTTTGGAGTTAACCTTAGAAGATTAGCTGCTGCTGTTAATACAAATATGCTACATATAAATTACCCACTATCTGTATAAATATGCATGTTTTATTCTGTCACTGCTCAAATCATTAAGGTTTGTCAGAATTCCACTATCAGATTAGCAGTTTTCTATAAACATAGCATAGGTGTGGTATATAACTATAATGCATGTAGAAAATTGTAGCTTGTATATGACTGGATAGAAAATATTGGGGACTGGTGAATCCTTCATGTTTCCTGAATGCTTTGATATATTTTATTGTTTTACATTCTCAATTATGTAATTCTATTAGTAGAATACATAATGTAATTCCCCCCGCCTGCCCGCATAGGTATTTTTAGTATGTAAGATGATTCTCTTCAAGACCACAATTTATATATGATAAAAGTTTCTGGAAAACTATCAGAATTTACATTTTGAAAATCCATCTAGTTACAATTCTAGGGAACTGCTTATCTTATGATTGGTGTGGTCCATAAAAAAGCATTCTGTCTTACTCTGAAGGACTAGATAAGACAGACTTCAAATGAGCCAGACTAACCCTCTAGATCATATTGGGTAGGCTGTGGCAAGCCAGTTCTGCTCCTTCCTTAGTGTAGTGTTGTCTCTGAGAACTAGGTTTCCCACTTCAAGTCAGTAGTTTCCATAGTTCTAGTTACAGTAGCAGAAAAAGTGGTGTCATTGCTCTGCAGAGCCAATGTAGACCTGTTAAATACACTTGTATAAACTGATGTGCAAAGGTGAGTGTTAGCTTTAGATGGTTAACATGCTGTGTTTATGTTTGGTCTAGAAGAAGAAATTACTGTGTTAAAAAGCAGTCCCTCCTGTAGAGAATGACTGGTTTGGTTGTATGAGAGACATATTTAATAGGAGTCTTGGTCTTCAACTTTTGCCAATAGTTTTGATTTTTTTCTTCAACAGGTCTTTAGTCATGTCCTAATCTTAGAATGAACAGCTGTGCCTAACCTTTTTGTTAGACATTGTGAGTCATAGCTTGGTACGCACCCTAGAACACAGTAAAATTTTGCAAACCATAAGCCAAAAATTCCTCAAGCTCCGATTACAAGGCACTGAAAAGACATAGGCAATCCCTCTTGCCATCCATACCACTTAACGTCTGATTTGACTGAAGGGGAAGGTGGCATAACTGTTCTTCTAAATTAGGCATTTGAAGTTGAGTGAGTTGAGTCCAGAAAATAGAGTGATGAAGCTGGAGGAGTGTAGTGCCCAGTCACTGTCCGCATCCACCAACTGTAATCTGTTTAGTATAGGACACAATTTTTATTATGATATCCATGGGACAGTGAACTTTATCTGTGTGTGCACCATCTCTGTGTATCACATTGTATTACTAGTTTATTCTACCACTCTGAACCTCCTGAGTGTTCCATAGTACATGTGAGTCCATCAAGATCTAACCTCTGCCTGTCAAGATTTCAGGGCGTTTGTTGACCCAGCTGCTCTGTGCACAACTGATTCCTGCTGAATGAGAACAGTATCATTCTATACTTAGTGGAATTTTTACAGCAACGTGAACTATTCTTTCACAAGCCTTCCAAAGGATAAAACATGGACAGCAACTATTTCTAAAGAAAGTCACACATTCAAGTCGCATTCCATTTTTTAAGTTTCCCTATAATATGATGTGTATTAATTTTATCTGTATGTAGACAGTATTAGTGGCAGGAAAAGACCCAACGTGTTTTTCTTCTGTTATACCTCGTTTACTCATGAGGATATCTCCTGCTGTATCCATTATATTATTCTTCAATTAAATTTAAAATATATATCCAGTCAACACCTACAGTTTTTCTTTCCTGTTACTAAATGAAACCTCATTTTTTCAGAATTTTAAAGAAATAAAGGTAATCTCCAGTCCTCTCATTCATCTCACATATTAAATATTTATGTTAACAACAACAACAAAAAAGGTTACCAATGCTTAAAGAGGGGCTAGATCTCACCTTTTCAAAACATTTGAAGCACAGCTCTTTGGGAATTGTGTAGGGACAGGAAAGAAAAAGATGATATAATTTGTATGTAGTAGTGTGTGAAATGGCATTAATGTTCAAGCATGACTTTAATAAACTAGACATAATTACGTAAATGTGTTGAGGCCATTGATGTCCTGTATATGTCTATCAGGTGAAGCACAATTAAATTTTCTTTTTGCGTTTTTCTGATGGAGTTCTTGGTATAAAAAGCTGTTTTATTTGTAAATATGTATGCACATATGTTCTATGAATAGACTCTTAACTGTAACTACATAAAAGCTTTTCTACCAAGTGTTTATTACTGTTTTGGAATATCAGTGTTGTGTTGTGGGAAATCTAGCATGCTTTAAAAATTTAGCAGAATCAAAAAGGAAAGCAAAGTGAAAAATGACACTTGGTTGCTCATTAAAACTGAAAGCTAGTAAATCATCATCCTCCAATACTGAAAGGATGACACTGGTTCAAATAGAACGAGAAAGACAGCTGGATAACAAGTATGCAGGTTCTTCAAAAACCACGTACAGTGAACTGCAGGAAGTAATTCTCAGAAGAGTCTGTTAATATTGACTAGTTATGGTGGATTGACCTTGGCCAGCTTCCAGGCACCCATCCAGTTACTCTCTCACTTACCCTCCTCAATGGAACAGGGGGAGAAAATGAGATGAAAAAGCTCGTGGATGGAGATAAAGGCAGGGAGATCACTCACCAATTATCAGCACAGGCAAAATGGATTTGAACTGGGGAGAATTAATTGCATTTATTGCCAGTTAAATAGAGTTGGATGGTGAAACACAAAGACAAAATTAAAGCAACACCTCCCCCCTCTTTTTTCCCAGGCTCAGCTTCACTCTTTCATTGCCTCCTCCTCTACCTCCTCCACCGCAAGCAGTGCAGGGGGATGGGGAATAGGGGTTGTGGTCAGTCTATAAGAGCTCCAGCATGGGTCCCTCCCACGGGCTGCAGTTGTTCAGGATAAACTTGCTCCAGCATGGGGTCTTCCATGGACTGCAATGTGTGTATCTGCTCCACCGTGCTCTCTCCTGGGGCTGCAGGGGGATCTCTTCTCCAGTGCCTGGATCACCTCCTCCCCTTCCGCCTTCTCTCATCTTGGTGCTTGCAGGGCTGTTTTTCTCATATTTTTCTCATTCATCTCTCTCACAGTTACTGCGCAGCATTTTTTGCCCTTTCTTATACACACTTTCCCAGAGGTGCCACCACCTTGGCTGAGGTGCTCAGCTGTGCCCTGCGGTGTGTCTGCTGGAGCTTGCTGGAATCAGCTGCGTCTGGCACAGGGCAGCCCTGGTCTCTCCTCACAGAGGCCACCCCTACAGCCTTCCTGCTGCTAACATCTTGCCACATAAACCCAATACACTAGTTCAGACAGAAAGGAAAGAAAAATTAAATTCAGATTCAGTTTACTCTTGCGGATTATAATTTTGCTGCTGCATGTGCAGGAAAGTGTATGCACATTTCTTCAGAATCTGATTTTTTCAATGAACTTAAGCTACTCAAAATGGCTATTGAATTTCAGTTTATGCTGGACTATGCAGAAGGTGGAGTGTCTTGTTGGATTATGTCTTTGTACCTATTTCTATGAAGTGTTAGACATGGTGAGATACATCACCATGGTGAGACTCCATCTCTTTAACCTTTTTTGTATTCTGTGTAGGTGTTCATGAATATTCCACTTATTTTGTAATAATTTATAAATTTAACTTACATTTGGTGAGTCCTCAGAGTAAGTAGGAATTTCTGGATAGAAAATCCAGATTGAATTTTAGGAAATGGCAATGTATTTTGGAGTGGGAAAAAAAACCAAATTTCTCACCTGACATTTTACTTTTAAATTGACAAAAGTTGTCAATGAGCATTCTGATTGTACAGAGAAAGTATGTAAATATTACTCATTTGAGTTAGTGTTCCTTGTGTTGTCTTGATTTACTAACACCACTTAATATCTTACTTGCCTTTCTAGATCGATTTGCAGTATTAGCAAACAATAATCTCCAAATTCTTAACATCAATAAAAGTGATGAAGGAGTATACAGATGTGAAGGAAGAGTGGAAGCCAGAGGAGAAATTGACTTTCGGGACATAATTGTTATTGTGAATGGTAAGGAGTAAAAGTTTTTTGAATTGACTTCTTGCTTTATTTGATTCTCATAGCCTATTTTAAAATATAACAGCTTCTAAAAAATCCTGATTAAACTGGTTAATATAGTTGTCATGTCTGTTTAGTATTGTTTTCCTATAAATGTAATTGCTTAATATTTAAAAAAAACCCTACTACACTGTGTAAATAGAATTAATTGCATTTCATAATATCAGTGTATATAAATATGTAAAAGCCAGATTATTGGTTTTAATCATTCACAGAACATTGACAATCACTGCAGGACTTGAGTTTCAGACTATAATATATAGTAGTTCAGTTCGCCCTGTATTTTTCAGTGTTTTGTCATTTACTATTAAAAAAACACACTTGATTTTTTATAGTTATTCATCTTCACTGCATTGAACATATTTGAACTGTTCCAAAAATCATGGATACATTTTATTAACAGTATGACTTATAGATTTTTAACATTTTATTTTTATGAGTAAAATATATAACAAGTTATCTGAAAAGTGGCATTATACATTTTATCAGTTTATAATAAACCTCTAAGAAGGAATATGAATGGATTAAGACAAGATGGAGCATTTAGCTCAACCTCTGTCTTAAATTCAGGGTTGACCTGTTGAAAAATAAGTATCTCTTGATATATTGTCCGGAAAGGACACAGTTCCTAAAGGGTATTTTTTATCTATACATTCTGTTTAATGTCAGTTTTTCAATGAAACCACTTCCATCGTGCCTATTAGGTTCTGAGTTTTAAATGTTTTGTCCTTGACTAGTCCTTCTTGGCAAACCCCAGTTTACAGAATTCATTATATAAGTTATATTCTCAGTTAATTTCAGGAGAAAGAGCAGCTTCCAGCACAGGTATTATTTAATCCATATAGTCAAGCAGCAATCTTTGAAGCAGAATTCTTTAGATTGTTGTGGATAGTATACAGACAGTGGCAAGCAAATGGGTGATTATCTTACATATTGTGATGGAATATAACAGTACATGCCCTATGCACTGTGAAGACCCCCAACAAACTGCTTTCCTCTCTGTGCGTTGTGGTGCTGCATTACCTTGACTCCTGGTTATGTGCAGTTCCAACAGTGCATCTGATAGCATTTAAAATGCTGAATGAGATTTTCTTCTGCTGCTCTTTATGTACATGGATATGAACCTACATTCTGAACATCTTTCACTTCTAATATTTATATGTGATTGAGCTGAAAGCAAGCCTGTATTTAAAACGTCAGATGGCAAACTATGGTCTGACTTCACATCTTTTATTGGTGGATTGTATCCACAAATTTGGTTCTTCATATATTTATTATGACTCTAGGCAAGAAAGCTAAGACTCACTTACCTCTAGACTTCAGTTCATACTGTTGGGAGAAGGGGTTGCCAATTGAGCGATTCTGACATGGTTGCTCGTATAGAGTGGTATCAATTAAGAGCTATTTTCTGCTTCATTTATAGGAATAAATAGGTTTTCCTACATAAAGCTGAATATCTTAAATTTGGCCCCAAATGACTTTTAGAGTAATATTAAAAATCAGAAAGAAAGAAAAAAAATGTAGTGCTCTTTGGTGAAAACCAATTAATCAATTGGATTCACAAAAGAGGAGAGGAGAGGAGAGGAGAGGCGAGGAGAGGCGAGGCGAGGAGAGGAGAGGAGAGGCGAGGAGAGGCGAGGAGAGGCGAGGAGAGGCGAGGCGAGGCGAGGCGAGGAGAGGAGAGGAGAGGAGAGGAGAGGAGAGGAGAGGAGAGGAGAGGAGAGGAGAGGAGAGGAGAGAGCAATCTGTAGGCCAGTAACAGCTACATGGCTGTATTTCCACCATGTCTCCTTTTCCAAAAAATAAGCAATAATGCTTACTTTGGATGAGAATCAAAGCTTGGTATAAAAAGTTATCATTATAGTATTTGTATGTAGAAACTATTCAAATTTAGAACTTTACTGTTTATTTACTTATATTGCAATAGTGCCTCCAGGATCTATAGAAAGATCTAAGATCTGTACAAACACATAGTAAGAACCATACAAGGTCTCCAAAGCTGGAAAAAGTGCAGCTACACAACAAAAAATAGGAATACTTCAGGAGAGGTGGCACACCGCGTAACCCATAATTTTACATTTTAATAATTTTAAATTTTGTGAGAGTCTGTAGGGAGAGGTGAATATAGAGAATGATGAGATTAATAATTAAATCAATAATACTAGTCCTTGCTCTTACGTATATATTTAGGGTTTACAGTGGAAATATATTTTCAGGAGGAATATAAGGGCTGGTATTGCAGCTTTGCTGATTTATATGGAGAGTAGCAGAACTCTCCCTGTATGTTGTTTCTCTATTGAAAACAGTATATGAGCATGTTGCTTTCTAAATGTCTTCTTTATTATATAGCAAGAGCTGATACTGTTTCTATTTCTGCAAATATGATTTGTTCCTATGCTTATACATCAGTCAAAAATGTAAGCTATGGTAGAACTGTGTGAAATCTCAGATTCCCTTTTACAAGAACAGTGATGAAGATTTAATTAAAAAAGAAACTATTAGCTATCCTTTTACTTATTGCCATCTAGTTAGAGTATTATCCATGGTGCAGGTGACCCATACATCCTCTGATTCAGGGCAAAGATTTGAACTAAGATCACCTCTTCTGAGAACAAGTGCTTTATTTGGTACTGTTTCTCTGCCTCTCTGTCCAACTAAAAAGGGAGGACAGAGAAAGTAGAAAAACATTGTGAGACGCTGAGAGCTCCCAAGCCTTACAGCAAGCTGATGAAGACCAGTCTCTCAGAGGTAGATGATATGGGATCAAATCCTCTCAAGAAGAGGAGAAGATTAAACCTAGGATGAAACCTATGATTCTCATATTAAAGAACAAGAGGTAAGTTCCCTCTTGGGCCATTTTGGTCATAACTGAGTCATCTCTGCCCATGTGGATGATACTTGCCTATAGAATGGTTTCTTGTGCTATGTGGAAGCAAGAAAAATTATTCACCACTAGAACTATTACTATAAAATGAAAGATTAGACCTTGCAACCACCAAAATAAATGGTGACAAGCCACTCCCCAAATGATTTAAGAACATGCTGCAAAAATTCATTCTTTCTTTGCCTGAAGTTAGGTGGCTGTACCCATATGTACATACCTAAGTAGCAGAAATTTTCACAGTTGATGAAGCAGCATGTGCAGGTGATGTTAACTAAGTGGAAATTAATTGAACTTTTTAACTTAGATACCTGAATGGAATGTTATAATTTTCCTTATTAACAATGACTTCCTAAGAAACTAAAATTAGATTACTTTGAGCATTTTTTATTTTATTTTTATTTTTTATTTTTTATTTTTAGTGCAGTAGTAAGTAGAATTAATTTCTTATAAACTTCTTACATAAAAAAGGAAATTTCTTGTTTTGTAATCATTATATAAATTTAAAATAGTCTAGTCTTGGGGTTAAATAGTGGGCACTTATAACTACACATAAAGATAACATTGTAGAGATGTATCTCATTTTGAAGAGAAGGAATTAACAACGACAATGGTGTGTATCTCGAAAATATTTCTTTAATTCCCCACTCCATCTGGATGCTAAGCTGGTTGACATAACATTGGCTAATTCACATCTGGGAGAGATGTAAATAACAGGAAGAAGAGATGAAATTGATAGCATTTCCATCAGACCATAGTAGAGGATATTGTCTTCTATACTAGTGTCCAAACTGATCATAGCAGCAGTTATGACTCAGGTCACATGCACATAGTTTTAAAAACTAAAAGCTGTGAAGAAAACTATTTTGAAAGTGATATTCAGTGTTCTGGTTAGTCTTGCAAGACCGTGCTGAATAGTTTGATGGTGAACACCCTGGAATGCAACCAAATCCTCTCTCTACTAACTTATGGAAAATAAGAAAACTGAGTAAATTTGCAGAGGAAATTTTAAAATCTGTTTGCCTAGATTATTGGCCCACAAATTTAGAGGTTCATTGCCCTGGGGACATGGTATTTCCATATCCAATCTGTAGCCCACGCAATTTCAGATAGGAAAGAAGTGATCTGTGAAACATAAAAAAGTGTGAAAGCAACTTACGGTAAGTAAATATATGTTAGAAAAACTTTTTAGTTTTAGCTGGCTGTTCATTATATTGGTTAGTTTTTCATATAATGCTTTAAAGATTACATACGAACAGAATGCAACTTTACTCAAAAATAGTTAAAAGTAAATCTTGTAACAAAGTTTGATATATAAAATGTAGTTTCTAATGTATGGAAATCTTTGGGGGGTTATAATGGATAATAAATTGAAATACATTTGAGCTAGTTTATCTCTTTAAAATCTAATGTTTAGGTATCTTTTTCTCAACACTGAACTTTTTATAGCATTTCTTCTCTACCCATATATACAGAGAGGTCTAAAAGGCAGTTTTTTGTAAAAAGAATGGTTAGTATAAAATAGAACAAAAGAATTCAAGTCCTCCTGAAAACAAAAACTTATTTTTTGTTCTTTTTTTTTTCCCTCCTCTCTCTCTCTTTTGGTAAATGGGCTTATTAGATTTATTTATTTAAGTTTTCTTTGCTGTCTGGGAAGTTCCATAAATTGGATAGACTTCCTGACCTCAGTGACATAAATAAAAAATAATTGTTTTCACTTAAATGTGACTGGATTTTACCATTTTGCTTTAAGTTTGAAATGTGAGAGACTTACCAGTATAGGTTCATTTGGCTTTTCCTCTTTTAGATTCACGCTTTAGTTCCATCCTACATACATACAAGAACAGAACCAAAGATAAACAGATCTCTTCCCAGAAAGAATGATGAGGAAAATAAAATTTGACTTTTGAAAAGAAAAATAATATTTAATTTCATTGTCATTGCAGTATCTCTTGGATGATTGAAGCACTTAAGTAATGTGCTGAACTGAGTCATAGTCCTATAGTTCTTACTTGTGAGCAGTGAAGAACCTACTACTGCTGGCAAAGAATTGTTTCATCCCCTTATGTTACTGAGTATATTTTCAGGTCTAGACATTAGAATGCACTGCACAATGGCTAAAATGCATATAACATTTTCTAAGTGACATTTTTTCATGGAAGATGTTGCACAACAGAAGTGTTTTGTATACTGAGTAACGGCCCATGCAATTTCAGATGGGAAAGATGTGATCTATGAAACACTTAAAATTTCATCACACCATTAAAAAGTGTGAAAAGTACATAACATGTACTTACTGATCATTGATAATTCTAGTACACTGTTTTTTAATAATTTGCTATATTTAAGGTTCAGAAACTGGAAAGGCTTTTGGAGTAGAATACTAAAGCTAAAATATTTGGTGCAAAGCAACAGAAGTTGATTCTCAACAGTTTGTGAGAGAAATCTGTGGAAGTGCAATGAGAAGCTAAAAGCAAATTCATTGGGGTTGCCTGTTACTCCTTCTTTTCTCTAGTGAAAGTTAAAACTAAAAAGGATAACTGAGTCACTCAGTTGACAGGATATTCTTGCTAGCAGAGACCTATATTTTGTGAAGCTCTAATCTTCTTTTCCCTTTCCTCTCACTTACTTTCCCTGATATTCCTTCTTTTCCACATATCCTCTTCCTTCCAATCTGCTGGGATTGTTTTTATTTGTTTATTTGCTTGACAGTTAATGGAAACAGATTTAGGACAGCTGTCTTAAAATTACCATATGATCAGAGATATTAAATATCAGCCTGTGAGTTGTTCTGTCTTAAATATTATTGCTATTTTTTCTGTTGGGTAGAGGTTCTCTGTGAACTGTTACAATTTTAGTAATAACTTCATCCCATCAAGAACAGACTAAATTTGTCACTCTCAGAAAACAATTACAATTTTTGGAAATACAATTTCCAAAAATAGATTGTATCCATTGGTTTCTATCACATTTCACCTTTTGAAGCTGGTGATATTCCTTCCCAGGAAATATGCAGGAGTTCAGTCAAAAGAATTAAATATGCATAATCGAGACTACTACATACTGACACCTGTTTTAAAAGCACTGTCTGACATCAGTACATAGTTGTATGTCAGCTTCGTAATTGAATGAAAGATAAAAAAGACTAGAGATGCGTTTTCATTTGAGATAGTTACATTAGTGCCAGTCATAACTCTATTGTCTCTTATACATGCTAGGTATAACTTCAGTCACTGTAAAATGTTCTGTAAGAAAATCGAATAAATGCTGAAAAAGACTTTTTAAAAATTTATTCTAGTGCAAAAAAAAGGTTATAAATATCCTGATAATATTAAAAATCTTGTGTTTAAGAAAAGTAAATAAATACTAATAACAGTGACTCATATTGTAACTTGATCCTTAAGTGTAACCATAAATTCCAAAATTAGCAAAGGATCCTATCCTGTGCTTTAAATTTCTCTGGAAACACATAAAATAATTTATTTTTCCATTAATAGGACATAATGTTTTATTTTTCAGTTCCCCCTGCAATTACTCTGCTACAGAAATCCTTTAATGCCACTGCAGATCGAGGAGAGGCAATAACTTTGTTCTGCAGAGCCACTGGATCACCTCCACCTGAAATCAGTTGGTATAGGTAAGTTCAGTTCAGGTCTGCACGTCAGAGCACATTGTTTTAATGTGTCACGGTTTTCTATCACAGTCCATTAAGCTGTGCAACTTTAATTTCTTTCCTGAATTTTAAGAGCATTTGCTGGTCATTTCTGTTCTAACTTCTAAAGCTAGATTCAGCATTAATAAGTGAATGAACTCACACAAATTCAATTGCACTCAGGTTACCAGCATGTGAGCTAAATGTTAAAAGTAACTAAAATACAATATTGACATGATTTCTTCATATTGAGGGGAAACTCAAAGTTGAAGCAATGAGTCCATATCTCAAAAGCAATATAAGCAAAAATCTCACAACAACTTTTGCACATGAATGCATCAGCTAAAAACATATGCAGTTATGCAATAAATAAATATCCAATATAGATCAGCAAAACTGATAACAAAGATAACATCTTCCCCATCTGTAAAAATAGATTCTAAACCTAACTCTCCATTTCAATGAGATTCAGAAGGAGGTATGGCTCTAGACTCCCCTATGATATGGGAAAGTTTCAATGAATAAGTTTCAAGTGTATTTTATGTAATTTTAAAAATGTAATACATTTTGAAAATGGAACTGCTTTTAAAGCTCATGTATGTTTTTCACAGAATCACAGAATTGTATAGGTTGGAAAAGAACTTTAAGATAATCAAGTCCAACCATAAACCTAACACTACCAAGACCACCACTATACCATGTCCCTAAGCACCTCATCCAAACATCTTTTAAATACTTCCAGGGATGGTGACTCAACCACTTCCCTGGGCAGCCTGTTCCAATGCTTGATAACCCTTTCAGTGAATAATTTTTTCATAATATCCAATCAAAACCTCCCCTGGCACAACTTGAGGCCATTTCCTCTTGTCCTATCACGAGTTACCTGGGAGAAGAGACTGACCCCCACCTCTCTACAACCTCCTTTCAAGTAGTTGTAGAGAGCAATAAGGTCTCCCCTCAGCCTCCTTTTCTCCAGGCTAAACAACCCCAGTTCCCTCAGCCGCTCCTCATAAGACTTGTGCTCTAGACCCTTCACCAGCTTCCTTGCCCTCTTTGGACACGCTCCAGCAACTCCATCTCTCTCTTGTAGTGAGGGGCCCAAAACTGAACACAGTATTTCAGGTGCGGCCTCACCAGTGCCGAGTACAGGGGCACGATCACTTCCCTAGTCCTGCTGGCCACACTATTCCTGATACAAGCCAGGATGCCATTGGCTTTCTTGGCCACCTGGGCACACTGCTGGCTCATATTCAGCTGGCTGTTGCCCAACACCCCCAGGTCCTTTTTTCGCTGGGCAGCTTTCCAGCCACTCTTCCCCAAGCCTGTAGCGTTCAATGGGGTTGTTGTGGCCCAAGTGCAGGACCTTGCACTTAGCCTTGTTGAACCCCATACAACTGGCCCCAGCCCATCGATGCAGCCTGTCCAGATCCCTCTGTAGAGCCTTCCTACCTTCAAGCAGATCAACACTCCTGCCTAACTTGGTGTCATCTGCAAACTTACTGAGGGTGCACTCGATCCCTTCATCTAGATCATTGATAAAGGTATTGAACAGGTCTAGCCCCAACACAGAGCCCTGGGGGAAACCCCTTGTGACCGGCTGCCAACTCCAGTCACCACCACTCTCTGGGCCCGGCCATCCAGCCACTTCTTTACCTGGCGAAGAGTACACCCATCCAAGCCATGAACGTCCAGTTTCTCCAGGAGAATGCTGTGGAAAACAGTGTCAAAGGCTTTACTGAAGTCTAGATAGACAACAACCACAGCCTTCCCCTCATCCATTAGGCGGGTCACGTTGTCATAGAAGGAGATCAGGTTGGTCAAGCAGGACCTGCCTTTCCTAAACCCATGCTGGCTGGGCTTGATCCCTTGGTTATCCTCTGCATGCCATGTGATGGCACTCAAGATGATCTGCTCCATCAGCTTCCCTGGTACTGAGGTCAGGCTGACAGGCCTGTGGTTCCCTGGATCCTCCTTCCAGCCCTTCTTGTAGACGAGTGTCACATTTGCTAATCTCCAGTCAACTGGGACCTCCCCAGTTAGACAGGACTGCTGATAAAGGATTGAAAGTGGCTTGGTGAGCACTTCTGCCAGTTCCTTCAATACTCTCGGGTGGATCTCATCGGGCCCCATAGACTTGTGAATGTCTAAGTGGTGCAGCAGGTCACTAACCATTTCCCCATGGATTATGGGGGCTCCATTCTGGTCCCTGCCCCTGTCTTCCGGCGCGGGGGGCTGGGTACCCAGAGAACAATTGGCCCTACTATTAAAGACTGAGGCAAAGAAGGCATTAAGTACCTCAGCCTTTTCCTCATCCTTTGTCACTGTGTTCCCTTCCCCATATACTAGGGGCTGGAGAGTCTCCTTAGCTCTCCTTTTGCTGCTAATGTATTTGAAGAAGTATTTTTGTTGTCTTTTACAGCAGTAGCCAGACTGAGCTCTAGCTCGGCTTTGGCCCTTCTAATTTTCTCCCTGCACAGCCTTGCTACACCTTTGTAGTCCTCCTGAGTTGCCTGCCCCTTCTTCCAGAGGTCGTAGACTCTCCTCTTTTTCCTGAGTTCTAGACAAACTGGTATCTAGCCAATCTGGTATTCAACCAGGCTGGTGGTCTTCCCCGCCGGCTCATCTTTTGGCACCTGGGGACAGCCTGCTCTTGTGCTTTTAGGACTTCCTCCTTAAAGAATGTCCAGCCTTCCTGGACTCCTTTGCCCTTTAGGGCTGCCTCCTGGAGGACTCTGTTGACCAGTCTCCTAAACAGGCCGAAGTCTGCCCTCCGGAAGTCTAAGGTGGCAGTTTTGCTGACTCACCTCGTCACTTCTTCAAGAATGAAAAACTTATCATTTCGTGATCACTCTGCCCAAGATGGCCTCCAACCATCACATGGCTCACAAGTCCTTCTCTGTTTGTGAACAAGAGGTCCAGCGGGGCACCTTCCCTAGTTGACTCACTCGCCAGCTGTGTCAGGAATTTATCTGCCACATGCTCCAGGAACCCCCTAGACTGTTTCCTCTCTGCTGTATTGTATTTCCAGCAGACATCTGGCAGGTTGAAGTCCCCCACAAGAACAAGTGCTAGCAATCTTGAGGCTTCTCCCAGCTGCTTATAGAATAGTTCATCAGTCTCCTTATCCTGGTTGGGTGGTCTGTAACAGACTCCCACCACAGTATCTGCCTTGTTGGCCTTCCCCCTGATTCTTACCCATAGACGCTCCACCCTATTGTCACCATCATTAAGCTCTACACTATCCAAACACTCCCTAACATACAGGGCTACCCCACTGCCTTTTGATGATATCAATGACATGAACTTAGTATAGCCATGTCATTTGGGAACACTTAACTTTTGTAAAAATTTAAATATCCATACACTGTATATTCTTTCAGTTTTAACAAAGATATGCATCAGTCCTGGGATATAAAGTATCTCAGACTCCTCATACCAGTGCACATTTCTATTTTAGACCTGAATAATTTGCATCTACATATATTATTTCAGGTGAATTAAAAGGTCACTGCATTTTCAAAATGGACACAGAAGGGATTTCCATCAATTTTTAATCTCCTTTGGAATGTTAGATTCATTTTAAATGTTAACTTTCTTCGACTGACACTTTTATCTTAACATGCCATAAGTCAAATGCGGATTTAAATTTTTCTCTTGTGTAATTTGAATCTCAGGAGATGTAATAAATAGAATGCAAAGTTAATTCCTTAATGTGGCTTAGAATTCAAAATTTACTGAAGAGGAGGAAAAAAAAATATGCAGAGCCTAAATTAAATAACTGATACTGAATTCAAACTGAGGTTGAATATTCCAATTATTTAATGTCTTTGAAGTAATTTTTTACAATTTATGTCTTATCTGGCCAAAATTCTTAATAGTTGTCTGAAATCTGGCATCCTAAATGGCCTTGTTGTAGGACAACCAACATTAATGTTTTATATGTTAAGAAAGAATGCATAAATTTCCACAGTCTGTGGATATCTCTGTTTACAGTTGTGGGGTTTTTTCAATATTTTATAAATATTACAGTATGTACACAGTCTAAGTGTCTTGGAGAGACACTTATCTCTGTCTACTGATCAGAGCCTAGTGAAAGATTTTCCTTTGGTTTCCCAACCCCTGAGGCAACTGACTTTTTTAAAGCATTCATTAAACATATTTTTAAAGATTTTTACAAAAGCTTCACAGGCTTGTGTACTGGATACTGGATCTTAAATGAGGAAGCTTCTGTTCTGTTCCTATTTCAGGAACTATCTCATAGTGAGGAATATTGGCTTATGTGCCTCCCTTCCCTGTTGTGGTTTTTTTTCCTTTCATTGTCTTTTTATTTTGTCTTATTAGGCTATAAATTCTTGGCAGTAGAAAATATTATTGCTTTTTTATTTTCTGACAGTGAGAGGTTGTAAAGTGGTAGGTGTAAAAGGCCCCTGCTCTCTATGACAGAATATTATCATTGATATGCAAAGAGGGAAAAAAAGATGAGAGGAGCTAAATTATTTTTTCTGGAGGAAGCAAACTTGATCTAAATTGTATTCCAGTACTAAATTTCTGCATCAAATTTCTGAAATCTCTGTCCTGAACTGTTCAGATCCCTTTTCACTCACATATTGGTAGCCAGTTAAAAGGATTCAGAATCTGCTGATATCTTCTCCTTGTCCTTGGACTTATCTCACAGATATGTCAAGATAAAGACTTCGTTTTCTAGAATATTTCAGATTATTTTTCTTTAGAAATTAGACTGAGCATAGGAAAACTAGATCAATGTAATCCTCCTTGATTTTGAGAAAAATCTAGAAAGCATTTTCAGTGATAGGAAAGTCTATCAAAACTGATTTATCTAATAATATATGCATGTCATCCTTTGAGAACCTAACTGAATCAGTTTATCAGAATTAATGGCCAAGGTGTCATATTTCCAATTTCATCCTGTTTAGTGTATGTTTTGATGTTGAACATAAGTTGATATTAACCTCATTTTTATGTAAGTGTTTCTTTTTTTAATGAACAAGTGGATTTGCATCTTGAATTTAAGTGTTAATGCTGATTTTGGAAGGATTATAACCATTGGTTACAGCAATTTATGGGAATCCTAACTTCAGTTATGTTTTATTTCCAACTGTACCATTTATCTATGTGAGTTCAGTCATTTTATTTAATTTGCCTCAGTTTAACCATTTGTAAAACAGGCATGTGTAATGAAGTCCTTTAATGGAAATCTGTTTTCTCAATACATAACTATCCTAAGGAAAAAAGTCCAGAGAGATGCAAACTATTAGAGAATAATGTTTCCTTGTAAAACATTCAAAAGTATACTGAGCATTCTGGAGAGCTGAGGAAAAGCTCTGATAAAAAGGGTGGGAATGATTTCTACTCCATTCTGTTGGAGGATTTTTGTTACATTGCATAGAAAGTACATCTGCATCTGTTGAGATGGTTCATCAAGATTAAGGACCTGTTTTATACACAGTTCAGTGTTCTTGTGTCTTTGTTGCCTTTTAAAACATGCTCTGATGGCAGTTATTGTCTCATTTGCTCCATTGAAGTTTCTTTAGCAAGGCCTGCATAATTTGGATCTATCATTGTGTAGTCTTACCCTCCTTACAATCCACTGATATTTTAGTCAATTAAAAAATAAATTCTCTTAATTCTCTTTTCTCTTGTTTCCTTTTCGCTTTCCAACGAGCTGATTTAACAGGTCAACTTCAGCTAGGGCATGAAAAATGGCTGTATTTTTAAAATCAAATGACAGTACTATTGAGGTGGCTTATATATCCCTCTGTGTTGACTGTATGCAAGATGCTGGACGAGACAGTAGTTTCAAGCTTTAAGCTCTTTAAGACAGTATCTAACGTGGTAAAGCTTTAACTTATTTATATTGACCCTTTTAATTTCCAGGTGCTGACAATGTTTAAGATTTTATCAATTTAAAATGGAGGCATGTGAACTCATGTGTTAATCCTTCTCAAAAAAATGCTTTAGTTCACTTACAAATTCGTCACTCTGAAATACCTAGTCAAGAAGAAAGGTCAGCAAGGTTTAGTTGCTGCTCTATTTAATATGCATATGTATTTTGTTGATATTTCATGGACCGAGAGAATCTAATTCTTTCACCACTTAACTGATACCTCTATTGAAGCTAGTAAAGTATAACATTCAGAGAAGCAATACACTAATAGAATTAAATTAGCCGGGACTGAAAGATAAAGATCCAAGTGTACAGGACATGAACTGGAAATCTTTACTCATGTGAATAGTCCTACTGAAAACACGATGATTGTTTACATCTGTGGAGATAATTTACACTAGCAAAGTTTAGCTGGATCAATCCCCTTATCTTTACTGACAGGACTTAGAATTATCTGACAAAAGAAATAATCTGCTTTTAATGTGTTATTCATGTTTTCCTGTTCTCCAATATCAGTATCAATCTGAATCTCTCCTATTCGGTAGAGGGTCCAGGGGAATGCTCATAATCTCATTTCTGCTTAGAAATTGTCATAGATATAGGTGATTGTCGTGGTTTTAGCCTCAATTGGCAACCAAGCACCACACAGCTGCTCACTCAACCTCCCCCCCCAGTGGGATGGGGGAGAGAATCTGAAGAGCAAAAGTAAGAAAACTTGTGAGTTGAGATAAGAACAGTTTAATAATTGAAATATAATAATAATAATAATAATAATAATAATAATAATAATAACAACAACAACAAATTGTAATGAAAAGGAAAACAACAAGAGAGAGAGAAAGGAACAAAACCGAAGAATAAAAACTAAGTGATGCAACCGCCCACCACCTACCGACCGCTGCCCAGCCAGTTCCCGAGCAGCGATCGCTGCCCCCCAGCCAACTCCCCCCAGTTTATATACAGAGCGTGATGTCCTATGGTATGGAACAGCCCTTTGGTCAGTTTGGCTGTGCCCCTTCCAGCTTCTTATGCACCTGGCAGAGAATGGGAAGCTGAAAAGTCCTTGACTAGTGTAAAAATGACTTAGCAACAACTAAAACGTCAGTGTCTTATCAACATTATTCTCATACTAAATCCAAAACAAAGTACTATACCAGCTACTGGAAAGAAAATTAACTGTATCCCAGCTGAAACCAGGACAGTGATGTTTGTGATAACAGGCATTTGGAAACTACTTCTGACCTTGAGTATAGACTTTTGTCTGCCAACAGAAATCACTAGATTTTTTTGTGAAACCACCTATGTGGAAAATGAGACCTTTTCTGTTCTGCAAAACAACTTCTATGGTTTGCTTTGGAAAGGAGATGAATGAGTATCACAATAGCATCTTGAAGTGGACAGCTAAGTGGATTAGAGTTATTTATAAAAATGTTACTAAAATGCAAGCTATATAGATGCCAGGGGAATACTGTTAATGAATATTAATGTTCCCAAGAAAGAAGCAGTATTCTTGTTTTTGGGGAAAATACTATTGTAGAAAATATGAAATATATGTAGTTATCAGCATTATGTGAGATGAAAGAAAGTTAAAAATCATTGTTTCTCAAATCTTGAAATAAAACTAGATGTCCTAAACTAGGCATATTGAATAGAATAAAATAGAATATTTCAGTTATGCATATTGATTTCATTTTACAAATAGTTTGTTTTCAGGAAGTTGGTATTGCCAGCAGGATTATCAATGCTTATGAAAATCAGGCAATTTTTATGTAGGTGCCTATGAGAAAGGACTGTTGATGATTCAACAGAAATAAGATCAAAAGATGCCTACAGCAACAAGGCAGAATGAGAAGAAATTAAAAAAAGTTAGAATTGCACTCTTGAAAAAGAAACTGTTTTGATAACTGTGTGTATGCCAAGGTGCTCGAATGGACCGGTCAAGCCTTGATCAGCCCTCAGAATTGTTCACAGATTTTATTATTTCTGTACCATCTGGTCAGAACTCATTCTAACATCTGGAGACATGCCTACTTACTAAGTTGTGGCTAGCCAACAACAACTGAGTGGAAATAATTTGGAAGGGTTCTTTATGTGCCAGTAGGCTCTAAAGTAATTTAAAATATTTTTTTATAAGTTGGTACATTGTCACTAATGTGAACTGCAACAGCTACACTTTGAAAATACACTTTAAAATGTTTCTCACATACAAGTATTTGTATAACCGATTTCCTTCTATCCTTCTTTGAGTGTAAGCCATATGTTAGAGTTCTATTCACAAGCATTTTTCTAACATTAAGTCAATATTGAACATTTAAGAATAAAGATATTATAGTATTTTTAATAGGTTTTAATAGGTTTTAATAGGCTTTCTAATTTTAGAACCTGACAATAAGATTGTGAATCTAGGATCTTGAACTTCAAAATGCAGTTCAGAATGCTTTGCTTGTGGCTAGAATGTGAACATTATTAAGAAAAAACACTGCGATCTTGCAGAACAATTTTTGTCATGCTAAAATCAACTCCCTTCTATACATACTGCCAATTTATGCTGCGTGAGTTAATGCATTTTTGAGGCTAGCATAAAAGCAGTCTCTTCCCTCAAAGATTATTTTCAACATATTGATGCTTCCGTAGCATATTGTTTCAGACTTTGGAACCAACTGGTTGATTTATACATTGTTTTTATTTTTTTAGGAACGGTAAACTTATTGAAGAAAATGAAAAATATATGCTGAGAGGAAGCAATACAGAACTAACAATAAGAGATATAAAAAATATTGATGCGGGTTCTTATATCTGTAATGCTAAAAACAAAGCAGGAAACGATAAAAAACAGGCATTCCTTCAAGTTTTTGGTAAGTACTGCATAGTATGTTCTATTCTTCTTTTTAAAAAGTAAATAGTAGGGAACTGGGGTTATAATTCACAATTTTCAGTGGAACAATATTCCTGCAAGGTGTCTACTGATGCAGCAAACCACTCTCTGTATAATTTTACAGCTTTTTCCTCCCTGTTGGCTACTTTAACCTTTACACCTGACTTTAATTTTGAAAAGGCTATCTTCAGCATTTGCTTTTCTACTATTCAGATACAGTACAATGGAGTGTTAAATTGTAAATTCACTTTGATTTTCCTTTAAAAGTTAGCTGCTTGCAAGAAAACCAAGAGGAGAAAGTGGGGGAAATTCTGAAAGTGGAAAACCCAGGTGATTTAGACTTCTAAGCAGTGCTCTTTTTTATAAGAAGACACCATGCAGAGGTGTTCCTGATTTTTTTATTTGTTTTTCTTTCTTGATTTTTATTTTTTTAAGTGCATGATCGCAGATGTAGTTCAAAAAATATTGTCTGATCTGAGTTTCAAAGGATAAAAGTAATAACATGAAAACTTATTTCTCTTTCTATGCTCTACCACCCAATCTGTGTTCATGATTCTCTCCTTTACATAGGGCTGATAATTTCTTTGACGTTTTGTATAGCTATAACCTAGTGAGAGTAGGCATCTGTGAGAACGTAGAAAACCTCCCTCAGAATCATTGTGCAGGATCAAGGCTGTAGCTTATTTATGAAAAACCTACAAAAAAGTAATGTGTTGGGGTTTTTTACATTAATTATAGCTTGTAGTAGAGAGAAAGACTATTTATATTTAAACAGCTAAAGCACATACTTAGGGCCATGGGAAATTAAATTTTAAGTCCCGATTAAAACTAGTAGTAATTTATACAAAGTGAAACAGTTCTAACAGGAGAGGCTAATCTGGTAATTTGCACTGGAACGGCTAAACTGGTGTGTTCGATAATGCTGTCATTTGAGATCTGGGAGCCTGAGGCTGAAGCCATGATGTCAGGTGAACAGGTTAGCTGTGTCTGTGTGCCTTCCACTGTCTTTCCTATTTCAGAAACTCTTCATAGCCCTCCATGTTGTGCTGTTTCCAGTGCTCCGTACTACTGATGGGTAGCCTAGCCATTGTGCTACTTTGTTGTTCTGAGGTGCTTGAAAGTTATTCTCAATTACTTTTCAAAATAAAGGTGATTAAATACAATTTTAAATTTCATCCCAGCCTCAAGATGTAGAGCATCTTGAAGATTTTTGTGGAGAAACAAAAACATTTTATTCAATTGTATTTCCAAAATTAAAAAAAAAAAATAAAATGAAAGAATAGAAAATACTTGCTGGTTTTGATATGACCTTAAGAAAGTTTCAGACAGAAATAATTTTGCATGTTATTCAAGTAATTTTAAGTATGGATGAAATTTATGTAGTTTTTGCCTGAGGCAAGGTAACTTTTTAATACAAGGAATAGGGAAAGGGAGACACCAGACTAAGAGTATTTCCTGTATACATTCTTCCATCTTTTAACAACCGCTATTCTGGGGACTCCCTGGAAAGCTAAATCCAAATGACTTAATAGATACCATGAGTTTGTTTAATCTGTTTTGAACCTACACATCCTTTTTGTTTCCACGACATCCTAAACTCCTTAATTCCTTAAATGATTTCTTTCTTGCATGAAAAATTATTTCTTATGTTCACTTCTTTGGCTCATAATTCTCATTTTAAGATAAAAACTGAAAAATAATTCCATATGTTCTTTACATCAAATATAGTTTTCTATCTCACTAGTTCATTTACTTTCTAAGCTGCAAGTTTCCAGTCTGTTTGGTTTCTCCTACTGTGGAAACCACTATGAATCTCTGAATCACACATTCCTGTACCTTTCCAGTTATAATCCCCTGTTTGTGAAATGTCAGGGCAAGAATGGCACACAGGATTCATGTTGTGGGGGGAACCTGGCTGTTCAGCAGCACAGTGCTGCTTCTGCTTTGATCTTGGTGCCTTCTCTCATGTTCTGTTTGCCTCTCTCGCTCTCCCTGAGTACTGAACTGGTGTTTCCACATAACTGCAGTGTCTCCCAGGTCTCTTTCCTGAGTGTTTATAGCTAATTTAGAGCACATCATTGAGTATATATATTTAGAGTTATTTTTCCTGTGTGCTTTACTATTGGATATATTTAAATTAGTTTATAATAATCTGTGTACTGTTAGTTTGACCTTAGGGAATAGTATCATAAATTAAGCCTCTTACCTTATTTGTAATGTCTAAAGTTAGTGTGATTTTAGTCTAATATTGCCTCTACAAAGTTCACCTCTACTTTCAGTTTGAAAATGTGGAGCAGGGTTGTTGTATTTTCCCCTACAAAGAATTTTACTTTTTCTTTTGTCTCTTTCACACCGGTTAAACTATCAGTCACATATACAGCCAACAACTTATTATACTTTTCTTCCCCTTAAATGTATTCAAAAAACTGCAGTCTGAAAATGGCAAGGCAGATGGTTGATTATTATAGCTAAATAGTACACAAATAGCCAGTTTGTGTTAAAATGACCCATTAAATTACATTATTATTTCCCCCTCCATTAGCTTGCTTGTCTCACCTACCTGCTATCTTTAATTATAATTTACAGTGCAGATTCCTTGGGGCAATGACCATTGTTTCTACTGCAGCAGGGCTCTGGCAGGGTTGAAACTTGTAATAACAGTAATGTAACCATAACGCAATAAAAATAACAGTAGCATTATAACATTCAGCATTTAAAATTTCTAGTACTCTGCACTTTTGAATGGACATGCTCATCTTAGTGCCGTCTAACACCTGCATTTGTTTAGTTTCCATGCGTGTCCTAGATTTTTTGTTCAACAATTTATTTGTTTCCAGCATCAGTGGTAAAAAAGATATTTTGTCCTCATATCAAATTCTTACTCTGACAGTTTTTTGGGAACACTAACACATGTATAGAAATCTGTATGCACACACCCTGCTTTCCCCAGTTCTTCATCTTTGTTAGTGCTTTTTATCTGTTCTACCAAATAAGACTTAGAAGAGTAAAGAAAGCCCTGTTTCCCTTGGAGGATATCTTACTGGTCATGATTTGGTAATCTCTGTCTGTCATCCTGTTATCTGCTATAGTTCCCTCTGTATCACTATCTATGACTACTTAAAGTATCTCATCCATATTAATGCTTAGGACTTGTGCTAAGATTTTTGATACAAATTCATTTGTATTTAGTCCTTCTGAACATCTTGAAACATAGGTGTTCTTCCTTGAATTCTTTAAAAATATTTTTAGTATTTGTCCCTGCTTGGTAGCTAACTTTTTATATCTCTTTCACCCATATTATTCAGTTTCATTGTTTTCTTTGATTTGTTTTGTGATGTAATTAGCCATATATATAGATATGTCTTTAGATGCATGTGACTAAGCATTTTGGATTATGAAATACCACGTTTACAGCTATGGACACCCCAACAAAAGTTTCAAAATTAACATAATAATAAAGAATTGATTTAAGAGCAGTCAAGAAAATTCAATCCCTTCAAACCTTCCTACATCACCTTACTTTCTAAGACCTAAACATGTATTTCTTCATCATTACTTCTCCAGAGTGATGGCAGTAGTGTTCATTTACTTTACAATAAAAAATCTAATCAGGCTAAATTAAACAAAATTAGCTTTAATTAAAGACATATTCATGCTTTATAAGAATAGTGCTTATATTCTGAGGACAGTTTTTATATCTTCATTTTGTTTGGTTTTTAGTTGCTCATTTCCACTCCGTAAGCACTCAAGTCCTTGGTTCTGCCATTCCATGATGCATAAACAATTGAGGTTTTCAGCAAGTTTTCTCTCTTCTGTACACATGCCATAGAAAGAGACATTTCTGTGTCTAGAAATTTCTATTTCTAGAAAGAGAAAAAATATTTTTCTTTAATCAGAATTGGTAAAAAAATGGGAAGGAGTTCTAGCATATGTTAATTTGAAGTTCTCTAGGGTATAGGTGTTTTACCTACATAATCAATGAGAGGGTAGTCTGAGCTTATAAAAAATATTTCATTGGCATTTCAGTAGTTTCTGACAATTGATTTAATGAAAGTCAAATGAGGAAAAAATACCTCAAGAAGCACTACAAAAGACCCTTTATAATTATTGTATAGTTTAAGCACATACCATTTTTAGTTTCTAGATGTCTGTTTAAGTATAATCTGAATCTTGTATAGCAAAAAGGTTTTTGCAGGTGTGTTCAATGTAACTTTTATTGATTATTGAGAAAAGTATATGCTATTATTCATTTTTTATCTGTTATCAGGCAGATGAGAGCAAATGTAACAGACCTCTCCTATCTTATCCCTCTTAGATGTGTTTCAAATGTTAAAATTCAAAATATTTAGGTTAATCTAGGCCCTCAAAAGCCATGCATCTTGGAACCAAAGAGGCTGCAGTGAGTTTATAATGAAATTGGGGTGAGAAGTTCCTAAATTTTTTTCATTATTTTCAGGCTTAATGACCGCATTTCTTTCACATTTATAATGCCTGGAGCACACCTAGTTAAATTTCCTTTGAGCTTAATAAGTAGATTAGCATGTGTTTTGGTTTGGTTTTGGGGTTTTTTGTTTGTTGGTTTGTTTTGTTTTTTTTCCCCTAAGACACTATTCAGTACATATATGGAAGCTCTTTATTTAAATTCACTGATATGTCTAGAAAGGGAATCCCATGGATCTGTGTATGAAACTATCTGTGCCTGCTCATCCCAGATATTATGAAGTATACCAACTGCAGCTTCACAAAGTGCAATTCATCAATTAAAGATGTAGTGTCAAAAGTTCATACATTTTCTGTATTGCTTCTTCTTGCCTCTTACCTCCTTACCTGTTTGGAACACCTCTAATTTTTAAAATAAAAATGATGCAATTTATAAAGGCAGTGATGCCAGTTCTCTCAGAATACAAGTTTTAAATCCCTTTTGAGTGTGAAGTAGTAATACCATTTTAACATGTACAAAGACTCAGGTTTATCATGCACTAAATCAAGTCAACACTTCATACTGATGTGTGTGCACAAATCCTTATTATGTCAGGCATCAAGTTTCAGGAATCTGTTTCTTAGACATTTCCTTGTTGGGCTCTAGCTTTTTTACTAAATTCAAATTGTACCAGCAGTTTCCAGGAGGATGGGGTTGCAGTTTTGCTACCTGTTACAAGTGTGGCTGTGCAGGAAGATAGCATAAGAGTATGATTCTTCATGTGTCATATTAATCAAGTGATCATATCAGGCAGTGATACAAACATATACTAAGCCTCTCACCAGTAAATCCATGTTTGTGTTAATAACAAGCTGTTTAAAGCAGTTCTTTTCATGAGATATGATCAGGACTATCTCAAGCTTTGTATATGTGCTGCTTTCCAAGTCTGATGAACCTCTTTTGTCAAAGATATGGGTAGAACTCTGTGAATTCAAAAAAGTGTGTACCTTTTTCAAGAAATCAGTTGTAAGCAACCAGTAACAAATCTAGAACCTCAGATTGCTATCCAGGTTCTTCTTAAGCTTTTTGGGGAGGCTCTAAAAGGTACACAGAAATGAGCTTAAATTTTCTGTTAAAAAGGTATTGCCCTTGTCTGAGAGAAATCCAGAAGAGACCAAGGAAGGAATCTGAAATAAACTTTACTGAGGAAGTGTTAGAGAACTTAACACCACCCTTCTCTGCTCAGAGAGCAAACTTTTCAACCAGTAAATGTTATTTCTTTATTTGGCAGCATCACTCTGTTAATATTTTTTAAATGCATGTCTAGTAACGAGTAGTTCCTTTTCCTTCCAAATAAAATAATGTTAATGAAGCTTAAGCATAACTCCTTTCTGTAGTCAAGCCTTCTTTCTTTTCAGTCAGGTCATTCAGTTTACAATTTGTTAAGTACATTATAATACAAATATTTCAATAATTTTGACTGAAGAAACCAGCAAAGACCTGGAGGCTTTCTGGACTGACATTCCAAGACCCTGTATTTTCATTTGTTTCATATTTGCTAGAGTACAGCAAGCAAATACCAATTCAGTTTGAGAATGACCTTGTCAATTTAGAAAGAACAGTTAAGGAATTGCGGGGGGAAACCTGTTTCAGTATTTCTGTGAATACTAGTTTTGGCATTCTCAAATAAATATTGTTATTTACATGCACACAAAAGTATTTTAATATTTTACAATGTCCAAAATGTCATTAAAAAGTAGTCAAACAGTATAAAAACTTCTAGTCAATACCAAGGTATGACTTGTGACTTATGAAAATGAAGCAATTAAATAATATCCCCCATTTGAGTTCTCTTCTTCTTCTTCGTAATAACTGTCAGCTAGATATATTTGATGATTAATCAGTGCTTATTCCTTTAAATGTCAGCTGCTCATGTCTAAAATGTTAAGCTAAAACTTTTTGTCTTGTGATCCATTTGAAGAAAGCCTTAAAGAAATTCAGAATATAAGTCTAAGACTAAAAATTAAAGAGTATTAGTTCTATGTTTTAGAACATGCATCATCTTGAGATCATATTGTCTGTCATGTCCAGATGGGGAAATCCTTTTGTTCTGATGGAAATAACGTAATTCCAAATTTTGCAAATTTCTGACATAAAATAGTATGTATGATGCTTTTTTTTTATGAATTATATATCTGCCATAGCTCTTTCCTTGTTTCCGGGGATGATGATATATCAAAGGAAAGAAAGGAAAGAACAGATTATATTGTAGCCAGGAGACATGGATATAGAAATAGAGTATCTGAATTACCCAAGGTAAAATATTTCATAGGCGTTTGGATGATCCCGAAAGTGAGAGTAATAACTGAAGTTATTTTGAAGTTCAACATGGTTATCTTTTATCTCAAATTATTTTTCAAACTACATCCCTTGTTACACTATTGAGGGGAGTTTCAGCTTTTCTCAGCCAAATTGATGTCCTGCTATAATGCTTTTGCTTACTACCTTTTACTGCATCCAGTAAAGCTGGATCCAGTTGCAATTTCAAGAGCCCCTGATCACTCAGGGTATTTTCTTTCTGCAATGTCACTCACCATAGATTATATCTTAATGAAGCAGGATATTAGTGCAGTGCTTTCTTAGGTAAAATACGTCCTGTTTTTCATCTCTATGCAGTAAACACACAATAGATTATTTGTAATAGTCAAGGGCGAACAGACAGTAGACAAGCAACAGAAGGAGTATGGAGATAAGGAATGAGAAATGAGACCAAGAATGGTGTGGTGGAAATTTATAAAAGAGAGGTAGGTGTCGTGTCTGGATATAGCAAGTTTGAACCTGGTTTTATTATTTTTCTTGGTACTGCTGAATGTAGCACCTGTGAGACAATGGTCATAAATGAAATAGTGGTCATAAAATTAAAAAAGGAGACTAGACATAAGGAGAACATTCTTCACCATGAGGCAGTCAGGCACTGCAACGGGCTGGAGAGAAAGGCTGTACCATCTCTTTTCTTGGCTTTTTTCGAGATAGTGCTCAACATATCCCTGAGAATATGGTCTGAACAGGGTCTGTTGACCCTGTGTTGATGAGGAGGTTCGTCAAGATGACCTCCTGGAGTCTCTTCCAACCTGAATGATTCTCTTTCCCCTTTTGATCCACTAACATAAGCAAATATTACTTTTCTCTGTAGCGTATACTTTTGTAACCCCATTAGAAAATAGGTTACCTCTCTGTTTATTTGCTCCTTCATAGAATATACTATAGTAGTGCTTCCTTGAAAGCAAAACTCAGGAAAACTACATAGAAAATATGTTATTTTCAACAAATGTCCTTAATGTTTACAAAGTCAATTTTAATTGCCAAATTTAAATGCCAAAATTAAATTTACTCACGTAAACTTAATTCACTGGTTTGGGATATAAACCTACCAAATCATATTCTTATTACATGATCACATGCTAGGTTTTCCAGTGGGATGAGTGTCTCATTCGATGTGTAAAGTGGATAGGGTCAGAGAAACTTATTAATGGTTATATATGAGTGAGTATATAGGGCCAAAACATTTTTTAATGAAGATATTTGAATGTTGTGGAAGAGAGTAACATTCTATGCATAGCTCTACAACAGAGTTCTTGTATGATATTGTCCTCTAAATAAAAGTGTTCACATGTAACCAGAAATTGTATTGCATATGTAAATAACCTTACAGGGTACAGTATAGACTGAGAGCTGTAGTTGCTTTGTACTTGTGGCTACAAAGTGGAATGATTTGAAGAATGCAAACAATATCTGGAACTTTTAAATTGTATTTTACCACCTATTTACTTGGTAAGTAAGGATGAATAGCTTTGTATCAGAGGACTCTTCAGTTATTAATAGTGTTAATACCAGTACAATAGGTTTGTTACAAGGAGATTTTGTTAAATTCAGTAATTTGTGTAAGGCAGATATTTCTAAAGATCAAAGTCCAAGAATATTAATAATTCTGTATTTTTTCCAAATAATTTGTATTTGAAGAAAAACACAGATTATCATAGAATCAAAGAATGTCTGAGGCAGGAAGGCACCTCTGAAGACCATCTAGACCAACACCCTGCTCAAAGCAGGTGTCTCAGGACCATGTCTAGTCAGGTTTTGAATATCTTCAAGGATGGATACTCCGCAGTCTCCTGGGCAGCTTGTTCTGTGTTTAATCACCCTCTCAGTAAAAAAGGTTTTTCCTCTTCTTAAATGTAATTTCCTGTGTTTCAATTTGTGTCCATTGCCTCTTGTCCTGTCACTGGGCACCACTGAGAAGATTCTGGCTCTGTCTGTACTCACCTCTATCAGGTATTTATACAGATGGCTAAGATCCCCCAGAGTCTTCTGTACTCAAGGGCACATTGCTGGCTCATGGTCAACTTCTTGTTCACCAGGACCCCCTCTGCAGAGCTGCTTTCCAGCCAGTTGGACCCCAGCCTGCACTGGTGCATGGAGTTATTCCTGCCCAGGTGGAGGAGGATCATTGAAACGTTGCATCTTTGCTTCGTTCCTGAAGTGCCAGAGAGCAGCAAGGGCTAGCTGGTCCCTAAGAGACAGTGAGCCAGAAGCAAAGCACATGAACACAGGCACCAGGGCAGGGGCCTCATTAGTCAGGACCCATCCAACACTACCCCAGCGATGGAGCAGGCAGCCCTGGGAGTGTCAGCCATGCTGAGCCAGGAGTCCAGGTCATCAGACATATAGAAATGGTTGCTGTGCAACTAGAAGTCAGAAAAGTTGATTGCTCTTATAGACAGTAACGTTAAACCTTTAGTTAATCCTAAGTAAACAAACATGAATGTGCTTAAAAAAAAAAAACAAAAACTGGTTTAACAGATTTTGACATGACATTCTTTGTGCAGGATTAGTAATGTAATTTGTATTTTTAACAGTACAGCCTCAAATAATACAACTTAAAAATGAAACCACGTTTGAGAATGGGAAAGCCACCCTCATCTGTGAAGCAGAAGGAGAACCTATCCCAGAGATTACTTGGAAAAGGGCCATTGATGGAATAACTTTCTCTGAAGGTGACAAGGTAAATCAGCCTTTAATGTCTAAAATATCTGAATATGTATTGTCTGGCTAATCTTTTTGTAAGCAGAAAATTAATTTAGAGATAGATTTATTCTAGATTCCTCTGGCATTGGAAGGAATTACTACTTCGCAAGGTAATAAGAGAGGTGTGGAGATTCTAAGTTTTAAATTAAAAGAAAAAACAAAGAAAAGAACAATTAAAGTGCTGAAAGGTAATTCACCTCATCAGGCCTAAATTTTCATACATAATCCCTACTAAGGGTTTCAGTTTTACCTTCATCATAATGGCTGCCCATAGCCTTTCTTGACTATATTTGGACTCTGTCCATTATTTCTCAAAATGCAGTAGAGCTTATAGAAATCTGAAATAAAAAATTCTCAATACTTTGGAGTTCTTTATTTCCCACTTCTGATGTGTTTTTTTCCTATTTTTCTCTTTCGTTATATTTTTCCTCACAAAGAGCAAGTATTCTATAACTAAAAATTGAGCCCATTTTCCCATTTTGTTTTCCCATTTTCATGTTTTATTACAAAAGTAAGTCAAGTAGAGAAAGATTACAGTATGACAATGAAGAAAGTCAGTTACTGTGGGAACAAGAGCTGTAATTAGATGGAATGGTGAAAGCAAAAGGGAACGGTGTAATGCTGTTCCTAACCGTGCAGATAACAAGCTGTTTGTACAGAGCTCTTTTTCTTTTTCCTTTTTTTAAATAGTTTTCTTTTAGTATTTGAACAAGTATTTTCTTCCTAATTTCCTTATATAACTACAGAATTTCTCTGTGCTGGTTAAAGTATGAGATACCATCTTTCTGGCTGGCTAATTCAGATTTTTTACTCCAGATAATCAAATAGCAAAATAGACAGTCTTCTTGCAGATGTTTGCATATTCATAGCTCTTGCTTAAAAATACAATTGACAAACCTATACAGCAGTCATGCCAATGAGGGAATTGGATACATAGTAAGTCACTCAGTTTATAAGGAATTGCTATGTATTATGGAATTATGTACCTGAATTATTTGTGTTCTGAAAGAGAATGTCTGGTCTGGTCTAGTCTCTGACTTGACCTTTCCTGGAATTGAAAGTTTATGTGAGGCTCTGTCTACCATTTTCCTGCTCTGTGATTTCCATTTTGGAGCAACGTAATAGTATTTATATCATATTTTTACTAATAGTTTTGCATTAAAACAAACCCGTTTGTCTTCTCCTTAAATACTTCAACTCAAAGGTCATATTTCTGACCCACAAACACTACACTTGGTTCAAAGGTCACAAATGTAGCTGTTCACTTATGTTTGGAATGTTCCTAAAAAAACTTTGTTATATCAGAAATTGAAAATGAAAGCAAATCGCAGAAACAAGCTAAAACATATTGGTGTAGTTGAAACCTGAAATTTATCCAGTGGTTATATAGGACAGTATTACATTCTTAATTCAAACTGCAGATGATTAAACTATCTAGACATGTTACTGTAGCATTTTTTGAACTGTGGTTCAACTGAATAATACCGACAACCAAACTAAAACCTATATTCAGTTTCTACTAGTGTGCTGACATGCTGTATGTGGAAGCTAAAAAGAAGGAGAGTAAATGCAGTTATATGGTTTCCTTTTGTTCTTGCCAATGAAAGAACTCTATGTGTATTGCTCATGGGAGAGTTTTTGCTGAATGTTGAATAAAAGTTCTGAAATACTATACATGTTCTTGAGCTATAAAATATGCTTCTGCATTTGCCCTGTGGTCCTCCAGCTCTAGAGTGCCAAAGCCTTTGCTGGTGCTTTCCCACCAAATTAGGTGAATAGGGAACAAAACTGGCAATGATTAAATTATTGGTAATTGTTGAATAATACAGCAATATTTTGCACACAGAAAGATAAAAGGTGCATTGAAGAAAATGGGGGGGGTTGTAACATAGTCTTAAACTGAAATTATTATTTATATGTGATAACTTCTGAAGTAATGCTCAATTACCAGACATATTTCCATAAATATAAAAATTATCATCTACATTCAGAGAATTCATCTTTTGAATTTTTTACCAGTTTTAAAACATTTTTTGGTATAGACTGCGCATTATCCAACATTTTGGTGAATTAAGAATATCTTTAGGAGATGAATTTTCTCTGTAGAAGATGGAAGAACTGCTCTAACTGTTATATTAACATGTTGATGATTACAAAACACAGAAAATGTTGTTCTTAATTTTTAATTATACTTTGATTACTTTTAGTATGCAGCTCCTCAATCATGTTATTCTTGTTTTGCTAAAATGCAAGCATACCATGTATAGATAAGGAAGAAGGCTGAATGTGACAACATTCTTAGGCCACATGGATTCAAAATATTTTCTTTCAAATGATTGATCGATATTTTAAGCAGGACATAGGCTTTTCTGAGTTTTGAAATGATTATGCCCAAAAGAATGGAAAATATGCACCAAAGTCATAGATCAAAGAAATAACCCTACTAGGCTTAAGGAGGATAAAGTTAATGAGTAAGAAGTCCATAATTATCTCTTAGGAAAATATAGCTTTGATAAAGGATTTTCAATACACCAGAAGTGTGTGTTTGAAAGTTGAAGCCAAGTGAGTTCAAACCAGAAGCAAAGAAGCCTTTTCCTCTCTCCTTTTATCAGTTAGCCTTTGGAACAAGCTACCACACAGTGTATGGTCCCTCTTTCATTAAGAATTTGAAATAAAGGGGTCTTTCCCCTTCCTCTGACCAATCTTGAAAGTTTAAATGGAAAGTTTTCCAGGAAGTCACATTAGATAACCTCTGTAATCCTTTTATGGCTTTATAACCCATAAATACATAAGATTGGGTAAGCCTGAGTAAAGGAATGATTATGTGTGACAGAAGGTGTTTGGCTCACCCTTAAAGATTTGAAAATGGAAATGGAGGTTTAGTCCAAGAGAGAGCTTCATCTGCTGTTGCAGTGTCAAGCCAAAACTCTGTGCTTGGTGCATGTACTCCCCTGACTCCCCAGCATTGCATATCCTTTCACTAATGTGCCAACCTGGCCATGCCCCTTTCGGCTGTGATTCGAAATGGCATATTTCTACAGACCTCTGTGCATCCAGCAGGCCTGGCCCTTTTCCCAGTAAAAAGAGGAGGCAGGAGAAGAGTTGCTTTTTGTAGAACAGACGGAAGGATAGTGATTGGATTTGATTTGTTGTAATCACGTATAAAATGGATTTTGGACACGCACACATGTATCTACCTACACACATCCCTGAAGGAGAGCATATCCTGATTCTCTGATATAAAAATGTCATGGAATCCTGTGCATACTGCAGAAGCGTGAGGGCAGAGTTTCATGCTCTACTTTCCTAGTATCTGATTCTAGCAGAAATATGAAAGCTGACCAATGTTGTTTGTAATTACCATTTCAGGCTCTGTTTTGGAATACAAATGACAATAACAGATGGAGCTTGATATGAGATAGTAGCTCTGCTGTATGCAGCATGTGTCCAGAGACAATCTTTACCCTGAAGAATTTATGATCTAAACTTGTAAAATGAATGAAAGAAGTCAGTGCAGAGACATCACAGTCCAGTATCTGATACTCAGTTTTGGTAATGCCTCATGTGTGAGGTAACTGGTTAACAAACAAACAAAAAAACCAAAAACCAAAAAAACCCAAACACCACAACAAAAAAAGGATGAGAATTTGCAACTTGGGTGTTGGATTTAAGATATGTGAAATGATACTGTATTTTATATATATTTGATACGGATTCACCAAATGTCTTTGAAATACCTTACACTATTCTTCTTGTATCCACAAGTAAAAAAAAAAAATCTCTCATTTGTAACGTTATAATGAAGACTACAGAGATAGCTTGAGTTCTGCTTCCTTCCATCTACCTACCATTGCAATAATAATCTGGGTGTCCCTGTGAAATTTCCCATGACACTGTTTCTAAATATTGCAGAGCTCAGACCAATAATTAAATTCTTTTCCAAGTTTGAATTCACTTTATATTGGCATGCAAATCATAACTATTTGGAGCTTGTCGAGTTTTTAATAGTTTTCATGATAAGGCAATAAGTAAAAGTAAAGGATTTGGGGTTTGTTTTGTCTTTTTCTTTGAAAGGTCAACTCTGCTTTTTCCCCAAGCCTGTTAACTCCACATCAGCTATTACAAATGTTAACAAAAAGAATCTGAATTTTTTTTGACTCCCTGTATATGCTATTGTCACTGCACAAAAAGAAGCAGTGGTACAGTGTCAGCGAATTGTATTGCCTTTCTTTTGAGATAGTAATAAGAGCATTCTTGCTCATCAAGGATCAGCTCTTTATTTGAAATGAATCACCCCAAAAGAGGAAACATAGATGTATCTAGGGTATTGTAATTGATTCCAGGAGATTTATTTCTTTTTATGAGCTGTACAAATCCCAGTCTTTGTAAATTAAACTCAGGAACTTTTTTCCTTTGAATAGTTGGAAAAATGTAAGGGGCAAGTCTCCTTGCCTTATTGAAGAAAATTATTATAACCTGGTTCACCTACATGAACAGCTGCGTGAACAGCTTCTACTTACAATATCATAGAAAATTTTTGCTGTTGTAATATTAGTACAGGCCTGCAGGCCAGAATAGTTTATGTAGCCAGCTGCAATTGCATTTGATTATGCAGTTGAGACACTCTGCAAACATTTCAATCAGGCATCAAATATTTTTTTATTTTGTTTTTAACCCTAAAATGAATCATGGTGGGCTTCACTCTTCTATGAAATAGAAGAGTCAGAATATTGTGACTGGAAGGAGAAGGTAAATAAATGCACTTGAGAGTGAGTAGAAAGCAGGAGGGTGGCTTTAAATGTTAGGTAATTAGTGCTGTTGAGAATATACAGATTTATACCCTGTGACATATGCAAAACATAGAGCACATATAAGCACTGAATAGTATACTCTCACCAGTCGTCTGATCCATAGAAATCTGTGTATGTTTTGTGGCTCCTTCATCTTCTCAATGGCATGTTCAGCTACACTAATATGGAGTTGGGACAAACTCTTCATTTAACTAGAAGGAGCTAACAGTAGAGTGTACGGTTTTAGGAGGTGACAGTATTTTAGCAGGAAGATTGATTTTGGAGGGGTAAGATTGTATGCAGTTAGAAATAAAGAGCAGCTTTCCTGGGTGAGCTGAGGAAGCATGACAGTAGGAAAGCTGCAAGCCAGTGTGGATATTTCAAAGTCCTTAAGTAGCCTAAACACTCATCTGAGTTCCATACACTCCTTTAGGTAGCAATATCTGCAGTGATGTGTAAATGAAGCCAAAACCAAAGCCAGAAATTATTTTGATGTACCATAGCCTCTTCTTCCGCAATGGAGGCTTGGTTGGTGGTTATACTGACAACTCAATACTAAATCTCAGCCACATGGCCAGAGGGCCCTTCAGATTTGTTCTTCTTTTAGGAGAGAAGTTAAATGCTCTGTTACCCAGAACAAACCCAAATGGCTTTACATACACACATCCATATATGTATTCATGTTGTGTGGATGACTGTATTAGTATTACAGTAGCTCAGAATTCTCTCATTTCTGCAAATTTTACCTTAAGTAAGCAGAGACGAAGTTGTTGATTCTTTAAAGACAACAGAAAGCCAACAAAATGTAAAATTTAATACCTCTTCTGTATTAAAAGCTTAAACAACCTAGGGAAAGAAGGATGTTTATTTGGGAACATCACTAATTTAATCAATTGTTTAACATGATACCTAAAGTTAAATTGAGTACAAAATTTTTATCCATTCTGTAAATGGATAATCCTATTTCTACCTAATTTATATTTCAAACTTAAAAAATGTCTCCTATTTAATCCATTTGCTTATGTACTACCTATGCACCAAGTAGATATTTTTGGGTACTTTCTGTGCTTGTGGTGCTGCATTTACTGGCTGAAATAAAGGCATACAAGCTTGGAAATGGCATTTCTTTCCCTTCCAATATTAGCTTTTTCCATTTAGTCATCAGTGATGATATTCCTTCTGTTACACTAATGAAGACTGAAGTTATCAGGGAACTTTTTATGGACCAACATTTCCTATGATACCAATGCAGGTTGGACTTGAATATTCATTCATTCCTTCACTACACAAAAGATCATTTCATGAGCTTCTGCCTAAGTATCAGTTGTATTATCTGCTAACAGTTTAATAACTTTCAAATAGCTGTTACTTGTCTGATGAAATAGAGATCCTGCATCTGATGATACATTAAGCGATACGGCCACACTTTATAGACTGGAGTCATTTGGTAGTATTCACTGATGTGCTATAGGACATTCTCCAGAGATTTTGGAAATGTGACATTTTCTAGGTACCGTGGAAACTCATAGGAAATGAGCACAATTAATGACACAATCAGCAGTGGAATGCTGGCAAAATGTATTTACGCTATTAAAACCTGTCAGTAGTTTTCCTGACCTGAAAGGCAGTTTGAATACGCTTGTATATTAGGAGAAAATAATTATTTAGACTTGTGGCAAAACCAGGATGAAAGCGAGTGGGCTGAATTCTGTTTTTCAATCTGTTGTGTGTTTTGTTTAACAAATTATCTAAACTCTGTGTAATATTAGTTCTTAATAATTTATTAATGTCCTTAGTATGCTGTTAAAAACCACATTTTCCTACCACACTTTCACTGTAGCATCTCCCTGTGTGCATTGACTCATACACTATCTTCCTATTAATACCAGTTCTCAGATGTCAAACACAGTCAAGTTATGGCAGTTTAACATGACAGTGCTGATGGACCAGTGTATGTCCATCATTTCTGATAGTTAGGAGGCTGTGCAACTTAATTTAAAGCATAATGCAAGAGTCTTATTTCTTTGCATTGGGAAAAATGACATCCCTTACTGACAGCTTCTGAAATTCAGCAAACAATATTTCTTAGGACTGCATAACTGAATCATAGGTCTGAGCTCTGATTCATGGTCAAAATAACTCCCAACTATGCATGGACTCAACCTGTATTATTAAAATTTCTAAATGTTGCAATAACATAATGGTATCAACGATAAGATGGTTTTTGTCTTTCTATAAATTTCTGCTTCTACAAATCAAGCTGTGATATTTATGCCAAAAGTCAGTGAATTAATAGCGTATAATAATCTTTACTTACTGGAAGCTGATCATCTAACATGCTTTAATACATCTTACAGGTAGCTGATATGTAATGTTAAAACCCTTAGAGTTATGTTACTTGGTAAAAATTGATTGGATTAACGTACTCTATAAATGTTCCTCTTCTTAAAATAGTATGCAGAAGTGGATGTTTAATATAGAAATTTGCATTAAGAATACAGTTTTGTGAATATGTAGAATTCCAAACTGAATAAATACCATTTTACCAGCACATTTCAGAAGCTCCATTTGGAGTTATGGTCTGTTGATCAATATATATTTTCTGTTTTTATTTAGAAAATGTGAAAATAAGTACAGAATCTCATCAGAAACCACGGTGGCTTCCTTTAGAGCTTTTAAATTTGGGGGGCGGGGGGGGGAGAATTAGCATGTATACTGATTAGATAAACATAATATTTACAGTATGGAACATGTGAAGTTATTTAGACAAGTTATCAGTGCTTCCTTATCACAGATTCAAAGTGATTTCAGTAATACCAAAACTATAGTAATCTCTATTGAGATAAAAGTATCACTATCTCACCCAAAAGCAATACTGTAGGCATTTAAAATTAAGACCTCTAAGAATTTTAAGCTTCATGGACATTCTTTAAGAATTCCTGAACTCACACGTCATCATATTTAGCAGATATGCCCTAATTATGTTACAAAATCTTTACAAATTCTGTATGAAAATGTACAGATTTATATAAACAGATTAGTCCTTTTATCTTTATTACCTCTGTCATCTTATTTTAAAAATGAAATTGTGTGGTCATAAAACATTACACATGCATCATTTACCTTGTAGCAAATGCCAGAATATTAAATAACATGGGGTTTTGCTCATGAGATATCATCAGAAAATGTATTTTTTGACAATTTTATTCGTAACTTTGTTTCTTGGATAAGAGGTTGGGAGGTACTAGCTGTACAAAAGAGAAAGAAAACTCTTACCTGTACCAGCAGCCCACCAAGAGGTCATTTGCTGCCCACAGTCTCCTCTGCTTCAGCGTGTGTCCTTCCCACAGGCTGCAGTTCTTCAAGAACTGCTCCAGCATGTGTCTTTTCCACAGGGTAGTCCTTCAGGAACAGGCTGCTCCAGTGTGGGTCCCCCATGGGCCACAGCTCCTGCCAGGAGCCTGCTTCGGAGTGGGCTCTCCACAGGCTGCAGCTTTCTTCAGGGCATGTCCACCTGCTGTAGGGTGGGGTCTTCTGTGGGCTGCAGAGTGGATATTCAGCCCACCATGGACCTCCATGGGCTGCAAGGGGACAACCTGCTTCATCATGGTCTTCTCCACTGCCTGCAGGGGAATCTGCTTGGGCACCTGGAGCACCTCCTCCTCCTCTTCCTTCTCCCACTTTGGTGTCTGCAGGGCTGTTTCTCACACTTTTATCCTCACTCCTCTTTTTCCTCTCCTTCCTCACCCAGAAACTGGTTATCTTCCTCCAGGCCTCACTCTCCCTCCCAATTTGCCTTCATACCTGAGAATCCTAGAGCTGGGACTAATTTTTTAGCTGTGATTAATTTATCCACATCGTCTCTTCACTTTATGTGTTGTTACATATCTGCTTCTTCAGCAATGTGCTATGCATAACTTCTGATAATTTAATTTAATAATATATACTCGTTGAGTTTCCTAACTTGTGCAGTTGAGTAGGAAATACTGTAAGCCTACTGAAAATAAGCTATAGATTTGTTCTAGGGTTTTGTTTCTCAGTGATACTTTCCCTAGCAGAATGACATATGTTTTTTTGTGCTGCCATGTTGCAATCTCTGCTTTCCAATTTGTTTCAAACTGTAGTAGCAGCACATTTTTCCATAATAGTTTTCACCCAATTTGACTACTATGTTCAGCATATTCTTTTATTTATATCTGTACATATAAATAAATTTAGAAATGTAAGTAGAGCAACTCTATTTGATGATACCAATTAAATAAAATAACTTGAAAATAAATATTTCTGTGCCCTTTCAGATATGTCCAGGTTAGCTCATTTTCTCCATTTTGCTTGCTACTGCAATAATTTCCTGTTGTTTCTTCCATTGCAAAAGGCCCTACAGAATTATCTGGGTTTGTGAGCAAAGACTTTGATCTGTGAGATCTGGATCTGTGTCCTCCTGCAGACAATTCCCCTGCTCCTCATGACTCAAGTTAGGCATTTCTGGCTTTCTGTGCCTTTCCTTCCCCTAAGGAAGCCTTGTTGCTTATATATCCCCCTTCAGGGCTCCACTTCATCCCAGTTTCCAGACAGAGTTCCTATCTGCTGTCTAGCCATAGTCATTTTAATAAAATATCCATCACCTTTACAGAAAACTGGGAAGGATCCCAAGCTGCATACAACTGCTGAACAAAAACCAGTAAGAGAAACTCAAATTGTGATCCCTCCCCCCCCCTCCCCAAAGAAAGCACATGTTGTGCTGCTCTGTATGGGCTGTTCTCTGTTATGTAACTGCATACCTTCAGCACATCAGTTATTTGCAACTAAAGCTAAACTATGTCATGCTTTGAACCTGAATTCTATGAAAATTAAATGAATGTATATACAAATGCATTAAGCTCAGTTTGAGGTTCTTGGAGTAGTTGTCATTTTAAAGGTTATTTTATATTCTTACAGAAAAGTTTTGTGAGAAAGAGGGGCATACAACCCATATTTACCCAAGAATTTGTTATCAGTCCAAGTAATGTTTTATAAGTTTAAACAAATCAAATAATTATTCTTAGTCCAGTTACAGTGATACAAACACTTTAATCCAAGTTATTTAAGTAATACAGGGAACAAAAATTAACATTACACTTAAAATTGTTATACCAAAGCTTCCTAGTTTTCTTTTCATTGTTATGGTCACCTGTCCGGTATTCCCCTGAGACCTGAGGTTGACAGTGCTTATTTTCCTCAAAAAAAAAGAAAAAAAAATTAAAAAGTGAGAGAAGAGTTGACAATGTGTCGGCATCCTAAATTCTTCTCCAAGGGAAAATAAAAATGACTTAACTTCCCACCCTAGCCCCTTAAAAAAGAAACTTAACCAGCTTCCTTCCCTGCCTTGGGTCAACTTGAAGTTATTTTTGTTCATTTTGTACTGCAGTCAGCTTACATGCTTTGTCTTCGTGGGTTTCCAGCTACAGGTTTTGTTTCTTTTTTTTTTTTTTTTTTACTGTTTTCACCTGTTAGTTATTAAAGTTACAGAACTGCCTTCTCCAAGCCCAATTAAGATAAAGAGCTAATGTTTGTTAGTTAGACCTTTGCCATACATGGTACTTAGCACAGAGCTAAGCGGAAACAAATTCAGGTAGTTGCCTGACGACTAGGGACTTACAATCATAAAGCAAACTGAAATCACCTCAGACCAAGGCAACCCCTGGCAAGTCCCAAGACCCTGCACTGCTGGAACAGTGCAGAGCCTTTACTAGTAATAGGAGAATCGTATTGAGCTACAATTCCTGCCTGAAGGAAACCTGGAATCCTAGTGCTTGATGTTTCCTTGTTCTTTCACAGTTTTGTAACTCATTCTGTATGGGCAGTTTGGTGTAGTACAGTAGTATATTTTCACCATACTAGTTACTTCTACAGCTGAAGTAATATTTACTTCAGATTTCAACTGACCCAAACAGAAGCAGGACCAGGTTGAAGTTCCTAGTCAGAATAGCCGTACTTGATACTTGTTGCTACTGATGATGTATATATTTAATAGTGATTATTCTTGTTCAGATGCACAGAGATTGAGTAATCACTGAAGAATAAATTCTGGCAAATCATAGTTAGTATTTTAAGTCTGAGCAGTCCTAGATCCCATACTGATACATGTTTGGAGCCCTGTGCTTATGCTAGAGTCTTCCCTTACTCATCCTTTGCAGGAAGACCTTGGGACTCCAGTTTGCACTGAAGTTACAAATGCTTCACAACCATTTTAAAGATTTACAAAGCTGGGGTATAATCACCTGTGTCTTGTTCTCATTTATCCAAAGAATCAATTTACAATAAGATTTGGTTGTCTAAAGTAAGACATAATTGTATAGTAAGATCATTATTTTTGGTGGCTGTTTTATGTGAGGTCTGTACTGAATGAGAACATTGTACTTAATGGTCTTATTCCTGAGAATTTTGCTGGTCTGAATCCATCGGAGTCACCCATGTTAATGGCATCATAGCAGTGTTGGAGTAGATTCAGATCAGCAAAATTCCTAGGAATAAAACCATTAAATACAGTATTTATGAGTGAATCAGAATTTCTAATTGCAAAGTACATATGTAATTGTTACAGTTGTAATATGTCTGTTATAAACACTCATTTGTGGTTACTATTGTTATTTTTTATGGCCAACACTAATGCTTGTTTTCCTCTACAAGCTTTTTTCATATGATGCTAATATTTTTGCCATTAATAACCATCAACCATTTTTTTCTTGTGATTTTCATCTTTAGCAGAAGTAATCTTGAATGGCTGATCATCATATTTTCTCCTTTTATTATTTTTCTTTCATGTTCTTTTGTGAGTAAAAACCGATCAAGGAAAGAAGTTCAGTTTTCTGTTTCATGTTTTAGTAAGTGGTTTTGGTATATTGGATATCCCATGTCATCTCATTATGTAACAACTTAAGTTTGAAAGAAATGCTAGCATGAATCAATCAAATATCAGTTCATAACTTCTAAAAGTTATATGAAGCTTTCAAGAATACATTTTTCCTGAGACTGTAGATGCTGTTAACAACCTGCATAGAACCCGCTACTATTTCCAATCCGAATTCTTTGAAAGTAACTGCTATGTCTGCAGATGAACAGAAAATCAAAACAACGATATTTTTTTCTTCAAGATTAGTTTTTTGTGACTTCCCTGGTGTTACACTATAGATCTACAAACGATAGGTTCTTCAATAACTTCTTCCTTGTGGAAAAACAAATTCCTAACAAATTCAGGAATTTGCAGCATGCTGACATATGTATTTAATGAGCTGCAGTTCTAAAAGAATCACAAGGTCTCCTATAAAAATCACTGAAGTCCAAGACACTGCTGTAGCATTATTCTGATTCACTGGACATTAAGGCATATGCACGTAGCAATACTCTGGAATTTTCTGCTGTCTCCAACAGGTGCATGGATAGAATACATTTACCTGAAGAGAATGGGAAATATTGTGAATATACCATCCATAATCCAGAAGGGAGCTTCCATCAGCTTCTGCACGATGATGGCTGTTGTGACTAACAGCCCTTTCTCATCATCAAAGGTAGATTTTCAGACTAGGAATTGCTGGTCACTTACATTTAATAGACTTCTGGAATTTTATCATCATTTAGTATCAGCATACCAAGTTTCAGAAGTTCTTATCTTTCATGCTGCTTCAAGGAACAGTTTCATGAGCAATTACGATCTGCTTAAATCTCACATATAGGAAATGTCAGCCTGAAGTATGTGATCTGAAGTTTTCCTCTCATGTGGATATCAACACAACCCAAAATCAGAAAGCTTCCTAAAAAAATTGTTATTAATGAAATTCCAAAGATGATTCTGTTAATCAGTACTTGTTTTCTCCTTGAAAATTCAGTGATGCGTACTCAGAATATGACCAAGAAAACACGAGTTGGCAATTTTTGACAATTTGATCCGAAGAAGGAAGAGCTAGGCATAAAACTAAAACAGGTTCTTTTTTCTTTTTCCCCCTTCTTCTCCCCCCACCCCTCCATGTGAGGATCTTCTATGATGTACATCTGCAGCAGCTCCTTTGGAGGAACTTGAAAAAGCCCTGAAGTTTTTACTCAAGCGCTATGTTCTCACAATGACTGTTCTTGAGTGTGTTGCACTGTGTTTTACAAAAGGAACAACACTCAATTCTAAGCAACTGTTTCTTCATCTTTTCTGTTGTTAACACATGCAATGCATGTCCAAAATATCACTAAAGTACACAAGGTGTCAGAAGACATACTTGGTAAATATGTGACAGGCAAAATGGACGTGCAGTGGTGTAACGATGGACAGTAATGGCACTTTGATCACAAATAAGCTTTAAACATTAGAAGAAAAACAAACAAAGGTTTTTCAACTTGTCTAGATTTCAAATGTAGGGATTTTTTACTTGCAGTCTTGCACTTGGACTTCAAGGGATGAAGGAGTACTTTGTCAGCCAAATGGTAAACTCTTTAGGAGAGAAGATAATCAACACAAAGTCACAGCTGCTCTAACCATCCAAGTAATACTATCAAAATCCAGCTACAAATGAGTCACCAATTTCTGCATCTGTTCTCACCTTCCACTCTTGCTTTCAGCCAACGCAAAATGCACATTTTGGCAGCCATACAACTTCATCTCATTTGGTGATACACTTCCTCAGTGGGAGTTGGAGAAATGGTTGATAAATCAAACTCAACCTCTAATCACACCATCCACCTCTCCCCAAGTACAGCTTTCTACAATTGAAAAAGATTGTCAATTTCTGAGCATCGTAATCAGCTAATTCTCCTCTTCTGAGAAATTACACTTTTTGAACTACAATGGCAATGGAATTGTGCAGATTGCACACTCCATGGTACCTGAATAAGTTATTCTGTCCCAGAAGCTGTTCTTGTCTCTTTGTGGATGTTGTACTCTCATCGCATCCCTATTCTCTCCAGCAATCATACCCTGAAAACCATATACCTCCTCTGCATGTGGAACCCTTAAAATACACCATTATCATCATTGATGATATTGGGAGCTCTGGAACATGGTTTTGAAGCTGTGCATCGACCAGTCAGGTCAGCATCAGCCGGTCAGGACTTTGGGAATATTCATGTGTGGAACTACAAATCATGTGAGAAGTTCGGGAAGCAAGAGCATGACAGAAAAAGTCAGGGAGTAGAATAGCATATATAGCATGACAAGGATATCATCAAAATAAAAAAATATATATTTACTTTTACAGAATCTGTAGAATTAATCTCAAGTGATGAGATACCTCACATTTTATGATTATTGTAGAATTCATTTGGGTTAAGCTACATATTCTGAGTAAGAATATTGCAAGTGCAGAAAGTTCTCACCCTTTTGTGTTTTGGTTTTTTTTTTTCCAGAAAGCACTTTTTGATACTTCAGAGTTGTCATTATGGATAATTTTACTTGGAGACAGTAAAATATAGAACAATTTTGTTTTCTTTGACAATGACAGAGAACTAGACTGCTATCAGTATTCAAAATAAAAGGTGTTTTTTTGTGAAATGTTAAATTCTTAATTTAGGGAATATGTTTTTTATGTGGATAAAGTCACAAAGTCAGCTGTACCTATCAAATTCTCTGCTGAAGATTTGTAACTTGTGTTTTATCTTTATGCTGGTGATGAGGTTGTGCGGAGAAAAAAAACACCCAAACCCCACTTTTATTTAAGAATTCTGTGAAACTATCTGATTAACATTAATGATGAAAAATATATTGATTTCTTAAGATTTTATGATGATTTCCAAAATGCTGTAAAAAGGTAACTTCTGAAGACCTTGTCTGTCTTTACCATTTTCAGGACACACAATGGTCTGTTTATTGAAATTATTCTTCCAATGTCTTAGAGTGTAAGCACCTGTTAACATACTTTCTCATTGATCTTTCTAAAGAAATATGTATATATGTATGGAACTGTGTTGACCACACATGTTTTCAGACCTCACTGATTATTCATGCTCCACAGTGATACGGAGTAATTCAGTGAATGAACAGAAATCATGAGTATTGAACCACAGAGACTGTTCTGGTTGTCTAGGTTTTTGTTTTGTCTATTTTTTATACTCTTTATTAATACTAAGAAATAAAAGCACATGTACTTATTCAATCTAGCAGAAAACACCCACTATAACATTTGAAAGGAAAAGAAAAATATTCCAGTTTAGTAGGTGTCCATTAGCATTTCAGGCAGACTTGAGACTTATTGATGTTATTAATTTATACAGATTATATCTGTATTTTGATTTGTCACCAGTGGCAGGTCCAATGCTTTTTTCCTGGTGGGGATTTCTACTGAGGACTGGGCAGGTGCAGTGTACTTCATGTTCCCATGTCTGCTGCCTCTTCCTCTTCCTGTTTTGGGGTGTTATGGTGCCAGACACGCTGCTAACGTGTGCTCTCCATAGTTAGTGCAGGAGGGAAATAAGCCTCAGAAAGATTTTACCGAGGATTATAAAGTTCTGGTTGTCACAGACCCCAACATTAGGGATGCCCCTGTTTGACATTGTGTATTTGCAGTTCAAAGTTAAATATGACTGACATTATAGATCAGTATGAATGCAGACTTCTGCTTTGTCAGTATATTCTGGTTTTGAAAATGCCTTTACAAGAATGGGGAAATATAACTAGCATGGTTTCATTTTTTGCTTCAGGCTAACATTGCATATTAAATTTTTGCCCCAGCTTCTTTATGCTCTTTGCCATAGTAAACTTCTGTGTCTCTGCTGTGTTCCTAATGTTCGTTCCTAGCTGTGCTTCAGCATGAGTGCACTGTTATTGTACTTTTTGTGTCATAATATGCCCTTGACTTATTTACCCAGATCACTATTAACTGACTTATACCATAGAATATAATACAACCACACTAGTATTTTTTAAGTCCTTGTGAAAATTCATCATACTGCCTAGCATTTTTCATTTGCATGTGTTAATCTCCAGCATATTCTGGGAATCCCCTCTAGACATAGGCAACTGCTTCAAAATATTTTCTTTTATTTATGTATGTATGTATGTATTTATTTATTTATGGAATTTTCTTGGTCTGTATTTGCAATCTTATTTTATTTCACATATTTCTGTGTTCAGGAATGTCAGCCATACAGTATATTTTTAATCAGGTATTGCACCATGTTTGCAGAAAAAATAATAAAATTGTGCACTACTCCATCTGCAGAATAGGACCAGGGAACAGAAATTCTTAAACTGTTCATGAAGAAATCACAGGACAAAAAGCATTCTGAGCAATGCAGCAGAAAACATCTTATTATATATTTTACATTACTTTATAAGCAATTTCAAAGAGACTATTGTAATCATTTTCAGACAGTTTTGAAAAAGTAGAAATTAACTTCAGTAAGTATGTATTTTTATGATCATTTGGGACAAATTTTCTTGCCTACAATTGTTACGTGTCTTATTTGGTTTTGTGCACTTTGCTTAACGTAGTAGATCCCTCTCAAAATGTTTCTTACCATATATTTGATTATGAGAATAGACAATGTGGTCATGCAAAAATCTCCTATCATTCAGAGTACTTATTAGGTTGGCTTTTGCCCTGACTATAAACCTAAGATGTGTTATGTCATCTCTATTTCAATAGAATTCTTTTTCTCATACATGAGAACATAGGACAGTTATTTTGAGTACAGACCAAATGTGTACATATAAAAGTAATTTTTTCCAGCAGTATTAGAAAATAATTAGATAAACCAAAAACAAGATTGAGAGATTACTGTAAAAGCTATTTAATTTTAAGGATCTTTGTGTTTATTTTCATTACCTCTTTTTTTAAACTTCACTTAGCACTCATATCTGTGCTTTGGAATGTTTGGAATTAATTATAGTGAAACATATAGTGAATTATACAGTGAACTATAATATTTCGGGTAAGTATTGAACTGATAAAATTTTCCTTTGTTACCAAATTCAAAATAGCAATGCAAATTTTATACTTCTGTAAATATACCTTTAGTGACTTTAGTGAGGATTATAAATAATTTAACTCTTTTTACAGGAGTCCTGTTGACTGTACTGCCCAGAAGGTACAATGAGTACATGCTTGTTTTTCAGAGAGTGAAGAATTACCATTTGGAATATATATTTTTTTTTTCTTTCTTTTTCATATATGCTTCTAATAACCTATTACTGGAAACAGAAAATTGAGCTAGCTGAATAATCTCTGATCTAATTCAGAAAATCCTGATGGAAGAACTTCAGTGAATGTGTCGTTACAGCTATATGTCAATATAATTTCACAGAAAGACATTTTCCATTGTGCAAGGAGAAGGTACTAAGAAAAAAATTGGCTCCTTGTTGTAGGTTTGCGATATACAATAAGGAAGGGCAAAGAGAATATTTTTCTCAAAATACCTGTTCTCTGCTACTACTGTCTATTGTATAGAGCTACCTTAGTGCTTTAGAAGGGTAGCTCTTAATGATTCACTAATACAGTATTTAGTACTGTATGTGATTCATAGTCACAGGTTGTTTCACCATATGTCTTCTCACAGTTTCAAATGTGACTTCTTAGGGAAATGTGTGTAATCAAGATAAAATCAGAAATAAAATTGCTGACGTGTATGTACATTTTAAGTTGGAATAATGTAGATTTACCACTGTATTACATACCTGATGTTTTAAAAAAGAAGAAAATAATCCGTAGGTAAATAATACTGTTATTAACTATGTCATACAAAGTACTTGTAATATAGATCAGACATTAGAAAGCTATTTAACGTTTTGTTTTAAAGAAATTACATTTTAATTATTCCAAGAAATCCCTCCAAAAAACATGACATTCAGTACTGTAGCATGTTTACTATAACTTCATAATTTTTCTCTTTCCCTTTTTAAAAGTATAATGAAAATAGAATTTTCAGCATTAGAAATGACATAAGAGATAACTAAGTGGTTTTAGTTACTAATTTTTACCAATCCAGAGGGGTTTAGGTTTGCTCATGCATTAGAATTCCATAACTGTAATTTATGTACCTATGCCGTGAGGTTTTCACAGGAAACAAAATTCAGTGTTCTTGGGTTCTGATGTGGGATCAGAATACTTTTCCTTCCATAGAAATTCTGATATACAGAATGCTTTATATTACTGCCTTACATCAAATAGTTTAAAACCTAAATTGTGTGCATTTTTCCTGTGTTCAGTGAAGAAACAATTGTACAGAGTTAAAAGCTCAGTCACTTAAATATCAGCTGCCACTTGGTGAGTATTTAGTGTAAAAAGCAGTAAACTTGAGTGTATGTATTTATAAGATTGGACATTAAAGTATGTTTCAAGTTTAAATGTGATACAGTGAAATAGTTACTGGTTTTCCCTCCCTTTTCCATCTTCCTCAATAATGAAGGTAGGTAAAAGTCAGTATTTTTAATCAGCTTTTTTTTTCCTCAAACAAAAAAAAGTGAAACAAAGAAGTAAAGCAAGTTTCCCAAAGCTACAAAACAAGTAAAGAGCAAAACCAGATTAAAAATAACATCTTTTTCCTCAAGTATACTACTCCATGAAATTTGAAGTATCAAGCAATGGAATTTTTTTAATTGTTTTATTTTATTTTCCCTAATATTTTATACTCTTGAAATTCAAATAGTTTTTGGGGAGGGGGTGGGGAAGTGTTATAGATGAGGATTTTTATGAAGTTGCTAAATATAAAATTTATGTTCTAGAAAATCAGAAGCCAGCATTCATTTTTCTTCCTTGCCTTTTCCCATGTAATTGTATGGAAATGAAATCCAGAAATTCCAGTTGCATTTATGGATCATGTTTTTTAACAATCATGAGCTTGTGACAAAAAAATGTGAATAATGAAAATAAATCTATGACTGGATTTGTGTTTTGATCATTGTTTGGGTGGGGTATTTCTATTCAGTTTCACATTTACATTTTTACAGACAAGAGAGATAACGCTAACTGTAATATAAGATACTATGATTTTACATGTGTGCATTTTCATTAACTGCAGCATCATAACCAAATGAGTGAGATCATAAACAGGTTTTGAGTATGTAGCTCACTATTCCAGTCATAAGTGGATACATTTTGTGGTTTACCTTGACAATGTTCCTTTAAGCATGTACTTATTCCCTTAATTATAGTGCCTAGAAACAGAACAACTTTTTTTTTTTTTTAATTTATTTAACAAATTTAGAAGTTGCTTAGCTGTCAGTAATAACTTCACCATAGGTGAAGAGATGCTTTCAGTCATACTTATCAATGGTGTTTAATATATAAAACATACATAAATATACATATATATATAAAACCTTTCTTTTTCCTGAATCAATGTAAACAGAGCCCAGATGGCCGTATAGAAGTCAAAGGGCAGCATGGAAAATCGTCACTGCATATTAAAGATGTGAAGTTGTCAGATTCAGGGAGATATGACTGTGAAGCTGCAAGTAGAATTGGTGGGCACCAAAAGAGCATGTACCTTGATATTGAATGTAAGTTCTAATATTTTGTTTTCTCTTTTAAATTTGTTTTAAAAGAAAAAAAGTACATTCTTAATGGAAGGTCAGTTTTTCCTGGTAATTCATGTTTAAACTTGCATAATTTAAGAAAGTATGTCCTTCTGTAGTTAGTGAAACTGAATCCTGTGGAGGAATCCTGTCTTTTCTGAAGTTGACAAGACCCTTCTTGGTGATTTAAGCAGGACAGGATTTCATCTGAGATCATATTCCAGTGGTATTACCCACTTACTTAAGGCTAAGCTTAATAACTTCAAATCTTTGGGCTAGTGGATACTGCTGTGGGTGAAATGTATTCAATGGGATAATGTAAGGATTGATTTAAGCAACAGCTTGGTCTTGAGCCTAACCTTCTAAGATTCAACAAAGTCTTCTGTTTTTTTCCTAGTTCTCTCTTTTACTAATCCCCAACAAGTCTCTAGCCCTTCTTTTAACCCTTCCTGGAGTTCACAAGTTTGTGACAATCTCTTTTAGACAGGCTGCTTTATGGCAGGCTGCTTTATTCAAAGCTCTTGAATTTTATCCAGGACAAAAGGAGATTATTTTTGCTTAGAGAAGAGTCTGATGCTATAGAAGACAATCAGAGGATATCAATTTTAAATATACAAAAATTCATTGGAAAATTGTCTCCTCAAACTGTTCTTCACATTCATGAAGCAAAGGTCTTAAAAAAACTAAAAAAACAAATCCTTCTTTTATATTTCATTGTTGTTCTATTTTGCTGGAGATTTTCTAGATACATTTGTTCTACATTTGCAGTATAGTTTGAGTGAGCCTGTTTGAGATGGAGACTCTGAACAGGAAAAGTCTTTCCAGTGGGAAGATAGAAGCTGAAATAGGATCTCTGGCACAGAACGATAAGTAACAGTTGCAGACTATCAGCTGAGGGATTTCCTGAGGAGTTCTGAAAGTGACTTCAGTATACAGTTGCGTTTTCTGTCTTTTTGGCAGGCAAGGAATGCATTATGACATAGGAAATAAATCTTAAAGGAAAATGAGAAATGGTCACAGTTGTAATTGGATGTTAGGAATGGAGAGATTTGCCAACCCAGAAGACCTGAGAAATAAATACAGTATTTATTAATAGCTTTAACAAAGCTACTCTTCAATAAATAAACATATAAAGGAGTTTGAAACATTGCAAAATATTAGTATTCTTTGGGGAACATATTAATTTACTATATTTGTTTCTTTAATGAGTGCACTGGTGCACAGATAATTATTTAATTTTTATATATATAAAGGAAAAAAAAATTTACTAGATAAAAATGCAAGTTCAGTGAAGTTCCTGTAAAATTCCTGTAAAATCCTGTCCTACTCTACACATAGTGATATGAAATATATTATTTAATTAAGTTTATGTAGCCATTATACTTTAAATATTAATACCTTTTATATTCAGAAGAGAGATATAGGATGCACCACATTTTATGAAACATGGGCAACTGAAGTTTAAGAATTGATTAGCAGCACAGAATTCATACTAAAGGGCATAACAAAATATCTGGATTGATACAATACATTATTCTATTCTAAGACACCTTTCAGGGTGAAAGTTTTAGAACAGTTGCTAAGAATTTAAAAGTAACATATTCTCATTGTATGGCAGACTTGATTTTGAATATGTGTGGGAACAATCAATCAAATATAGTGTATGAGAAAATGGAATAGCATATTGTTTTAAGTCTGAATTTATACCTTGGTAGACACTACAAAAACGTTCTTTTATGAAGCAAGTGTCATAGTTATCCTTCATTCCACTTATTTCACTTTTTAAGTTGCAGGCTAGAGACTTTCAGCAAAAGGTACAGCTTCAAAAACTAAACAACTAATTTGTATTCTCATAGCAAAATGGGAAGACAGGGGGAATTGTTATGACATTCTGTGAAGTTGGTATTGAATAAATGACTTGACTCTTCTTGTATTATTTTCCAAGTTATATTTTTTCAGCATGTTAATTGTAATTACAAACATTGCAATCAGGGTTTTTTACTTTTTTTCCCAAATATTAATTTACCAAATTGCATAAAACTCTTCCAAATATTTTAATTTTCACTTCAATTATTTTGGTTTTGTTCTCATCAAAACCAGTTTTGAGAATAATTTTTTCAGGTATGGCTGGCTCTTTGCATAATCACTAGTGAGCCATTTTAGCAGAATTTTTATTATTTTTAATAATATTCTAGTATAAACACCAATAACTATTTTAAAATTAAAATATAAATAAATAAGCAAGATTGAATTGTTTATATTGTTCCATAGTTCCTAGATAGGAGTAATCAATGCACCTATGCCATTCTGTAAGTTAATTAAAAAAACTACAGCAGTTTTCTTTATATGTTTTCATACATTTGACAGTTTGTGTCATCAGGAGAGGAGCATGCTCCCATCACATCCTTAAATGTCAGTGCAGTTAAACAGGCCTAATGGAGACACAGAGCACTCTGGTGTCACTGTCTCATCCTTTTACTAACTGACCCCTATCAGAGACTTAAACTGACAGTAGGATTGCACAGATTTTCTGTACTGTATCCTTGTTCTCTGTTGGGGTTACTCTTGATGATAAGAGCAGTTGTCCAGGACAGGAAGAGATTATCAGGTTTGATACCAATTGGGCACAGTTAACCCTGCCTTTTATCTGAAGTAAATGCTAGACAGACATGAATTGTAGGGAACCCAGAGACTTTTATAAGGATTTCTTCCTACAAAGTCATCTTTGTATTTAGTTATATTTAGTTTTCCTTATATTAAGCATGAGAAATAAATCAAAATGATATGCAAAAGAAAGATACCGTTTTAAATATTATTTACTAATGGATTTCATTAACTGCAAAATTTGATTACACATATGAAGCCTAGTGTGTATGGGATAATAATAATAATAATAATTAGTAATAATAGAAGTAACTGATTGAAAAGTTCCTGTGATGGCATGTATGATGTGTACTAGGTATTGGGTATTAAGATGTGTCTGTAGTGATTAGCTATATATTTATCATAGATAGAGAAATAGCTATTTCTTTTTTTAATAAAAACCATGATAGAAATAGATAAAAAAAAATAAAGCAGGAGATACTCTAAGATGAAGTTTTCAGAAACGCCTGAGGAAGTCAAATGTACATATCCCAGTGAATTACAACTTGATTTGTACATACAATACTATCAGATGCCTTTCAAAGTTACAGTTTTCCTATGCAGATATTTACATTTCTATATGGTATTTTTTGTCTTTTTAGCTGAGACATAATTATTTTGAAAAATATATGCTAGGTATATAAAGGAATCTTAAAAAGCACAATACAGGCCTGACTAAAAGAAGAAAAATTCTCATGAGAGAACACATTATTTCTTGGGTTCCACAGATTATTCACTGCAATGATTAGCATTAGAGAATGAAAAATCATAATTTTGACACATTCGATATGCTGGGTCATCATTCGTCATAGTATTATTCTTAGTTAGGATGCACTGATGGCATTACTAAGTTGGAAAGGATTTAAACAAGCCAGTAATGATCAGCAGTCTGTGATCCTTAAAAGTGTCTCTCCACTTGCCCTTAAAGTTTTCCTTTCGTTGTGTTCAAACCGTCATTAACACAGTCAGAAGTATTCCCAGCACTTAATTGTGTACTCCTAGGTGCACACATTGTGTAAGATGCTGGTCTCTCTGATTGCTCTGTATCACCAAGTGCAAATTCCTTTGTAGAATACTCCTGTTACTGGAGAAAATATATTAAGCCATGTTATTTGGAAAAGTCTCTGTTTTTCTATATACTACTTGGGAAGCATCCTAACTTACAGTCTTTTGTAGCTGCAATTACCAGTTTTCACATCACTCTAATTCAGTTCAAACTCCCAAGTTTCAATATTGGTACTGCAGTTATTAAATATGCTGGATGGTCCAAAAATGCGTACTTCCTTACTGTACACAAAGACTAGTGTTTTGGGATATAATCAACTGTCACAAACATATTGCGTTCAGTACATATGTACATTTTTGTATGAGACCAGCCATGTGAGTGGTTGACAAACATGATTTCTTAGAAAACAATTTCTAAAAATACCCGTTTAAATTATTTAAAGTGTCTTCCAAAGATTATTTTTTCTTACTACTGGTTTTCATCCGAACCTGAATTCTGTAGTTATATTCCTTATTAGTTAAGTACCAACATTCAGTGGTACCAAAAAAAAATAATTGTGTAGCATGTGCAGCATAGTCTTTACCTGTAAAGAAACCTGTGCAGTATTTATTATACTACTATATTGCTTATCAGAAACAATGTTTTTTCTTTTTGTTTTCCCATCACAATTTGAAATCAACCTCATTACTGTTACAGTATTGAACTTTGTTTCCTGAGTCGATTAGTCTTTTAGGCTTTTCACTTTGTTCTGTGTTAGTTAGCTATATTACACTGTGGTTAATGAAAATGCTTTGGATTCATGCTATTTAATTTTATATCTTTGCAAAAATATACAGCATTACTTAAAAGCAGGTTGAACAAACTGAGCTACAAATTCTATTTACCTTCAAGGAAGCAAGGCTTTGAATCAGTGAAAATAATACTACTGTGTGCAGGATGTCACAAATGTTGTGACAGATGTCACAAAAGTTTCAGCTGCCTACTGCTGTCATTAATTACAATAAATGCAGACAGTTCATACTTTGGATTCGTTTTCTGTTAAATCACTGTATCAATATCCCGTCACTACTCACAGAATCACAGGATGGTTGAGGTAGGAAGGGATTGCCTCTTGTCCTGTCACTGAACACTACTGAAAAGAGCCTGGCTCTGTCTTCTTTACACCCTCCCTTCTTTACACCCTCCCTTCACCCTCCAATCATGGGGGCCCAGCCCTATCTTGATATCACAGCCAGAAAACAAAACTGATAAACACAATGGTATGACCTAAGAAAGGGACAAATGACAGGAAAAGTGATCAAGAGAAACAAAATGTTGAAATATTCTGGAAAATTTTGCATCTTTTCTGTTAAAATACTATTGGCATTGGCTTTAGTTACATTTCTTCCTGTCAAATTTATAGCTTAAAATGAGAAAGCAAAGATGGAAGAGGTTAATCTTTAGCATCATGAAATACATCATAATTTTGACATGACTTTGGAGCACATGAATGTTACTTGTAAGATTTAAAATTTTCCTTCTTTGACTACCTTGTGCACTTGCATAGAAGCAAATTTGGTATGCCATTGCAGTGACTTAAAGGGGATAAGAATGTTGAATTCTGAGCAAAAGATGAGGTTTATCGCATCAAGTCACTTTGCAAAAACCGTTTCACCAAAACTCCTTGTACTGAAGCAGGGATGAGTACATCTTTGTTGTCTTTTTCTGATGTTGCAATAATAAATGTGTCAAAGTTGCTAAAATTATACTTTGTTCATCTGTATAGTAAATCTACCTATTATTTAGCTCCAAAGGGTGTAATCATACTTTAGAACAGAAATTCCATCTTAAAAACTTTTGGCCTATATATGTTAATGACTGTTAAAATGTGATATTCATGTTCTCTAAATTTTTACCTAATAGAGCTCTATACTGCATGTTTTTGTTGACCTTGCAATGAGCTTGATGTCATTTTAAGTAGATTTTTAATAACATTAGCTATTTTTATTTTAATAGAAAAATTTTGAATGAATATTTGAATAAAATATGAATAAAATATTTTATGTTTTATTCTGTTTCTCTTCTAATAATTTACTCATTTTATTAATAGGTATATATGCCTCAGCATCTTTTCTTACTGACATAACTTTTCACATATGCCATTGTGAAAAGTAGAGGTAAAAAAAAAAGCAAGAAGGAGTTTTCTGATGTTTCCTTGAAGATGATCACTTCATGAGTTGGTCTTACAGGCTAAAAATATTAAATGTTTACATTGATAATTAATGCGTAAATTTTAAACTGGTTTTCATATTTGCAAAATACAACAGATTTTTGCAAGTCATTTCATACTACGTTAAGTGTAATTTATATTACACAATGATGACCTGTGAATGAAAAAAAGGCAACATGGCCTTTGTACTTCTCTGTATCTCCAAGATAGGTCCAGCAGAGCAGAAGCAACACATCTGAGAATTATGAAGAACATAATCAGGCGGTATGATAGATGTGACATTGAAACTTTGAAACTTGAACAAAACAAAATATCTTAAATTGAGATTTGTAACCTCAGTATTTTTCTTCTCAATTAACTTCCCTTAACTGCAGAATACTTGGCATTACTTGAAGTTGGTATCTTTAAGTAGTCTTCAGTTATGTCAGAGCATCCTGAAGTCACTAGGTTAGCACATGCTTGAAAGAGAGACCTCCAGTATAGTTTACAGTAAACCTGAGGCATGTAGCTTTGGTTGCAATATCTGAGGCCAGGTCCCTCTGCACCACAGAGCCTTCCTCTGAGCTGCTGTTGCCGCACACACTGAGAGCAGCATAGGGCTAAAGTACAGAGAGAAATACCGGGTGAGTTTGAGCACAGTGTACTGGAGGTCTGAGGGATATAAGGTATAGGTTTAGGGGGGCCACGTGTTGGAAATGGAGTTGGATATGCAGGGTAATTTCAGCAATGCTGTTTGGATTTTTAGTATGTTCCTTAAAATTTCTTAGAGGTTTTTGTTGTTGTTTTCTGGACAGCACTGTGTGTAAAAATTAAGTAAAGAGATAATGAGGATGAGAGTCCCTGCTCCATATAGGAACAACAATTATGATTTGGAAATATGGGAGATGGTAGGTAGGTAGATAGATAGATATTAGGGAATGGAGGGAAGATATCAATAGGAGGCATGTTGTGGGGTAAGGATGACAGGTAGGAAAATACAGAAGGTAAAGATATGAAGCTGGATTTTGTTCTGAAAATGTGACAAGTAGGATAGGAAGAGAGATGGGGGTTAGGATCCTGTTTTGAGAAAGGCATTGCAGTTTTCCACTTTTGTCTATAAGAGAATTATGTGATCTAATATATGGTGTTAGAAGTCTGGCCATCCTAAATTATTCCAGTAATTCTGTCCTGGAATACAAGTAACAATACAAATTTTGATACAAACTGCTGCCATTCAAAAATAATGTGTCAGTAATTGACAACACCTGATCATTTTATTACTAAAATAAAAATTACTGGTAGTGTGAGAGATCTAGAGGGGGAGTCTTCCTGTTCTAGTTCTGATGGGCAGTTTTCTTAGTGATTTACTGACATAAAAAATGACCCATAGATATATGCAGACAGTTTCTTTTAAACATCACTATTTACATACTTAGCTTATTTTACCTAGCTATGATTTCTTTGTAATTTCTTCTCCTATTTTAGACAGGTTTAGATAATTCTAGACAGGTTTATCCATTCACAACAGATATTTCTATGAAACTAAAACTTCTTGGGGTTTGTGTTTGTTTTGTTTTGTGGTGGGTTTTTTTTTGTTCTTTTAAAGTGATCAACCAAATACAATTCCTTAATGTCAAGGGGAATTCAAAGAAAAATAGATACATTGAATTTCTGTGACTCTGGAAGCACAAAGCTCCAAAACTATGCATGCATTTGTTGCCCACCATTTGTTAAGGTTAAAGATGCCATTATCAACAACATACTTTGCATCTAGCAGAAAGATACTTTATCTTCATGGTAAATATTTTTTTTTCTATGTTTATAGAAATGAAGAAATTAGTATGGTGTTTGGATATTAAAAATAATATCCTAGTCAAGGTTATCAGGAACTAGTACTGCTTGCCAGTAAGCAGGGACTTTTATTCTTGCATAAACTGTATAATTAGTAGATAGTCCATCATACTATTGAACATCAATGTTTTATTGTAGTGCATTTTGAGAGGAACTAAGAGAATGGGGCGGGGGGAAAAGAAACATTACTGAGAGTGGTGTTTCCTCACTTGCTGTGAAAGAAGCATGTACCTCTGCAAAACTGCTAATCTCAAACTTTTGAAATTATGAGGTGGATTCTGAAAAAAACCTCTGGTTTTAGCTAATAATCATGGCAATTTAAAACCTAATATATGATAAGTTTCATTTGCTTTTCTATTTGGAAAGTTCACATGCAGATCTTGCACGTTTTTCCTTGCAGCCACATGATCATGATAGTAGCAGTAAAACTGAAAATTAGTAACCCTGAAACCTGTAGTTCCTATCTTCCTTTTAAGGAGGATTATATATTAAAATCTAATCAGCTGGCCTCATTTGCTAAGTCTTTCTAATATTTCTTGTTACAAGGACTATGTGACAGTTATTGTACCTGTCTGGGGAGGTGGTTCTACTTTATCTCCAAGGACAAGCTAGTAATTGCAAAATATTAACTACTGCAAAACAGGTATGCGGGAGAATATACAAGAGAAAAATAGAAGGCTGTTAACCAAATTGTGGCAGAGTTACAAAAAATTAAGGTACTTTTACAGGATGGATGGCAAGGAAAGTGCTAGATTTGCTAGAGGATGTGGTTTATTAAAGTCCTTCATGATGGGAAACTTATGCCAGTGTTAACCGTCTAAGAGAGTTTTCCAGTAATATACTACATGAAATGTCCCAGCATCTTAGATCTGACAATCTGTCATATATTTTCATTATATGATCCAGAAAAACTATTTGAGGAACAAATAGGCCAAAGTTTGAAAACCTATGTTCTTAAATTAAGAAGTGCAAATCTGATTCTGTACACTAGTTTGCTATTATAGCTGTCTGGACACATGTGCTGAATCAGGTAATTTGCCATATCCTATTTTGTTTATAATGCCGAACATACACCAGAGCTGGATCTTTGAAGTCGTTAATTGAATTACCTTCTGGATGAGACATATGATGTATTAGTCTGTTCTTGAGTCACTGTTCTCAGACATTATACGTAAGAAGGATATCTAAATGCTAGAGACAGTTTTCAGGTCAGAGTTTGCTTCTCTTACATAGTCTTCTTAGGCAGGTTATCCAGAACCACTTCTAATTGGAGTGCTGACCTGTCAATTTCTTTCTTGTTTGGGAAAATTAACAGCTTGAGTTTAGCTAATGCTGGTGCCATAATATTAACTATTCTAAAACACCATTCTAAAGTTATAATTGCTTATAGAATCCTACTCTCATTGAATAGTTTTGTTTAATTTTGTACCTTTGTGATATAGTCTTTGTTCCTTCTAGGCATCTTTTTCATTTGAGTTGCCTCATCTCTCAAAAATAATACTCCATCTTTCACCATTCAAGCTTGTAACAGTACTTATGAACTTTATCGTATCCTGGGCTGCATAAAAAGAAGTGTGGACAGCAGGTCAAGGGATGTGATTCTCCCCCTCTACTCACCTTTTGTGAGACCCCACCTGCAGTACTGCATCCAGCTCTGGGGTCCCCAGCACAAGACAGACATGGACCTGTTGGAGCAGGTCCAGAGGAGGGCCACAAAAATGATCGGAGGGCTGGAACACCTCTCCTCGGGGCTGAGAGGGCTGAGAGGGTTGGGGTTGTTCAGTCTGGAGAAGAGAAGGCTCCGGGGAGACCTTATTGCAGCCTTTCAATATGTAAAGGGGGCTTATAAGAAAGATGGAGAGAGACTTTTCTCCAGGGCTTGTAGTGTAGGACAAGGGGCAACAGTTTTAAACTAAAAGAGTGTTGTTTCAGATTAGATATAAGGAAGAAATTATTTACTGTGAGGGTGGTGAGACACTGGAACAGGTTGCCCAGATAAGTCGTGGATGCTCCATCCCTGGAAGTGTTCAACATCAGGTTGGATGGGACTTTGAATGGCAGGGGGGCTGGAGTAGGTGATCTTTAAAGATCCCTTCCAACCCAAACCATTCTATGATTCTATGATTTATTGTGTGTCTATACTAATATGAAAAGTAGCTTTTGTACTTTTCTGCAGGGTTGGTTGTTTTTTTTTTCAGTAGAGTGCCATAAAGTTCATATATAATAAATATCATCACGGTTGCTTTTTTTAGAAATGGAGTGTATTCAAGCTCCTAGTTCTGTATTTAGCTCCATAGAAGTCCACTATGTTGTCTTAACTGGTGGTACTTTATGTACAAAAGATTTAAAAGAACAGTTCATTTACACCCTGAATTTATTTTTTGTCAGGTGTAAATTAATTCTGAGTTCAATAGAAGCTAAGCAGAGCATATTTTTATTTTTTAATGTTTTTAACTTTCTCACTGATCTGCATGGAAGCTTTTTTCTTTTTATACAGTATGTGTTGCATTTAAGTATCTTTAACATATGTTAACATATAAGAAGGTCTGCCTTTTCATTTCTACTTGGTTATACTTCATTTTCACTTGATAACATTTCTTGATAAATGTTCTTTTTATTAACTTAATTTGTTTCTTAGTTATTCTAGAAAACTGGAGGGATCAGATTTTGTAGACATATAAAATAGTCAACCTTATGTTTTCAAAGCCTTGGCTTTAAGGTTTGTTATTTTTTCATGCTCTATTTTATGTTAAACATATTGTGTGTTTCTGTTTGATAAATACTAATTCTGTAACCATTTAAATGTAATATACTACAGTTAGTGATGAGCACACAAGAAAAAAAAAATCTCTTTATAAACCGGTTATTCCTTTCCAACTCATTTTTTTTAATAAGAAATGTAAAGTAACTTTTATTAGTACTGTAAAAAATTATTTCCAGAATTATTTTCTTCGTGTGAAACATCACTCCAGGTATCTTAATCTATTCCTGACTAGGAAATCAAAAATCATCTGACTTAAGATAATTTGTCTGAATCAAGCCATTAGCACAGTCATCCTGTGTCCTCTTCTTTTTGCTATGTTGGAGTTTTCGACTGCTGGGGAAATGGCTGCAAAGCCTTTTTACCCAGACTTTTTGAGAGGGAAAATGTGAAGCTGTTTTTGTTTAGGAATGCTTTATGTTTGGAAGTTGTTGATTTTGGGATATATCTTTATTTGATGGACTTTTAGTCCTATTTGTGTTTTATGATTTTAAAACTGTCTGTTGGTATCTGTAGTCATGTATAGATGGCAGTCCATAACTCACCTATTCTTTTACAATATAAATAAACAGATACTATAGGCATCCAAAATCTACCTTTAGAAGAGAGAGCAGTCTGAACTGAGAGTCCCTATTCTCCTAAATGCTTGTACTTGCAGTATAGAAGTGTACACTACTTTTTGACTTGTAAGACATTTTAAATAGGATATGAGTTTGCCACGTGTATTTAAATTAACAGAGAGCATCAAACTACATGATGTTACCTAGGAAGGAAAGTTAGTCAGGTTCAGACAGAACGTCTTTCTATCTTGCACATTCATGCCAGTGTTCATTAGTGGAGTGAACGTATTCTGAGAAATTGTGCATTGGAAGACAGTGCTTATCTAAAATTTGTTGTGAAATAACCACATTTTGTGCCTCATGAACACTCTGATGAGATTTCCGATCCATACATTGAACACATTAGGTGCAAAAACTGTCTGTCAGGCAGAAGTAAGTTCATGCAGTTTTTCTTCAAGTGGCTACCACCACTAACTTCATTTCCAGAGAAGAAGCCAAGGCTCTGACTCTTGCTATTCTGAGATTCCTGACCATACTTAACCATAAAACAGGCATATGCAGTTTGCTTTTTTCTTCATAGAGCTCCACTAGTGTGAGGTGTCACATCCTGAAGACTCTTTGATAGTCCATTTTTGCATTAAGCTGTTTAGATGATGAAATATGGATTTTTTAAAGGTCTATGAAAATCAAGGAGCACTAGAATTACTTATTAAAACATTTGGAAAAGAAAGATGAGCTCCTGTATCTGGTAAATAAATTCATAGGAAGACATGCTTCACTTGTTTGGATGAAACCACTGCTTTCCTACAAAAATAAGGGCTGAATAGTTATTTTAAAAAATGCTGCTGGCATTGAACAATGTAGCAGCCTTGATCTGTGCTTTAAAACTTCTACTGTTAACAGTTCTTTTTGGTCAAAGCCTGTATGTATGCGTGCAGCAGCAGCGTAATGTCACCAAAAAGTTATGCTTTTTGACAAAGGCAAACACAGAAAGAAGTTGAAAATATGCACTTCAGAAACAAGGAAGTAGTTTTAAACCATTCCTGAAGCTAGATTTTACTACTTAGTTAAATATGCTCAGTTCTGGTCTCTTATAGACCTATTAGCAATTTTCTAGCCTAAAGTTAAACTATTTGTGAGAAGACTAGAATAGAATTTCCAGAGACACATCTAGAAACATTTAGGAGATATTTATCAAAATAAAAATATAAACATATGTATTTTAAATATTAACAAAAGATACCATGACACCAGCTATAATTGATAATTTTCTTTTGGAATTAAAGTGCTAGAGACTTTCCTTGACTTTCAGTAATATAAAGAATATTTTCTTAATACTCTTAAAATATAGTAAAAGCAGGATCAAAATAAAATAAATAAATAAATAAATATTCAATAGACAAAAAATATTATTTACCCAAGACATAAGTAGAAGAGCAGGGAAAGATCTACTCCCTCTAATTTTGTAGAGACCATTAAACTCTTCCTGCTATCCAGGGAAACAGTGAGTAAACAGATATTTCTTGTCACTACTGGCATTGTGATCTGAAAATCATGGTTAGTTTGCAAAACAGCAATTTCCTCTGTATCTAACTCAGTGTTTGGCTATATGTTTAACTTAGCTATTTATAGGAGGGTTTGTAAGGAAGACACACCATCTTTTTGCTTGTCTGTAGCTTGATGATTTCATAAGGAACTGATATAAAGATTATCCTAAATAGTGTACTGATACACACAATATTTTTCTGAAGTAGGTAGAATACGTTGCAACATTTTAGGTATTTTTTTATTTTTTTTTTCGTCTAGGTTTATTCACACAATTAAACATCTCTCTTTAGAAAGTTATCATAAGGTATAAGATAGTTCCACTGAGAAGTGGGTGAAGCTCTTACACATCTATGAAAATTTGGAGAGTGAATGTAATTTCTCCATAGCAAAAGAAGACACTGTAAAATCAGAAAATGACCAGATCATATGTATATAAGTTTCATATGTCACCTCCCTTTGTCATACAAGGGTCTGGCTGAAGAGTTTCTCATCCTCAGGAAGAAATGTTCTTTGTCATTTCTGAGGTAATGTCTTTCAAGGGCCTGGTGTTGCCTAATGCTAAATATAATTAGCAGGTATTCTCTTTCTGAGAATTTCAGCTGAAACAGTTTCAGGAGAGGAGAAAGCTACCAAAATAAAGGCTCAAGAAACTCAAGGTTGAATACTGATATTTTCATGGCCTGTAATAAATTGATACAGCAATCAATTGAAATTTCTATGTAAACATGAATGCTTGGATAGGGGTGTACGGTTTGTTTTACTAAAACAGTTAATATATTTGTGTATTACTTCCTTTTACCAGACGCCCCAACATTTGTGTCAAATCAAACCATGTACTACTCTTGGGAAGGCAATCCCATCAATATAAGCTGTGAAGTGCTAGCAAATCCGTCTGCCTCAGTTCAGTGGAGAAGAGGAAAATTAGTTTTACCAGTAAAAAATACAACACATCTGAAGACCTACAGTACAGGAAGAAAGCTGATTCTAGAGGTAAGACTTAACATGGAAATCAACGTTGTGACATTAATTAATTTCTTCCTCAGTTTGGCACCATTACAAGTACCATAGAGTGCATTTAAGGATAAGACTTATAATTTAATAAGTAAAGCTCTTTTTTAAAACAAACTATTTAGGAACTTATTTATCTCTACATTTCTTGTGAGCAGTTAGAAAATAAACATAATTTGCATGGCTCATGCTCAGTTTTCCATTTGCAGTGAACAAAAATGTAACTTGCATTTCTTGCAAGTAAATACATAAATAAATATAAAACTAACCCATAAGGTTAATACTAAAAATTAAAGTGACTATCTGGTAGGTGCTTGGTATATACAAAAATATTTGTGTGGCTTCAGCCAAGAACAAAGCAGAAGGGTAAAGTGATAATAAACTGCAATTGGCTTTGATAGCAACTGTTTCCTCATGGAGGCACTGGAAAAATAAGAACTAAGCTCCCTTCTGTTATCTAAAAGGTACATGTAAGAACAAAACTTGAGAAAGGCAGAAGACAAAGAGTGGACCTTAATGATCTGTTTACTTCATTAACTTGACTAAACAGTGAACTACTCCGCAATTGCGTATAGCAAATCATGGTCCTTAATTAATCATTTCACAACAAAGTGTAACCAGTGTCTCCAGCCCTGGTCTCACCTATTACAGGAACAACATACTGTCTTCCTCCACAGGTGTGGAAAAAGTTAGTTTTCTCCAATTCTATCTAGTATCAGGCTTGTGTCTGAGCATAAGCTTCTCAGTTGCCATGGGAAAAAAGATTGAGGAGCTATAGGGCTAATCAGAGTGGGGGACCTACTTCAGATCCCAAGCAAGATGTGTACAGTGCCCTGAAAAAAACTATGTTTTTTTCCTAAAGTCCAAACAAATAACCTCATTTCTTGTAGTATAAGATATATGTTTAAAGAGACACAGTCTTACTCTTGTTTGAAGGTCATCTTTAGGGTTTTTTTATTTTAAGTAAAGCTTAACAACACAAAATATGCATTACAGTCTGTGGTTCTCTGAGTGCTCTTCCATTCTTCTGTCACCTAAACAGTTGGTCAGGCAAGCTGGATTCCAATAGAGCATTAGCTTCCTGTGGTATCTATTATCTGTTCTGTCTTATATCCTTATTCACCTGAGTTTACAGTTTAGCCACATCCTTTACATCTTATTTTTCCCCCGAATGTCTGATGTATTGTGAATCCTGTAAACAATAAAAAGTAAAACATTATTCTTGCATCATCTATAGGAATCAGCAATTTTCAGACCTTTCATTGATTATTTCAGTCAAAATATCAGTTTGTGCCAATAGTATCTGTGAAAAAAATGTGAAGTTTATTAGATTTTTTTTTCTTATTTAAAAGTGAAATTGTAAAGATGAACAATGTCACCATTTTCCATTATTTTATTTCATCATTTGAATTTGAGAAGGGGGAGTTTAACATGAAAAAGGGTGTATTCAGATCTCTGTTTGGAGAATATACTAGATAGGCTGAAGGAAGAACTCATCTGCGTGTTGGTTAACGAGAACATTTTTGCATTTCTGAATTTTTTAAAGAACTTTGATATTTGATTAGAAACTAATATTTATAAACTGTATTCATTTTAAAGATTGCTCCCACATCTGACAGTGATTTTGGACGGTATAATTGTACAGCCACAAACCGAATAGGAACAAGATATCAGGAGTATACACTTGGTCAAGCTGGTAAGTTAAAAAGTTTTTTCCTTTTCATTAAATATTTTTTCTATTTTAATAAAAATTAAGTTCAAACACACTTTTCTCTGTTTATTCCAATGGAATGTTTGCAGTTAATTTTAATTCTCTAAAAGTTGAGTTGCAATATAAAGTAAAATAAACCAGTTCCCTCAGAATATGAATCTTCTTTGGATTTAATTTTAAGGCCTTCTGAAATTTGAAAAAAATTGAATGTCTAACTTTTTTTCCTTTGCCCTTATTACATCCTACATTTATAACAGTGTATTTTCATTACTTCAGTGGAGAGACATATGGTTTGCAGGCAGTAAAAATAAGAAAGAATTAGGAAAGTCTTTTTTCCTTTTTTTCCCTGGTATTTTCTTGGTAAACCAAGGATGACAAAAGGCTGAAATACTTCAGCAAAGAAGTTCTATCTTAATTTGCACTTTTAGTTATTTAAAAGCAGAATTTGACCCAGAGTGTTAGATTGAATTAATTTAAGCTCTGAGATGTTCTACAACCAATTGTTACAGAATTTCTGAATATTTTTAGGTCTATCTATTGTTGTTTAGGGAAACATAAAAATATGACTGTATGTTTGTTCTTTGACAGAAATAACTATTAACTGAGAGTAAATGAGAGTTTCTTTGCATTTCTTTCAATTATATTTCTTGTGGGATGGACTAACGATTGTTCAGCAAGCTTTGAGGTCTCCCAACATTTAGATCTACATATTTAGATGATGCAAATTGTTCCAGCTTTAATGATGTCTATGGAGTTATAATGCAGTTTATAGTAACAAAGGTACAGCCACACTGGAACCTATACACCCCTTGTGATGCATTGTTATGGACCATTTTTATCATGTAACTTTCAGGTCATACCCTCCTGCCAGACTGGCTGATACATATTGAAGGGGACAGGTAGAACTAAGGTCTTGTATTTATTTTTTTTTTAAAGTAGGACTTGTATATTTTTTTATGATCTTGGAAGTTTCAGCTGTAACTTTTTGTTACTTTTTTTTTTTTTTTTTTAATAAGAAAATAAACTCTTTGGAGCCCTACTAGGAGGACCTTTGGAGGTGCATTGCTGAAACGTGCACATCCAGTCACAGGGAGGCTCTCTTACCCAGCCTGGTGTTTTAATTTTTATAGTTTTGCTCAATAGGGTAATTATTTTCTTTTGGGGTCTCAGGAGTTATAAAAAACAGGTGTTTATTAAGAAATTTCTTAGAAGTTGTACACAGCATTGAAAGTTTTTCCCATTACCTCTAAAGGATGGATTACTAGCACACACTTTTACCGTGGATACTATACTATTTTTTTGTCTTTGAACAGTGGTCAAAAGAGCTGAACTTCCTAAAATAGGAAAATGTGGGGTTTTATTGAGAAAACAGCAGATTTCTATGTGGCACAATTCTACGTCATCCAGAAGATCCATTCCCCTTCATTTTGCAACTTTTTTGGGGTATTAGCTGTGTTGCAAACCTGATCTTCCTTTGATAGCTACATGCAACTAATGAAAAATATATTACCTCTTCCTTTGCACGTAGCTGTCCTTAGTCTCAGCTGGGTCCTAATTTCATACAATACATTCTCTACTTTCCACCTTATAAAATTCTCCCCGATATAAGGACTCACACAATCTAATTCATACCTAAAATAATTTTGTTTTTTGTGAAAAGAAATTCCAGAAGAGAACAGTTTGTAGAATCTTCAGTCATGTTCATGATCATTTACCTGGCTGATCCCATTTATTTTAATGGAATTACTTGAACAATTGAGTTTCTGTAATAGGGCTAAAATTATGACTATATCAGCTCATTAGTACTGCATATAGCATTAAATATGAAAAATGAATACTCCCTGTGACATTCAAAATTGAGGTAGTAATAGAAAAGCTCTAAGCTTTAAGGAAAAACACAATTAGTTTCTATACCAACTGTTCTGTCTCTAATTAAGAAATCTCAAGACTTGTGGGAAGTTAGCATTGATTTGAATAGGTAAACTGTATCTATTACCTGTATATTACTTTTGCCATCATTTAATTTAGGAAGTAGATTTAGCCCTCTAAAAATCTCAGGACTTGATTTTCTGACTCATGACTGGCATAGGATTTGCCGAGTTACATTAAATTCATTCAAAAGGACTGCATGTAACCCTCTGATTTTAGTCAGTTACATCTATTTCTCTTCAGCAGCATGCTTTCTCTTTGGGGCAATACGTGCATCTGTAGATTTGATGACAGCACTGGTTCTGCCTGGACTAGGTGCTACACCTAGTCCAGGTTCCTGCTGGACTAGGTGCTACACTTGCCTTTGGAGTATCATCTCTAAGATTTGTTACATGTGAGGCTTCACTGAAAGGGAAAAGCAGTAGATGTACAATGTGAAAGCTGCTAAAATAATTTCTCAATTCCTCTCAAAATCAGATGACTCGCTACTAGAAGTCTTTCTTAAAGCAATAAACATAAATGGTAGGAAAGAGAAGGAAAAATCCCACTTGCATCCCTCTGGTGTCTTACCTGTCAGGACAGAAAAAGATGAGAAAATAGAACAATTATGCCAATGAAAACACAGGAACTCAGGTTGTGATTATTACTGTGGACTCTTTTTTCATAAAGACGTATATACATATGAGAGCCTCTCAGCATATCATCTGATCTATATCTGGTGATTTTTTTCTCAGATTTGCAAAACCGTGTCCCATCACAATGCATGATACTGCATGATGATTATTTTAGCTATGTATTTCTCTCCTGCTTTTATAAATAATTAATTAATTTTAATACAAAGCAATTATCATTATTAATTGAAAAGGAACATGATATTTTGATTATGCATTGTATTTCAGCAAATTCTCACATGAGACCCCCTGGAAATGCAAGTAAGAGCAAATAGCTCCATACAAGCTATAATCCTGTTTTGGCTTTTTAATACAACTCTATCAGAGATGTTACTGATGCCACTTTTTCAAACAGCTTACTATTCTCTACTTTCACAACAGTTTGCTTAACATATTTCAGTCAATTATTCAGAAAACTTGTTGAACACTTAAAAAAAAAAATGTATTGGAGTTATAAACATAAAAAGGTAAATCAGAGTATATTTAGTGAATGTGTAATGAAAAAAGAATTACGGGAAGTTATTATGTAAAGCATGAGCTCTATATGGACATTCTATATAATTATATGAAATGCAGAAAATAAAACAAACTCAAATTTTGTAGAAATAATAATGAACAGGTATCCTTAACATAAGGCGTTTGTAGTGTAGTATTTATGTGGGGCTGGAAACACTGGGTTTGGGGGTGTCAGGGCTCCATTGTGCTAGGCACTACTTACAGTAGTATAATGCATAATATTGCATTAGATTATATAGATTGCAAATATTGTCCCCAAGCAAGGACATCAAAGCAAGACTGAGCCTAACCTGTAAATTTAATATTGAAATTTTTCTCCATTCTAAGGATGTACAAGCATGAATTATTTCATGCAGGTCTTTGACTCCAAAGGTCTACTCCCCAGCACCATCTCTTTCCCTGCCATGGTTCTAATACTACTTACATTCAGCATTTAGACATAGTTACTTTCACTCAATATATATGCCAGATATACAGAGACAGGAAAAGCTGCAGAACTGCACTAGGAATACATTGACAGGAGATAGGAGACAAGAGCTAGCTGGAAGATAAATCTCTGACCCGCAGTACCTACTCTCACACCATCACTTCCTTTTCTCCATTTATACCAGGACTGCTAAACTCTCAGAAGGAAAATTATTTTCTTCCATAAAACTATCCAAAAAATAGCTTGAAAAGAAAATCTCCAGTGAGAAATGGTGGTCATTTATTGAACAGGCTGGGTAATAATACTAATAGACTTGAAAGAGCATTTACATATCAGTGGAGATAAGCATGTACTCATAATTCTGTGTATACTTCTCTATCAGCTGCAATAATGTTTTTGGAACCAAACCAATACTACTTAATTTAAGCCAACGTATCACAAAATTCATTTGTGCTAACCAGCTTTATGTGCTGAGTACAAAATACATCAAGTCCAATTTTACACTTACTATTTGGGGATCTTTTTTTCTTTTATTTTTAAGGAATTCTTTAACATCATATGTGAATACAGTCACATACTGACAGAGGACTAGACACTGTGGCAAGAAGATGAAGTTGACTAAATGTCTGACACTTGGTTTTTTTAATGATTTATTTTAATTTAAAGGCTGAACTTTTTGTAAATTATCCTTTGTTTTGACAGCAGTATAACGACAGCAAAGAGCAGTGGAACTTCTAAGAAGGTATACCAGAATCTCTGTTATCACTAAGTGGTCTTTAGATCATAGAAAATAAATCCCATACTTTTTCTACTATACAGTCCTTCAACTTCTGTCTGTAACACTATATGAAAGAGTAATCACTGCCCATAGCTAAACTCCTCTAAGATTCATTTGGTTGGTTGGCTTTAGAAGGAAAAAGAACAAGAACTATCCACAGGGTTGGTTTTAGAAGCAAAAAAGAACAAAAACCCTCCACAGTTCTGTCCTTCCAGATGCAGACTTCAGAATATACAACTTTGCAAATTATTCTTCAATCCTGCTAAACAATGATCTTTTATGATATTCTTGCAATTCTAATGTGAAAATCATGGCAATGCTCCAAATAATTTCAGCTGACAGGACAGCTCAAATGCTGGAATGTTTAGCTAGATCAGGACCAGAGAGGGCTCTTTACGTTGCATGATCAAAGTCATACTCATTAGAGAACTACAGAATTAGATTCAGTTCATTAAGCTGCTAATGATCTTCTTTGGGGAAAAACCTATAGATTTGCCTAGTCTGAAAGAGGCAGTAGGTATTTTATTCTGTCTTAATGGAATTGCTAGTATTTGTTTCTGATTTTGACTAGGAATGTGTCTCCTGTTGTATTTTCTTCAGGTGATTGACTCTTTTCTTAAGAACTGATATAATTCAACTCTGAAAACGGCATAAAAGTTACCTACATGTGTGGGTTGCTTGGATTGTGGGATGCATATTTAAAATAGTATTTTGGATGTATTTCACACTTAAATGAGTTTTAAACATATTGCATTGTGCAAGTTATGCAAAATATTTTACTGGGTTTTCACAGGAGCTTCATTTTATGCTTATTACCAAATGGAATCATATCTTTATTTGGCAGAAATTATACCTGAATCTGCAGTAGAGAACATAAGGTTCTTCCTGAAGGATGTCTTCTTCCCTATGCCATGTTTATTATAGTTAATCATATGCAGAGGTAAACACACAAAGAAAAGAGATCTCCTTAACATTTTGAAAGTCAAGAACAGAGTGGATATGTAAATAACACGTTTTTGTTTCATATCATTGACCAAATAATTGTTTTAATCCAAACTGAAGTAACAGTGAATTTCCTTATAAAAAGAGCATACAAAAACTAACATAAAAATAGTCTGAATGAAATTAAATATTCATTCAACCTTGAACAATATTTTTTGTTTCATTTTTAACTCTTTTAACAACAGAAAAGGAATAAAAATGTTTAGAAACCATTTGTAATATTGTAGGTATCCACAGCAGCTTTTAACCTGTAATTAAATCCAAAGAGCATTAATATTCAGTACTGCATACATCTTCCCAAGTGATTGGTATCCACATCACTCATACAGTGCCCTGCTGCTTTACTTTGGCTATCCTGGATTGCTTTGCTGGCATTCTTATGTTGTATTTTTCCCACTCATTTGAGCTAGGGAGAGAAAGACTCTGTACACAGAATGGTGCTTAAGGTACTGTCACTAGCGGGGAAAAAAAAATATTGCTCTCAGCTGTAATGAGAATCTGGAGGAGAGGGGTCACAAGCTGGTTCTAATCGTCATCCTCCTCTGATTTTGGGATCAATGCTTACTTAGCAAGCAACTCAGATAACTAATTCTTGTTCCATGTGATCAGAGGAAAAAATCTGTATGGATTTTTGAACATATTTTCTTTTTTCCAAAAAACCCCAACTTTTTGATCAATTTAGAAAAAGATTCAAGCCCCAGGTCTGTGTTCTCCTGGATGCATAGCATACTGGTTACATTTGGTCACGTTCTGTCTGACCATGAATCTTGAATTCTTTTCTGCAGAGTAATACAGCTGCACTAAGAAGGGTGAAAATTTCCTGCAACATCCCATATCCTGGTGAAACGAATGTTTCCTGGAATAAGAAAGGATTTGAGGGTTTGAATCCCTCAAGCAGAGATTTGCATTCTACTCAAATCTTTAACATCATGGATTCATATAGTTGTGTCTTTACATAAAAGATACTAAAATTGTTCGTCCACGTAAATAAATCTATGCTGGTTTTAACCCAATGAGCACCAAGCATTGGAGGTTTCAGGAGACCTATATTCAGAAATGCTAACTGTAAGAATTCACAGAGGTATGATACTAGCATTAAGACACTTGACTCTCACAACTGTTAGAGAATTTTTCTGGAAAAATTTAGGTGCCTGATTATTAAAAGGTTATACAAATCAGCCCCTTTAGAGCAGCTTTGGCAGGTGTCCTTTTCCTGAGAATTCATGGCTGAATATATCCTTAAATCCATTCTTTAATATTTTACAGAAATTTTTGGCTCATTTTCATTCAAGTACCAATACTGGTTGAAGCTCAGATTGATTCTCTTTTTATTCCCAACTGTCTGACAGTCCTTGAATGAAGTCTATATTTTATGTAAATGGTTCAATACCCACTAACCAAATTATAGGCTTTGGCTCAAATTCTTACATGTCCTTATAAGAATATCTTCCATACCATGGAGACAAAAGCAATGTCAAATCTGTAAGCAGGTATGCAAATAATAATTGTCAGATGTATCAGAAGAGAAATTTTTAATGGTGTTTCAAATCGCTGGTCTTCTGTCCACAGGACTAAAATTCTTCCTAGTATTTTCAATACAATCTTTTGTAATTATAACACTTTAAAATGTATGACAACTAGAACAGTTAGTCTTTTGTCATCTATGTGTTAGTTCGGTCATACATTGTAAAAGTAACAATATTTCTATTTTTAAAGATGTACTGACCCCAAGGTTAATTTTTTGCTTTTGTTTCATATCTAGCATCTCAACACCTACAGACACCTGCTTTATTTTCGTAGTTCTTTTCTACTTTGAAAGATATGCACTTGCTTTTGATTTCAGAAAAAATGTTTCTTTCAACCTATTCCACAAATTATTTCTTAACCTGAGAAGAGAATAGAAACCTTCCATTAATATTCCTTGCTAGTAGCTTGGAATCCAGTCTTTCAAAAAAAAGAAAAAAAGGATTCATGTTTTCAGCTGTATTTCAAAGTTTCATAAAAATGGCCAAATTATTTCTACAGTTTTTTGTCATAATATGATTTAAAAGAATTCAGACTCTGAATGATCTATCTAGCCATAACTGTTCCTTTTGTTAAATTTGATGTAAAGTTTGTTATTCTCTTTTACATAATAAAACATAGTAAATAAATTAATCTCTTACATTTGCCTATGACAAAATTAGCTATTAAAAAAGATCATATTATAAAAGAAAGGCAGAAATGGAAAATGTTTTTGCATAAATTTAGCATACAAGAAAATAAATGTGGTTTTCTTACAGCTCTGTATTAGAAAGCTTAAGTTGTTTAACACAAACATTATTACATCATAGTCAATATTTTATTTTTCTCCCTTCAAGATGCTAAGGAAACATTTTGGAGTAGATTATCAACTGTTTAGGTCTGCCTAGTTGCTGCTTATTATTAAATTGATGTTTGTACTTTTTTAGATGTGCCATCAAATCCTTATGGAGTACGAGTTTTAGAGTTGTCACAAACCACTGCCAAAGTTTCATTCAATAAGCCAGATTCACATGGAGGTGTGCCCATTCATCACTACCAAGTGGATATAAAAGAGATAGCCTCAGAAACCTGGAAAATAGTTCGCTCCCATGGAGTTCAAAGTAAGTATACAAAAAATAAATGGAAGTATTTTAACTTAAAAGAATGTCAAGGGTAAAGAATGCAAGTATATGTTAACTGATTCTTTGTTTCTCCATTAGTCTTAGTCCAGTAGCTGTATCTTCAGTTAATATTAATGAAATCAGACCTTTTTACACCAATTAGAAATCTTACTGTAATCTTGTAAAAGTCAACCATTACCTTTTAGTTTTAAAAAAGTTTTGGTGAACAAAGTTACAATTATTTTGCATTTTTCACTGTCCAGTCAAGTAGATATGAAGAATATTTTTGAATCTATAAATTTCAAAGAGAGTAGAAATCACAGAGGAGTTAGTTTGAGAATGTGCATTACATATGCAGTTAACTGAAAAATTTTAAGTAAGCTATTATGTGATATTTAATCCTGGGCATTAATTACTGGTTTTGAGCTACTTAGTAACCTTTCTGCATACCTGTTAATATTCATGATGTCTGTTTCAAAAGCATATCTATAAAGTATTGTTCAACAAACATTAAATACATTTGTCAGATATTATATGTTATCTAACTACTATATTAGTGGGGATGCTACAAATGGAGCTAGTTCCTTGCCAGATCTATGCTTTCTTTGCACTTCTCTAAAGGCAGAAAAGAGCATAAGCCCCCCCAAATAGACAAGAGTTCTTTAAGTATATGCCGAGGTTGGGTGTTTATACAGAGTAATGTTAACAAAATACATTCAACGGATCAGTAATCCCTTGCATCCATATTTACCCTTTGATATTTTTAACAGATAGTGCAAGTTAAAGCAGCCCCAACAGTCTTCTGATTTATACAGCAGGAGGTGAATGGTTTTGCAGCTATTAGCACAGTGACGGGAGAAAAAATGTAGCAAATGATCTAACGTGTGTTATCTCTTTCCCTTTCACATCCGTAATCCACACACAAAAATTCTTCACTAAGTAGAGCATGTTCCAAATTACAGAATTATTTCAAAGAAATATACAATGAACATGTAATCAACATATATTCAACGAGACATATAATGACTTTTTAACTTTTGTTTTTCTTAACCAAACACAGTAACCATGTGTATAAATGTAATACTGTTTATCATAGTAGCATTCATTTTAGTCCAGTATAGCTTGTATGTTTTTCAGTATCAGAAGATCTAAAGAACACAATGTGTTTCCTGTAGTTGCAGGGCATACACATTAATGGACATTAGTGTACCTCTTCTCTTCTTTTCATGTTATGTTTCAGATGAAGTTTGAGACTTTTTTTCTTATAGCTACTTCCTTCAATGAATTGACAATAAATTTCTCTGATGAGAACTACAATATACCAAATACTAAAACCTGAAGTGACAAGTCTGTGTAGTAGGGTGCAATGTACTCAAATGAGAACAAACCCAGTGACTACAGAGTGCAGTCACACAGATGCTTAATTTAAATGTAAAGCCAGAACAAAAAAAAGTCCTCAGTGTTAACTTCATAGAACAGCGTATTTACCTTACTCCCCATAAAACTTTCTTTCATATTATTTTTATCAATGTGAAGTTTATTAAAAGTTTAATTGATTACATTAGGAAAGATACATAACTTGACAGACCCTTGTTGTTATTAGAGTTGACTGGAGCTGCCTTCTTCAAAAGTTCACACTTTGATTTTGAAACATTATTTCAGCATTACATGTTTAAGTTGTATACAGCTCATTTTGGACATTTCTGTATAACATGAATTGATCTTGGAATTATTTTAGTACAATATCTATTTGAATTGTATTGTAATTTATTCTAAAAACAGAGTAGAGTGGCAGGTACAAATACGTTCCATCCTTATGAAGACAATACCACTGTGAAGTAGACTGTGAGTATTTAGGATCTCTGCTGCCATCCCTACTAAAATTGAATATACAGCTTCTTTGAGAAAAAGGCTGTATTAATTCCTACATGCTGTCATGTTATTTCCCCACATCTTCCTTTTGTGCAGTTTGCCTTACTTTTTTCAGTTTATTCTCCTTTCTCGCTTGGAAGTTTTCAGAGGATTTACCTTTTTTGAGACTTGTCTTTTCCTCTTGACTTCATTGTCCCCCAACTGTAATGCTGAGAGATTTTATTGAAAAAACAACATAGGTCACACTGGTTTTAGACATCTTAAAGGTACCTCTTAATAGTATGTATTATCAGAGACTACTCGAAGTGATGACAAAAACTAGTAAATATGAAAACAACCTGAAAAGCCATCTTGGTCTACAAATAGATATGCTTAGTAAATAGATGAATATTGGGAAGGTAAACTTTACTGAGACAACAGTGGACAATATTAAAAATTAATTCTAGATCCATCATTAATTCATGCTGTTTTCTGAAATCTCTATTTGTATACACCTGCACAGAAAGACTGAGATTGTATATCCTATATTTCTCTGAATTTATCTCTGAACTACTTTAGAAATCAAAAACTACTACAGAATTTCAAATATTTGCTAAGCAGGAGGCATCTTGTTTTTGTAAATCTTCGTGGTGCTACACTGAGTAATTTGATAGGGAAATCAAAAGGGACCTGGTTGCATTTATCATATGATGAATGCATCATCTGCATTCTTGCAGATGTTTTATAATGAGTTAAAAACTTGCTCTATTTGTGAGGTACTATAGGGCCAAACCAGAAAAACAAGATGTGTTACCAAAACACAGGCTGAACAGCCCAGAGCAGAAACAGTCTTCCCATATGGAGATGTCAAAAACCAATATTAGTGTCCTTTTTTTTTAATTAAAATACTGCTAAATGTAACTGGAATATTTCTGAAAAATTCAGCCTTTGCTTGTTTCCTGAGCATTCAGAGGATTTCAGCAAGTTTTCTAAAACATCTCTTTAAACCTCTCTCCATTTATGTTTTAGCCTACTTAAAGTGTCATAGTAGGATAACATTGAGATATCCTCTTCTAAATCCCTATTTTCAGTTCCTGAAAGAATTTTTAAATAAGTTTTTCTCAGTGTGAAGGCCTTTCTTTTTTTCTTTATACTTTTGGACACATTTAGGATACTTTTAAGTCTTTTGAATGATAAAAAAATACTACATGTTTTTGAGACAGTTTCTGATTGTGCTTAGGTAACTAAGGACCACTTTCCTACCATGCCTCAACATCTTCTCAGCTGAGTGACGAGGATGTTTAGACTACATGCAGTCAGTATTCTGTATTATGATTTGTAGTTGGGTCATCATAACTTCCATACTTGGTCAATATTCCTTAATGGAAAAAAAAATCACTTTTTTCATCTGTTCACATTTTAGGGACAAGTTTATGGCTAAGATTCAGCTATAAAGGCTGTTTACACAGGAACAGTTAACTGCTGGCACGTCTCAAGTAATTATGCATACATAATGCATGAGTCGATTTTTTCTCAGCAGCCAGTTATAAACCATGCTGAAATTTTACAGGATGTCTTTGTATCGGACGGATTTAACTCAGCAGTGACAAAACAGCACTGCAGCCCTTTCTTGCCGCAATGTAGGTAACGTGTAAATTCCAAGATCGTCTTCTAACGGAAAGAGGCAGAAAAACCTACATGCTGGAGAAAGGTGTGCCTGGAAGACTGTTAGCCTTCCAATACAGAGACTGTCAAGGCTAAACTGGATCTTCTGGTCCCTCTCTGCTGTCACCAGAAGGAATAGTGTAGTTGTCTTCACACCATCACAGAGAACAGCCATAAACTCATAAAATGAATGACAACTGTATTTTTAAATAAAAACAAACATCTGCGAAATGTGCCTACAGAAGTTAGTTTATAAATAAAGTGTTAATAAATGATTAATAGATGTTTCAAAAAAGTGTTGAAAGAAACTTCTACTAACTCTAACAAGTCATTAATTTTCTTATAATTATGACCCAATAACTATGTATAAAACCTTCTACAAGTAGGATTATAATTGTCTGGTTTTATTTATATGAAAAATACAATAGATGCTTACCAAAGTTTTTAGACATTCTTATGTAATCAATCATCCAGTAAATATAAATAAGTGTAATCAGAAAAAATTAAGCAGTATGAAATAGATTCTGTGCAAATCTATTCAAACAGCCTGTGATTCTCTTCATCTAGGAAGAGCACTGCCGGTTTCTTCAAAGAATCCCTCAAAAGGTGGCTTTTGTCTCAAACTGTACTAGTTTGAGCTGTTTTCAGATCAAATTAAGGAGAAAATTCCAGAGTCTTGGAGCTGTAGCCAAGAATATCTGTTTCCCTATTCCCTCCTCTTTGTCTTTTTTAATGAAGAAGATTTAATTTGAAAGTCTGTGCTGATTGCAGCTGTTGAAGGAGAGCACAGGAAGTGAAGCAATCATTCTGATACACCAACTTCAGGCTATTTAGGGACTTAAAAGTCATAATCAACACTATCATAGTTGAGATAGTGGGCAGAGAAGCCCACTAATCTTGAAGTAACAGAAGTACAGATAATATTGGCAAGGTTCAGTCTCCAAGGAAAGATTGCATCCTTTCAGCCGGGCAGCTGGTAAACCTCTGAGAGTGGGGTATTTCCCATCCATCGTCAATAAGGTGATAACAACTAGTGAAGAGCATTTGCCATGCTTTCCTCTGTAGACACAAATAAACTAGTGAGAAGGTGTAAGATACCTGTGCTGGGAAAAATTGTCTTACCACAATCTTCTGTGTAATTTTATTTTAAAAAAAAGAAGGACATTCACTGATCAGTTTCTGAGTAATCAGCAAAGACTTCATGAGAAGTGTCATGGGCAGAATTTTGGGTTTTTTGATCATGGATCAATCTACACAACACCAGGCCTGCTGGTGACAGATGGGGTACACCTGTCTCAAAGGGGGAAAAGGATCATTGCACAGGAGTTAGCAGGGCTCATTGAAAGAGCTTTAAACTAGATTTGAAGGGGGAAGGGGATAAAACCAGGCTCACTAGAGATAAGCCTGGGGGCAGCACACCAATGTTTGAGAGACGGTATGCTAGTGAGGTCCTTTGGTCTGCCATCTCAGTGGAGGTAGGGGATGGAGATCCATGTGGTGGCAAAGATGCAAGGCTTATTGATATGTTAGAAACCACAGAAGCACCTGAGAATGGTCACGTAGGAATTAGGGCTTGTGCTCCCCAAAAAGGTGTCGTCGGGATCAATAGCCCAACTGAAGTGCATCTACACCAATGCACACAGCATGGGCAACAAACAGGAGGAGCTGGAAGCCATTGTGCAGCGGGAAATCTATGATATAGTAGCCGGCACGGAAACATGGTGGGATGACTCGCACAACTGGAGTGCTGTAATGGATGGCTATAAACTCTTCAGAAGGCATAGGCAAGGAATGAGAGGCAGTGGGGTAGCCCTGTATGTTAGGGAGTGTTTTGATTGACTAGAGCTTGATGATGGTGATGATAGAGTTGAGTGTTTATGGGTAAGAATCAGGGCAAAGGCCAACAAGGCAGGTGGGAGTCTGTTATAGACCATCCCACCAGGATGAAGAGGTAAATGAAAAATTCTATAAGGAGCTGGGAGAAGTCCCACAACCGCTAGCCCTTCTTCTCATGGGGGACTTAGACTTACCAGATGTCTGCTGGAAATACAATACAACAGAGAGGAATCAGTCTAGGAGGTTCGTGGAGTGTGTGGCAGATAACTTCCTGACACAGCTGGTGAGTGAGCCAGCTAGGGAAGGCACCCTGCTGGAACTGGTGTTTGTGAACAGAGAAGGACTTGTGGGTGATTTGATGGTTGGAGGCTGTCTTGGGCATAGCAATCACAAAATGATAGATTTTTTGATTGTCAGAGAAGTAAGGAGAGGGATCAGCAGAACTGCTGCCTTGGACTTCCAGAGGGCAGACTTTGGCTTGTTTAGGAGACTGCTTGACAGAGTCCCTTGGGAAGCAGTCCTGAAGGGCAAAGGAGTCCAGGAAAGCTGGACATTCTTCAAGAAGGAGATCTTCAAGGCGCAGGAGCAGACTGTCACCATGTGCTGAAAGACGAGCTGGTGGGGAAGGAGACCGGCCTGGCTGAACAGAGAGCTTTGGCTGGAACTCAGGAAAAAAAAAGAGAGTTTATGACCTTTGGAAAAAGGGGCAGGCAACTCAGGAGAACTACAGCAATGTCGTGAGGTTATGCAGCGAGAAAATTAGAAGGGCCAAAGCCCAACTAGAACTTAATCTGTCTACTGCTGTAAAAGACAATAAGAAATGTTTCTATAAATACATGAGCAACAAAACGAGGGCTAAGGAGAATCTCCATCCTTTCTTGGATGCGGAGGGGAAACATAGTGACAAAGGCTGAGGAAAAGGCTGAGGCGCTTAATGCCTTCTTTGCCTCATTCTTTAATGGTAAGACCAGTTGTTCTCTGGGTACCAAGCTCCCTGAGCTGGAAGACAGGGATGGGGAGCAGAATGAAGCTCCCATAATCCAAGGGGAAATGCTTCGTGACCTGCTGTACCACTTAGACATACACAAGTCTATGGGCCTGGATGGGATCTACCCAAGGGTACTAAAGGAGCTGGTCAAATGCTCACCAAGCCTCTTGCAATCCTTTATCAGCAGTCCTGGCTAACTGGCGAGGTCCCAGTTGACTGGAGGTTAGCAAATGTGACGCTCATTTACAAGAAGGGCCGGAAGGAGGATCCAGGGAACTACAGGCCTGTCAGCCTGACCTCGGTCCCAGGGAAGGTTATGGAGCAGATCATCTTGAGTGCCATGATGTGGCACGTACAGGACAAGCAGGTGATCAGGCCCAGCCAGCATGGGTTTATGAAAGGCAGGTCCTGCTTGACTAACCTGATCTCCTTCTATGACAAGGTGACCCGCTCAGTGGATGAGGGAAAGGCTGTGGATGTTGTTTACCTGGACTTTAGTAAAGCCTTTGACACCATTTTCCACACCATTTTACTGGAGAAACTGGCTGCTCATGGCTTGGACGGGTGTACTCTTCGCTGGGTAAAAAACTGGCTGGATGGCTGGGCCTAGAGAGCGGTAGTGAATGGAGTTTACTCCAGTTGGCAGCAGGTCACAAGTGGTGTTCCCCAGGGCTCATTATTGGGGCCAGTCCTGTTTAATATCTTTATCAATGATCTGGATGAGGGGATCGAGTGCACTCTCAGCAAGTTTGCAGATGACACCAAGTTGGGTGGGAGTGCCGGTCTGCTTGAAGGTAGGAAATCTCTCAGAGGGATCTGGACAGGCTGCATCGATGGGCTGAGGCCAATTGTATGAGATTCAACAAGGCTAAGTGCCAGATCCTGCCCTTGGGTCACAACAACCCCATGCAACGCTACAGGCTTGGGGAAGAGTGGCTGGAAAGCTGCCCAGCGCAAAACGACCTGGGAGTGTTGATCAACAGCCACCTGAATGTGAGCCAGCAGTGTGCCCAGGTGGCCAAGAAAGCCAATGGCATCCTGGCTTGTATCAGAAATAGTGTGGCCAGCAGGACTAGGGAAGTGATCGTGCCCCTGTAGTTGGCACTGGTGAGGCTGCACCTCGAATACTGTGTTCAGTTTTGGGCCCCTCACTACAAGAGAGACATGGAGGTGCTGGAGCGTGTCCAAAGAAGGGCAAGGAAGCTGGTGAAGGGTCTAGAGCACAAGTCTTCTGAGGAGCGGCTGAGGGAACTGGGGTTGTTTAGCCTGAAGAAAAGGAGGCTGAGGGGAGACCTTATTGCTCTCTACAACTACCTGAAAGGAGGCTGTAGAGAGGTGGGGGTCAGTCTCTTCTCCCAGGTAGCAAGTGACAGGACAAGAGAAAATGGCCTCAAGTTGCGCCAGGGGAGGTTTAGATTGGATATTGGGAAAAATTTCTTCACTGAAAGGGTTATCAAGCATTGGAACAGGCTGCCCAGGGAAGTGGTTGAGTCACCATCCCTGGAGGTATTTGAAAGACGTGTAGATGTGGCACTTCAGGACATGGTGTAGTGGTGGACTTGGCAGTGCTAGGTTAACAGTTGGACTTGACGATCATAAAGGTCTTTTCTAACCTAAATGATTCTATAAAAAACCTGCATTATTTTTCCCTTTCAAGCAGTATGGGGTTTTCCAAGGAAGAAACAGCATGGACTCAGAGACTGTGAGATTCAGTTCTTCAGATCCCTTCAGTCCTTCAGAAAGCACCACTGGTATAACTCTAATAGAGAAGTCATCAAGGTCTTGTTTTGTCTTAACAGCATTATAAACAATAGTAATTCTGGTTCCCAGGCATCAAATAATGTATTCGTAATGAAAGGGACTTATGAAAGCTTATACACAAACCTAAAACATTGTGGAGGTGTGGTTGAACCTTGAAAAAAATATGTTCTCTGAAAACTTTTGGATGTCTTCAACAGGAATACAAAAAACTTTATTCCGCAAGTCTAACTCAGTATAAGATGGGTATGGCCACTAAAACCCTAGCAATTTTTCCTTCCTTCTTCACATTTACAGATAGATAGATAGACAAAGAAACATGTCAATGGATCTTTCTTTTCAAAGCATTAAATATTTATATAAGAATTAAATACCAAGGAAAACCAATCATCTCTGCAATTCTAGTGCCACTCAATTTGCTCGTGGTAGAGCAACATGAAGAATACAGTAAAAACCCAGTCCCATATGAAGATTCCTGTAATAATTCACCTGTGGGATATGTGGATGGTTGTCACTGTCATTTTAGAAAAGAGAGATAAACATTTTCGTATTTATGTAGCCATTAGCCTCTCTCTCTTCCTATTCTCTCTCTTGCTTCCTCTGAACTGCAGCATTATTACTCCCCTATCTGTTTCAGTCATGAAAAGGAAAAAATGCAGTCTTCTATTAAAAGGTATTCATGATTTCTTTCTGTCCTTTCATTAGATCAAGAGCCTTGTGATATGATATTCATCTCATACACGTAGCCTGTTTAATATTTGTGATTGTTCTTATGTTTGGAAATTCTCAGATTTACGATTGAATTTTTTTTTTAATCTGTTTTCAGCTATTGCTTTTTATGATTTTTAGCAAAAGGTTGGTAGAATTTTAAATTCTTGTATTTTTTAAATTTTTTAAATTCACTTATTACTATTTTATATAAAGCCTCAATAAATAGTGAAGATTTATTTAAAAAATTGTAAAGGCAGGTCTATTCATTTTTTCAGTTTACCAACATTTGAAAAAGGTTCTATGTTTTCTAAGTTTTTAAGGAAACTGCAGAAGTAGTAATGCCTAGCTAATTTAGAATTTCTTATATCGGTAACAAATTGTGGCATCAAATGACTTTGGATAAGTGCACATAGCAGGGCTTACGGATGGTAAAGGTGCAGCATCTTTATAATTATACCTTGCAAAACAGATTATTATTAAAGACTTAAAAATAATAAAGCAGGATAAAATTGTAGTTCAGAAGGAAAAAGTACTTTTCAATCATTCATGTTTTTCTTTAAAAGTGTAAGCTTCATAAAATAATGGTAAAAGAAAATACAGAAGCTATTTTTAATAAATTTGCATTTTTACTTAAGGTTTTTTTTTTTTCTTAAAGCATTTGCCCACTGGTATATTAAAATAAAATTAAGTGGAGTCATGTTAGAGACGGGTGAATCTGAGGATGTTAATCTGTAGCGATGCCCTAAAAGTAACATACTCAAAGAATGCCTATTCTGACATTGTTTTTAATGCACTAAGTTCAGATAGCTACTCAAAATGACAACCTTACATTCTTCTACACTTTGGATCTTAAAAACCAAATATGTCTTGTGTAGTGTACTTTTCTGGAAAAAAAACCCCAAACAACAATACAAAACAAAAAGTCTGGGCTTTACTAGTGTCTCTAGGTCTTGTTTTTTCAGGAGATATTCTATTGAGTTTCAAGTCTTTTAACCAAATCATTCCTGGACTTATAATTCAGCATTTGTAGGATATTAACATAAAATATTTTCTACAATGGACAAATTATATAAGCTAAAGTTATATATACATTTCCAAAAACATGGGGTAGAAGAAAAAATACAGAAAATGAACATGTTATAAAAGCTGCTTTTTTGAATCTATTTATTTGTTTTGAATTTTAATGGTCAGGGATGTTTTCTCTTTTGACATTCGATATTCTTCTTTGGATGGCAGAAAGCAGAACCTTTATGAAATAATGCGCCAAATATAATATGAATCAATAATGAATGTATTACTCGTAAATATATTTCATGTAGTAATATCAAAACACACCAGAGATGCTTTACCAACATATGCTTATACTTTTTTATTGAAGGAGACAATAATTTTCGAAGTCTTGCAGTAGCATAATCAGGCTATGTACAAAAAGCAGTTAAATATTTCTTTAAATATGTCTTTTTACAACTTTCCATTATAATGGAAAATGAACGGATGAAAAATATTACAACCTAAGAAATGTTGAAATCTTTATTCTTTGTACAAGAAAAGGAAATCCATTGACAGGTGGACTACATATCTGAAAAATATGTTACATATCTGAAAAATAAGCATAACATATAGAAAGAATCTAAGACATTTTTCTTGAGAAAAAAATACTAAGAAAAATTGTACAGCATCTCAATCTTATGCAATAAATTGAAGACTTCAATAAATTTAATAGTTTGTTTGGTTTTAGCTATTAAGGAGTTCTCAAACTTCAAGCACTACTGCTAGTATTTGCTTTCAACAGAACTTTGTTTTCTCTCTGGTTCTTGACAAATTGGAGATCAAATCTGAAATAAGTAATTCTTTGTACTTTCATATTCAAATCTCAGCAGGTTCAGTTGTTTTTTTCTTCATCTAAGTACATTAAATTTCATGTACTTCATGAAATCATAGAATAATTTAGAAAGGGACCTTGTAAGCATCAGCTCCAAACCCCCTAAGTTGCAGCAGGGCCAGCTTTGAAGCTTTGTTAGGGTGCTCAGGGCTTTGTCCAGAGTTTTGAATCACTCTATGAATGGAAATTCCATATTTAGCAGTTTGTTTGTGAACTGAGGGTTTTTTTAAACAAGGTCCTGTCTGTCCTATTTTTTCACATGCATGTAACTTTTTTTTTTAGGCACATTATAGTAGAGAAAGGATTTTCTGTTACCCAAGACAAGTTTTTAAACTGCCGTGCTGTGTGTTATGTCTGGTACTGATGCTCCTTTTACTACATGTGTCCTTAAAGTTAGAGGAAATTATGTTCATGCCAGTGTTGATGAGGTAATTAAAACTTGAAGCTGTCTATCTCTGTGTTACACTTTTTACTTTTGAATTGGCTATACCAGTGAGAAAGCATGCATGTATGTAGGCAAATCTTATTATAATCCTTCTAGTCAAAAAATATTCAGTAAATTTAAAATAAGGTCATTTCATTTTCTCTTTTACTTTTTATAATGTATATGACATTCCAAGCAATGAAATGGTTATTTTTTGTGTCTGTGCAGTTCACGTTTTTGGGTAAAACTACCGAACTTCATTTTCTGTCCCTAAGCAAGACTTTTTGATAGACCTTACATGAACAGACATTCTTTCAGAAGACTTTAGAAGTTTATCGTGCATGGTTTTCCACCAAGATTTCAGAAACACCATTATGCAAAAAGCTATTCTTTCTTATGCTAAAATATAGCAATTACTGTATCTTGTTATTGTCATGGGGAGGAAATCTAATAGATAGATCAGTTAGAATTCTCATGGACTACATCTTAGGTTGTAGGTTTTGTACTTCCTGCGTATTTTGTACTGAAGCATGAGAGTATGCACCCCATTGATTACTAAAACACTTTCCCAGTGTAACAATGCTTCACCATTAAACTGGGAAGACTTTCAAATGGATTGCTGAGAGATATGAACCCCATATAATTCAATAATTTTCTTAGTGAGTTTAATGATTAAGAGAATGTATCTGTATAATTTGTAGATCAAACAGAAACAAATTGCAAATATTTTGGTAGGTTAAGTCAGCATTCAAAATTATTAGAATAGTTGAAAATCTTCAAGGCAGAATTCATTAATGTCTAGTACAAGCTGCTAAAGTAGAAGGAAAAATGCGTTCATTAGCCTGTTCCAGTGGGAAAATACATTTTTAGTAAGTATTTGAGACATTTAATTCCTTGGCATATCTGTCAGATTTGGCTCCCTATGACATGAATTGTGATCGTTCTCAGTTCTAATACGACACTTGCTCTTTCTGAGGAGTGTTTCTGCATTTCTGGAATATCACGTATATACTCAAGAAATTTAGAAGTACCTGAAGTCTCAGAGATTTTTGTACATGTTAAATGATGCCATAAGTCATTCAGAAAACATTTCTGGGTTGTGATTTCAGCTTTAGAATCTGGTTCTCTATTTAGCAGACTGTTAGGCAGGCAGTTTAAGACCACTGAAAACATGGATTAAAAAAACCCTGTAAAACTAAACCCACATGTGTGTCACTTTATACCCAACTAGTACCACAGCAATTGATGCACAATATGGAGAATCTTAAAATGTCACATTGATTGTCACATTGTAAAATTTACTTAAATTAGTGGTTTAATTTAAGAAATTTTCTGTTGTCAATAGGAAATAATTGATAATATTGTAAAAAAAAAATCATAGATCATTCCTGATATCAGTGAATATACTTATGGTACTATTGCTAAGCCTAAACCTGTGGGATTTCTTTTTCAAAAGAAACTAGATATTTAGCTTGATTCAAAAATAGTTTTCTCAACTTAAACCAGCTTTGAAATTATAAGAACGCGGGAGTTGCATATACATATGTTATTAAGCTATAATGATGTAAGATGCAATACAAATAACACAAATAAAAAGTTCTTAATTTTAATAAATCTAAATTTTTGGCATAAAATGGCATGATACAATTTGCAACATGTCATAAAATTAAAAAAAAAGAAAGAAAGTGAAAGAATGGATGCAATTTACAACCAATATAGATTACTATTAGATGGTAGGAAAAAGACCACTTTTTATCCAAATTAATTTGTGTGTATACCTGCATATAAGAAAATTATTCAGCCCTCTAATTCTGTTTCTATACTATTCTTGGCCTCCATCCAGCTTAATCTTTGCTGTAAAAGTCTCATGTGGACGGAAAGGTTGGATTGTAAATAAATGTCTTAAACTAAATTACATGGATGGATTAGAGAGACTGGAAAGTGAGGAGAAGTGTAAAGGGAAAGCTAGGTTTAAATATTTCAAATTTTTATACAGACCTGCATCATCAGGAGAATGAAATGTACTTTTCCCATTCAAAGGCGAATAAAATGTCACAAGAAGAGAAGAAAACCCAGACAATTTACTTCACATCATGAGTTCATAACTAAAAGCAACTGTTATGCAGCTATAACCACTGCCAATATCTGAGGTTACTCTTCTCTTCAATAGCTTGTAATTCTGTGTTTGCAATTGCATTTAGTCAAACAGTCAAAGCTCATTGCAAAATGTAATTTATGTTCAAGTGGGTTTTTTTTAAAAACAGTGTGTTTTTACTGTTTAACAGTGTCTTACAGTGTGTAAGTTCTTGACTTGAAAATCTGTAAAAACAAATGCAAGATACTTTGATTGCAAGAAGAATGTAGTAAATATTTTAATAAGCTATTAAATGGAGAATCAGTAATTCCAAATATATTTCACCTGGTCCTTCTCTGTTGTGATAACTCTTGGCTACTCCCTATTTAGACCTTTTCAGGCTTTTTGTGATGGCACACTCTCAAGACAACTTGCAGCTAACAAGTTGATCTGATGTAAGGGTCTTACTGATCTGGCTTGTAAGGTTAAATCTTGTTAAGTAAAGAGTGATGCAATGCTATATTGGATATGAATAACTGATAAATGAGATGCATGGTGCAGCTGCAAATTTTGCCTTTCAAATCTGTATTGTATTAATCTACATTTATTTTATATTGCCAATCTGCTTACAAAAATGTGAAGTACATTTATGGAATATTTATGCGTATATAAACTTCTGCTGTGTTTTGTAATACAAAACAGAAGAGTGTTCCTGGAGGACAGAGTATTCTTTAAGTCTTTTCAAGGTCATTGAATGACAGAGTAGTTATGAATGGAGTTTTCCTTCTGCCACATACAACAATGAGCAACAGAGAGAGAGCATAGAGAGATAGCATTTATCACTTTTTTTCTCTCTACTCTTTTCTTTCTCCATTGGCAAGAAATAAAGTATAGTATGCAGGAGTAGGATAGGGATGAGGAAGAAAAAGCTATGAATGAAAATTATCTTTGCATGTAAGAAGCAAAACAACTGCTGTTGAAATCATCATTCATGTCAGCCTTGAGGTCTTTGCTTTTTCACAGTAGTGAATGTCATAAAAGACACATTTTAAGATCACATTTTAGTCCCTTTGCTTGTCACTGGGAGGATAGCCTCTGATGATAGCAGTCACCAGGAGCTGGTTTATTCTTACCTCAAATGGTGATAGGTTTTTGCCAGCTCCTGCATTTGGTAACAGAGCAAGTAGAGTCACTTTTTCTCACACTTTGCATGCTCCAGAGTTGAAAATTGCATGGGTTAGAGGAATGAAAGGCAGAACTCCTGTGTCATAACCTGCTCCTAGGTAGCTCCTAAGACTGCAGCAACATACCTTGATCATGGGACAATTAGTATTAATGAGAGCTTCCAGTTTAAAAAATCTTGTCAGTGATAATATACCATTCAAGACAAGTGCATAGGAGACTATATTTGTTGGCATTCAGACTAAGTGGCTGGTTTGGAACAGAAAATTGAGCAAGTAAAATAAGTAGTTTAGAAAAGAAAAAATCATGTACATTCAATTTCTAATAATGAATTCAGTGGTATGTTACAGTACATAATTCTCTGTAAATAGGTAAAACTGAGAAAAGAAGTGTAGGTTTTATATATGTTGTTCTGTTTATTACTATTAGTACACAGAATTATAATAAAATTGAAAAGTGTTGGAATTTTAAATAGCAGTCTCAACTGAGATGCAAGGCTTGCTAACATATATTAATTTGCCTATAAAAAAATCTCTACTTCTCTGAGCACAGTATTAGAGCACAGTATTTTCATTCCTTTGTGCTCTGCAGATATTCCTTTTGCTTAGCATTAAGAATTCCTGAATTTGTGACATCTGTCTTGGAGATTTGTAAGAATACTGATATATTTTTAGTAATGAGTAAAGAGTATTTAATTTTCTGAGGTGTTTTGGGTGCATCTGATTAAGAAAGAGCATCCTTATTTGTATCTCTAACACAGTGCAGTTTTGTAACACCATAAGAAAACTAGTAAATTGCATGAAACATAAGAAAACTGTTCTATTCTATTCTAGTGAATTACATGAAACATCTTAAATCTGTTGCAAAGTCTCAAAGGAACAAAAAGATCATTGTAGCTCTGCAGAACTTGGCTGATAATAGGAAGAACATGGAGGTGTTAAAAGTAAACTGCTGTCATTATTTTCTTATACTTGGAAGGCATTTTCCATGAGGTTTTTTGCCTTTTTTTGTGAAAAAACCACAGAAGATATTTGGACCAGTAATCAGTTATTAGTTTAGGATAAGTTGTTAGTTTAGATCTGAGTTATGCCCTGCTCTATTAAAAGTAGTCACCAGGAGCTTACCCAATCTTACCGGCTTCAAATGGCAGTTGTACCACACTGAAAGAAACTTGCCTGCTCAGCCTTTTGAAAAAGGATCTGAGCTCACTCTGTGATGTCAGTCAAGTGGAGACCACCTCCAACTAAAGCTGTGCACCTGGGCACAGTTCTGCCCTCAGATTGGCAAGCCCCATTTGTCAGTGACTATGGTGACGCAGAAGTGTGGAGTCAGCCTTGACTCAAATGGGAGGGCTCACAGACCCACCAAATGTCAATGTATTGCAAGAATGTATACCAAGGTCTCCCATACCTGCCTTTCTCAAATAGTAATATTGTCCTCAAAACTATGTGGACTTGCTACACCATTAGCCAGCATATATACATTCACCTTAACGTATTCCAGATGCACCATGGAAACTACTGTGGACTTCGTGCTTAGAAGATACAAGGTTTGTCTGCTATGAATACAAGTGAGGACTACCTCACCTTCTTTCTCAAGATCTCTCAATCTCTCAGAAGAAATCACGGATGGAGTTTTGAATGTAGGAGACTCTTTTCAACTCCAGCTTTGTGTTGCAAATTTCAAATGGGATATTAGCTCACAACAGGATCTCCAGTATAGGAACAGCAGAAAAAATGGGCAGGAAAAACTGAAATAAAAGTAATTCTTTCTGCCCTATAAGGGAGTGTAAAAGATTCTAGATTCTGGCATATATGAGATAGACTGGGATAGGATACAGTTTGATTTATACAATTGAAGAATGAGAGGAAGTGGTTTAACTGTAGCAAGCATAGAAGAAAGAAAGTATGCACTCATAGCTAATCCCCAGCCTCCCCCATCAAAATATACTCCCTCTTTCAATAATCCAGGGTAAATTTCAGACCTTGATATAAGACAGGGAATACATAGTGGCATTAACTCAAATCTAACAACCAGCATGTTCTCTGTAGTCTCCTAATAAATGAAATCCCTGTTCCCCTTAAAAGACCCTGTTTTATCTTCTGGGTCATTGTCGTGGTTTAACCCCAGACAGCAACTAAGCACCACACAGCCACTCGCTCACTCCCCTGCAGTGGGATGGGGGAGAGAATAAGAAGGGTAAAAGTGAGAAAACTCGTGGGTTGAGATAAGGAGAGTTTAATAGGGAAAGCAAAAACTGTGCATGCAAGCAAAGCAAAACAAGGAATTCATTCACTGCTTCCCGTGGGCAGGCAGGTGTTCAGCCATCTCCAGGAGAGCACGGCTCCATCACGCATAACAGTTACTTGGGAAGAGAAATGCCATCACTCCGAATGTCCCTCCTTTTCCTTTTTCTTCCCCCAGCTTTATATGCTGAGCATGACATCATATGGTATGCAATATCCCTTTGGTCAGGTGGGGTCAGCTGTCCCAGCATTGTCCCCTCCCAGCTTCTTGTGCACCTCCAGCCTACTCGCTGGTGGGGTGGGGTGAGAAGCAGAAAAGGCCTTGACGCTGTGTAAGCACTGCTCAGCAATAATGAAAACATCCCTGTGTGTGTTTCCAGCACAAAGCCAAAACATAGCCTCATATTATCTACTCTGAAGAAAATTCACTCTATCCCAGACAAAACCAGCCCAGTCACCTCCTAGTAAGCATTGGTTTTAGCCTTGACGGGTGTTCAAAAAGAGAAAAAAAAAAAAGGGATAAATGAAACAGCATAAATGATCTTAATAAGGGCCTTAATGGCCCTTCTGCAATGAGATTAACACAGTTATTCCTTTACTATGTAATTTAGTATACTCACTCAATAAAGTATTACTTTCTTAGAAGACTTAATTCTATTGTCTTTATGTGTTCATATTACCAATGGAAGTTCAGGTATATTCAGTGGCCTAGAAATTTTTGCTATAGGAGAATTTTAAGATTAATGTCTACAGAAAATAAATATGATTTATGAAAGGTTTAACTTAATCAGATTTTATATTTAGCAGTGTAATTTGTACTATTAAAATTGCAGCAATTATAGTCACATAAATATTTAACAATGAACCCTCATGCTGCCATACTGAGAACGTTAGTCATGTTAGAAAGGATTTTGAACAATACCTTCTTCTTGCAAGACTGGGGGAATATCTGGTAGCAGTCCAAATCCCCATTGATTTTACTGTATAGCTTAATTGTTTCATAAAAAGTTTTAAGTGTAGCCCTTTTCAAGTGGCTGGCCATTTCTTCAAGCAGTAGACTTTAAAATCCTTGCATTAAGAACTGCACAATGATTTTATAGCAGAGGAGAAAATGGGGTTCCAAGAACCAAGGTAGTATTCCCCTTTAATTTATAAAAGCATAGAAAGATTGGTTGTAAGGAACATCTGGAGTATATCTGGTCCAACCTCCTCCTTGAAGCAGGACTAGTGCCAATCCTAGATCAGGCCAGGCATGGCTTTGTCTAACTCAGTCTTAACCCCCAAGGATGGAGTTTCCTCACCCTGTTGTCTTGGTGTAACCTGTTTCAGTGTTTCATTTCTCTCCCAGTGTATAAGTCTTTCTAATATCTGGTCTGAACATGCCAAACTGCAGCTTGTGACTGTTGCCCCTGTTATGCTATTTGCCACTGTTGAGAGGAGTCTCACACTATTGTTTCTGTCTCCACTGCGAAGGGCTGGTAGGTGACTGTTCAATTACCCCTTGGCTTTCTCTTCATCAGACTAAATAAGCCTCGGCATCGGTGTATTGTTCATGTGCCCTAGGCTCCTCTGCTTGGACCCTGTCTGGTTTCTTTTTGTTCCTGGACTCACAATCCCAGGTTTGGCCCTACCAGCAGTAGCTAGAGTGGGACAATAAACTTCCCTCAATCTGCCACCTCCAAATACAGCCCAAGTAGGCAGTCTGCCATGCTGATGGATGTGTTGGCTTGCTGCATGCATCTGTTCCTACACGAGCCTTTCAGCCTGACCAGAAAGACCCTTTCAGCCTTGCTCCAAAGACCTACAGTTATCTTTGATCTAATCGAGGTTTCTATTGAGCATCTTCTTGGTGCCTGCATGGGTGAACATCAATGAATAGTGTTAGCCAGATGAGACTCTGCAGTCTGTAATTCTGCAGCTGTTTTTCCCTCAGTTTAATTAGAGAACTGGGATTCAGGCTTGTGTGTTTTAAACTACAGGAATGTGATCAATTCTTCTAAGGTCTGAGCCAAAGTTCACCAGTCTCCAGGAGATTAATTTCCATAATTTTGACTGACTTGAGTTAATGCTTCTAAATTTTAGGATAATAAAAGATTTGCCATTAATGAAAGTTGTTTAATATATCATCAAATCAATTTCAACATTTCAGAACACCCACAATCCTATGCAAAAAAAAATTGAAAAAAGTATTTCTTAAAAGCAGGTTCTAAAATAATTATTTATTTAATAAATAGAATGAAGGGCTAATGAGTACTTGGAGGAGACCTGACATTTTAAAGGTTAGGTTATTCAAAGAGCATTTGTTTTTGAGATGCATTTAAATTCTGTGTTTTTAAAGCTTAATATGTATTTCCATTTTATCCTATTGAATTGTGTAAAGAATTGCTTTATTGAGTATAGCTTTGTTTTGCTCAACAAGATCTTCTTACAGGGAATATCAACTGTTTCAAGTACTCTCTCTCCCAGACTTTAAATATGGTGATACCTAGTAAGTTTTTAATTGTCCATTCTTTCTTTCTCCTCTCCTTTCCCCTTCCGTTCCCATCTCTCTCCTCCCTTTCCTATTCCTTCCCCTCCATTTCCCTTCCCCTTAAGATATACAAGTACCTTTTATGGAAGTTAACTGCATTTTTAAAGATTTGGTATTAAGCTTGATGGCTTTGGTCATCATAAATGTAGTACAGGAAATTTTAAAACTAAAAAATTGGAGAAGGGGATAGGAAAGGGAGGGGTTTTTTTTGCTTTTGTGGGTTTTTTTTCCAAAAAATATATCCTAATACTCAATGAAGCTTTGAGTATCTCTGTATTTTGTTGTACTTTATTGCAGTTGAGGGAAAGCAGCACATCCTCTCAGCTTGATAAAAAAATATGTTATCTTTGTTCTCTGCTGCAAAAAAAATAATTTTGTAAGTAAGATACTTCTTACTAAATACTAAACCAACATCTAATGTGTTTGTGTACATTACAGTTAAATAGAATGTAACCAAAATAGCAACATAAGATATTTATAAATTAACAATACAAAAACAATTGAATAAAAGTGATGTTGTGTCAAACCTGAAGAAAGGGAAGCTGACTTGTGGAGCAAAGTATTGGGTTATATAACAATATACCAAAATTAAAGGAATTAAAGAGAAAGGAAAATTCGCCTACATCAGTTTTAATGCTGATTTGGGGCCTGTACACAAAATATTAAAGCAATTTTTGCCGAGTGCACTTTTATATATAAACTACTGAGAAGTACTTTATGAGGAAATTATTCATGTTAGTGAACATTGTATTATATTCATTATACCTGACCTACTACACTATTTATCTTTATTCACAGGCAATTGTTTATATTCACAGTTAATTAAACCACTACAACTTTTATTCCAAAATAATGCAGTGATTATATATTATAGTGCAAAGAATGGTGGAAATTCCTGACAGAGCCATTCTCTCTGATTTTTTAAATGGTTACATTTGTTTCTGAGTGTACATTTTAGGGAATGACTTAAGGCTTGATCCTGTTTCAATATATATTAATTGAAGTTACACCAATGATTTTGCTGGCAGTAGGATTCACTGCCATTATGTTTTTTCATATAATGTGCAACTTGAAATATTTTCATTATTAAAGTTCATTTATTTGTGTTAGTTGAATTCTGACATTGTAGCCATATGTTTGAATCAGTATTTATGAAATTAATGGTTATTTGGGCAAGGCAGACAGATGGAACTGAGACAGTGTGACTGTTTCTGCATATGAATAAACATTTTGCCTATTGTGTAGCAAAATCCTTTTTTATTTTTTTCCTGTATTTCTCCCCGGTGGGAATTTCTAACTTCATTTTGTCAACACTTCTGTGTGCTAACTCTGTGAGGCTCAACTAGAAAAAGAGTTTTTATACTCCTCCTCCTATTGTGCTAACACACAGATTAAACAAAATCGTGTTGCTCATCCCAGGCAGACAGAGGTTTTGGGAGAAGTTCCTCAGATCATGTGACATCTACAAAAGTCTGAGACATTTGTACATAACCTTAATGCTATACTACCATAGGTTCCTCACCGTTCTCCTCATATGTCGTACTAACATAGATTCCTCACTGCTCTCTTCCTGTGTCTTTTTCTTCTGTCCTTAAAAGAACATGAGTCATCATCACAGAGAAACCTTTTTAAGCTTCATAAAAATGCTATTAGTTTTTTCCTCTGAAAGAGATTCAAGTATTTCCAGGGGACTCAGTTTTTCCTTGAGAGTAGCAAAATAATGAGTAAAAGGTGCAGCAAAATACTGCTAAATCAAAACACTCCATTTATTAACCTGCATTGTATTTGATCTGCATTCAGTCTGCATAGTAATGGAGATTCAGACTAGAGGAAAAGAAATAGGAAAAAAACCCTATCCTAAAATTTGTAATGCTTCTTTGACAGAAATTTTGCACTGCTGCAACTATCTTAAATATATGAGTGACTATGATATTTCAACAATGGTATATCTCAGCTACTTTGTTTCAAAATACATTTATATCCTACTTTACTTAGATCTGACATCCTCAAGGGATTGAATTCAGAACTGGAATAACATTGTTCTATGCAACAGGTAGCTCGCCAATGAGAAAAATGTATTGAAGTGATATTTCTGTTAATTAACCTCCTATAAGATCTACTTTGGGATTAATGTAGTGTAACTGTACTATTAGTTCCCCTAACCTTCCTTGCTTTGATGACGGTTTATGTAATATATCAGTCTTTAAAAGATTTCTGAGGTAGATTTCCTTTGGTGGAAAGACAATTTAATAATATAAACAACCTACCCCTGACCAGAAAAGCAGCTGGGGATTTTTGTTTTGTTTTTACTGACTCGGATTTATGGTACAATTTATTTCACAGCAAATCTTGTGTCAGATGTTGTTTTCCTATGGTTCATCTTGATAGCAGTTAAAATTCTACAATAGTAAAATAAGCTTTTCTAGCTGAAATGCTTACACTCTGTGTTTGAAATAGTTCTGACTTTTTGTCTATCTAGCTAATCTAGCTAATATAAATTTTTGGGTTGTTTTTTTTTGTACTGTGTTCATCCTTTAATGTTTTAGATTTACTTGCAAATTAGAAGAATCTGTATAATAAAAAATAAGGACTCTATTTTTAATGTTGCATAAACTGTAGGATTCTTGCCACAGATTAGGTTGAACTGAATTTTGCTATTTGGTAAGATTTAGTTCTTTTTGGTTGTTGTGCTTCTTTTTCAATTCTGGTCTACGAAATAAAAAAAAAAAAAAAGTTCCTTGCATACCCTGTCAAAAAAGTATTTATAATTTTGTTTTGAACTCTCTATACAGCATATTAAACCAAAACCAAAATAACTGGTAACTTCTTGTGTCATGATCTTCTCCGAGGGTACCATGGACTTGCAGCCTTCCTGTCTATCTTCTTATAAGTGGAAAACACTAAGGTCTGAGATGTTGTGCATCATGTTAATTGAGCCCAGCTATACCTGTAGAGTTCACAAAAGAATCTTCTGTTTTTTTCTCTTTGGAGTAGTTCTTCGAAGTCTACTCCTCAATGTAACAGTCACTATGTGAATAATCCCACCAAAATCAATTAGTCTACAAAATTGAATGCTTCAAATAAATCAGGTAGATACTATGATTAAGAAGACAATATAAAACCGGAAGCTGATCAATAGGACAGGTAGAAAAAGACTGAAAAATTTCAAATCATATTCTGAAAGAAATAAAAGAATTTCACTTTCAGTATATTTGGGACTTGATATAGGCCAATGAATATGCTAATAGCATAATTCATGCATACAGTATGCAGTGGACCAATTTTTTCATGTTCATATACTGAAAGTGAAACTGCTATGTTTCTTTCAGAATATTATTTGAAATTTTACAGCTTATTACTTCAGTGATCATTGAAAACTGTAATCAAAATACCATTGTGGCCAGGGCTGTGAGCTATGGACTCCTGTAAGAAGAGTTTTGTTTGTATATGGAAAGATGAATAAGATGATTTTATACTTAAATGACAGATACCTATCTTAAAACAAATTAACTAATTTATTAAGTATTTTCTTCCATTCTCAACATATCTCAAAAATGTAAAACACTTAGCAAGCAGTGAAAGCTTTTGCTACTCTCAGATTACTTTTAAGCCCTGCACTTTTGTTACATACTGTGGGATAGTTCCTTAATCTTACTTAATTATTCTAAATATTCTTTTACAACTGGAGTATTTAAAGTATTCTGATCAATAATGGTTCTTTACTTTGTTTTCCAGGAGGACATATTTATAATTTTTCTTCCTACGTATGAAATATATCCACATCATACCATCACTGATACCAAGTGGTTCCAGTTTTTAAGGACATATTCTGTCATCAGATTTAGTTGGGTTAATTACATAAATGTATTTGTAAGAGTCATTGCATCTAGACACATAGTGCTGTGCAGGAGATTCTAAAGTAGACACTGATTCTGTAAATACTGCATATATAAGTAATTTTATTCATGTAGATAGGCCCCAGAAGTCACTCAAGTGTTTATAGAATTGGATCCTTAGTTTTTATGTAGTTAACACATCTGCGTTTTATTAAGTATAGACTCATAGTCATGCTTTTATGTTGTTTCAATTTTAAAAACATTTACAGTAACACTAATTTTTAGTATGCCCTAAGGTTTATTTTCAGTGAAATTATTCAGCCTTGGAAAGTAATCATGGCTGAAAGGCAAGTCAAACACTGCTACTGCTTGGTTTAAGTTTTAAATTTCATTTTACCATAACTGAATGTTATATATCATAATCCTTCTCTTCTCCAAATTCTATTCTTATTCTCATGACAGTACTTTATTTTTTCATGACATGGTTATACTTTATAGTTTGATATTTTTAAATCTCATGAAAATGATAAAGCTAAAATGTGCTGGAAGACATACAGTTTTACTGTTTTGTTTACAAGAAAGCAGTTATCATGTTTCAATGGCAAATTCAAGCAAAGTGCTCATAATAGAGTGTGAAATGTAAAAGTTACTGTTTTTCCAAAGTTCATTAAATCCCTTTAGCTCCACATGTAATGGGACCTCTGTCTGTCTGCTGCAGAAACTAAAGAAATAGAAATTCTAATAAATCAGGACTCAAAAGAATAATGAAGAGTACTGACAGAAATGATTATACTTTCATTAAATACAGAACTTGAAAAGCAAGCCTAAAGCAGCTATTAAAATACTGCTTTATAATTAAAAAAACCTAGGCTCCCTAGAGGCTGAGAAGGAGACTGGCTCTTTCTCAAGACATTGCAATTCTATATCTTCTTGTAAGATAATACAGCCCCTGCTTTTCTGGGCAAGACAAATACTGATGTGCTTCAAGTAAAGTCCATCCAATTTATGTCCATTCCCCAGTATGAATCTGACATCTGGAGAGCTCATCACAGAGGTGACAAACAGCAAGCAGGCAATTGCTGTAGAGACAATAAAAAGAAGCTTTCTTGTAAAGGCAGGGTAATGGTCCAAGAACTCTGTGTGGAATGAAGTTTCCAGGTGCATATTCAACACTGATATTAGTAATATACATACTATTACTATGGTAATATATAATACTGCATTCCCATAAACCATCTTGGAATCCAACGTCCTTTTCCTGAATTTTCTTTCTAGATTTGTTGCTGTACATTGCAGCAACAATATTCTTAGTACAATATTGTTTTGGGGAAGTTTTTCCCCCTATTTTCTGCTTCTGATGGCATCTCCAGGATGAATCCTAGAGATAGGTTAAGGCTGTGTGAAAGATTGCTGCCAGAGATTCAGTCTTGATTTCTGAAAGCATGTCCTAAATTCAAACCCGTTTGCTTCCCAAATCACTTTTTTTGTTATAACTTAATATGCATTTCCATACAGCTCCTCTTAAATATGTACAAACATGCCTAATTTGCTTTCAGGTCCTTAGTAGATAACTCAGGACTCTTCCTTTGATCATCATAGCCACCTGTCATTTTAGGTCTTGAATACATGATTGAACTGGCAGAGCATGTGCACATAGATGCATCCAGGAGTGTAGACCAATGATGGTTGACACTGCTCTCCATGAGGGAGAAATGGCAAGTTATGAACTGTGTGAAGGTGGCTTGAATGTGCATCAGATGCCTGTTGCCACCTAGGAGAAAGGAAACTTCCATAATATTTTGCCAGATTCATGTCTCCTGTGCTCACAATCCAAACATAAAATACACCGTCAAGGTCCTTAATTGTTGCCTATGGCTTCTGTAACACTGACATTAAATTCCTTCAGAAGCATAAATTGCTCAGTCACAACAATAATTTTATGCAGATGAAAACAAAGGGCCATTAGCACTCAACAAGAAAGCTAAGTTTGGAACCACGGGACTATTAGAAAATGGGACTCTAAGTTGCAAGTGAAGCAAATAAATTATGAAATCTGTTTACTTTTTTTTATTTATTTGTTGCTTCATCAAATTTTGTTCTCATGTTTTTTCTTCTCTTTCCTTTAGCAATGGTTGTTCTCAGCAATTTGGAACCAAATACTACATATGAAATCAAAGTAGCTGCTGTAAATGGAAAAGGGCAAGGAGAGTATAGCAAAATCGAGATCTTTCAGACCTTACCTGTCCGTGAGTAATATCTGTGCTATTAAATGAAAATGTAAATTATTATTAGAATATGTTATCTCCAGATCAGCTAATAATTTCAAGTATGATTCACTGTAGATAATGTTTTGTATTTACACACTACTTCCCAGTGTATAACATCAATCTTTACATTGTTTCTCAGAAATCATGTTTTGTTCCTCTTATTCCCTCCACCAAGTAGTATGAATGAATTTAAATTGGGTAATTTCTCCCATTATCTATATTTTTGAGACTTAGACAAATCTTTGTTTAATATTCAAGAGCACAGACCATGAAAGATATTAGATTAAGGACTTTTTTCTCATTTACACCCAGGGTGTTATACACATCTGTGAGAAATTAATTGGCCCTTTCCGGAGACATTTCTTCAGCAAACCATGCTGACACAAGTTTTGCAGTTATCAAGCCTTAAACAGAAATCTTAAGCTATGGAAAAATGATGAGAATAAATTGTTTTAACTATGATTACATGCAGATGATAAATGCTACGAAGCCAATTCTATATTTGTAGTAGCCTTTATAGGCAAGAAATTCAGATTTAAATATTAAGGGCTAATGAAAAATATTCTTCTCAAATTACTTTTAAATAGAAACAATAATAAATAAATTAAACACAAAGGGAGAAGAAAAATAAAGGAACTACTGGATGGCACTATATAGTACTCAAACAAATATACCAAAATACATCAGCAACTATTACTAGACTAGCCTTTCATAAATCTGTTGCAACTGAACTGTTTTCTGAGTAGGGCGTTACTCAGTATAGTTAACAATACTGGCCTGAATGGAATGAACAATAAAAGTCACACGACTACAAAGAACACAAAATATTTCTGTGTTACTATATTATGTTCTTATTGATATGTTTCTTCTGTCCAAAACCAGTAACTTGGCAGATTTCAAATTTCTTTTTGATTAAAGCATATGCATATTCTAAATATATTGAATGACAGAAAAAATAATTTGCTATTATTCATATGGAACATCATACCTGATAAAAAAGTGATAGAAACTGATAGAAATTATATATATGTTATCTGATAGAAAGCTAGGCAAATTCTATGTTGAGATCTAAGTCAATTTATCTTTACTATGATAAGGGATAAACACAAATGTTACAAATATTTCTAAAGGAACTGTATCTCTCTGGGTGAATGCAAATTTACAGATATTTTGAAGATAAAACATGTCAGTATGACAACACATGTTCATTTAGGATCTGATCTAAAGCTTTATAATAGGCATTGCATATAGAAATGATAATTAGTCTGTGAATTTCCATTAGCAAAGTGACTTAAGCTGGCTATTAACCCATCAGTTGTACATTTAAGATTATTTTTATCCTTTCATTACAGAGGAAATTGTTTTTACTTTTGGAAATCTTATTCTTTATATTTATTCTTAATATAGACTACTCTAAAAGTACCTAATTTTGCCTTGGCACATTTATCGAAGAGTTGAGTTAGCTAGTATCTGTATAACAATTTAGATCTCACACATGGGTCTAAAGTTTATGCTTAATGTTAAGGTTGCTTTCCTGTAAGATAGCGTTACTCTTAAACTTCAGTGTGACTAGCAGCTCGCCAGCCTTGCTGAATTGATGGCTAAATCATTTCTGAAGTAAATTACATTTGAAAGTGTCAAAAGTCAGGAAGTCTCAAAGAAACGAATACTTCTTTCATACGTGAAGTAATTTTGTTTCCTTGTGTGAGATAATTAATCTGCATTAGAACATATTTTAAGCAAAATATTTAACACACTTACTAAGGATGTTCTGCAGTGCTTGGAGGGATCATGTTGATTTTAAAGATTTTTATTATTGTGGACAAGCTCCCAGCTGTAATTTAAGACTTATTGCTGAATTATTATTATCTACTGTTTTTTCCCTTGTTTAGGGGAGCCAAGCCCCCCTTCAATTCATGGACAACCAGGAAGTGGCAAGAGTTTTAAACTTAGCATAACTAAACAAGATGATGGAGGTGCCCCCATTTTGGAATATATTGTCAAATACAGAAGTGTAAGTATTTCTGTTAATCAAAATAGGTGGGTTTTGCTTAGTAATATCTGCTTTTAATGTAGAGAAGACTGTTGATATGATTTGAAATGTAACAAAATGGTTTGCATACTACAAAAAGAAAAAAAGATGCACTATAGTATGTTTTCTCTTGTGACTAGGTTGCTAATGCCAGATTCTTTTTTTTTTCTTTTTTAATAAGGAAAACCGCTCTGCTCTTCCGTAATGTATAACTATAACTTAATGTATAACTTGTTCATTCTAACAAGAAAACTATATTCTCTGTTTTGTTACATGGTAAAGGAGGAACATTAGTGTTCAGCTCTCAAAAGTGTGCAGTAAATCAGCAGACATTAAAGTTACATAATTAAGGGTTGTTTGAACAGCAAATTATTAACCTATTACAAATGCATCTGTATTGGTAGACAGCATCCTAGAGATAGAAAGCTATATTCCAGTGCTCCATATTCATTTTAAATGAGATTAATTATCTGATCATGTTTCATATTTCTGTCTTCTTAGATTCCAAGGGTCAGCTTAAAAAAGCCATATAATTGACAAATTGTTAGGACTTTCATGAGTTTCAGTGTACATATCAGTTCTTTAACAGCCATCATGCAGAGTTTATTGGTCTTCTGTCAGCTAGAGTCTGATTTGGTGTTCTCACCAAAGTTTAGAAAGCAGGCTTTTCTGCAATGTGTAATTTCTTTTTCTATTAAAAAAAAAAAGTAGAGCTTTTTATTATTAAAGTAGCTAAAATATCCTTCCTTTCCTGATATACTATATAAACAATTGGGTTGAAGAAGTAACTATACAGCTGGCAAAAGCAATGAATTTAATTCAGAAGTGTGCATTTTCTAATAACTTCTTTGTGTTCTTTTAGGAAGACTATACTACTTTTATCTGACTAGACCCAGTAAAAAGACATTTTACTAGAGTGCAATAGCAGATTTACATGTCAATTTTGAGAGTCTAAAAGAGATTGGGAATGTAACACTAGATATTTAGACATGTTAAACAGAAGGTAGTGAGGACTGTATTTAACAGAAATAAGCAATCTTTGAAATTAAACACAGAACCTGTTTTAGTGTTCCTAAAAAGGAAAAGCCAGTTCCTTATTTTGTAATAGTTTTGGTCACATTTCCTGATGTTTCCTATAATGTAACTTTTTGATGATATTTCTGGGATTATCCAAGTGCTAAGCCTGGCATGTAAAATGATTTTCCTAAGCTAAGTATAAGCAAAGAAGATGGGTAGCTCCAAATCAATTGAGAAAAATTTGGTAGAGCTTTTGAGAGTAGCCTGAAGGAATAACCAGCAGTTATTCTGATATCACTGATCCCTAAATCTTAATTGATCTTCTTAAATGACTTTCAGTCCAGTGAGTAGAGTTGGCATAAAATAAAAGTAATTATAAAGAAGAGAGAGGGTAGTAAAATAAGCAATACAAGATACAATGCAGTTTTGTGGGATTTAGCTTCCTAGTTAGATTACAACACCTCTAAGTATAATTGAGAACATAAGAAAATAAACCATTTGGATATAATATGTGCATATAGTATATGTAATTTAATCTGTTTCTGTGATTTAAGCAAGCTAAATTATTTTGAATCTATCCTGAATATTTTTGGAAACCTGATTTTGATCTAGTGTTTTGACTAAGGTACAATATTATAATATAAAAGACCACTTTTTATGTGTATTGTGGAAAGATAAATGTACAGTTTAAGCAGTAACTGGAAACTTAATAGGTTACTGAAGAAGATAGCTTTTACTTGGACCTCAAATCCATATCTCCTTAAGCTTCCAATTGAAAAAGCAATTTGACTAAATTAAAGGCCTTCCTACAACAAAAAAGCACAATAATTTTTTTGTGTTTTAATCAGAATGAATGGATGCTATTTAAAGTTCTTAATTATCTGTTGACTGCTTCTCTTCTATCTTCCCCATTGGTCGTATTTAATTAGCTTTCCTATAACTCTTGCCAGCCTCATTATTAGCACCTGGACCAATGTATTTGCTTGCATGTTTAAAGAGCATATTAGATAACAAGCTATACATCAGTGGCTTTTTCTTCTTTGTGTTTCATAACAGCTTATGTCTTATTAAGAGTCAGTTCCCTCATATTTAAGTTTTATACAGATTTTTTTTTTTTCAAAACTGGGAGGACAGCCTTTAAGTCATTATAGCAATATTATAGCCTGGTTTGGGCAGTTGGTTTTATTTTTCTGGTAATCACATGTTTCATTCTGTGAAATATTGCTTACCTAACATCAGTTTATTCATATTATGGGCAGGACTTACTAACTATAATCAGATAATAAGAAGCTTCACTTTTTGTTCTGTATTCCAGAGAAGTAGGTACTATGCAATTTTTATGAGTAGGAGCCTCAAATTGATTCATGCTGTTGCACAAAGAAAGTCAAGACAGTCTTAAAAAGCTTCACTGATGGAGTCTGAAGCTGATGGCATACATTGACTTCAAAGTTACCTTAGGAAAGAATAGGAGGAGAGAGAGAAAGAGAATGGAAAACTGTTTCCCAGTAGCCAGCTGGGCAAAGCAGTGATGGGGATTCCCTAGACAAGCATCCTGTCTGGTGCAGGAGGAGGCCCCCCAACCACATTTCTCATAGTAACCGTGTAATTTTAATGGGGACCAACTCAAGCTCCCCTTTGGTTCTTCCTGCTTACGGTGCTATTAACGTTGGTTGGGGCACATATGATGATGTGCTGGTGTTGCACAATGGATGTTAAGCTTCATGCATACAAATTACTGGGGAAATGTGTACTGAATTTGTAAATGGCTATTATCTGCTGTGTTATTTACCAAGCACTATAATAACGAACTAAAAGCTAGAGGGCAGGGTTGAAGAGGTTGTACAGACTAAGGTGAGGAGATAAGGAAGACCAGGAGGAAGGAGCACCTGGGATACAGGGGAGAGACTGCCACAGCAGCTCAGGGCAAGTGAGTGACCAGGCACAGACTTGTAAGAGAAAGGCAGGCTACAAAGCAGCCTTTGGAAGGTATTACACAGGTTAAGCTTAGCACCAGAAACAGCATGCAAAGAATGTGTGATCACCATACAGGAATAATCACTTACACATGAATCACACAGTCACAAGCAAAAGTTTGTGCTTACTGCTCAAGTGCATTTTGACTGTGATGGATATGCTGTAGCTGCACATGTTGCAATTGTGATTTTGTGCTTGGTGCATAATGTTGCCCACTGTTCCCTGCAAATACATATCAGTCTATTATCTTGAAGAGATTTGTTCCCAGACTTCAGTTATTATTTTGGTAGCATATCCTGAATTACTTCATAATGCTTAAAAAGCAAGTATTGATATAGGCTTCTTAGTGATTGGAAAAGGGAATTCTGTTTCTATACTTTCAGATCACAGAATCCCAACAGTAAGCTAGAAAAAAAAAGGGGGAGGGGGTTGTTTTTGTTTTTCCCTGGCATGCCAAGTTTCAGTAAAAATTTGGAATTAGAATGAAATAATAAAAATATCCATCTTTTATGGTTATAAACTTTTAGGTAAAAGCAAGAAAAATTGATTAAAATTCTATTTTGCAAAACAATAACAGCATTTAATTTATTTTTTTCCTTTTACATCCATAATGACGTTTGGAGGAAATGTTAGAGGAACAGTTAATTTTTGCAGGCTTAAAAAGTTGTTCACCATGTTGACCTGTGACAGTGTTACTATTAATGCTCTTAATTTTGGCAGTGACAAGTGTTTGAATGATGGGTTATGTACTTCACTCTTGTTTGACTATGTTGATGGAGGACTGTGTTCATTTTGTTGCTTTATGATGAGTTCTAGAACAAACTTCTGTAAATACGAATCATTTAAAAAGAGATAATTTCTCATTTACTCCCACTCTGAGATACCTACTGTAAAAGAGTTAAATGTTTTTGCATCTCTAAGTTCCACTTTACCTGCCAGATCCTTGGACTTTCTGTGCATTTTAACACTGTGTACATTATCAGCCATTTTGTGCTTTGTTCAATATTTGTCCTGTATTACCCAGATCTACAAAGCACCATCCTAATGTAATGAATTCTTGTGAAGTCACTGCTTTAAATTATCAGATTGTCTTCCGTGAGGATTTCTTTATTTTTTTTCCTGGCAGCTTTCAAGATAGTGTGGCATCTCCTGCCCTTTTTTTATCACAAGGACCACCATAATAACAAATCTGAGTGGAACCTTCAGTGCAACAATTTAGGGAGGATGGAGAATAAGGGAAGGGGTTGAAGGGGGTTAATCACTTTTTCCTCGCTTTTTATGAGTTCCCAGAGAATGTGATCTTGGGTACAATGTAAAATGACCATTAAAGAGAGAGATGTTGTTTTCTAGACTAGTAAATAGTTAGGTGCCTAAATAGTGCATTGGCTTTACTTCCACTGTTGTCAGATGTGCCCTCAGTTTTTAGAAGCAGCCAAGTCATGGTAGACTGGAATTTCACACTTTGTGAAATTGTTTGCTTTGTTTGCTTTGTTTTTGTCAGGGTATTTAGGTGCTTAGGTTACTTACAGCTGTTTTACAAATCTAGCTCTTAGACACTTCTGAGATAAATTTGGCTGATGCTTATCTTTAACGCAATAAATTATTGCTTTAAATTAATTAATTAATAAAAATAATTAATACACACAATTAAGAAATAATAGTTATATATTTTTTTTTTAGTGTCATTAGTCTGTGGCATCGTGGCAGGTTTGTTTCAACCAAAGACTTTTACTGGGAACAGGACAGTGTGAATCTAAGACTTAAGAGTAATGGAAGTGGGCAGTAAGATCCCCAGAAATTGCCAATCATTGGTTAGTCTCACAGCATCAATGACCTTTTGTAAAGGAGTATTTCTGCATTATATAAAACAAAACGAAATGCAAATAAAGGAACAGTTTAATCTCTGACGTTACAGATATTATTGCAGTTTCTGAAAATGTGCATTTGTTGGTGGATATTAATGATACAACTGCTGATAGTAAATGATTATTGAAGACATATTAACTCACTCATATTAGACTGTAGTTTGTGATTTAGATGTTTCTTTCATTTGTTGTAGAACACTGTGCATATGTAGAGCTTTCTATACATTTTAAGCAATATTAATAATAGAACAGCCTATTAAGGTATGACGTGTTCTTTTGTAGTTCTGCTTTCTGCTCCTTAAGCTACCAACTATTAGCATAAACAGGGAGAGTTGTAGGAAGATTTAACTGACAGACTTGTTTTGTGTTCTCGTCCCTCTCTTTCAATTTCTACACTAATAGTAAGATAAATCTGGACACATTACTGAGGTATACTTAGTAAAAAGTACTTGAAAATGCATGTGAAATAACAGTTATAATGAAGGACATTGCAGTTCTTTTCTTTTTTTCTTTAAGATGCCAAAAGCAGATTGTATTCTGGAAGACTTCATCTGTTTATCTTTAGAAGAAGACAACTTGCTTTCCAGATACTTTCTTTATTCTTCTTCCTCCTAACTTGTGTTTGTCACTCTTCATAAAACATTTTGTTGTCTTTGAGCTCAAGGCTTGGACTTTGTTTCATTTTTCTCAATCCACCCAGCTGGCTTCACTTTCAACTAAACTTAGGGTGTCACTTCTCTGGCACAGCATGCAGGTATCCTGTTACATTTCAGCTCTTTCATTATTCTTCGGCTGACCAAACTGTGGAACAACTGCCTTTTCATTTATTCTTATGTCTGCAGAAGAGCAGCCTCATACAGAAATCTGTATAGTTTTCCTTCCATATCTTAAGCTCATTCTATTCATCACATAAAATTCTAGTTTGTTTTCAAAATATAGTCATATATCTGTTTGCAGTGCTGTCTTTTCCACCAGGAGGAACCATATCAGCCTGAATCTTTATTTTCCAATTCAGTATATTTTTTCTCCTTCTGTGATTCTGAACCTCTTTGGAATTCCCCAGTATGTTCACACGGTTGTATGTGCACACACCAAGATCATGTATGGACCTTCTGATTTCTCTCATGTTGATATTCTTTGGAATCTAGGTGTATTTTTTTTTTCTAAATCCTCTCAAACCTCACCAATTTAAACAGCCATTAAAATATGGTGCTACGTAACATTGCTATTCATAATATTACTAAGGAGTATTTGCATATGCGTATTACAATCAGTCTTAATCCCTTTTATTTTAGCAGTGCTATACAAAAACATATTTTGTAAAAATAGCTTGATATAGTGATAATATAATTACATTCCACTCAGTGGAATGTAAATATAGGTGGATTAACCCAGTGGCATGCAGATGATTGCAACAGAAATTATCCATGAGGATACGGGACAATATCCTTGACAGAAAATACCAGTTTCACTGTATGATGAGTAAACTATTTTTACTCCAGTGTATTTAGTTTTTTTCATTATTTGTAATGTGACTACCATTCTGATGTTTTTCATTGGTCTACTGCTACACTACATAGGCACTTTCACCTTGCTGCAAGTGTTCCTGAAATACAGTGTTTTACTGTATTTTAATCATTCCTAGGACTGTCATGTGTCAGTACCAATGGCAGTGCACAAGCAGCAAGAACGAGTTTAAGAAAAGGTGAAACCGTGAAACGGAAAAACCATCACACTCAGCGCTGATAGCAAATAAGTTATTGCAGCAGTGCACATAAGGGAGTTTCATGTGTCACTCTATTTTCTGAAGACTGGGGACAAAAAAAACCACAGGCATAAGGAGCATGATTGGGCCCTGAACTGCCTAATTTAGATGCTATTTTCTTTGACACTTGTATCAGTCAAGAGCAAGATGCTTCAGCGAAGAGCCTAAATATAAGCTGCTGAGAAGTGTAGTAGTCTGCAGCAAAAAGTTACACTTCTCTGAATTTGAAGGGGTTTTTTTCCAAGAAAGTTTTTATCCACTTACTGGGTCTGTGTTGCTGTATGGGTTGGATGGCCAGGATCTGGCTCTCAACCATAGTTTTTGCCTCTGTATTGTACCTCAGTGTTTAGTAAGAATAGGACTGCATGGACTCTTACTGACTGTTATTGGTGCTCCTTTGAACAAGATGGCTTTTGTGTTTGACAGTATGTATTGTTTTATCCCTTTACCTATTAGTTATTTTGTAATTCTTGTTTGTATAAAAAATAATTAAATATATTATGCACTAAAAGGGGTGATTGCAAAGGTAAGCAAGCACTCCAAATTTATGAAATGCTATGAAATGCCAGGATTAAGATTGCAACTGAAGTCCTCATTTGTTGCCTTTGTATAGGTGTGTCTTAGCTAATTATCTGAATTATGAGAACGCTTTTTTTCTCTAGAACACCATCTCAATGATTTACATGTATCCTCTCACCAGTGTAGATGTAGGACTGCATACTTTCTCGATGGTGTTTATATTGTTGCATACAACCTGTTTTGCAAAATGTTACGGTAGTACCCCATATTGCTACAGTTAGTGTATGTTTTCATTATATAGCTAATGTATGATACAAGCACAGCTTGCATTCATGAACTATTCAACTTTGGGTTTAATGGCAAGTTTATTTTAAAGAACATTGATCAAAATGTAATTGAAACACCTATATAAAATAAACCTTTTACAGAATTTATTCTTAGAAGCATTTGCAAATAATTATCCTGCTCTTCCCCAAGATAAAAATCTGTATTTGAGCAAATTATAAATTGAAGCCAAAAAGTTAAAAATGATTGCCTAAAATCCCTAAATCCACCTTGCGGAAACATGATTAGGAGTGGTCAAAATTACAAAAAGCCTGAGTACTCAGAACTCCAAAATTAGATTAGTTGAATGTTCTTAATCTCTGTAAATGAAACTCCACATTTTTTGTGCATCATGTAGACACATAGTTTAGACAAATAATACAAGACATTTTGAGAATTTAAACTAATATTTGCATTTTTACAGAAAGATAAGGAAGACCAGTGGCTAGAGAAAAAAGTGCAGGGTAGTAAAGACCACATCATCTTAGAGCATCTTCAATGGACCATGGGTTACGAAGTACAAATTACAGCTGCCAACAGACTGGGTTATTCTGAACCAACATTGTATGAATTCAGCATGCCACCAAAGCCCAACATTATTACAGGTAAGTTAATTTTAGAATGATTTCTCTCTATGAATTGTTTGCTACTCATAGCACACTAATGTGTATAGCTGAACATAGACAAATGAAATCTTCTTTAACTGACAAAGCCCAAGACCCCATACTCTATTATCAGCAAAAATTCGATTCAAAACCCTTAAATGGGACCCCATTTCCTACTTTTCTCTTAGTAATAAAGTCATTTGTAAGTACAGAACAAACATTGAATCTTCAACCCAGATGACAACAGTTAACAATACAGTATTTAAGATACACCTGCTATACATTTTTAAGTTGCCTTGTACTGCCTATTTGTCTGTTGTAAGCTGCTTTGTTGTTAGAATTCTTGATTTCAGTCCAACTCAAAATATCTCTACATGTGCTTCAAGATAAACATGTAATAAAGGTATTTATTTTAGTGTCTGCTGAGGTTAAGACTTCAAATAGTCTTGTTTAGATACTGTCTTACTGATTCACCCTAACGTGGTGAGCATACACCCTTCTATTAGTCGTATTTACAAGCTTTGAAATCTATAGAAATGTTGTTCATATTTTTAAGTGTGTAAATAGGAAAGTTTGGATTTTTTTTAAGGAAAACTGCATAGTATTTAAGAGTGAGTGTGTTTCAATAACTAATTTATCAAGTTGTAATGCTTCCCAAAGTAAAGTTATATTTTGATGCAACAGTGCAAAATTATTTCATTCAGAATAAACCTAAAATATGATGGTAATTTCTGGTATATTATGGGTAATTTTAAATTTTATAAAGCAAATGTTATGAGGAAGAGATTTCAAACTTTTTATCTAAATTATGAGCTGATATCTTTAATAGTAAATTCCAGATTAGATCAGTTTCATCATTACCATTTTAAAATCAGGTGCTGAATCCTCTAACATAGTATTTTCTGTATGCCATATGTTAAACTATTAGAGTATTAGAATCAAATTAAAATCTTGCCAAATAAATATAATGGCCAATATATTAAAATGTTTACCATATCAATACCTGTGTTTCAATATGAGCATCTGACTAGCATTGATCTTAGTAAAGTGGCAATGAGTTTGAATGAGTCATAGACTACTGTGTCATCGGAAAAGTTTGAAATAACGGACAAATTTTTTTTCTGTCTATTGCAAGTTTTCTTCAAGTATATTTTCAGGGAAGTTATCTCAACATATCTCAACAAGGAAGTTATTTCTGCAACATTTTTTTAATATTCCATAGCAATTTGTTGATATCAGAAGCATTGTTACTTGCATTTATAGAAAGGAATAGGCATTTATAATTCATTAATAGGTTCAAATCCAGTTCTAGTACAAATATTTGGTTTATGCACTTGAATTGCAGTAGTGAGAGTTGATTCGCATTTGATTGAAATTCAGGGCCTCAATAGGCCCTGTGTACTTCTTTTTAAATAGGTAGTGCCTTGTGATTGCCATAATTCAGAAATAAATTTTCACTACATGATTGAAAAAGAAAAGCGAAAAAGAAATGTAGGAAAGCTTATTGTCCCAAGGAAATAAAAATATTTATCAAGTAGAAAAATAAATAAAACCTTATTTAGGTAAATTGAAGGCATAAGCCATTTTTCAATTTTGTGTATTTGAAACAGAAATCTTATTTGTTTTACAATGCTATCTAACTCTAACTTGTTATAGTTATTTAAAGTATTCCATATTATTGCCACAGCTGCCATAACTGAGAGAAATATGGTATGCCTGCATAGATGCTAACATAGATGGTCTCTAGACATTCAAGTAAAAAGCAGCTTAGTTAATTTAGTTTCAGAAGATAGATAGAACATTTTTCTCTGAACACAGTTTTATAGGTACTTAGGGGCTTTTTCCTTTCAGTGCTCTCCTGTAACCTCTAAGTAGTTGTAAGAAGTCTGTTACACTATTTAACATCAGGTCTTCTTTATATGAATCATTATTGCAATTATGATTGTGGAACTAATTAGTTTCCTTGACAACTCTTTTTGCAAAGTCTGAAAAAAGTGTGAAATTCCCATCATAAGGAAAATCTGTAGGCAATTTTTAAAAGTATGTCAAAAGACACTTACAATCAGTGGAACATTAATGTTCATATTCATAAGTCAGTATGGTTATCTTGTTTTGAAATGGCATAATATTATTATTGCAATATAATATATATAACATTATTGCAAAAACATTAACCTACTCTTTTAAAACTTGATAGATAATGTATATAAAATGCTTAAATTTGAGCAGAATAATTATTTCTGATATCAGTTAGTCAACTTGGATGATGCACCATTTGTCTGCTTTGAGGCTTAGGTATTTGCAGCTAGGCATCTACAGCTAAGTCTAAAGAAGGACGTAGGCAACAAGAATGAAATTAGGCAGACTTTTGAATGAAATCTGCATCGCCTATCCTGTGTTCACTTAGCTGCTTCTGATGACTGAGATTCCCTTCCTGATTATTCATGTAATTATTAGAAAAGTTTCTAAGACTCCTGAAGATTTTCATCTGTATGTGCCCAGATCTACGGCACTTCAGCTGAACTGAGTGTTTCTGTCTTGCTCTAAATGTAATTAAAAACCAAGATATCTGTAGAGCCTATGTATGCAATCTCATGGATATTACTTGTCCCAAGAGAATTTTGGGATCCCCTAAGTATCATGATGGTTAACTATACCTAACATACTATTCTGGTGATAATGTGTGCAAGCTAATACAATTAATTAGAGAACTGGAGAGAGATGGAGGCAAGGATACATTTGTTGTCCTTCGATGGGTGCTTACCAAGGAAATGGGAGTTGTCACAAGAAATAAAACTTTGGTTCCGATTCCTGCAGAAGGAACTTGCTTATGCTTTCAAGAGCCATTGAATATAAGGCAAAAGTATGAATAGACTTCCTATCTGAATAGTTCTTGTGTCCTTTGAAGCATTTTCCTTAGATTTCAGATAGTTTCAGATCTGTTTGAAATTAGATTTTACCCGATTACAACCAAGCCTCAAGGTCAGGGTATCATATAAAAGCATGCTTGCACAACCAAGGCCTCTGCTGTCATTACCATTAGCCTTTCTTGCCTCAAGAGCACATTGCTGTCTCATGTTCAACTTGGTGTCCACCAGGACCCCCAGGGCCTTTTCTGCAAAGCTGCTTTCCAGCTGGATGATCCCCAGCCATATTCTGGTGAGTAGGGTTGTTCCTCCCCAGAGGCAGGACTTTGCACTTCCCCTTGTTGAACTTCATGAGGTTCCCGTCAGCCCATTTCTCCAGCCTGTTGAGGTCCCTCTGGATGGCAGCACAACCATCTGGTGTATCAGTCAGTCCTCTGAGATTTGTGTCATCAGCAAAGTTGCTGAAGGTACACTCTGCCCTATCATCCAAATCATTGATGATGTTGAACAGGATTGGACCCAGTATTGACCCCGGGGTACACCGCTAGTCACTGGCCTCCAGCTAGACTTCATGCCATTGATCAGCACCCTCTGGGCCCAGCCATTCAGCCAGTTTTAAATTGCACCTCACTGTCTGCTTATCCAGCCCATATATCAACAACTTCTCTATGAGGATTTTATGGAAGACAGTGTCGAAAGCCTTACTGAAGTCAATTTAGACAATATCCACAGCTCTCCCCTCATCTACCAAGCCAATGCTTTCATCGTAGAAGGTTACCAGGTTGGTCAAGGATGACTTTGCCTTTGTGAATCCGTGCTGACTACTGATGTAGTAGTGCTTCACGTGCTTGGAAACAGTTTCCAGGATTAGTTGCTCCATCACCTTCCCAGGGACTGAGGTGAGGCTGACTGGCTTGTAGATCTCTGAGCCCTCCTCCTGCCCCTTCTAAAGACAGAAGTGACATTTTCTTCCTCCCATCCTCAGGCACCTCTCCCAATCTCTATGACCATTCAAAGTTTATTGAGAATGGCCTTGCAATGACAGCTCCCTCAGCACTCGTGGGTGCATCCCATCAGAGCCTTATATATGTCCGGTTGTCTTAAGTATTCCCTGACTTGATCCTTGCTCCAGAATTTCCTCATGTCTGCAGGTCCTTACATTTCCAAAGGCAGTGATATCTCTGTTATGTTTATTTTCTACATTTCTATTTACAGCTCTTCTTTCCATAAAACCAAGCCAAATTTCTTCCTTCCTCACTTTCACTTCAGTATCAACAGCAGCATTCTTCAAGACAGGTTGGGTTTCAGTTATATTTGTGGTATTTTTTGTCTCAGTACACAATCAGTAACCCATGTGCTTTTGCAGCTGTAACCTGTCTGGTTTTTTAACTTTAGTCAACAATTCTGTACGTAATGAACAAGGAAAAGACTGTAGATAATCCCTCTTGAGCATTTTGCAGAACTGCTGGTAACCAAAATTAGTCATTAGTGATCATATGTAGCTCAGTGGAAAAGAAGCCCTTTCCAGGTACAATGTGTTATTTCAGAACAGGGCCACATTCTGAGGCAGAGTTAGCTATGGGATAATGTCAGCAGCTGGCTTCTAGTACTTACTCTTAGTTCTAGGAAAAGTTATGTTGCATCATTAAAAGTTAAATTAGGAGAATTGTGGGGATTTGTAGTCATCTTCTTCTTTTGAAGTCTCTTTCCGTAGAAAAAGCTAGAAAGGCTGCCAGTAGCTACTTGAGGCAGGACTTGTGGCTTTTTAATTGCCTGTTTAAATCTCCAGAAAAATACCGTAGAATTATATTATGTACTGATTCTTCAAGAATAACGTTTTGGCCCGATTTTCCACCTACGACTTGTGACCACACTGCCTACCCATGTATGTGTGTATGTATACCTGCACAAACACCCATCAATTTGTGTCTTCTGATAACTTTTGAATGCGGTTGACAATTTCACTAAATTTGCCAGAGAAGAGGCTTCAAAAATAATACCTTCCTGTAAACTTTTAAAAAATAGGTATCTGAGGATAGAAGTAAAATTCTTTGTAGCTCAGTAAGGAAAATATTGTATTAGAAATTTACACACTTTTAACAATCAGAATAATTTGGGAAAGAATAGTTGTAACTTTCTGACCCTTGATCCTTGCACCAGCTTGGATAGCAACAATAAATTTAAACCAAGAAAAAAAAAGAAAAGCACAGAAGGAGTTTGAAGATATTTCCAAAGGCAAAATTTCCATTCCATGGATCAAAAAATTTAAAACCATAATGGGTACCTCTTTTGCACAGCTTTGTGCATTACAAGATTCCTTAGTCTATCTCTACAGCTTTCACTAGTTAGGTTTTTAGTTAAATCTAAAATGAAGAACAAAATGCAGTAGTCAAAAAGGAAAGCCTTGAGGATGTTAATCTCCTTGCAGCTCTGATCATACTCCCAAGGAAGGGAAGAGCTGCAGCATTACCCTTGCAAAGTTACGTGCATAATTTTCTCATAGGCTGAATGATATTATTATTCCAAAATCAGAACTCAAAGACTTGTCTGACTTTTAGTTCAGCTAAAAGTGTAAAGCAATGTCTTCAGCATGTATTGCTGTATTGGAAGTAGAATTCTTTTTTAATTATTTTCTGAAGTTCTGAAGAGGGTAGAGAGAAGAGATTAAATGTGTCTTTGAGATCTCATGCTTTGAGAACAGGAGTTGGTAGGGATCACACCAATCAGATAAATTAATATCCAAAACACCAGAAAAATGATAACCCCCACAAAACTTATTTGCTTTTGTTTTGCAAACTAGTACTAAAATTTGCTGAGTAAGAGCCATTTCTTATCAAATCCTGAAGACGAACATTGTTGTAAGTGATAGGGCATATTCTTGCTGTAAAAACAGCTGTTTGCTCCATTCCCTGCAAAGACTAACGGGTTTTACATGAAAACGGATAGAAATCGCTTATTAAATTGATAGAATTTATTTGATATGAATCAGAAAGAGAGACAAGAAGTCTTCCACTATGAGTACCATCGGAGATGTTCATAGGCAAAAAAACCCCAGACTTTTAAAATAAAATGTAATTCTTACAGTACAGCTATCACAGAAATTAACTACCACTAAATACTAGCAAAGCAGTACAATTCTAGAAAAAACAATTATAGCCAAAGAACTACTCTGTATCCACAGAACTTCTGCTTCAAAAGGAATTGAATTACTTTTTTTTTTTACCTTGTGAATGTAAGTTGGCTTATGTTTTTGAATGCTATGAGAAAAAAAGAAATTAATCATAGATGTTGAATGTTGAAGTGCTAGGCCACACTTTGCAAGTATGGTACTCTTATTAGCCTAGAATATTTGTTATAATTAATTGCTAGCATTATGTTGCTTTATAATTAAAAAAACCCTAAGTGCCAATTAAAATATTAAATTGTTAGATATATTACCTAAAAATATTTAAAAGCTGTGTTATTAAAATAACTGTGGAAGTTTAATGTGTCAAAGATTTTTTTGCTATGAATATACGGACCAAACTATTGAAGTCTTAATGAAAAGAACTGGTTGTGGATTTTGAACAGCTTAAACAGTCATAATTTCCTAAAACATCACAGTAGAAATATGTGTGAGGATGGGGTAAAGTCCATAATAGCTCTTAGTTTATTTATATTGCTGTCTTTTCTACTTGATAGTTACCTACACTCAGATGTATATTTATGCAAGAACAGAGACATTTGTGTTATAAGAGGATAATGCATTGGTTAAACATTATGTATCCATGTCCCGAAGGCAGGTTTCCCACAAGAACATATTCACAAAACAGCAGCTCTGTGAGTTAAGCTAAATTTGAGGTGCGTTGCAAAAAAACCTAAAAGATTAAAATCCTAAAACCTAAAAAATCCTTCATTTTTGGGTAGTGCTTAAGTTCTGCATGTCTGGATCATATATTTGTGGAAAGAGAAAATGATTTATCCACCACTTGCCTTTCTCTTCAGACTGTGAGCTCCCTAGAGTAAGAGACATACCCCAATATATTTGTGCTAAGATATCACAAATCATCCTCTGCACTGATTCTAACCTTAAATAAATTCTTTTAAAGCTTAAATAATTATACTAAGGGACTGATATAATACAGTTTAAATTAAAAAGGGGGGGGCTTAACAGTTTTGATCTACTTCCGTTACAATTTCTTAAAATTCACTTTTTAAAGTATGTAAATGAAGATGTAACTAAGATTATAGTTCACACTACACAAAATTTTCTACATTTCAATTTGTTTTGAAGTCTCTTTTGAAACAGTAGCCTAGCACTGATATTAGTCACTATCCATATAATTACTGTGTCACTGTAGCTGAGAAAAAATATATTAATATCCAGTCAAGGAGATTAAGATGTTTAAACATACACTATAATGCATAAACTTGACTGTATTATCTGCCAAAAAATTAACTTTCAACATAAATATTAGTAGAAAATATATATGCAAACTTCATGTATTGCACTGGATTGTATCCAGACATACTGTGCAGACTTGAATGTCTAAGAAATTGCATGTTTTGAAAAGCAACTTTGTTGTGTTACCACCCTAGTATTAAAGTCAATATCTAATTATGCAGCTGCCTGTGCTAATTGCACTAGCCATTCATATTTCAAGTGGACTTATGTCTGTATTATTGATGCTAGTTTTGACAGTGGTCCATTCTGGACTCCTACAATAATTCAGGAACAAGATAAATTTATTGGCAAGAAGAAACAGCTAAACAAGTTTCTCTCTTCTTTATTCCTATGCATGATCGGAACCTTCTTTTTATGTAATTATTTACTTTTTTTACATTTTCTTCTTTCAGTATATGGGCTGGTGTTTGTTGTTGCTTCAAATATTCACTATTTCTGATAGGTGTTGCATTGTAGTTTCCTGAGCTTCAAGTACCTCCAGCATGAAAGACACATGAAAGATTGTATTTAGGTTGGGCTTGGCTGAATATTTTTTAATCTTGAGGGGAAACGAGAGTTGGTCACATGCTTCAGGTTAAGTGCTTAAATAAATTGTTTTAAAGTTAGACCAAAGAGTTTACCACTTTGGCTGCTGTGGAGAACCACATGTTGCTGCTATTAAGGTACACCTTTTCTACGGTTCAAGTACTTTATTATCCAGATTTGTCCAGAGCACTTCAATGGTTACAATTTAATCCACATTTTAATCTTAATTTGATGTTTCTATTAGAGTAATATCTTTCAAATGTTTGTCTTTGGCACAATGTAAATATTAAATTAATTATTTTTTCTCTTTTTTGTTTCCCACTGTCACTTTTTTCCTTTTGATACTTTATTTTTCATGTTTTATCAACTTTTTCACTTTTTTGTCAAATTTCCTTCTTTTTCGCACTCTTGATTTTCTGTAACAATTCTTATCCACACAGATATATGCTGTGAAGCTACTAGACATGAAAATGGAGGCCAGTCCCTGCAGCTGAATGCTGCTGGTTTCTCTTTCATTGTAGTCATAAGTTTCTGGTGCATGTTTTGATGCTGTTGATAAGGCAAGCAATATGTTTTCTTCCTTTCCCTCTTAATTTTATATTTACAGGAAAATAAACACAGACCTGTATAAAAAATTGTACTTTTCTATAGCTCTTCTAAAGTTTCCATTCCTAGTTAAGATCCTAAATAGTGTAATTACTTCAGTCTGTGCATGCAAAATTCTTCATCCGGCTTTTTGGAAACCTTTTAAGTTCTGTGACAAATTCAACAGATGATGCTTGGCTCTTCTGTCTGATAGAAGTTGGAGAATGTGACTTACTGAATTTGATTAATGTGATTTGATTCTATTTTCTCAACTATATTTTGTTTATAAGAAATCTATGCATAGACCTTACCATTGTGAGTCACGTGGCTTTCCAGGTACACCATTAATTGGTCTTTCATGAGAGCATTTGATTCTGTATTAATCCTTTTCACAGAGCTGTGTTTATACTAGCTCCTTCCATGATGTACTTAAAACTTTATGCTTAATATAGACATATTTTGTACTTTCTAGTGGATTTTAACAGACATGTCTTCCCTAATTTACAATCTATGAATTGCTTTAGTTCATAGTATTTAATTTCATATGCTTTTTCTGTGCCTCTCTGCAGCCATGCCTCAGCACATAAAATAGGTCCCTGTGCACCAAACTCACTTCTTGTGACTGTAAGAGTGCCACATTCCATTTAGTGACACTTGTTGGACTTGAATATCCAGGCAGCTCAATTTTGACCTTTAATAAAGAATGGGAAAAGTAGTTTTCCCTATTTTACATGTTAAAAGAATGGCTTACAATTTCTGCAACTAGAACAATGTATACAAAACCTCAGAAAAAAGTTCATTTAGTAAAAGTCCACATAGACATTTTACTACATATATTTGATTTTAGAATTTATGTAGTTGACTAAGTTTATAGTTCATTCACTGTTGCATACAGAATGACCCAAGAAATCAATGTGTTTTAGAGCTAAGGCAGATTTAAATATTTATTTTAAGACACTTACCTTCAAATTGTTACTAAACATAATAATGGTAATAAATTAACTGTATATGTTGATTTTTCCCCTCTTATAGTTAATTTCTTTTGGTTTTAATACCATTATCTTATAACTTTGAAATTATTTGGTCAAATTTTTTTATGTCTCTTCACCACTGTAAGGGATATTCTTATTTCTTAGAAATAGTGATTATGGTAATTTTTGCCAGTTTCAATTTATTCTTGGAAGTCTTTACTTTAAAACATCATTAATAAAACCTCTTCTCATCTAAAACAAATAACAATCATTTTAGAAAACTGGCTTATGTCACAAGTAAGATGTCTTCAGAACGCATGTGTGTAAATCTGAAGACTTAATTTATTGACAGAAATACTTTTAAAACAAATGTACATATTTAGTATAATGAAGTAGCTGGAATTCAAGCAAATGCCATTCTAAACATGTTGGCTTCGTCGTGATCTGTATAAAATCTCTCACTGTGTTAAGTGGGGCCACTATTTCATCCGCGGCCCTTGCCACTATGTTCTATTACTTTAACCTAATGTTGTGCTATTAATTTGAACTGAATTACATTGACATGTACCTGACACAGTATGGTGAAGAAATAGAATTTCTATTCTAATTTTTTAAGAGTCGAAATTTTGGGCTCCCAGTCAGACTCAGTTGGGTGAAAGCCTGTTTTTCCATGCACAAACAATGTGAATATATGCATTGACTTTGTTATTTGGTTTGATAAGTGTTATTCTTATTAAAAAAACCTATTTATTTGTTTAATGCTTAAGTGCTTATTGCACCTACAGACAGTAATTAATGAGGGATGGGGATCATAACATTAAGCTGTCTTTTTTAATGAAACTTTTTTCTTTAACTGTGATACAGAGGATTTGGAACTGCTAGCTACATATAACAGTTATCAAAAACTTTCAGGTGTGAGAACACATATTCAATTGAATAGAACTCAGACAAGTGCTATTGCTTATGCTAATTTTTTTTAGGGGAAGAATCACCTTGGGCAGGAACTTTTGCAAAAGACTATTTTTTTCTAACCATTTATAAATTCCAGATAGTGAAAATGTTTGTTGTTATCATTATTGGCACTTTTTTTCCTGTGGTAATAAAACCAAAAAAACTGCAAGTACATCCCTACCTACAATCAGAGAACTGACATTTGGCAAATATGTAGTTAGTAGATTCTGCTTGTATTCCCAAGGGAAAAAAAAAAACAGCCTGCCCAAGTCTGTCCTCATTAGAAGCCTCTGAAAATCTCAGTTCACAACTGGTCAATAGCAAATTGTTTGATCTCCAGTGAGTGTGCTTCAGTACAAGCACATCACAATCTGCTCCCAGGAGCTCTTTCTCAGTTTGGAGGAGCATAGTGGTGCCCAAACACTGGGGTTCCTTGTTGGACCAGGGGAGCAGCAAATTCTTTTGAGAGGCTGTTGTCTGCAGTCATGTCCCTTCTGCATTCTTTCTCATGTCCCTTCTGCAATCCCATTGTAAGATAGGGACTGGATGTATATAAGGAAACAGAATTTTCTCTTGTGGACACAATAGAGATAGAGTGCTGTTCTGAATAATAAAGAAAACCAAATTGCAGATACAATCACAACTGGTGAGTACCTGCCACTGGATTTAAAAGGTCTTGAGTAAAACTTACATGGTCTCACAGAATAAAACATAAAATGGGGTCTCATTAAGGTTGCACAGACAGTCCACTTCTGGTATTTCCTTATTTTGCAGCATTTTCCTAATTTCCTAAAACTTGAAACCTTAAAGCTGTTCTAATAAACACTTTATTACATATTTTACCTGTCATATACTTGTCTCTGTTCTTACTTTTTAATAAAGCAAGACAGGGGACTACTACAGGTATGTATAAAAGCAGAAAAATGAAAATTTCTAAATAATTTTATGACTCTGGTTAAACATTTGAAGTACTCTTTACCAGTTATAAATTTATTATCTTAGCAAGTCATTCTAACATTGCAGATAGGTATATGAGAAGACAAGATAGGAATTAGGGCACAGAGAGTGATCAACTGTGAACTCTCCAAACAATTTGTGAAAGAGCTACTGAAAAGCCTTGAGAAATTTTAGAAGCTAAATATACATTAAAAATGACAAGTTAGCTTTTATCCTCAGTGTCACAATGCCAGTGCGATAAAGAGACAAATTTGGATCACTTATCTTTTTTCCAACTGATAGTAGCTTCAGCTGGAAGCTACATAAGTTTCCCCTGTTAAATGAGAGAAATTTTAGGTCTGCTCCAATTTATATTCTTCTGCGTTACACATTTTGAGGTTATCAGGTAGTTTGAATATGATCCTTTTCTTTTGGCCGTACCTTTCCCATCAAAGTCTGAAGAGGATGAGTTAAGCCAATATTATAGGGATTCTATGACAGCAGAGCCAGGCAGTTCTGGGCAGTGTCCCAAACCTTCTGTAATGAGAAAGAAAAAGAGGAGGAGAATAATGTCCTTGAGTTGTCATGTATCTCCTGAGACGAACAACTAATACAGTTTTGTTTGTATTCCTCTTTAAAAAAGTTTCATAATTCTATCTTTAAAAACAATGAGAACAAGATTATTTTACAATATTTTGTACAATCTGTAGGAAGATACAGAAGATTTTAAAATCTTGTCTTCCTACAGACGAGAATGAGGAAAAAGTGAAAAGAGACATCTGCAAATTAAATTATAATTGGTAGGTATAGACTGAGCAGCTTTAAAATTGTAGTTTAAACTGTATTAAAATGATAAATATGTCTTCACAAATTGAATTTAATATTCTGCTGTCATTAGTACTTAAATGTTAGATAAGTAAATTTGTTCCTTTAAATGTAGTAATTGTAAAAGGGATTTTAGGTCTTATGATTGACAGTGCAAAATGTTACCATTTTTTCAACATTGTCACATATTTTGAAATGCTAATATTTAACTGTCTGTAAGACTGAAGTCCTAAAATATTCTACGCTGAACTTATGCCTTAAATCCAAATTGATGGCACAGAAACTTAAAAAGGGTAATGATTATTCTGTGATATAGCAATATGTCTCTAAGGAACACTATTTTTAAAATATTTTGATTTACAACCTTTTGAGTCTAAGGCTGGCTTCCTTCCTAATCAGATTTTACTTCTTGTTTTTTTTGTTTCCAGAGTTTTGACAAGTTCCTAACATTTACCAATTATTCATGAATCAAAATATTTACATGATACAACTTCAAATGTGATCCTTCATGTATTACAGTAGGGTTATTAGAATGTAAATTGCTGTCTATCTAAATAGGAAAAATATTGCCCGGAAAAATATTGCCCAGAAAAAGACACATATACTGCATACATTGGAAATAAAATATATCCATCTATGGGGTTTTATGAGGTGTACAAAACATACTATTACCAAGCAACAAAATAACATTCCATTTAATTTTGTGATGGAAGTATAAGGCCACGCACTGATGTAAAAAAAAAATAAAATGTGCATATGAAAAATAGATATTTAAAAGATAAACAGATACAGTGGTTTAATTAAATAAGTAACCGTATGACCAACGCTCAGTTAGATTCCTGGGCCTTACCATGTATTATCTTTCCAGCATGCAAACTTTATTCACTAAATTTAATAGCTCCAGCCACATGTGTATGCAAATGTAAAGTTAACTAATTAAGCCTAACAAAACAATTTTATTTTTTTAAAAGAGGTAATGGAGACTCGTATACAATTTGTGATTGTGCTAATAGTCTCCAATCTTCTACCCATTGTTCAGTATGTTGATGATTTCTAATTGCTCATTTTTTCAGGATTTTTAGGAGAAAAGGAAAAAACCTCTTACTTTTAGGAAGCAGTTCAAACAATACCAAGACAGATGTAGTTTCTGAGGTCTATAATTATATCACTGAAATCTTTGCTACATCTAGAGCTTATCTGAGCTTATGACATTGTATTTCATCCATCTCATTTCTCCAGGCATATAAGGAATCTTCAGTTTTCCTTTGGTACACATTTATCAGGCTTAATGTATAAGTGATGGAAACTCACAGGGAAAATCCTATTCCTTGTAATGCCAATGACAATATCTTCATAAAGCCAATGGTGTCAAATATTAAGTGTAGAGAATCTACCAACTTTGCCTGTTTAGAAACAGTAGCTGTATGGAAGCAGTATGCTTCAGAGCTATATTAAGTTTAGATGTTTTACAAGAACTGGATCAAGGAACTGAGGTAGGAATATCCATTTTTGTTCATTTTTATATGGTCTAAAGTCCTGAGAAACTGTAGTAGTAATTCTTGCCACCGTAGTCCCATTATGTTGTGTGATATTCTTAAATAGTTCTGAATACTTATTTTACGTTTAACATTTCTGTAGAGACAATTTCTAGTGAATACGTTATTTTCTTATCATTTTAATTATAATGCACATTAAGTGAGCTGTAATACAAGCAAAGTAAATCTTACTGAGTGTCTATTTCCAACAGAATTACATTTGCAAATATATACAATGTACTAAAAACTACTTCTGTGAAAAATACTTCAAGCACTGCAGTTTCTGTAAGTTTCTGTTTTCAAAAACAATATGACAGGCAAGAAAAAAATCTGGATTTAAAGTAGTTTATTTTACTTTATGAAACAATGGCATATTTTTTTTCATCTTGTTCATGTTTCGCTACCATTTTGCTCCACTGATTTCTTTCATGCATGCAGTAGTTCCTGTCATCTCTCCGCTTTCTCCTGGAGAATGTATGCATAGTGTAAATGTAACGTCCCTCAGCATCTTTCCAAACAAACACAGTGTCAAGAAATGTATGTAATTTTGTGCGTCTTTCATCTGTTGTTCAAAGTTCATTTTAGTTTATGCAACTTCTGTCTTCATTTTTGTAATAAAGAAAACTGACTTAAAGAGTTTCTATCTGTATTTTCTTTATTACCAATAAATGCTGGGTTTTTTGTATTACCTACAATATGTACTTTGTAACTGAAGAGATTTTTTAATGTTGTATAAATATTTTTGTTTCAACAGTGTTTTATCCAATAGTGACTATAAAAACAAACAAACAAACAAACAAAAATTATTAAAATTAGAATTCCCCAATTTTTAGCTTGGTTCATATTAGGTGGCTGCCATGCTACTCCACTAATGGAGCAAGTATGTGAAATGTCTGTATAAATACATAGCCTGAGCACTTGATCCATACTGATTTAATCTGCCTACTTGAAACAGTTGTATCCCAAAAGGCAAGTGTTTTATACTGGGAGAAACTATATGGGTACACCACACTTTTCACACCAAATACAACTCTGCTGACACTTGCAGCTGTACCAGTGTAACTATTTCAAGTAAAAACATGCACCATATACTGGCAGCACTCATAATATTAAACTTCTCTTTTTGTAGCTAATGCTATAACATAATGATACATTTACAATATTATTCCAAGTAATGCTTCTCAGAACTGTTGTGTTTGCATTTACGTATGTATTAAAGAGCTAAAAGAAAATGCTGTCAAACCTGAAATATTTTATCAATTCAAATACAATCCCAACATAGTTGGACTTTTTTTCAGGTCTCCTGACTACAGTACTCTGGTTACAGCTGTCATCCAGTATAAAGATGCAAAAATCTCTCAGGTCTCTGTGGTATGTGCACAGTGTGATTTTGAATTCTTCCAAATAATGCAATTGAAATAATTTAACCTTTTATGTAATAGCAGTACTGAAACCACACATAAGTGTATGTTTTCAATACCCATGTCAATCTTAATTAATCTGCACAGGTTCTTAGAAATTCCTCTGAGAGACATGTTCAGTAAATCTGCTGTCAGTTTGAACGGAGGATCCTGGGACACACAAACTTAGTCATTTCCCCAAGGCCTTCTAAAACCTGGGCACAGAGCTGATGCCACAAACTCTACAAAGCTGCCGTCGTTGCACAGCCTGTCCTCCCTCAGTGCTGGGCTCTCTCTGCCCTCCCCATTAGCTGTTCCTTGTCGAAGGCAAAATGCATTGTTTTCCAACACATGTAAAGTGCTAGGGGTTTACCCCCACTTTCTGCCTCGAAAATACCAGGAAAAGTGTATTGATCAGCTGGCTGAAGTGTGAAGCAGCTTGTTTTGGATGTGTATTTCCTCTCTTGGCCTTGTGTGGCTGCCGCTCCAACAGAAAGAATGAGGACTTCTGCCCAGTTTTCTCTGAGGCTCCCCATAGAAGTAGGCAATGGTAAAAAAATACTTTTTACTATGGTGATTGAGTAAATACATGAAAGAAGAGGCTGTAGCTACCTGATAACCCTTTAGGCAAATTAGATATGCCAGGACACTTTTTCTAGTTAAGACGGTCTTCTTTCCTTTCCCATCTTATCCCTCAGCAGATATGGACAAGACATCCTTGACACTCGAGTTGCTATTTACATTACAACATTTGTTTTATTTAGCTATTTTATTTACGTCTTAAGACACCTTCATATGACAAATGGTCTAAAAGGCCATTAGAGTAAATGAGAACTCAAGTCCTACTTACTCAGTACCCAGAAAGACTCATAATAAAAGAAATTTTCCTGTAAAATTTAGAGGAAAAAAAGTCATTTCAGAAAACTTGTTGGCCAGAGGATCTCTGTCACAATAAAGAAAAGCTCCCTCACTCAGATAAGTATCAGAAAAGCATAACATTTCTGATAGATACCATTTTAGACATGCTCATTTCACTAGCTCACATCTCTTACAACTGATAATCTGGTGGCACCACAGACTCCCTTGACTGTGAATGCCCATCCGTCCTGTGCGTTGTTGTCTGTGGTGTACAGCCTCTTCTTTATGGCTCCTCTTGCTGCTAGTGAAACCATTGCAACTCCACTGTAATCAGGCTCAGATTTCATTAGAGATGGTAGACAATGAAGATATGTCATTTATGGGTAGAAGAAAGTTAGAGGAAGCCTTCTCTTTAGTTAGTTAGTTACATCAGGATCAATAATACTGTCCCCTTATTTTTCAGAGCTGTGTGTCAAGTGTATCTGTCAGAACATATTACTCAGTCATGCAGTACAGAGCACATATCCTCATGTGCTTGTACACTGCCCTTCAGCAGTATCTGTCCTAGCAGAAAGTTATCGGAAAAATCACTGAGGAAGAAAAAGCATTAAAATTAACGTCGATTATAGCCTTGTTAGCATCTTTTTGTATTAAGGAATGGGATAGAAAATAATATTACATACTGTCATGGTGTCTTTTGGATCATACATTTCCCCAGTAAATGTTTGCACACAATCATAATATTTTTTAAAAAGTTGATGCTGCAACTGTATTGATTTTTTAATTTAATTTGAAGGTAAACATGTAGCTGCTGGGCACTTACCTGGCTCAAAAGCCAAGTTTTATTGTTTTAAATTGCTGAAAGCAGCTCATGCAGCTCTGGCTGTGGCAGCCAAATTATTGCAGCTTGTCTGGGTAGTGGTGAGGGATCATTGGTTGTTTGCTCCTTTTTGCCTCCCGTCATTTTTATCTTGGTAAAGCACATGAGTGCATGGTAATGGGATGCTCTTGTACAAAGCTAAGAAATGGTTCCTCTTCTAATTAATATAGTCTTCCAGCATTGTACCATTGTCACTAAAAAAGCTGGGTACGTGCTACCTTCACATGTTACCCAAGACAGAGTTTATTCTGGGTACCTGTAACTTGTGAGATTTGCTGGATGCCACAGTGTCCTTGCATCCTGATCACCCACAGCAAAGGACCTGGAGCACACAACATCTCAATTTAAACCCCTCTTGGATGTTTCCTGTTGGAAATGAAGGAGGAAGATGTTTTTGACAGGCAGTGAGAAAAGTTATGCAAGTCCCACAATTTAGATATATCCATTTTCAATACAAGAAAATGCAAAGCATTAAAAGACAGTGAAATATAAATATCAGACATAATTATTTTTAAAAGACGAATTACTCTTTTTTACCTGCTACCAATTGAGAAATTATTTCCACTTATGTACAAATTTGAATGTACTTCTATCCCCAAAGAGAAAGGAGAAAAAAAAAGGAACCATTTCAAAGCATCTGGAAACAAATGATTAATTTCAATGATTGAAATGAAGAACCATCCTTTGGGTATTTACAATACCCTGCCTCCAGCACACATCTCATAGTATTTGTATAAATTTTTATATCTGGGGTGGACCTATATTATAGATGTATGTTACCTGTCTGGAATTCTAGAACATTTCTGGTAAATCCTTTTGTTGTTGCTGTTGTTTTTCTCATTATGTACTTGTTGTTTGGATGTGTTATCCTCCTTTTTTCCCCCCTCTCCAGATCTTTAGCTTGGCAGTGCTTATTCTAGCAATAGTCTTGGCCTTCCACCCTTATAGTATGAACTTGTAGAAAATCTTTGTACAGCTTGTTTAACTTTTTGGTACTACATAATGATTGTTTGGATGCTCATCAATGGATACTAATTTTTAAGATCTATGTTTTCTATCTTTTCAGAGGTTTTGAATAAGTATATAAATCTTGTAAGCCTTTGATTCTAAGAAAAGTTCCAGATCAGATGTAAAATCAAAGACAACATTCATAGGCAGTGCAGAAATAACCATCATGGTTGGACAGCCTTTATAAGAGTCAATACAACAAGGCAGTTCAAGAAGATGATAAACAAGAGCATGCTTTTTTTATGCCACTATCCAGTGCAGCATTTTCAAATTTGTCCTGTAGCTCATAATTTTCAACTACTTCAGCTCGACAGCAGTTTCTACTTTAGCTTCAGACTGACCTGAAAGAAAGGACAAACATGCATAATAGCCCTGCACACTCATTCGCACCCATTCAAATGTAGCTGCCAGGTGCTACCCTATGAGCATAGGAAAGTGTTTTATATCATGGGGTTTTTTCCTTAAAAATGTAAATAACTGTAAAAGGTTAAGAGCTATGTAGAATCATCTAGCTTTCATCTTTCCTTTAATCCACGCCTGCTAAGGAGGAGGGGAAGGGAAGAAAGGCCCAAAAAGGTGCTAACTTGCTTTTATTTTCAACAAAATGTAGAATCACTGAATGGTTGAGGTTGGAAGGAACCTCTGGAGGTCATCTTGTCCAAACCCCCTGCTCAAGCAGAGTACTTATTATAACACTTGCAATTATTATTTTATTGTACCAGCAATTGAATATATACAATGTGATTCTGTAAGATTGCAGAGAAATTCTGTCACATTGAAGGACGTACATTCATGTAACATCAGTCTGAATACATTAATGTTGCATATTAAATTCCTATCTCTTTGTGCAGAAGCAATAGCTTTAGTTTTCTGTGTACAAAGTGTACCTGTGTAGATGGTGGCTCTCTCTTTAGACATGCTTCCCTTTAGAGTATCTGATATAGACTCCTTAAAGGAATTTGCTCTGAATTTACATTTCAGGGTCCAGAATTTATCTTTCCAGTTAGTTCTCTTCACTGGGAAATTCTGTTTTACTTGCCAAAACTCTTCATTGCTCTTCCCCATTCAAATAATGATTTGTGCAAAAATGTTAAATTATTTTACTAGAAGTTAGAAATACAACTTATTGAATGAGAGAGAACTTGAAAATTGCCAGTACTTTCCATGACATTTATACAAACTTGCTTCAATTTTTTTTTATTGCATTTCTGAAAGTTTTGTAATCTTATTTCCATAAGTATTCATTGATATGCACTTATTTGAAGAAGTGGATGAATGAAGTGACTTTGTTTAAAGTCGGCAATTTCCTTCATTATCATGGCAAGGTGTATTATATTATTCATGGCACATTCTATATAACACAAAGCATATTATTTTAAATTTAGCATATTTTTGACAAATTATAATTAAAACTCATTCAGAACTATGGAAGTTACAGTTTGTTGGGTTTTTTTTCCAAGCAGTATTTTAAAAGGCTCCACTATGATTAGATTACTAAGTCAGGTATACAATAAACCTTTTCACAAAATTGTTAAGAACTGATTCTCTTACATTAACATTGAATTTTTATGATTTAAAATAAATGTGTTTTCAACTAGGAAAAAAGGTATATAATGTATAAATACTTTATTGTTATAGAGCACAAAGTGGAACTAGTATTTTGAGTCCATTTGGTACATAGTGGAACACTAAAAAAGAACACTTAAAATCATTGCTGCTTATAATGTATTTTTTTGTATTGTTTAAGATTTTTCACAGTAAAGCTAATCCCAATTTAATTTAGGGCAAAACTTTTTCATAGCAAAAGTGTTTTTCAAAGTTGGTTGAAAGGCTGTACATAGTATGACATTAACATTTCATCCAGTTCTGTTGATGTCATAAGATATTAAGACAAAATTTCACATTGTTTTGATACCATAGATATATTAAGATATGATTTTTGAAAGCAGTCAGGACAGGCCTACATCTGCTTTAATAGTAATTGGCATTAGTTTTACAACTGACTTTTCCGCGAGCAGATAGACCCGCACAAAGTCCCAGCAATTTAAGAAAGAACAGAAATAAGCCAAAGATGAACTTCTAAAAAATTAATTTTATATATTTTAATTAATATTAAAAATAAACCATAACATAGATATTTTTAAAACACAAGACAGTTCAATTTCTGCCTGTCTTCAGAAGAAGAAAGTACATAAAGAGCCTAAGACAAGCGAGAAGGCTGATGACAGCCGTGCTCCTTGCCCTGCCGCAGGATGTGGCCATGTTCCTGTCACTCTTTGGGGTGTGGGAGATAAAGGAGAGAAATGTTGGAAAAGTATTGGCAGTCGTAAGAAATCAGACTTTCAAATGTTGTGAAACAGAAATCTGTATGAACAAATGGGTTGCAAGTAGGAAAAATAGGACTTGGGACAAGTAGGACAGTAGTAAGGATGGGGAATACTGAACGAAAAGGAAATTATCAATCTTTATGAGTATAGATAGAAAGAGATAGAAAAATATGTAACAGTCAAATACGTAGGTCTCAGATGTCTCACCAATACCAAGAAGATTAAAAATGAAAAACAAAGTCTTCCTCACAACTATGGCAAATGAATATGAATATCATTGTACAAAGGAGCAATGTTGTTGATATAAACAATTCCTTCACTTGCCAGTGAAAATATTGTGTAGGCTTTTCTGTCACTGAATCATTCGAGGTGGGAAGCTTGCCACATCACAGTGTTCCAGTGACACTGGAAATGCTGTTTACGTCAGTGAAAAATGTATCTCCCCATGGTGAAGACTTAACGCTACATTAAAAAAAGAAAAAAAATCCTAAAAATACAATGGCAACAAAACAACCCTCCCTGAATCCCTTTAAAAATATGGATTAAAAGACCCTAATTTTTCTCCTCCACTTTCTGTTTGGTGGTTAAGAAGGTATAGAGAGGAAAACATCGCTGTATAAGGTCGCTAGAACTGGACTCTGTAGAATTTACTGGTATTATATCTGTTGAATCATATGAGCTTTTCAATAAATTGGAATTAAAAGGCTATTTATATCTTCCTGACAATTCAGACTGGGAAACACAAATGATTGAAGTTTACAAAGGAAGTAATCAAATAGATGGCTGGATGTATGGATAAAGTAAGTTTTGGAAGATGTATCAGAAATTATACTAATATTTAACAAGGAACGTTGATGTTAAAAAAAAGAAAGATGATTAATTCATGTGAAATGTCAACTTCCAACATTGCTGACGGGGCAATGCATAAATGATACATCATTTCATTGCTATGCCATTATTTTTGTTATTTATATAGTGGTTTTTAAGTCTTTCTGAAGAAAAGAAAATAACTTTGAAGTAATATCTGTCTGTTTATCTGCCTATCCATCCATGTAAATATATACATTGAATTCTGCCTTATTGCATAATAGCATTCTGAAAAACAGTTCTATAATAAAACAACCCATACAATAGACAATGAAATCAATTGCATAAGAAGTAAAATGTTCCCCTTCTTTTGAAAAAAAGGTTTTACTTTTCCATTTAAGAGTTCTATCACATAGACTAACAAAGCAGATATTTCTGTTAGTATGTATTGATTTAGAAGTCCTCAAGAAAATAATTTTCAAATTATATTTGAAAAGGTGAATAGATATTTTCTTAAAAATTAGTTAAGCAGATATATGAAAGCTTAAATTATATTCTTAATGTGAAAACAGTCCACAATATATCAGGGAGGTGGAAGAGAAAGAAGAGGAAGATGATAGTAGTAGCCCCATTAAAACATTTATGTTATATTAAATTATATTATGTTTTGGTGTCTGTTACAACAGTATTCAAGTAATCTCCTGTCAGAAAAATCTTGCTCTTATTTTGGCAACAGGCGTAGATACAGCTGCAAATGGAAATGTACCACTGCACTGCTGACCCATGCATCACTCCAAGGCATGGTAACACTAAGTAAACAATGCTGATGTGCAACACCAACATGCAAAAATCTCAGTTCCACTGCCCTGTGGAGTTTACTCAGGACATAGCATCACACAAGGCAATTGTCACTAGCCACTTTCTGAGCTAGGCTGACATCTTGAATTAGCTACGTGCATGAACCATTACTGAGGTGGCTTTTTTTTTTTCCCTAGTTTATTGATCAGATACAAGTCCTCTCCTTTATAAGGGTCATCTGAGTTCAGAAACACCGTAGTTGTTGTTCTTCTGAGAATCACACTATTAAAAATGGTCTGTAGCATTACTGTCTGTTATGGAAATGTCACCTGAGTTAAAACATTAAAATATTTTTTCTGAGATTTGTAATGAAGTTAAATTAGCTAAGCATCAGCTTTCATAATACAAATACAGACAGCAAGATCAGGTGTGGAATATGTTTATTTTGAAGTGTATGAATGTATTTTCAAGGTACAAGACTATATAAAATGAAGTCCTAACCCTATAATCATTTAATAATATGCATAGCTTTCCTCATAAAAAAATATTTAAGACTTAAGTGTGTGCAACTGTTTGCAGATTAAATAGCTTGAATTAAATTCTTTGAAGACTTTTTCATTCTACTTTAATTCAAAAAAGGACCTTTACAAGAATATATACTGTTTTGGTACTCTCTTAAACCTTTCAGTAATTTTTCTTAGCACCACTGCTAATTAATTATACTTGAAATGTGGAAAATGACAACTTATATCAACTATTGTTATGCTGAACATTTAAAATGTTTTTCTTAGGCTGCATACTGATACTCTCAGTCTTGGAATGTTAAGATATGATGCTATTTGTTATTAAATAATGTCATTTATGCTCTGTGACCATATTGGAATTTTGGCAATGGGAAAATATTATATAGAAAAGATGTTCTTTTTTATTTTTTAATCAGGTTGTATACATGCTTAATCTTCAGGACTGTCTATTTCCATTAATTTTCAAATGGTTCATTTTTAAACATCCTTTAGCCTCCTGGCCTACAGCTTAAAAGCTTTAGAAAATGCTATCCTTTGGGATGAATTTTATTAATAAATTTTAATTTTGTTTCCTTCAAGACACTCTTTTTAATGGTCTTGGACTTGGTGCTGTTATTGGCCTGGGAGTGGCAGCCCTTTTGTTAATCCTGGTTGTGACTGATGTTAGCTGCTTCTTTGTACGACAATGTGGATTGCTAATGTGCATCACCAGGAGGATCTGTGGGAAAAAGAGTGGTTCAAGTGGAAAAAGTAAAGAACTGGAAGAAGGAAAGGCAGCTTACTTGTGAGTATTAATCACATATTTTGGAAACTTCATTAAAAGAAAAAGTTGGCTCTGTCCAACTTATGTTAACTTTATGGCCATTTTGTGGTGTGGCAAAAAGAACTAATAAAATGTTTCTAGTACTTGGAAAAGTGTTCCTCTGAAATGTATAGTATTGTTTGTGGTCAAATGTTGCCTTAAAAGAAAAATGGACACAAAAAAGGCATTTACCATACCTAACTTTAAGATGGCCTCTTTGTGCAGCATGACACAAAGGAAATCAATTGTAGTTCAGTAATAAGTTATAGGCACATCCTTGATCCATGAGGAACAGGTAACAGATCATTGTAACTCCATTTCTACAAATCCATCTTTGAGCTGCTAATACCCAAAAACTCAGCATATGGTTGTGGCACTGCCAGTAAATCTGGGAGTGGAGGATATAGTATTATAGGAAATCCGTTAAAGTTTTTCTTCTCAGATGGCACTTGATGGAAAATCTTGTTTCTTGCCCATAGACTTTAGCAATAAAAAGTATTGTTGATTTTTAAAACTAGCAGTGCTGAGTTGGATGTGGGTGAAATGCTGGTGAGCGTGATTGTTCTTCATAGCAACAGTCAATGATTGCTAAACATAACTGGGGAATAAACAATCCTGATTCTCACAAATACCCTTGTGTAGTGGCTACTTCATCAGACAAATGCAGATGAACTGTTGATTTATGTGCAAATGTGTTCCCTTAAATGATAAGAGTGGATAGTGAGATCTCTGGCAAAACAGTTCAAGTACTGTTTGCATAAAATAATAGTACTTTAAAGACCCAACGTTTAGAGGGTTTTCAAAAGGTAAGCTGGAGAGAGGATTACTTATGGTCCCTCATTTTAGGCAGTTCCATTTTTTTACTAAAAAATTGCTTACTTTCCTCATGTTCATCTGACAGACTTCTTATGCATACACTGTAATATTTGTGAGAATGCTGTCTTTGTGTGATTTAAATAACCTTTACTAGTCCAATTCCTGTGTGCTGTAGCTCTCCCGGTAGTAAGGACTTGCAGTTCATTCTCCTGCAGCTTCTGAGATCCCATCCTTCCCCAGATGCCTGTAGAGTAGATCAGATTTTGCAGCCCTCGTTATTCATAGCTGTATCAGGCTTCTTCATTGTCAGTAGTGGAGGTGTAAATGTCTTTCTTGGTTTTAGTTCTAGCTATTGGGATTCAGAGACTGTGTCATTCTTAGGTAACTTGATTACATTTCTTGGTTGGGTTCTCAACCCTTTTGGAATCAGCTCTGTAGAACAAAACCAGTCGTAAGCAGGCACAGAGTATTTACATCAAGTAACGCTTCTGAATAGAAGTTATGCCATAAAATATGTTTCCTAATTCTCCACAGCTTACAGTAAGAGAAGGAATAACAACATTTTTTCTATTGTGTGAAGCCAGCATGTCTGGGTCAATAGAATCAGGATGTGAAGCTTCTGGCTCTGGCTCAGCTGTCCTTTCCTATTGAGCACAGCACTTCAGTTTGTGCTTTAATTTCCCATTCAAGAAGTGACCAAGTACGAATTGGTCTACAGAACCCCCTGAATGGGAAGACCTTAGGGACCTAAAGTTGCAAATGTCACTTGACAGCAGTTTATATCTTGCTATCAACATCTCGTACCCAAATGCCATTACATGCTGTCCCAGAAAAGCATAAACCTGGTCACGTAATATCAATTCCTCCATGACATTTCTTTTGCAAGAACAACTATTTCATTTAAGTGTATTTCTTTCCTTGTTGGGGTGATCTTCAGTCAGTTAGATCTTAAAATATGTGGGAGTGTTCTTATTTTAGCCTGTTCCCTGCATAAATAAACTGTCAGGCTAAAATTTCAAGACAGGCTTGAAGAGTCAAAATTTGAATTTATTTCATGCCAACTGCTATTCCCTAAAAGACACTGACATTTCCCTGTTTTAAATATATCAGTTTGCATTCTGGATTTTTGAGTGGGTTTATGGTATGGTTCTTTGTTACTTTTGATAGTAGGATCTATATATAGTCATTAATTATTTTCCATATGCAATGAATGTGGATGATACAATGCATGTAATGTACACACAGCCACCTGGAACAGAAATTACATAATGCATTTCCTACAAATCACTTTCCCTTCTGTGGAATTTTTAATTGTTACACAGTTTGTACTTTCTGTGTACAGAAAGTTGTACAGATCAATTGTACAGATCAATTCCTCAATCCTATGTGAATGCTGTTCGCAAATAACATCTTTTTTAGGCTTTTGGTCATGCAATAACCTATGTTTGTCCCTAAGACTGTAGATGTACAGACAAGTCAGGTAGAACTTACCATTCCTTCCACCTGTCGTACTATGATCCATAATCTTTTCACAGATATGAGGTAGTCATGAGTTATGTGCATCATCTACAAAAATGACCATTGTATCAATTTGTGTATCTTAAAGTAGAATTTTACTTATAGAGGTGAATAAGCACATGCAGTTTTTTTAAAAAATAACCAGAATCTTTTTGACTTCTACCCATTAATTCTTCCCTAGTCAACTTCTTGGCTACACATTTATCTGTGCTACACTACAAAGATTTTCCTTGAGGATACCTACCAGAGGATGGTAGTTTTCCAGATACTTCCTGAATAGATGGATTATTGTAGTTGTACTAGCCTGCTTAATGATTATCTTCTCAGGAACAATATGAAAATGTGAGATATGAATTAGACAAGGGTTTAAGACTAGGTGTTTGCTATGGCACATAGCAGTCTGACTGCTCTCTAGAACATCACAGGTCCAGAAAATAGTCTGTTAAATATAAAAGTGATTGTTCATCTGTAAGTCAGTTACCCTGTGCTTCCAGACTGCAGCTGGTGAAGTTCCAGGATACAATTCCTGATCTTATGACAGGAATAGGGATGAAATATTTACATGGAAAGAGGTTTTATTTTGGAATTATCCAATATATCTTGAGTATCCTTTGGTCTGCCTTTTGAGAGTAAAATTGTATGCAAGTTGATTAGTACTAATATTGTTAATACTTCTGTAGCATTGAGCAGCTATTTCCATATCATGTCCATATTATTGACAGCAGCCCTGTGGAGAAGGACTTGGGGGTACTGGTGCATGAAAAGCTGGACATGAGCCGGCAATGTGTGTTCGCAGCTCAGAAAGCCAACAGTATCCTGAGCTGCATCAAAAGAAGTGTGATGAGAAGGTCGAGGGAGGTGATTCTGCTCCTCTGCTCCGCTCTGGTGAGACCCCACCTGGAGTACTGTGTTCAGCTCTGGAGTCCTCAGTTCAGGAAAGACGTGGACCTATTGGAATGGGTCCAGAGGAGGGCCATGAAGATAATCAGAGGGATGGAACACCTCTCCTATGAGGAAAGGCTGAGAGAGTTGGGGTTGTTCAGCCTGGAGAAGAGAAGGTTGCGGGGAGACCTTATTGCGTCCTTTCCGTACTTAAAGGGGACTTGTAAGAAAGATGGGGACAGACTTTTTAGTAGGGCCTGTAGTGATAGGACAAGGGCTAGTGGTTTTAAACTGAAAGAGGGTAGATTCAGACTAGATACAAGGAAGAAATCCTTTATGATGAGGGTGGTGAAACACTGGAACAGGTTGCCCAGAGAGGTGGTAGATGCCCCATCCCTGGACACATTCAAGGTCAGGTTGAACGGGGCTCTGAGCAACCTGATCTAGTTGAAGATGTCCCTGCTCATTGCAGGGGGGTTGGACTAGATGGCCTTTAAAGGTCCCTTCCAACCCAAACTATTCTATGGTTCTACGATTATCAACAAAAGCATAATGACAATACTAACTGCTCCATCTTCCTTACAATTCATTGTCCAATTAGCACAAAGGTTATTCATTTACTTACATGTGAGAGACTAGCATTTGTTCCTAAAATGGGGAAAATATGACATAGAAACAAAGAGTTTCTTCTTCCAGTGTGAGCAGAAGGGGCTAGATTCTTTTCACACAAGGTCTCTTTACCCCGTTCTGGCAGCTGGGATTGTCACAATCTAAGGAGATTAAAGTACACTCCTGCAGTGTGTATACTAACAAAAAGGCTCTTTACACTGCCAGAAAATTCAAGCATAACTAGGCATCAAGTCCTATATTTATTAGACTAAGTTAGGAAAGTTTACATCTATTCCCATAAAGAGGCCATCGTCTTATTATTTAGTCATAAACAAAATGCTCTTTTGAGATGCTAATCCGTGATGTTTGTGGAGTTAGGTAAGTAACCATGGATACAGGATGCTTTGAAGACTTCATGGAATTGGGAACATGCTGTTAAATGCATCTTGGTGGTGTTAGTCACTGATAATTAGTTCTGCCTTTTCTTTGCCGACTTTTGAGAGAAGGGATCTTGGTAATTAGTTATGTGCAATGTATGTGGTTAATATGATGATATGAGACTAAGACTCTTTTAATAATTTTTAGGAAAGATGGATCAAAAGAGCCAATAGTGGAAATGAGAACAGAGGATGAAAGAATTACCAATCATGAAGACGGGAGTCCAGTAAATGAGCCAAATGAGACAACTCCCCTCACAGAACCAGAGTAAGTAGCCTGACATTCCCTGGAGTTTCACACAAGCTCCTCCTCGCTGTGAGGACGGACTGGGCTTCCCACGCTCTGGAAGGGAGATACACAGCATCACCAGAATGGTGTGCTGCTGCAATGCAGTGCATGAGTGTGATTTTTTTTTTTTTTTTTTTTACAATAATTGATCTAAATCATGGTACCCCACATGCAACAGCTGAGGTTCTCACTAGACATTTTTCTCTTCTTTCCGTGACCCAGAATACAACCACATCTGGGTGTTATCCAGCCCTTGGATGGTGACACTGCAATAGCAGCAATACTGCAGTGTATCTTTACACCACCACCTGTTTGGAGGTTAGCAAGTATCCAGGGAAATTTTCTGGCCCTCCCTGATGCCCTGACTCCCAAGGAGCTCCTCCTGTGCTCTTGGGGAAAACAGACCTCATGTCAGGGCAGGGGGACACAGGCAGTCCTGCCCTGCTCTCCCCAGCCCACTGGTCCCCCCTGCCCAGGGCCCAGGAGCCCCACATCAGCTCCAGCCTCGTCAGCAGCCCATGCCCAGCCCTGGCCCCGGTGGGACACGGACCCACAGCCTACTGCTGCCCCCAGCTCTGCCCGCTGCATTCAGGGGCTGGAGGGTGAGGGCAAGGCTCTGCATGTGCTCTCTGGCTCTCAGGCTGCACCAGAGCTTGCCCCTGATGCTCCCCTGCCACTCCTGGCTAACCTCCAAACCCCATGGAGTACCACGACTGGCAGAGGCAGGTCACAGCCCTGCTGCCTTCTCTGTCAGCTCTAGCACCCACATCACCTCACCTCCCCAGCCCTCCTGACCCTGCAGTGGTGGCTGAGCAGGAGTACAAGGATTTTTTTAGTTGGGTGCAGCTGATCTTTACCACCTACCCAGCAGTTACTGACCACTATGCGGGAATAATCTCCTGACTCTCAGGAATGGCCTTAGATTGAGTCCCACACACACCCTGTATGTAGGGCACAATGATCCCATGCTCCAGAAATCCAGCTCCTCCTGGTACCTTCCTCCTTTCATTCACGTAACTGAGAGTTTAGCTCAGTATTTGAGTCCATGTGCTGTAATTGGATTAATAGAGCTGAAGGGCAGCCACTTTGCTCAGTTCTCTCATGCCCCCTTCCTGTCTCTGCAAGCTGCTTTCAGCACAGAAACTGCAGCAGTTCTCACCTGGGCTTGCAGGCTTCGGCTGCCTCCTGAGTCACGGAGTCCAGCCTTGGGCTCGGGGATCCTGGGCACTGGCAGTCAGGTCCTCTCCTCCATTTTGCTGCTGCAGCCCCTGGAACAGATTAAACCAGGTAGAGTGGCTGGTGTTTGTACCCGAATAGCGCTTTTCAAAACCTGTGTGGAGGATAAAGTAACATTTGTGATAGGGCACAAGCAAGCTGGTATTTTGCTAAGCTTACTATTACAATGAGAGCTTCTGATGTGCCTTTTTTTTCCTTCTGAAAGTTTAGTTTGAAGAGAAACTGATATTTCAACAAAAGTGATGACAGTATCATTCCTTCTATTGAGAACCCACCTAGTGGTGTTAAAGGACACGAACTGATTGCTCCAGAGTTTCATTTCTGAGCCTCAAAAGTTGATTGATTTGAAATTATTAAAGAAAGCTCCAAGTTTCTTTGGTTTGAGCCCAAAGCTTTTCACGTGGTGTGAAAATCTCCCACCTCATGAGATCTTAAAGCTGTCAGGGCTTCCAAGACACTTCTGTAGTAAATATAGAAACTCACCTGTTGATTACTTGATGGAATCACAGTTGTTTTTTAATGAGGAGAGGATGTTCTTATAAAACAGTCTTTTTCTCTTTCTGAAAATATGACAAAATTGCCTTCTTTGCCATTATCTAGAACTGCAAAAGCCAGAAACTTTAATAAGAAAAAAGCCTGTTATTGGCTTTTTAGGAGAATAGGACTGCTAAGAGATATTATAATAATGATCCCGGTTTCCTTCTTGGTAATTTCTTCTCCCACAACCAATGGCAAAAGGCAGCAGTACAGGGTATAGCTGGACAGATGTCAGATAAAGATTTGGGACAGTGTCACTTAGGAAACCAAAGATGAATAGAGCGTCATGCAATCAGGACATCTGAAGGGACACTGGTACTAGGGGAACATGAAAAGACCTTCTGCTCAGACACAGGTCATAACTGATGAAACAGAGGAGCAATATAAAGTACAAGTGAGATGCCACTAAAGGAAAGGAGGACACAATAGAGTAGAAATAAGTCTGTCAGTAGGAATAACACAAAAACACCTTGTCAACAACAGATGCTATCAGCCAGAAAGGCACACGCTGGGCAGGGCAAGGATGACCAGCAGGGATCTTGGAGGGAAGAGCTTAGCTTGCAGGAAGGAAAAGTTTCAAGGACATTCCAGGCAGACAATGTTCATACAAGGTGGGATTCATTCTAACTAATTATGGCTGTCTTAAAGGTATACAAGATAAGCCTTCCATTTAAATTAGATTAAATATTTTGAATAATTAGTTGAATTATTTTGAATAATACCAAATTATACTCAGAACTTTAAATGCAATTTAAGCATTTGTGGAAAATAATTAATAAAGAGATTACTTCCTCTTACAATAATAGAGTATTTTAATTATATTGCTCAACATATTATTCAGCAATCTATGTTTTACCTTAACTCAGATGATTCTTGTCAAAGCCAGGTTTGGGATCCATGTGTGACAGATGAGCACAAAGCACTTTTATCTGCAAGTCAACAAGTTTTAATAATGCTGGCAGTAAATCAATTTAAGCTGTGCATTTCATATTACATTTCTGTAATATGATTAAAATACCACACGCAATGTGGTACTATAATTACATTCCTAGTCTGACATTATTGTGTTTCTAGTATTGGTTGATTTTTTCTTAGTATTAATGAAGCTGGGTGAATTCCAGTATCAAAATGGCTAGGAGCCATTTTCCTATAAAATAGGAAAGTAAATATTCTAGTTGAAGTTTTGTATGGGTAATATCAGCAGACTATTGCTGTCAATATTATTAATGATTGATAACAGCCAGCATCTGATTAAAGCAAAAGAACCTTTTAAAGTTCTCTAGTCTTTTTTTTTTTTTTTCCAAAAAAGCTTTTATTATAAAAAGCTTTAAGATTTGAAAGGATTAGTCTGCCCAGATGAAAAATATAAAATTATTTCAAATAGATGTAGCCAAAGAAAAATTAGGTGTAGGAAAATTGGCGTAATTAGAATATTTAAACTTGATTTAGTTAATTAAAAGAGGAAAATGATTGAATCTGTTAATAGGGATTAAATATGAATTAATATTTGAAACAAATGGAGAGGAAACTTCAAAAATAACAAAAATATTGTCATAGTCAAAAAGGATAATGTCTAATGATAACTTAATTGATAACTTCACATCATATCCAAAAAAACTCACAAGTTTTTAAAGACAATAAGGTCAAAGAATGGTAGATTCTTTGGTAGATTCTTTGGTAGATTCTTTTTGGTAGATTCTTTTACAAGGAAAACTTGTAAAACATTTTATTTGTTTGTAGTTCTTTTTTTTTTTCTTGCTTGCATTGAAAGCAAAGCTAATTTTATCACACTGTTTGCATGAACATGGGTTTCAGTAATTTCTAGCATCCTTCAGGGTTTTAGCAAATCTTCCTATTTCAAATAATTTGAAATTATTTGTAACATGCTCTTAATCCACTTCTCCAAAACCAATTTATTTAAATTTCCACACAGTTTATTCTGTCAATTGCCCAGTTTTCACTTTGACTAAATATTTCCTCCCTTTCAGCACTGCCTTTTAAGAAATTACTCTGCCTTTATATAAAACTGGATTAAATTAGGTCTTTTTTTTAATACTAGTTTAACTGCTTTGCATTATCAGGCCTTCAACACAGGTGCCTGCTTACCTAAAATGCATCTCATGAGCTTGCGCGTCCTCTGTCCCAGTGTTTTATCCTCTTTTAAAAATAGATTTGTGTTGATTCTGCTGTTTCCATTCTTTTCAGGCATCGTGTTGTGGGCTGAAATCTCTTTTCTTTAGGTGTGCCATGTGAAACAGACAATTACTAGAGACCTCCCTCTGTGCTCAAAGCCAGACAGCTGATATATATCCCACATATTTTATTGTAACAGAACAAGTTAGTCTTCTCTTTGATTTCTCTCGGATATAGGTTGTGCTCATTGTTTAACCTCTAGATAAACAGCATCTTTCTTAGTTCATTTCAGACAGCCTAAATTTCATAAGACTGGGAATTTGGGTATTGCTTTGTTTTATTTGTTGTTATTAAACACTGTTATTACAAGACATTCCTAAGGGATTCCTCAGACAGGTTCTGAACAGTATATTGCTCTTTGGGACATCAAAGCAATCACAGTGGAAGTTTACTGAAACATTTAACAGTTATTATGAATAAAAAAGGCATATGCATATTATTGCCTAGTTAATATTTTCTGTTAAAAAACAGAAAGCAAAACCAAACTGGAATCACAATTAACAGCTATTATGCCCAGGAGACATTATTACAGGAACATCTGAGTAAACCATACATATTTTGGACAGTTATATTTTTTGACAGCTAACTACGGGCAGTAGGGAATCAATGATTTTCAACATCTTTTTGAAGGAAATCAATGCTTTGTCTTTCCTGTAAAGTAAGGGTGGGGATTCTTTTGCCATTGGTGTTAAGGATTATAAAACTCTTCAGAGTTTTCACTAAGTTAGTCTTAAAAGAACTAGAAGGTATTAATGCAGCTAGATTGTGTGATCTAGCAAAAATAAATTGTAGAAGTTTCTAAATAATAAAATAACTTTCATTACCTCCTTGTGCTATAAGAAGTTCTGTCCCTTACCTATGTCTTGGCATAACCTCCAATGATAGATGTCTTCTTTCATATACAATTGAATTTACATTTAGAAACAGACATTTAAAAAAGAGTATAATCTAGATTCAGCAAAATGATTGACTGTAAGTGTTTCACGGTATCCTCAGAAACACATACCTCTGTACTGTCTTGGGTCAAGTTATTTGGCATTCTATTGTTTCTTTTGTCTTATTGCTTATTGAAGAAACTGCATTTTGGACAGCAGCAATGTTCTTATCATGTGCCATTTAGCTTCTTCTGGCTTTACAGAAATGGAAAGAGTTAATATGAATTTTTTTAAAAGTGAAGAACCTCAGTACTCATAATAAAATAATTATACATTATTTTCAATAAATTATGTTTTTAGAAACACTGTGAACTGTATAAGCAATACATACAGTGTAGACTTAAATTCCAGATTATGTGTTACTTATGTGTTACCATGATTCCTCTTTTCTTCTGATAGGAAGCTACCACTAAAGGAGGAAAATGGGAAAGAAGCTTTAAATCCAGAAACCATAGAAATCAAAGTTGCTAATGATATCATCCAGTCGAAAGAAGATGATAGCAAAGCATAATAAGATAAACTACAGCTGTCTGGATAATGCATTTGGATTGAAGTAACCCGGTGACCAAAACTTTACAGCTGACCATAATTTCTTGGGAAACTTAAGCTTGGAATAGTTAGTACATGTGTACATATGATGAAACAGTTTCTGTCTACACTTCCTTTCTATTTTTTTGTTAATGGTTTTAGTATGTAGTTTTGCTGACACCAAGTCCCATGGCAGGAATTTGAAAAATCTGCAGAATAAGAACAGTAATTTATTATATGACAAAGTATGTCTATTTAGGAGAACAGTTACAAAGCACCCCTAATCACAAGCAACACATGAGGTCTCTCCAGATCTTACAGTGCAAGCTACATACATAAAGTGTACTGTATTTGTTTCCATTTATAATAAAACAAAAGTTTAGGTTGCGTTTAAAATAAAAGAAAACCAGTCTCAGTATAACGTTTAAGACCTTAGCACTGGCAGACAGTCAGTAGTCATTCCAGCTGTACTTATCACTTGAAGCAAACAAAAAAAAAGACACTCTTCAACATAGAGCCAGCTCCACCTGCAGTTTCACCTGGGTTCTTTGGTAAAATAAAAAGTTGATAACCATGATGTACAGATTCAAATAAAATTGGCTAAATATTTCATAGCAGTATATTGGCCTCATCCTAACTACACAAGTGTGACTCTGAAAGGCTCCAGGATTTTCACTGCTTCAGGTTTTCTGTATTAAAGTTTTGGAGGTTGCATGTGAACTAAAATGCAGCAAAGGTGTGAAAAGAAAACTCTTTTTTGATCATAATCTTGCCTTCAAGTGAAACCACACAATAAACACTTGAATTATTTGTCCAAACATATTTATACATATACAGTATTTGTTCTTCTTTTAGTTCTATCTATATAGTCAAGGGATAAAACTGCATTTTAGTGTAGCAGATACATTTTCTCCCCAAATCAGTACATGAAATATTAAAAGTTGGCCTTATTAAAGTAGTACTTGTTCCTTTATGATTTCATACCCTTTGTCTTAACAAAAAAACATCAGAACAAATGGAAAGGAGGACTTTGGCTAAACAGTTAGGAACAGTTTTAATTTATTAATTAATAGCATCTTGTATTAGACCAAATACATTTTTTCCTGTAGAGCATTCTTTAATATAATTCTTTTTATTATTCTGGTTAACATGCACCACTCTGAAATTTGACTGATTTATTTGATGCAAAATTCATTCGTATTTATTATCATTGATTTAATGATGCCACTAATTGGAGCATTATGTTCTGTTTCCATTCCAGCATAGTGTATCCACACCTGCCAAACTCTTCAAATCTTGCTTTGGAAGAAGTAGGTAAACCAGATAGAAAACTAGATTGAAAAATTCTACTTGTCAGGAGTAAACTGTAGAGTACCTTGTGGATTTTCCACATCTAAGTCATACCTGAGGTTTAAGTGTAGCTTTACGCAGAAAATTACGTCCTCTCCACGCTATATCTGAATTTTGCTCATATTTGAAATCCTTACACTTCCCAATTTCCCACAGAATGTCATCAACCCTTAGCTGATATTTTGTAGTCATGCCAAGGTGGTTGACTTTTGTGCAGTAAAGCTGAAAGGGAAATGTAAAAGAGTATCCTCAAATTTGAGGAAAAAGGCAGGTTAACCTTGTTGTTAACCCAAGCTTTAGTACATTTGAAAGAGCTGAAGAGGATATATTTGATTCATAGATCTTTCTTATTTTCCCAAACCAAGTCATTTTATGGGGTTTTTTTACAACTTCTCCTCACTTTGGGAAATACTTACTGTGAACCAACTAGTTGAGGCCAGAGGCATATCACTGGTGTGGCTAGGATAAGAGGCCAAGTTCCCACAAAACCAGTACCAAAGTGAAAAGAATGGGTAAGAAGAGATAGCAATGTGGGATGAAAGTCATGAAAGAGAATAATTTAAAACTGCTGCAAAAAAGTTTCTTTAAATGCTGAGGCACTACTGGATGAAGGAAAGATGAAGACATTCCTTTACGACCTCTCACTGTTGCTTCCACATACTGAGCAGGCAGTACTACCAAATAGCTGCTTGTCTATTAAATTTCTGTCCTGTTTCTTTCTGAGTAAGTACACAGTGAGCAGGACTGCCCCCTACCCTATAATTAAGAGAACCAGTTGTCTGATTTATATACATGAATATATATTATTTCTACAAACTATGCATTTGCAGCTGGGCTTTCTCCATCAAAATGCAAGGAAGGGACCTGGAAAATTTCAACAGTTGAGAATAATGTGGTTGATGTGGCTTGAACATCTGCAGCCCACATCATCTCACGCAGTATTTTTACCAGGATGAGGATGAAGGTAGGAAACATCCTTTCCTATTCTACCTGCCATCACAAAGTTAGGTGGTGCCATGCATATTCACATATGTCAAGCTTTGCTAGGCAAACGGTGCTTTTTCTGAAGCCAGCATGATCATTTGCACAACAAGGTTCCTATACAATGTGGGCAGAGCTAACAGTGTCTAGGCTCAACTGTAGATGCATTTCAAATTTTAGTATTTCTTATTGAGACTTATACAAAAAAACCTTCATGGCCTAACAGCTATATATAGGGGGGGGTTGTTTTGTTTTGTTTTGTTTTGTTTTTCCTAATATGGCCTCTAATTACAATGTGAAGGGATTAGAGAATTTAAGAGGTCTTGTCAGCACATTTATTATTAGTACGCCTGTGCTACTCTTTACAAGTAAAATATACTGCAAAATTATTTCAATATTGGAAGCAAAAGCATTTCCCACTATATTGGATTACAAATCAAAAGCTGTTTCCAGGAGTATTTATTTTCTTCCTGCTGTTAAGTCTTTTGCCAGTTGGGCTATGTGAGGGCTGAGAACTAAACAGTTCTAAATTACTGATGGACTGTTCCAAGCATACCTTTTGGTCTGTGGATTAATAGTTTCTCTCTTGTGCTTTGACTCTATGCTGTGCAGGAGAAAGCCAAACTATAATTATGAAAGAATGCTTAAAAACACTGATACTTGCAAATATTTCCAAATGAGGGACAGCGCATAGTAATTTGTAAGATATGTGTAGAACTGGAATAACATCATTACTTTATTTTCTTTTCTTATTCTAGACTAAAAAGAAAAAAAAAACAGGTATCTGTATAAATGTCACTTTTACTGTCTAAAAGTAATTTTAAGTGTTAGTATGAAATGTCAGAAGAGTTGACAAAATATAACTATTTGTAAAAGTAATCTGAATTGTTACACTAACATACTCCAGGGACAAGGGTGGGAGGGAGCCATTGAAATTATTAATGATATGGAATGTGGCAGTGACAATCTCTCTTCAACAAAAAATAAGGAGTAAAATTAAGTAAAATTACTTAGAGCTTCTTGTTATTTTTTTTAGTAGACCTGCATTCTGATTTACCACAATGGTAACAAAAGTTTTCATTAATGTTTTACGATTTAGTATACAAATGTACTCTGGAGAGTTTTTTCTGGTTTTGTTTGCTTATTTGTTTTTTTAAACTTTTAAGATTTTTTTGTGATTGCAGAAATATTTACTATTCTGGTGATGCTAATGCCTAATGTGACAAAGATTAATTTATTTAGGCCTCAGTCTTGCAAGAAATTTTGTGTGGCTGAACCCACCCCTCATATGGCATCCCACTGACATCAGTGAGGTCGATGTGAGCAGGAGGATGGATGTACTTTCATGGGAGAGCTTGCAGGATTGGGCCTACTTTCTATCTCTTCATAGATATATACAATGTAGTTACACAGTGACAGTCATCTACAAAGGCTGTTTGACAACAGTCACTGGTATAGTAAATTCCACCTGCTGTCTTCAGCCTCTGCATTGATGTTCATCCAAAAAAGTGGCTTTCTTTTTATGATGGTAATTACTTTGATTATTTATTTAAGTGCCAATCATCAAACTGTAGTATAATAATCATGGCATTTTTCTGTTTCCTAGACCAGATAATGGAAATGTATTTGTGCCTTTTGATAGCATGCCATTCTGCTTTATTAAAGAAAAATCTTCAATAATTTGTCTACAAAGCCTGTTTAAAATATTTCAAAGCTTTACCATGACATACTTTTCTGCTGAAATATGCTCAAATACTCATCTAAAGTAAACTGAAGATAGTATTCTCAAGTCACGTAAATATTTTAAACACAAAATTTGCAAAAATCTATTGAGATCACAGTTCTAGTGAGGGTCATAGTGGGTGTATTACTGCTGAAAAGATTCAAGTAGTTGGAGCACATGGGGGGGTGTGTAGGGGTGTTTTGACCAATTTATCGAGTTGAAGAGTCAGATAGAAAGTCTCCTTAGTTCTGTTTAGGTACTTAGACCGAAAACATTAAAATATTTTCTCAAATCTGAAAGATGTGGAGCATCATCCCACCATTTTACCTCTGGAGTAAAACTGCAGTGAATATTTGTTTTGCAGTCATTTGTGGCCTCACCATCTCTGTGTAAGCTGTCATAGGAAGTAATATCTTTGTAGAGTAATTGTTGTGTCTGTTGGGTGACATTCACTCCTGATTAAAGGGCCTCCAAAAAGACCATTTACTGAAAAAGCTCAAGACCCCTATTACAAATTGATCTATGGAGGGGTGCTGAGAGCGCTGCAAGAAGGGCCACAGTGGAATTCAGATCTCACTGGACTTTAAGACACAAACTGACTTCAGTGGGGCCTGAATTTCATCCATCCATCTCAGCAAGGCTCTGCATGTCCTTGGCTGATCAAGTTGTTTTGTGAATCGGACTTCTAGGTGTAAGTGGAACTTAAATGCCCTGCCAGGCTCTTGCTAACATTTTGCACAGAGGAGGTTTTCCTATCAGGAGTTTGTACTGATCAGAAAATGTTGATAAAAATATCTGGGTCACAGTTTTATCCCATACCTTACTATATGCCCGGAAATAAAAGAAATAAAACATCCCTCTAAATAATTCATTGTGATTGTGATACTTCTTTAGGTGAAGATGAAAACATTCTAAGAAGTAATGTTTCTTCTTAAATCCTTTTGTTTAACTTCAGATACTTGTGCTGATCAATGCAAAGCTACCAGGGTTAGATAAATCTTTTTTAAAAAGGATCCACCCCCTTTTTCAGATTTTTTCATATCATTTCCTAAGGTACCCAATCCACTTCACAGCAGTTCTGTAGTGGTGGGGGGAAACCACTCACTAAGTTTTAAGTGATCTTCAATATTTCCACTGTGCATATAAATGTGTTCTCGTATCATTTAGTTTGAACCTGAGCCAAAAAGAAGCCTTTCTATTCCAAATTTGGCTTTGGATCAGGTTCTGAGAAATCACAGTTTACCAGTCTATCTTTCCTCTTAACAGGCATTGTGAGCCAATTGATTGATTGATGTTTGACTTTCAAACTTGTATATTGGCCATTTTTAGCCCAGAGAAATGAAATAAATATTTATTGCCAAATTTGTATTGGCAGCTTTTAAGTCACAGGTGAGATTGGGAGCAGGCGAGATGACCATATGCAGTGCCAACAGAATTCAGGAAAGCCACTACCAGAGAGAACAGGTGCCAAAGAGTGAGCCGAGAGAGAGCTTGGATACTGGGAGCGTCTCTTGTTAGCAGTGACAAGGGAAATGGGGAGCTACTGAAAGAAGAGGGGCTGCTGGAGGGCATTGCCAAAAGGCAGGGTACTGTGGGCTGTGAAAACCAGAGGAGGGGGAACATTAACCCTGCTGTATCCCTTACCTCTACCGTATAGGCTATATTTTTAAACCTAAAATGCAGGGTTGGGGGAAGCAAAAACAAACCCTCAAAGTCTCTATAAATCAGTGACAAATATATAAAGCAGTCAGACCCCCCAGGAAGATAATTTTGTTGCTCATGGTGTAGAGTTCTCACTAAGAATTTTGAACTGCTTGGGCAAGGTTTTAAAAAAAAATAGCTTTCCTGCTACAATGAGCACTCAGTATGTATTTGTATGCTGTGTACAGTATAAGCTAAAGCATATCATATATTGTTTTTGTTATTCCACATGTTGTCAACAGCCCACTTACAATATATACCACCTGAATTATATATTGATAAGTTAGCTACCACTGGAGCTAGTTTGTTTATTGTTTCAAAATCTTATGTCCCTATGAAATGCTGTGTATATATATATCTCTATACTGTAAAAAGAAGTAATATCGCAGATGCTGGTTTTGTATTTATGAAAGACATTGAAAGTATGGCTTAAAGTATATCAATTATTTGTCACTCTTCACCATTTGTATATTAATAGTAAAGATACTTTTACTTTAATGAAGTGTCGTAGTTACATTTATTTTTACTAAGTGTCTTTCTGTCAAGATGTCTGATTCATTAGGAGTCTTATTGCCAAAAAGAAATATATCAATTATTTTTCACCCCATTATAGAAGTATTGAATAATGCTCAAGCAGCCCTGCAATTTATTATTCTCTTTTCTGTCAAAATATATCACTGCTATTAAAAACGACTATTGTAGCATCCTGAGTCTCCAGCTGAGCTTGAGGCCCATTATGATCAGCCCCTAAATGTTAGTGTTGAAAGATAATATTTTTTTTCCAAAGAATGCAAGTGCAACATTTTAAAGGTATTTAGTGTATACCAAGAAAAGATATTATCAGCAGAAGCTAGTTTATTTTGCCAAACTTTGAGCCTTCCAAAAGTCTTGTAACCGTATTAGCACCACCAGGAACTGGTGATAACAGGTCGGGCACAGTCTGCAATGAAATGGGCTTTACTGCAGTGCTGATTTGTATTCCACTAAAATGGAGGATTGGCAAAACATACCCCAGCCACTTCCCTGAAATGGCAGAGGAACATCTATGACCTCTGTTTTACCACCAACAAAATGAAGCCTCCTAAGAGACTCAATTCCCATGGAAACTTGCTAGATTGTGTATTCATGCCTAAGCATCAGCTTTCTGAGTGCCACCCAAGCCCTAACAAACCACACCAACCAAAGAATGGAGGGATCGTACATAGGAAAAAAAATAATGTTTCACCCAACAAAGTCTTCACAGCTGTATCTTCTTCCTTCCACAGATCCTTAAGCTCTGACCCTGTAGATGTCTTAGGCACGTGTTTCCCTAAATGTCAGTGGCAGCATCAACAATTAGCACAAAGGTCTCCTTGTATTGAAAAACTGATCCTGAGGGAACTGGTTCAGTATCCTGTTAACATCAGTGTGCCACTGGAAGTTTTTCATATAGTCATGTCTCGGTCAGAAAAGCCAGACTTCATCAAATGATGCATAAATTTAGTTCAGGTATCTCGAGAGTCAACCAGTTCAGTGCACTGGCCGCAAGATAGGTCCTTCTTTAATTTACAGGTGAGCAAATACAACTATTGCGAATTACTGATAATGCAAAGATAATGTATGATGTCTTCAGAAACAGACTCAACTTTTTAAAATTCATCCTTGCCACTATATATCATGCTCTGATGTATTTCAGACATGTTACTCAAAATACAAGAAAAATTATTTAAAATTATATTCAGGTACCTTGATAAGGGCAATTTATTTACCCATATCATTGCTAAATTAGACATAGATAACACTGCACCAAAAAAATAAACAAAATGGAAAAAACGTGTCACTTACTTACTTACTTACACTTTGCATTCTTGGCAAAAGATAGCTAACTTTCTTATTTGAGACTTAGCAGATCCTGATAAACAAGCTATATTTGTATGTTCATTCCTATGTGGAAAATGCTTATGTTTGGGGTTATGGTTAAAACTTCATTGGTGATTTATTAAACACTTACTTAAAAAAAAAACCACCTCGAAATTGAGCTTAGTGTCATACTTAAATTTCTGTTAAAATCCTTTATCTAGCAAAAAGATGAAACTATCATTTGGTCAGATTAAATAAAGCAATGAAGCATGTCCACAGTTGGTACCAATATAAAGAATTGTCGATGGTGTTGCTGAAAAAGCAGAATGAACCACATCTGACAGCAGGGTGATCAGATCAGGCAAGGAATTTCTAGAATTCATTCAGATACTCTGATGATAAGGTGAACAAAAAAGTTTTGAATTAAAAAGAAAAGCTTTTTCTACTAAGCAAATGCCATCTTTTAGGACTAAACTAGTGAGGGAGAAATTATATCTTACTATTTTCAAATTTAAAAAGGAGTTTCATTGTCTTAGTCCATGACATGATGAATGAATTTTACTTTGGCATTTATTTTTATCACAGAGAGGGGAAAAAAGTAATCATTTACTTGTATCCAAAGGACTAAATCATCTTTAACCACAAAAAATAGGAAGGTGCTTTGAACTGCTATGACACTTTCCAAAGCAATAATAAACACGATTTTTTAAAGAATTGTTTTCAAATGGATTTGTGAAGTACGGATATCTTTAAAAATAAAATAATTTGGAGAATGTAATGACTCCTTGCACATAGTGTACTGCAAGTTTAATTGACAAGGCGCTCGCAATGAAATTCAAACTACTGTGTGATAAGTAGGGCAGAATGAAAGTGGTAATGTATATTAGAGGTTTCCTACGCAAAGCTTTTCATTATAGACAAGTTTTGTAATGAAGCCATTCCCTAATGGGATGCAAGTGTTAATTGTTGCACTGGAGTAATGTTTCTGCCCTTCTTGGTATGCATGACATGCCCAGCTGCAGCGTTTTGTTCTATCCTTCTCTCTGTGAAGTATATATTCAGTAGAAAGAAGTATCTTCTGAGAAATTAAAGGCACTGACTCTGTAGAATATATGATTTTTGCTTCTGTGAGTAAAGGAAAACAAATAAACACCACTTGCATAATCTGGTGATATACACAGCTATAACATCACTGCCATGTACGCTGTCACTTGTATTCTTCACCAAGGCAACATAAACTCCTTAAGCTGAAACGCCCTATGACCATCTGAAGGATCCATGGTTTTGTCGTATGCTGAAGGATGGGGACCTGAACATGCTGCATACGTGACCAAGGAAAGTGTATGATTCTTTTCGGTGAGTTTGATTCCAGCATCAGTCCAGGATTTCTGAAGATACCACTCTCTATTGGCTGGATATGGGCATGAGAGGGAAGCAATAACGTAGAGGCATAAAAGTAATTGAAGCCACTCTATCAATTACTGAAGAATTTACTGCTCACTCCACTAAATGGGGGAAAAAAAAAAGAAACAAACACCAAAGCAACTAAAAGTTGGTATACAATTTCTCTGATGCTATTGAAAGATAGCCAGTGTCAAGGTGCCACAAGGGCTGGCAGCTCCCTGGTGCTGGGGTGCTGGGGGACCCATGTGGGGTCTGGGAGGGTTTGGCAGCCAGGGTCTCTCCCACCACCCCCAGCCCGGGAGCAGGGTGGCCCGGAGGGCAACTGGGGCAGCCCCAGCCCCAGTGAGCCCATAGGGGTGATGCAGGACCAAAGTCAAGCCAGGAAGTCAGGATCAACCTGGTCTGTGGGTGCAGATGAGATGGGGACAGGCCCACCTAAGGTGCTGCTGGGGCAGGGCTGACAGCCTCTGGAGGCTGACATGGGGTCCTGGGTCATGGGCAGGGTGCAGGGAGCCCAGGGGTGGGCAGAGACATTCAGGGCTGCCAGGGCCTGGAAAGTCAGAGAGAAAATTCACAGAGAGATAAGAAGTTTATATATTCTTAGACTTGGGTTAAAGGTTTAGAAAGAAAAAAAAAAGGTTTTGGAGATGTGAATTGGGTAAGTGCCCATTGCCAATATATTAAAGCAATAAGATGTTGATCATTCAGGCGATTCAGGTTAAGCATGTTTCTCAGCTGAGAAAAGTATAGTGCTACAAGTAGACTAATTGTACTCTTTGCAGATTGATTTTTGTTGTATTTTGTATGAGATCCTTGGGAGATAAGCTCCTTGTAGTTTGTAATTTGTCTTAAGTGGGAGAGCAGAAGACTGACAGAGAGAAAGGCTGAAGCACTGGATTAGGGGTCAGAGGATCCAATTTACATTTTGGGTGCCAGTTGCTTGGATTGAGCAAATCAATTGCCAGGAGAGAGTAATGTTTCTTTTCCTCTTCTTGTCTATTTTGTGCTAAAGATTTATGGACCCATTTATCTTACTGATTTCAGTGAGACTACTCGCAATAAATATAAGAACAAGCATAAACTGTTTGCAAGATTTAAACCTTAGATTAAAAGTGGGGTTTGTTAGGTCTTGTGGCAGAGAAATCTTTTTGCTGCCGCTTCATGGAGTGTTAGTATGCTTGTGTTTTAATGTATCAGAGCATTCGGTTCTTGCAAAACAAATGTTACTGATCACGCGTCTAGTCCTTGAGTCGTTACCACTACTTGAGCATGAGGGCAATAGCCAAATCCTGGGCAGAGGATGCGTTCTCTGTATGATGTTCAAGTGGCAAGCAAGCCAAAACAGACCTGTTATCAATAATTGTGATATTGTTAACTTTACCCCAAAGAATTCTGAATTCTTTATCAAATTATGAGAAATTGAATGTCCATGCTTAGCTTCAAAAACCTATGCTGTCTTGACAGATTATGCTGCCTGTTGAGACATAATTGCTCTGAAATGCTGCCAGTTACTTCTATGTGAAAGGGCAACCATGAATTAGTTTATTATTCAGAAAATAGAGACAATTTCTTCCCTATACCAGACCACCCAAATTTCCCTAGAAATGCTTAAGTAACATAACAGACAACAAAGCAAACTCTAACTTAGTAGCAGCATTTCCCAAAACATCTTTTTTGAGAACATCCTTAACTATCGGTAACTGCAGAATTAACGTCTTCTAGGTTTGGGGTTTTTTTTTCTTACTAGGCCTTTTTGAAGGCAGCACTATAACTTCAAAGAGATTAAACAAATGCAGGTGAGGTGTGACCATTTTGCAAACAGCTGGTGGTTGCAACTTCGCCCTTTCCCAGAGGTAAGTATGTTTAGGTGTTGTTATAGCTTTCCCTCTTGTTTCGAAGAAAAGGATTTATTGGTAGAGGGACTGTAACAGGCAAGCTTTCTGTTAAAAAACAAGCTTCATTGTTTGGATACTGCAGCTTGTATTGCTTGACTGTCTAGAAGCCCCAAGCAGGCTGAGGTGGTGTGGAAACAGAATTACAGTCGCAAAAAGTCAAGAGGCAAAAAAGAGAATGTGGGGGAGGGAGGAGGAGGGAAAGCTGACATAATAAATCAATAGCAAATCTGTACTGGGGGCAAGAATTTTGGGTTTAATAATTTTTAATCACATTTTATTCTGAAGAGGAGTGGGAGGAGTGAGGGAATTAGCAGAAGGACTTTAGTAAAAGTGTGGAGTTAGGCAAAAGATGTATTAGAAGGTTAGTGAAAGAAATAAGAATAAAAGGGAGTAGCAGAAGTTTAAGTGAAACCAAAAAAAGTAATTTGCTGGCAGAAAATAGGGGTCTTTTTTAAACAATGAATAGCGAGAGATAGAGATCTATCATGCTGACCTGGAGAGGAGTGAAATGTTAGATGGATACCATAGGAAACCTTAACTTGTGCTGCGGTGTTGGGGGGGGTGGGCAGATGTCTGTGTAAATGACTATTTTTGGAGGCTGTGTAGACTTCCTGATCTGATGCTTTTCACTTATGACCCCAGTTAGTGATTAGAAGAAGTTTACCCTAATTCTGCATAACTTTCTGGACATATCTGGTCACTCTGTTCCTAATTTTGAGTGGGAACGGAAGGCTTTCATACAGTGGCTGTATTTCCTCCTTAGCTGTTATGGTCTGCCTGAGTGTGCACATTGATGGTAGCTGTCTCAAATTCTCAGTGAAGTCCTGGTCCTGCCTTACCTTGGTATGCTGGTGAAAACTGGTGAGCCTGCCGCGTGATTTATTAAAAATAGATTTCAGAAAAGAAGCAGAGGAGTGTAAACCTTGTGTTCTCACCTTTTCCATTCTTCAGCCTTAATTAACGGTAAAGCCACTGAAAGGTATAATTGACGAACTGTACTAAATCAAGCTGTTCTTTGTGGAGTTCTTTGGTTTTGGTGGGTTTTTTGCTTGTTTGTTTCGGTTTTTGTTTGTTTTGTTTTTTTCCAAATATTCCTTCGGGATTCTGACCTATAATGTGACCCTGCATAATGTGGGCCTGTTTTTATAGTACTGAACACAAAACTGTCACTGAAACATTTTCTTTTTCCTGCAAGTAATTAATTTCCTTCCTCTCAGGCTATATTTCACTAATTTTACTGACAACCATGTAGCATCTAGGTGTGCTGCAAAGCCCTGCCTGAGGTGGAATTTTTGCAGAGTTCAGATAAATTATATTCCCTGCATCTTGTCTTTTTATGGATTTTTTTAGAGTAGTCTTAGAGATAGATTAAGCTCAATTTATGAAATTGGATATGTATTCCACTATGTAAGTTTTTCTCTATCAAACTTGAATAATAAAAAAGACAAACACGAGAAGCATACTGCTGCTTTTTAATTCCTCTCCCTGTGCACAGGCCCTTTCTTGGGGCCTTGGACCATTTATGGACCTATTCAGTCATGACCCTATTGCATGACTTCCAGTTCTTACCATAGTTGTGACTGTAACAGCTCCATGGCTTTGACTTCAAAAATGTGTCAGGCAGACAGGTTGTGTTTGAATGTGTATGTTTTACTTCAGTCATTTAGCTGAGCAAATAGGCAGGTCATGGCAGCATGCTGTACAAGAGTGTATGCATCATTAGAAGATTTTGGTGGTACTTGGGTTTTTCTGAGCAACTGCTGCCTCAGATAGATGTGCCCTCTTAGTTGGGTGGACTGGGAGAGGACGTGATGGTGGGCTGCCAGGCTTTGTAAAGGTTTACTCAGTTTGAATTTGTATGGAAGTAGTTTAAGACTACAACAAGTACATATACAGGTTGTCTAAGGGTACAGGCATAGCACCTCGCTGTGATAAGGTAGATGAAGAATCTCTCATACCCCCTCTATCAGCAATTAATTTCGGCTGTGTGGAACTGTGCTGTATTGTGGTTAGTTAGCAGTGACTGTGCGAGCTAGCTGAGCGCTATTTTGAGTTTCTCTAAGAATATGGATTAGGCCTCTAGTACACAGTGGGCTACTACTGTGATTGCAGGAAGCCATAATAAAGGGGTTAAATGATTTAATTTGACTTACCATTTCTACTGGAACGAACTTATCTATTGGAATAGGGTTGATTTATTTTTAAATTGATTTCCGTTTACTTGGCTCTTGCTAGACCTGCTTACAGAATGACCATGTAATATGCGTGTCTTAAAAATCTCTTTACTACAGTAAAATTTAAAATAGGTCCCTATTTAAAAAATGGCTAATTTGTGGGCCTTTGATTATTCGTACACTTTTTTTTGTTAACCCTCACTCATATCACTTCAAGTGAGTTCAAATCAGCTGTGATTTTCTAGAAGCAAAATGCACTGTGGATATCTCTCAGTACCCTGAAAACATTGCAGTAGGTAATACTGTTAAGATGGTAATGGAAGGTGCTGCCTCCTTGTAGCCAAGGGTGTTCAGAAAAAATCCAGTGTATTTAGTAATACAAAATACTATCTAAAAATTAGTTCCAACTCACATTAAAATTAATTTCTGTCCTGTGTCTTCTTTATAGTCAAATTGATCACTGTTTATTTGCCTCTAACTAGGAGTCTGTTAGCAAGAGATTGTCAGTCTCATGGGTGGGTGCTAGCATGTGCTAACCAGGAATATATTAGAATATAGCAGAAACTTGCCATGACAGTTACAGTCTCTTCTCCTTACTACCTTTGTGCCACTACACTAGTACACAACCTGCCATCACATCCTGCTGCATTTAGAACTGCAAGGAATGATAATTGCCTTTAAAAGAAATTTCGGCTTGTAAATGAAGATATACCATATATCTGGATTTCAAAGGTTATTTAGATTAAGCTTAAAATATAAGAGCAGTATAATTTAAGGTTTTATTAGATATGAGTTGGGATGGATGTAGACTACTTACACATAGCCTCTAGGCACAGCTTCTTTTATGGATTTTTATGTTCCACTACATGTTACTCTGTCATAGTATGAAGTGTCATCATTTTCCCAAAGCAAAGGTTTTCAGCTTGTTAGATACAGACAGATAGATATGGATTGTTTGTTTTGTTTTTTTTTCTTAACAGTTTAATTTCTTCAGTGAGAAAAATCTGTACTTGCACATGAATTAAGATAGATTCATCAGTCACTAGAAAATATTTCAGAAATAAACATCATAGTTGGTTCCTTTTCATCACAATATTGTACCAGCTTGACTTCTTTTGCCAGCCAACCTCCTCAGACCATCCAGAACTGCCAAAACATCTGAGATAATACACATTCAATTACAGTATTATAAAGATGAACCATCTGTGCTAAGGTTTCCAGTGTTGCATGAGAATGAAAATAGGAATATGCAAAATCTCAGATAGGTTGTTATAAGTCCCAACATGACATAAGTGAATTGAGTTAAGTCAGTCCCTAGCATTGTTAAATAGCCATCACGGATTTTACCACCCACAATCAAAACCAAAATTAGAAAGACTATGTCAGATATGCTGTGGAATCCACTGAGAGTGAAGGGAAGTAAATTGCTTCAGTGTGTTCAACAACTAGTAGTAATTTTATCAAAGCTTCGCTTTTCTAATGGAACCAAATTCAATCCACATTTAAAGAGTCTGGAAGTAAGCTTTCTTTCTGTTATGCCTTACTCCACAGGCATGGAAAGGATAATGGATATTAAGGATAATGGATATTAACACTTATTCACCATACTTGTTTTCTCTTATGTCTTGCACTTAACTTCAGTAGATCTGTCTTTATACAGGTATAACCCATTCCTTATACTGCAATCTCTCTGAAGTTCCTCTCACATTAATAGGACCAAAGCTATGTGCAGAAGATGAAGTGCTGTATGCCCCACAGCTGGTGCTTTATATTCATTGATGGCTTATAAATAGGTCTACCTCTCAGTGCAGCTCTTGCCTAAGATTTTTATGTACATATATTTTGAGCTAGGTGTGTTATATTTGCTAAGCTAAAATAAATTTACTAATATGCAAGAGTTAACATAGTATGCTAATTTAAACCCATTTAGTTTTTTTAATGTTCACTAGAATTATTTTTATCTTTTGTTAAAGATAATTAACATCCTCCACTTGTGCAGCAACATGGGGGGCTGAAGAGAGGGAGAAAAAAAGTTTTCACTGCCTAGTTAGTTATTATCCTAATGACATTCCCAATGACTTAAATAGAAATGCAGTGTATTCAAAATGTTAGATGGAGATACAAAACAATTTCTGTTACATGCATACTGTGTTATGTAAAAAATGGAGCAGGAAAAAAATGGAGCAGGAAGGCAGAAGGAAAAGCTGGATGGTGAGCTGCTGGAAAGAGAGTTGTTCCGTAAGAAAGAAGTTTGGGGTTGGTATTTTTCTTTCTTTTTCCAGTCAGAAAATAACCTCTTCTTCTGTGATCCAACATTAGCCTATGTCAGGGTCTATTCGCTTGGTGTGCGATTTCCTGTGTTAGCGAAGAGAGGATGATGAGATGCCACAGCCATTAGACCTATCCCTCTTTGTATGGATAAGACGACTCTAGATACAGAGTGGGGGTGCCCCAGCCACTCTCACTGACCCTTGGGTTTAGTTGGGATCATGACTGACCATCTCCAGCTCTGTCTGAACTCATTGGTTACAAGGTAATCAACAAGAATTCCCTCTCTTCTCACCCATTTCTTCAGCATGGCTGTTGCAGGAACTCTGGAGAGTACCAAGGTAAGTCCTTTGCGCTCACACATTGCAGGGAAGGTGGTTGTTAATAGCTTCATGCCATCCTGTGATACCACCTCTGAGCAAGAAAGACTCAGCCTCTGAAAACACTGCACTGCTCAGAGTAGTACGGGCTGAAACTGAAACAGCTGCTTCCCAACATGCTGGGCATTTAAGATGCATGTTCCTCTTCACACTGGGAACATTTAAAGCTGGAGCGCTATGAACCCTGTGTCCCAAGTGTTTGTTCTCAGCCTGTCTGAAGGCAAGGCTTTCCTCCATCCTCATTTGTGATTTCAGCCCCCGAAAGGACACCTAAATGTGTAGGGTAGAGAGGTCTGTTTTGTGCCCTAACCAGATGATCAAGGTTCTGGTGTGCGTGTTGAAAGGGTCATACCTTTGCAAGTCTTAATAGAGGCCTTCTGCTCCTCTACCACAAAATTTCACATCTAATTTGGTCTCTTTCTCTAATTGCGGAGAACATAATTTGAGTTTTTCATAGCTGACAAGCTGTCATGTATGAAAAGCTGGTTATGATGGTGATGAAGCACAAACTTCTTAAACTAGCCTTATATTTGAAAAGGCCAATTAATAATATCTTATATTTAATAAGCATTAAAAGATATAGGAGAGAAAGCATCAAACTAGCTTCTCAGCTAATCACATGTTGACTCTACCATGTTAAAGCACAAGGGTTCTGAATCATTTTATAATTCCTCACTGCTGTGAGACTGGAGGTAACAACACAGGCATAGCTCTGGGTAAAGACTTAGAACCTTTAGTTCTATTTTATTGCATAATTTTTTTATTTTTTTTTTTTTTTTTGCTATAAGGCAGTTCATTTAATCTCTTTTTTCCTCAGTTCACTAAATACAACACAGTTGTTTGTTTTCTTATTGTCTTATCCTATCCCTTGCCTATCGTATTTAATAAGATTGCAACTTTGGACTTTCAGCTTTTCTGATGTCTATGCGCAGAACCTAACACAACGGGACATGCAGCTCATTTGAACTATCACACTATAGTTCAGTAAAATAAACCAACATGTACATAGTTAAAAGTTATTATTACAGGCAAGAAAGAATACATCATATGGAAGAGAGGGAGAACCAAGAATTTATTGTTAACCTAACAAAAAAGTCATAAGACCAAATCACAATATGACAGTTGTTACTGGGCCAGCAATACAAACACAGTTCAAATTAGTACAGAAAAGCCTCATTAATAATAATGCCATTAAAATTGTTAAATAATATTACTTTTTTTGGTGTTATGCTTGCCGATCCAATAACTCTCTGGGTCTGGTGGTCAAGTGTTTGAGACTTCCCCAAGAAAAGAGGTGGGGGCTGTCACAGCCACTTCTCAGTGTCTTCACCAGGATGAATGTGATCTTCGTGGTCCCTTTCTCCTCAGTGCTGGGGTACAATTGGATTTCTTTTTATGTGTTTTCCCATCCCCACCTACTCCCTTCCCTCTGCTCCCAGGGAAGGGGTGAAAGCTTCCCTGCAGCCCCCCAATATCCCCAGGGGCCATTTGTCCAGCAGGAATGGTCTGGGGCTGTCAGCCCCTTCCCCGGCAGCACTCACAGAAATGGAGCTCAGATGGGTTGGGCAATGGGCACTTGGCCATGGGGAGCATGGTAAACCCAGCTCAGCCCCACTCAGGCCAAGGGCAGCCCAGCCACCCCCTGAGATATGGTCTATGATCAAGTGAACACAAAGTCTGTGGAATTTCACAACCAATGACAAAATTATATTTATTGGGCTTGGATGTGACAAAGAATGCTCTGTCTGAGTTTATGAGGAGGGTATAACCATTATTACTGCTGTTTTTAAATTGAATTGACTGACCTTTCTCTCCCATTTACTAAAATATTTTTGTAACAGGCACACCCACACACTGTTGTTGACTTAGGAAGCCTTCAGAATGAGACAGTGAGCCTGAATACAAAGATATTTTGAAAGGTGATTGAATCATCAGTATGACCCTGAGATTTTCAAAGGCATACATCAACATGCAATGGTTAATACTAGTCTCTGAATCTGCATGCAAATCAACCATTAACTGATAGTTCTGGATAATCATCTACATTTATTACATTTAGATGTATATTCTTTGCTGAAATGAGGTCAACTGATGAGCAAAAGCTTCAGCATTGTAAAATTCATGCATGTTACGGTGTGATAGTAAATGCTGGGCTGAGCTGGTTACAAAGTTACTGTTTATTTAATGGAGAGCTTAGGGAGGTGGAAGCTGATACTCCATGAAATCATACCAGTTCTTTTTAGGACTAGTCAAGTAGCACTAATATAATGAGTGATAACTGTAAGAGATGTAATTAGTCCTCATTTTTTCTCAGGCAGTGTTTTGTTTTGCTTGTGTACTCCTATTTATGTTTAAGAAAGTATTGCTAATCTTTTTTTTCATGTCTGTTAACATACAAAAATTATGTTAAATTCTCCTTATTGTGCTGTTCCTTAATTAATGATCTTACTAAGATACTAGGACTTTATTGTCATCCACATATGACATGCAGGATATATTACTAATATCATCTGAAACAGAAACCTAAACTATGTATTTTTTCAAGGTTTTGCATAGCAACCCTAGTTGGGTTGGAGGCATTGGACCCTCTTGTTCTGGTTCTGGCTGGGATACAGTTAATTTTCTTCATATTAGCTATCATGGGGCTATGTTTTGGATTTGTGCTGGAAACAGTGTTGATAACACAGGGGTGTTTTAGCTATTGCTGAGCAGTGCTTACACAGAGTCAAGGCCTTTTCTGCTTCTCACCCCACCCCACCAGCGAGTAGGCTGGGGGTGCACAAGAAGCTGGGAGGGGACACAGCTGGGACAGCTGACCCCACCTGACCAAAGGGATATCCCATACCATATGATGTCATGCTCAGCATGTAAAGCTGAGGGATGAAGAAGGAAGCGGGGGACGTTCGGAGTGACGGTGTTTGTCTTCCCAAGTAACCGTTAAGCGTGATGCCCTGCTTTCCTGGAGATGGCTGAACACCTACCTGCCCATGGGAAGTAGTGGATTAATTCCTTATTTTGCTTTGCTTGTGTGCCCAGCTTTTGCTTTACCTATTAAACTGTCTTTATCTCAACCCTCGAGTTTTCTCACTTTTACCCTTCTGATTCTCTTCCCCGTCCGACTGGGGGAGAGTGAGTGAGCGGCTGTGTGGTGCTTAGTTGCCAGCTGCGGTTAAACCATGACAGGTCTCCATTTTCTTCTGTATGAATAACTAATATTTTGTATTTGTTGCAATACAAACTGTGGTACAGGAGAAATAACAGTAAATAATTACAGTGACTTGGTTCTGTTAATTAACCAGATGAATTAATTTCAAGTCTCTTTCTAATTGTAAAAGAAACTCCATGCTAAACTTGTTCTTGTTTTTACTTCTGTCTTTGTAATTGATTAACCCCTCAGCTACTAAGTCATCCTGCACTAAAAAATTTGAGCCTGGAAGGGCATTTCTGGGTACTTTTGGGTGTGCAGTTTCTGGGTATGTTTCTATGCATCTTTTTCACATCTCAGAAAAACAAGTTCCTTCTTCTCTCTGAACATCCGTTTTCATTTCTTCCCCGCATGAAGAAGAGTAAGAGGTAAAAAGACTGTCTCTGCATGGCTCCCCCACAGTGGTAAGGTACCGCAGAGAGGTACAAGGAAGGAGCGGCAAGGGTGCTGCTAGGGGAAGAGGCAGGCGTGTAAGCCAGTGCTGCCATTGTGAGAAGCAGCTGTGGACCCATATATTCAGACATTCTCGGGATCCTTACTTTCCAAAGAGAAGGTTCTCAGTGAGCAGCCTAAAGCTTAATGCTCTAAGCATTTCCAGAAATATTTCCATTCTGGAGTAATCTTTCATGTATATACACTTATATAAACGCATGCCTGAACTCACTAACCATTCTGACTTTCTGGTGGGGCCCTTAGTTAAAGTGATATGTATCCTGGTTCATCAAAGTGGAGAAAAGAATGGCAGGAGAATCTACAGGGATTTTATTGTATTTTTTTTTACCCTTATGGCATAAATATTCTGTTTTCCAGCTAGCACTCTCTCTGAAAATTACTTTAAGAAAAACAGTATTTTCAAAATCAATCATCTCTAAAATTCATTGCAAATGCAACTGTACAGAAATGTTTCCATACATTTTTTTTAAAGATGACATGAGCAGGCTTCACATTGTAAGCAGATTTTCTCATATGAAGATCATGTTAATGGGAAACCTATAATTGTAGCAGGTCCAAGAAATGCTTGAAATCCTGGCCTCCAAGGGAAAAAGAGAGAATTTATTTACTTTTTTAAAAGTCTGTGTATGTCCATTGGGACTCTGTGAAATCCTAAAGTGAAAACATCTGATAAAATACAAGTAGGGAGAGAAAAACATTAAAAAAAAAAACAGCTTGAATTCAGGAACATCAAACTATTTTCTCTTTAGGTAGAGGGATCCATAAAGATAATTAAATGTTTTATCACATATAGAAGTGGATGGTTTTTCTATTACGTAGTTTTGGTCTACTGGAAGAAAATTAATTCTCCAAGCATACAAGGAGAGAAAACATGTATTAATGTTAATTCATAGTGCATGTTGACAGGACTGTACATTTAATTACATTTAATGTTTTACTTATGTAACCTAATATTTTCCTTTCTTTGGTTTGAAAATTTTTGTTGATTCCTGTCTTATTTAGTATTATTTGGTCCTACTGTGCACTTGCTCCAGCAGTCAGTCAGTGCTTACCATACAACCTGCTGTTAGGTCTGCTTTTTTTCCCTCAGCTGAGTGGCAGTTCATCAGGAAAAAAGACTTGAGAAACTGTGTGTGCATATATATAGACACACATGCATGCACACGCATGTGTATATGGATGTACATATATATGTGTATATGTCTACATATATACAATTATATAGTTTTTCTGTTTGCTCTCACTTAAAAATCCTGATCAGCAGTCACACCACAGAGGTCACACAGCAACAATTTGGCACAGTCTAAGAGTTTACCGGCTACTAATGAACTTTTATAATTTTTTATCTGCAGTATGAGGAAGATTAAATGAAAATGTGTATTTGTACAGCAGTTTAATGGTGAAGTTTTCTTGATTTAGGTTTGGTTTAAGATCATTCTAGAATATTTAATATATAGTCTGAAATTCAGTGCAAATGCTATTCACAGTCTAGATCTTCTATCCCATTTTCCAAGTGGCATATTCAAATGTCTTTGAAATAAAAGAATACAGAAAGGAGCTTTTGTGTGTCTTGCTCTCCCTCTCCATCTTTTTTTTTTAACAGGATAATTTAGCCAATGGTAACTTCCAGAAAGTGAGATACTAGAATGAAGAGTATATTATAAGGGAATATACACATATGTAAGTAACCCTAAGCCAAGTGTCTCCAGATTTGTGGCTTAAAGTTCCCCATCAATTTGTAAAATACATAAACTCATCTTTTAATTTCAGGAGTTTCCAGAGACACTTTTAAAGTTTCAATGCACTTATAAACTAGCCATAAACATATATATAGGCCCTCTGCTCTTAGAACTTGGTGACTAATTTCCAATGAATAGTTTATTTGATGAAAGTTTTCCCTTTTGTCTTTTGAATTGATCAGGGGTACAATATGAAAGAACATCTATTTATTGTTCATAGTTTGTGCTAATATACTTTGCTCTGAAATGAAGTGTTTGCCAACAACTTAGAGGTATTTGATGAACTAGGCTGGATAGTACAAACAGAACATATGTTTAAAGCTGCTTATAATATACCAACATGTTTGTTTTCTTTTTTAACCAGTAGATGTTTTGCAAAACATCATCTAAAATAATAAACAGAAAAAATGGATTTGAATGACCTTTTTTAACTGATTTTTTTTTCTTCCTTTCAAGATAAAAGCAGGTTGGTTTTATTTTTTTTTTCCTGTAATTAGAAATAACAGCTTTTCAGGGAGAAAAATATAACAACACAGGAGAAAATTTTAAATATCTCTTTACAAATGATTTTTCTATTTCAAAACCAGCTTTGTTTTCACTGCTGGGTTTCTTATTAGGTTGCTAAATTGCTACAAATACTTGTTATATGGATTTATTTTTCTTAATTTCCAAAATGCTTGTTTTGATGAAACGGCTGCTGCTAACTACACCAAATCTCTCAGGAGGAACTAACATGTAACACTTCTCCTGTATCCTAAGTTCCTGAATCCAGTTGCATATTTTCACATATATGACACTGAGATACAGTACTTTTTTTCTCCAAATATGGATGATGTTGTTCTTTAGTGGAATAGTGATAACCTGGGCTTTAACATGTATAATTCAAAACTAACCTTTTATTCTCAGATATTTGCAGATTTTTTCACTGTTCCAAGCTGCCAATAGATGCAGTACAATTTATCAATAACATATTGTTGTCATCCCCCCTGCACCCAGAGTCATTCACCTAGGCCTTTTTAGGATCTGTGCATCTGCTCATAGTTTGGCTATATTTGGATTAAATCTAAAAAGTAATCACATATATATATATATATAGCTTCTTAGACCAAAGAAGTATAGACAAGAATACGATTGCAGTGATAACATACTCTGATGGTTTTCAAGGTCTCAACTTTCCATAGTGACCAGAATAACTATAAGAAATTACTCTTAATGATGGTTGTTTTACTGAGTCAATATCCTTATAAATAGTTTTGACTTTCGCATGATATTTAATTCACATACTAAGACAAAGATGCTTTACTCAGTTTATACACAAGTTGCCTGTGTTATTCTATGCTATAGTTTTTATTTTCAGCTCTTCCTTCTCTTGTTCTTTCCTCTACCTGTAGCTTATTTCAACTAACCAGTTTCTTTTTCATCTTAAATCTTATTCCAAATCTGTCATGTGACCAACTGTAGCCAAATTCCAGCTGGTGCCTCTGTTGTTATTGTGTAATTAATATGCTAGTGAAATTTTTACCGTTTACTTGTATCTTTCTGATGTCTTTAGACTAAATGTGGGAACATTCTTATTTTGCCCCTGGCATTCAGTATCCATTTTCTAAATTTTTAATGTTTCATTCATTTGTTTATTTTTAATAGTGGTGGAGTAGATATACATTTTGAGGGCATGCTTATGTGGCACAACGGATACTCATGTTAGCTTTGAATGAAGCATGATTTCTCTGAATCCTTAAATTTACTCTGTCCACAGGTAGAAATTACATAGGTGACAGAAATGTGATACTTTGGTCTTTAGATTTCAAAACCAGTTTGAAAGCTGTCTGGAATCTGTCTTTAAAAGCAGGCAAGGAAGGGTCTCTGAAAAACTGTTTGTCTTCTCCATGTCAATTTGCAGTTCTACGCTAGCTGAAGTGTGTTATTTGACACAGTAACCTTGAGTCACTTATAAGATTTTATTGACAACTGCAGCTCTTTGCCAAATCTCTCTTTATTTTTACACAACTTCTGGCTGTCCTTGTTAGGATACATTAGTGTCAAATTGAGGAATGCTGATTAGAGAAGACAAGTCATGTCCTGTACACAGGCTCGCTATCACAGTTCCATTTAAATGAGGGTATAATGTCTTTTGACTCTGTGAAGCAGATATAACTTTAAATGCCTTCTCCTTCTCCCTTTTTCCTCTCTTCCCCCTACCTTCTTCTTTGATAAGCAATAGTTTGTTCAACGAAAGGTAATGGTGAAAATTAAATATCTGCCAAGGTTAAAAATAAGTCTGCACAACTAGGCTTGGACTCAAAGCAGGACAGCAGAAAGGAATAGACTTCTTTTGGAAATGTGCAGTGACTGAAGCTCAGACCTCTGTGAATCATTCTTAAGGGAGATGAACTAAAAGTTTGTAACTGAGCAAAGGCCTGAGCCTGAAGGTCAGGAGAGATGTACTTGAAATGCTTTCTCCATGGAACTGTCTGCTAGTTGCCTGACTTCAGATTTTACTCAGGGCTCAGTAATTGCTCTCTATTCTAACACATTACTAAGACTGTTCTACAAAGCATGTCTGTTGGAGTGTGTGTGTTTGTGTGTTCATATATGTGTATGTACATACATACACATATATACATTTGATTGCCCAGTGCCCCTAATCCTAGGATAGCAATATGTTAGGGCTGAAAAAAAAGTCCCATTTTGATTAACAAGTCCTAGAATAACAGAACAATTACATTCTTATGCTGTATGTCACACAGTTTTATTACGTTTTGTGCTAGATAATACAAATTATACTGTAGTTAAAGATGAGTGTGGATATTCTTGTTTCCATAATGTATAATGTACAACATCTCAAAGTGAATAACCAATAATGAAAACCTTTCGAAATTTGTGTATCTGAAGCTTGCTTTATGGGTATCTTGTACTCTGAAAGTTGACAGAAAGCATAGCTTGTCATACAAACTGTTTTAGATGAAACCTGTATAATTATGGACAATTTCCTGAGTAAAAGGGGAATTAAAACAAAACAAACAAAAAACCATGCAATATATTGAAACAATAATTTCCACTACATTTATCAGGGAGGAAGTGTAAAGCTAATGATACTAAGCTAAATAGGTGGAATAGGCAGAAAAATATGAGAGGCATCACATTAGTGATAATTCTGTTATAATACTGGACTATAAGTAGGAATTGTAGGAATGTTCATTCCTTCCCATTTGTTGCACTGTGGAGACTTCATTGAGGGCTATATGAATGCTGGCAGAAGTGGTCATACATAATCACAGTATTGGAAGTGGACTAGTTATTGCAGTGCAGTCAAAATGTCAGTGAGCGATTTTCTAGAATCCAATGTTAGTTTGAGGATAGGTTGTAAAAGGATGCTGCTGGAAAAGTATCCGGAAAAAAACAAAAGTATTCATGTAAAAAGTATCAGGAAAAGGTTGTAATGGCAAAGATCCAGAATTTTGTAATAAAAATACTCTAATGTTTAAAAAGTTTGGCAGAATAACAGGAATTCAAATTTGTGGTTGTGACCAAACTAATGCTAGTATATGCAACTTCTTCCTCCTGTCCTGCAAATGCTTATGATGGTAAATTTTCCTAGGCTAAAAACCTCAAAAAGTGGATTTTGCAGTTCATTATGTTTTGTGAAGGAATTCCATTTAGTTCTTTTAATAGTCATGTTTTCTTTTTCCTTTTACAAATACACCTGTTGGAGTAATTTATCTCGTGTGTTTGGCTGATACTAGCACTAAGTTAAGCACTACATATTAAGTCATCAGCTCCTTCTAATGTTGATGGAATTCTGAAGTTTGGAGGCTTTCCAGCAGTTTATAGTTTTGTGTTGTTCTGCTGTATAAAATAGCTTAGCACAGAAACCATGCTTTTGAACAACCCATCTGCATGGATGTAGCTTTTTAGCTTTTCACCTTTTCTTTTTAAATATTATTCTAAGATACAGGGTGTCATTGAAAAATCGTACACCTGTAAATGCTTGAGCATTATCCATAAAATATAAAAAGCACATTTACAGAATCACAGCATGGCTGAGGTAGAAAGGCACATCTGGAGGTCATCTGATCCACCCCCCCTGCTCAAGCAGGGCCATCTAGAGCCACCATGCCCAGGACCATGTCCAGATGGGTTTTGAATAGCTTCAAGGAGGGAGATTCCACAATCTCTCTGGGCAACCTGTGTCAGTGCTCGGTCATCTTCACAGTGAAGAAGGTGTTTCCTTTTGTTCAGATCCTCCTGTGTTTCAGTTTCTGCCTGTTGCCTCTTGTCCTGTCACTGAACACCACTGAAAAGAGCCTGGCTCCATCCTCTTTGTAGCCTTCCTTCAGGTATTTATATACATTGATAAGATCCCCCTGAGCCTTCTCTTCTCCAGGCTGAACAGTCACAGATCTCCCAGCCTTTCCTCTTGGGAGGGATGGCTTTAGTTCCTTAATCATCTTTGTGGCCCTTTGTTGGATTCTCTCCAGCATGTCCATGTCTCTCTTGCAGTGGGGAGCCCCAAAACTGGACCCAGCACTCCAAATGTGTCTCACCAGTGCTGAGTAGAGGGGAAGGATCACCTCGTTCCACCTGCTGGCAATGCTTTGCCTAATGCAGCCCAGGATACCATTCATCTTTGCTGCAAGGGGACATTTCTGGCTCATGTAAATGCCTTCACATGCCTTTTTGCTAGTTGCATTTTCCACTTATTTCTTTTCCCTATCTACACAATTGGAAAAAAATCTGCTGATTTTCTTTCTTACTTCTAAAGAACCAAAAGATATCTGAAAAATGATGAAGCTTAAACCGTTACTCAGACAAGACAGAAATCAAAGATAAAATTTTGAAGAGGTTTATTCCACTTTCTTTTCCGTGAATAGAAGGTATATTATTACAAACACAATTATAAGAAGCTGTCATGGTTTAACCCTGGCTGGCAACTAAGCACCACACAGCCACTCGCTCACTCCCCCTACAGGGGGATGGGGGAGAGAATAAGAAGAGTAAAAGTGAGAAAACTCATGGGTTGAGATAAAGACAGTTTAATAGGGAAAGCAAAAGCTGCGCACACAAGCAAAGCAAAATAAGGAATTCATTCACTACTTCCCATGGGCAGGCAGGTGTTCAGCCATCTCCAGGAAAGCAGGGCTCCATCACGCATAACGGTTACTTGGGAAGACAAACGCCGTCACTCCAAACATCCCCCCCTTCTTCTTCCCCCAGCTTTATATGCTGAGCATGACGCCATATGGTATGGAATAGCCCTTTGGTCAGTTGGGGTCAGCTGTCCCAGCTGTGTCCCCTCCCAGCTTCTTGTGCACCCCCAGCCTACTTGCTGGTGGGGTGGGTTGAGAAGCAGAAAAGGCCTTGACTCTGTGTAAGCACTGCTCAGCAATAGCTAAAACAACACAGTTTTCATCACCAATCCAAAACATAGCCCCATACTAGCTACTATGAAGTCAATTAACTCTACCCCAGCCAAAACCAGCACAGAAGCCAATGCAAAATGTTCAAATTACAAGAAACTTTCATGTGGTTTTAATGATGACATAACCAGATCTCAAAATATTCTGAGAAATTGGTTCAGGAAAACATCTGGTTTTGTCTCTCTGCTCTTGCAAATTCAGAAGTTTATTGTTAATAGAGCTATTGTAACATTTGCCCAAAAATTAAATGGGGGAACAAGAAAATGAGAGAAAATTGCACTAACCTAATGGCAAAGTTAACAGTAGTCACCTTCAGTATCAGCCTGTGCCAATGACATCTCAGTGCTGAACTTCTCAGAATAATTCAGACATAGCTTTTCAGGAGCATCTCAGCTGTAGATAAGATGATTTATTGCAACACTGTTTCTGCAGATAATATGGACAACCGCAGAAAACAGTACTTCAGTGACCACGGCTTTGGTCCTGCTACTGTCTGTTTTGGTTTTGACAGAGGTGAGTTGCAAATGTGTTTATTACTCAAGGAATTTATTAGTTAAGTGACAAAATATAGAAACATCTGCACATACTTGAAAATATATAGAAGACTTCCCTCTTTGCTGACTTAATATTTGGAACTCTAAATTGGCAACTGTCTACAGGTTAGGGCATAAATTAGAAACTAAGAATTATATCTGCCAGTATTCATTGGCATGAATAAACAAAAATAAATTTGGGCTTTTCCTAGCAGGATTTAGCTTTCCTTTTCAATAAAACCTGAGATATAAATTAGTTTAGACGAGTTCTTGTCTTCCTTCTTGTGCTTATGGTGGTAGTTTCAAACTCGTTGCTTCTTGAATTCAGTATTTAGAGTCTAAGCCTTTAAAGGAGAAAAATTTGATGCCACAGTCAAAAATGAACAACTTTTCCTATTGTCATACATTTGTGCTCTGGTAGTGCATGGGGGCTAGGTAAGCTATATTACAGAGCCCCATTGTATTAGACACTGTTTTACACAGGCCTCAGAAAAACGGTCTACTTATTAAGAGCTTGGGCCAGTTTTGACAAGGTGTAATTGTGCAATTTATTGCTATGTCTTCATCCATACATTATTATTCATTGGGATTCAAGTTCAAAAATCTGTGAACTGGCTATTTTTTAAATTTTAAATTGTACAGAGTTTTACATGAAGGAGTTCATGCCCTTTTTTTGTCCCTAAGGAAGTAGTTGATACAAATCCTGATACTAGTGAGGTATGGCGTCCCAGCAGGAATTTTATTAGAAATTATGGTAATTCCACAGTGCAATGTAACAAGTACTATTGCTGTCATGTTATATCCTGATAAACATATATAGTTAACTTGTGTCACTACAGTAATTAGACTTCATCAGACCTGGCATGAAGGAGAGAGATTATCTTTTGTTGTTGCTCTTCTGATCATTTGCATCTTAAAAATCTCATTTGTGTAAATTTCTGCTTAAGTAACTTTAAAAAACAGTTATCATTTTAAAATTGCATCTTCAGTAATTTTTTTTGTAAGACACAAATGAAAAAGAAAAAAAAATCTTTGCTCCTGCAGATCATATGCTGCTCAGCAGTCTTAACAAAGTAAGTATAAAAGGAGATTTTGCAGAACAAAGAGCTAATCCCTAACTAAAGTGCCCCAGACACCATTCCAGCCTTGTATCTTGTTTATGCTGAAACTAGCTAGTTTGTATTCCTTGATCTCAAATGTGGCAGTATCTCTGAAAAAGGTAAACAAACTCTCAGGTTGTTGGATTCCAAATTATTATATTATTACTTCCAGTGACTGCTAGCTTATATTTATTGAACCAAGTCCTTCTGGCCTTAGGTCCAGTTTGGGAGATTATCTCCGTTTAGGAAACTGCTCAAGCCAGTAGTCAGAAAGGCACTTAAAATATGACTAAAAATACTCTTGTACCCTTTCCCATGTTGGAGTGTTTCTATGTTACCTAATAAACAGATAATTAATAGAATATCATATATAAACCTATTGGAAACTTAAGCTTACATGCAGTGACTTCAGTGATATATTTTGATCTGATGTCCAGCAGGAGTTGACCATTCATACTAGCAACCAAAGCAGGAGGAAGTATGGATGCCCAGAAGCCTGTTGATCAGTCCTTGTCTCCATATAATGACTCTAAAATGAAGGCATTTCAAGTGAGCAAGCATTTTAAAACTTTGATCATCAGTGATAAATACTGAGTGAATTGCATTTTTCCCCCCTATACACCACTTTAATTAAAAATAGATATTTATGTAGTGCTGCAGTTTTTCAAAGTTTTGATAACTTTGAGCTGACTTTCACCTCTGTTCAAGTAAGTTCATCATAGTAATAACATTTTGTAGTCTTTCCAAGTTTTCATTTTCACCTATTTTATGAACCCCTTCATAACAATGTAAAGGGTTCTTCTTCTATGCCAAAATGCTAATCAAATACCTCTTCTATTACTAATAAAAAATGTAGGAATTTTTCCCCTTTAACTGAAGCTTCTATGTATATGTGTGTGTATATAACACATTTCCTGATGAGACTGTCAGGAAAAAGGATAAGAGTTCACAAATCCTTTTACTAGCTTGTTAATTTAGTATTTCAAAGAATATGAAATCCATATAGCAAAGCACATAGCATGTGAGTTTAAGCATGTGCTTATGTTCCTTTCTATTCAGCACAGTACTAAAATAATGAATTTTAAATTAAATATATATTTAAGAGTTTAAATAAGTGCTTAATCACTGTTCCCATTAGGGATACTATTTTGACAGGCAGGCTATAATGATTAAACACCTTGCTGAATTAGAGTCTTAAGCATCTGCCTAATTTAAGCAGTAAATCCTATTGAAGCCAATGGGACTTATCCTGATTAAGTCTCTTAGTGAACTAGGGTGAAAGTGAGAGACCAATAATCCTGAGCAACCATAAAGTCTGGCGAGTAGGCACTGAAACTAGTTCAGACAGTGAAATATGAATTACAGCTCCCCAGCTAGTCATGTCTATAAGCACAAATTTCAAATGGTTCCAATCACTTTAGCAGATGAATCATACCGGAGAACAGCTCTAGAATAAACCTATTAAAGCAGGTAGCTACGTGTAATCTAAAAGAGCAAAAACATGTTAAATTGATTTTATTCAGTATCTCTGTTCCATGCTTTCCTCTCCTGTGCTCTGGAGTTTACCAGGATTCTGCTTGTGTGTTTCTTTTCCCACTCTTCTTTCCTTCTGCCTTTCAACATTGTCACAAAATAATCCAGAGAAAATGAACAAATGAACAAAAGATAATACTATGTATGCTTCCTGACACATGACATGGTATGAATCTTTCTAATGCCAGACAAAATTCTCTTCCCTAATACCCAAAGAACAGCAGGTTAGTGGCCTTATACAGATAGGTAGAGGCAATATGACCAAAATGACTCCATCCCAACATAGGTGTAGCTTCAGGAGGCTCATGTTCTACAACTCAGTAAATATGGTTTTGCCACTGCCTGGGGCAAATGTCAGGCTGTGACAGGTCCTGGGGATGGCTGGGCTGCCCTTGGCCTGAGCGGGGCTGAGCTGGGTTTACCAGGTGCCCCGTGGCCAAGTGCCCATTGCCCAGCCTGTCTGAGCTCCAGCTCTGTGAGTGACACTGGGGAAGGGGCTGGCAGCCTCTGGCAGTCCCTGCCAGACAAAAGGCCCCTGGGGATATTGGGGGGCTGCAGGGAAGATTTCACCCCCTCCCTGGGAGCAGGGGGAAGGGAGCAGACCATAGTATGCAAAAGTATGCAAAGAAATCCGAGTGGACCTTGGCACTGAAAAGGAAGGGACCCCACCCCCAGCATTATACCCCTCTCAGGGAGAGCTGAGGACATTGATGAGTGTCTGTGACACCCCCTATCTCTCTGCTTGGGAAACACTGAAACTGTTGACCGTCAGACCCAGACGGGCTTCAGGAGCATGGGCATAACATAGAAAGGAAGGACTAGGAAGGTCTTTTTTAATATAGGCATACATAAATATATGTGTAACAATTTTAATCATTGTGACTTTTCTGTATTAGATAATTCAGACTAATAGAATGCCAAAACAGTAACTAGACTGATAATGAATTCTCGGCTCCACATGTATGGTATGCTCACTTTTACCCATAATGAGATTCTGAGTATAACATTCCCTCCCAGCAGGTGTTGGAAATGCACATTTAATTTTTTGCAGTCATGTATGAAAAGCACCTTATTCCCAATGCACAGGGAAAGTGGGGAGAAAACCTGCAAATTCAGTTTAAAGAAGTTAAAACTGAAAAGGTTGTCCCATTGCCTGATCTTGGATCTTTTTGGTGTTTAGGATTCTTCTTTATTTGGTAGAGGAGTACGCTTCAGCTGAAAGCTGTCAGGAGTCTAACTACCATCTGGAATAACACTTTCCATAGATGTTTTGTTGTCTATTTAGAGTTCCTAGGGATCTTAAGATGTAATTACAAGATACATGTTTTTGGCAGCTATTACTCTTGTTCTTCTGTTCTGTTCTCAGAATGACATTGACTGCTGTGATGTAGGGTTTTTTTGTTTTGTGAGTTTTTTGGGGGGGTTGTTTTTTTTTTTAAATCTCACAACTGGTTTTGAGGGTGGATATGGTGGTGATTGTATTTGTAAAGTATCTGTGGGTGCTGTTCAGAAACCACTCTCACTTAAATGATCTGGTTTGAGAGTTTTCAACACTTTTATACCTCCCCTTGCCTCCCCCCAAGACAGGAAATAGTGTCTGGTGGTCATGGAGATTATTTTAACCTAGATCTTTTTAATGATCTACTCAATAGTTCAGCCCCAGAAGGAGCTGGGGTGTTAAGAGCTTTCTCTATAACAATGCAGAAAGAGCTGTGGTCTTTTTTGGACTGCATATTTATTTTTGCTCCTGTAATCTAAAGTATATGGAAATTCCTAAAAACCTTTACAAACTGTCCCTTAGGATTTGTTTTGTTCCATCAAGAGAAGCAAAGGTCCCTCATCATCTGGACTCAGTTGCTTTGACAGAGATCATCTTCTATCCAATTTTCCTGCCTTGGTGTGTGATGCTTAATTGAACACCTGGAGAGACAACATGTCCTTTCTCTCAAGTTCAGGTCAAGAACTCTTAGCTTGCTCCCAACAAAACACTTGAGTTTCAAGTGTGTATGTATGTGCATGAGTTCTCCCCCATTCCCCTGACAATTGATTGTTCCTGTGTTTTAATTAATTTGATGTTTCCCATCAGGCAAATTTAAGAGAGTAGGCCTGATTCTATTTAAAGTTCTGTATGGGTATTAAGTGACAGTGGAGAAAAACATACAAACAATCAAGAAGCACATCTTTTGAGGAACAGTGAGGGAAGGTTATCCTGGTAAAAACATATTTGTGTGTGCTTCCAATAGGGCTCTTGGTATAACAGAAATATCATCCAAACCATTCAGGCCTGCAAAAGTTTCTTATATAAGCTTGTTTTGGAAGTTTATCGAGGCCTAATACTTTACATTTTCATTTTATATATGGTACTAAACTGTGGAGCTGGTTTAACATTTGTTTCATTTTTGGCATGACAGAGTACAGCTGGAAGGTGGGGGACAAACGTTGGTTCCAAATGAGAGAATTTGTTTTTTTCTGTCATAATTGCATATTGCAAGAGGCTCAAGGCTAACTGAATATAGGAAAAATAAGACCAAAAATACCACCAGCTTCTCAGGTCGGAAGTAGACATATCAATTAAATAATTAGCTACTGGTTTGCCTTTCTTCAAAAACTGAAATTCAGACATTTTGATATGCTTGTTTCCCACCTTGTAACCTGTTCTGCAAGAAAAAGAAAACAAAACTTCCTGAACTCAGCTCCTATTGGAGGCTTGCATTTTATGTCTCACACTGCCCTTGTTTTCTTTGTGTCCCGTGAAATCAAATACTATTTCCCAATTATGACAGAAAGAGAACAGCTGAGCTACTGCAGGCTTTTCCCCTTGTTGGATTTAGTAAACAAGGTACTCAAAGATTGTAGCAGATGTCTCCGATTTGAGCCTTTTACCTCTTTCCATGAAGCAAATGCTAGGGATGATCAAAACCTGGAGATGAGCCCACAGATACCAGGAACGATGAATTAGCATGGCCAGCAGCCCTAGGAATTCAGCCATTATTCCCAGCAGCTTAATTTTCTGATCAACCATGCTGATCTCATGTTCCTTTTTTTTTTAATAATGTATTCTGCCATTCTCCCTCCCGGTCTTCTGCTCTCCCCTCTCCAGAAATGTAGTCATTTATATTTGAATGCATCTTCCCCTCAGTCCCTGGGGGACTTGCCTGTAGCCTCACGATCTTTGTCGGGGACATGGACAGTGGGATTGAGTGCACCCTCAGCAAGTTTGCTGATGACACCAAGCTGAGTTGTGTGGTTGATACTCTAGAGGGAAGGGATGCCATCCAGAGGGACCTTAACAGGCTTGAGTGGGCCTGTGTGAACGTCATGAAGTTCAACAAGGCCAAGTGCAAGGTCCTGCACCTGGATCGGGGCAATCCCCAGTATCAGTACAGAGATGGGAGATGGATGGATTGAAAACAGCCCTGTGGAGAAGGATTTGGGGATACTGTTGGACAAAAAATTGGACATGAGCCAGTAATGTGTGCTTGCAGCCCAGAAAGCCAACCACATCCTGGGCTGCATCAAAAGAAGCATGGCCAGCAGGTGGAGGGAAGTGATTCTCCCCCTCTACTCTCGTGAGACCCCACCTGGAGTATTGCATCCACCTCTGGGGCCTCCAGCATAAGAAAGACATGGACCTGCTCAAGCGAGTCCAGAGGAGGGCCACAAAGATGATCAGAGGGCTGGAGGACTTCCACTATGAGTCCACTATAAAGGGGGCCTACAGGAAAGATGGGGAGGGACCCTTTATCAGGGAGTCTAGTGATAGGACAAGGGGTAATGGTTTTAAACTGAAAGAGGGTAGATTTAGATTAGACATTAAGAAGAAATTATTTGCTGTGAGGGTGGTGAGGCACTGGAAAAGGTTGCCCAGAGAAGTTGTGGATGCCCTCTCCCTGGAAGTGTTCAAGTCCTGGTTGGATGAGGCTTTGAGCAACCTGATCTAGTGGGAGGTGTCCCTGCCCATGGCAGGCGGGGTGGAACTAGATGATCTTTGAGGATCACTTCCAAGCCAAACCATTCTATGATTCTATGACCCTGGTGCCTCTCTCACTAACTCCACAGCACGGGTGCCCGCTCCCCGTGTGACAAATCGACTGCGACAGAATGCCCTGTCGTGGCCACTTGAATAAGTTCTGCCTTATTTATAGTGCCTCAGGGTCTGTTTTGGGGTGGAGGGGAGAGGAGGTTTTGGGCCATCCAGCCCGGTGCCAAGTGCAGGTGTGCTTGTGCTGTTGTAGGCACCTGTTTCTTCGGCTGCTGCCGCTGGTGTGGCGAGAAGAAGCACAGCTCATACGTGGCGCCTCAGTGCCCGCAAGGGAGTTGGCAGTGGGGGGAAGCAGGCCTGGGGCGCTTGGCCATGAATAGTATGGGGTGTGTTTGCTCTTGGTTTGGCATCTTTTGCAAAAAGAAAAAAAAAAAGAGTACACTTGCTACTAGTGAGACTTGCCGCAATCTTGTTTCTGCCCTGCCCTCCTTGCCCCTCTGCTCCAGAATCCACTGATTTGGCAGGTCTCCTGGAGTCAAGGGTCTCTGTTTTGAGTGACAGCTGTGAGACGATAGGTCTTGTAGGGCTTAAGCAGTGTGGTGTTTGTGTTGTGGGAGTGGTGTGGTTTGGGTTTTTTCATTTGTTTTTCCTTTTGTAGATGTTGTGCTCAGTCTAAGCTTTGGTGAGGTTACTGTGCCGGCAGGGTGGTGAGCTGAGTGTGGTGAACCCCCAGATGTTGTAGTTCCTCAGTAGTTTACTTGTGAGGCCTGGACTTTTTTCAGATAGAGATATTGGTGGAAGGGCAGGAACATGGGACTGAAAATTTCAATGACTTTGAAATTTTTTCCCCGCACTGTTGTGTTCAAACATAGAATGGTGAGCAGTTATGGACTCAGCCTTCCCTAAAGCTACTAGCAGTTTTGCCTGTTAGGCCAAAAGAAAATGGCTTTTGTTGTTTTAACATCCACCTGGTGAATTTTAGTCTTCCTTTCAAAGCAGGAAAACAAACTTCCATTTTTATGGCCGATCATTGAACTTGGGCTAAAGTTGACTCATGCTCCTGGTTAGGCTGCTGGCTTTTGTGAGTGAAATGCTACCCCCCCCCCGGCAAAAGAAAGTGGAGGCAGAGGGCATAGCAACTAACAGTTGGCTAACATAGCCCCAGAAGAGTGTGGTGCTGGCAGGGGTGGGGATGTGTTTCGTATGACTAATTGACTGGAATGATTAAGGCTGCCATTGAATAATTGTACAGAGTGATCTTCAGCAGAGACATTAAAGGCTTTTTTCTCCTAGTAGAGCCTTCAGGAAATGTGACAATATATATGTCTTAGTATCCACTGTTTAGAAATTAATACACAATGTAAGCTTACTAAGTTCTGGCAAGGCAACTCTTGTATGTCAAGTAGCAGAAAGAGTCAGCTGCAGTGTTTTGGCTTTGTTGTGAGCTTGCACTGACTGCAGGCAGTTCACTGACGATCTTCTGCTGGGCTTGGCAAGCTGGGATAGATGGAATACGAAACTCAGCTACGTAAAGTGCTAAGTAGTGTTTTGCAGTAAACATTTTTTTTCAGGTCTCCATTTTTTTATTAATGACATTTGACTGGATGAAATTAAAAATCTTGTTCCAGGTTATTGTTCTTAAGAGTATAACAGCCATTTCCCAATGTGTGCCTCTAGAGGAATGATAAATATACCACAGACAGCTCACATGGGGCACACTTTTATATTTACAATACTGTACAAAGACATGTATGCTCATTTGAAGATTGCTTCCAATTTGAAACTTTCTGGTTTCTCTGTATGATCTGAGCAATACATTCTTTTTTTTCTGATCATCAGGTTTTTGAAGCACCAGATTTCCCAGTGAGTAGTTATCAGTTGCCTTGAAGGATTTCGAGAGACACAATTTCTGTCATATTCATAAACTTCTGTGGCTCCTTGGAGGGTATGTATTGGGCAAAAATAATCTAAGTGTATTACTCTTTCAAGGAGCAAGGATAATGAAAACATACCTCTCTTTCTTCTTCATGAATATCTTAATTTGTTTTTGTCCTTTTCCAGTTTATGTGCTCCTTGTTGACTTGTTAGTATTAATGTAGATCACTTTCAAACACATAAGTGGGGGATATAAGAGACAAAGAGGAAACGATACTAGTTATAAAAATAAAGCAGAGAATTGAATTGTAGCTACTTTAAAGGCAATATTCTTTTTAAGGTTGTTAGAAATAGGATCATATGTGTGCTACTAAGTATGACTAAAATAGGGGAATGAAATATCCCAGTGTTTACTACCCAAACTCTTTTCCTGTTCCTTTTTTCTTTTTCCTACTTTTCCTATGTTTTTTTGTTTGTTTGTCCTGGTTTTGGCTCAGATAGAATTAATTTTCTTGCTAGTAGCTGGTATAGTGCTGTGTTTTGGATTTAGGATGAGAATAATGTTGATAACACACTGATGTTTTAGTTGTTGCTAAGTAGTGCCTGTACTAGGCAAGGACTTTTCAGCTTCCCATGCTCTGCCAGGTGCACAAGAAGCTGGGAGGGGGCACAGCCAGCACAGCTGACCCAAACTGGCCAAAGGGATATTCCATACCATAGGACGTCATGCTCAGTGTATAAACTGGGGGGAGATGGCCGGGGAGCAGCGGTCGCTGCTCAGGGATAGGCTGGACATCAGTCAGCAGGTGGTGAGCCATGACATTGTGCATCACGTTTTGTACATTCTTTTAATTATTATTATTATTATTATTATTATTATTATTATTATTATTATTATTATTTCTTCTGCTGCTGTCCTATTAAACTGTCTTTATCTCAACCCATTGATTTTAATTTTTTTTTCCCAATTCTCTCCCCCATTCCTCCGGGGGCGGGGGAGGGGGGGGGGGTGAGCGAGCAGCTGTGTGGTGCTTAGTTGCTGACTGGGTTTAAACCACAACATTGTTTTAGGATTCATGTTTTCTAGGTAAATCACATATGCTTAATGAAGTCCATAATGGAAACCTGGAGCATTGTATCTTTTCCATTTACTAAATTTTGCATTGTGTTTGTTCCTGTATGTACACTGGGTAACAGTAGTGGTTGTACTGCATGTTTTAATTCAGTGATCATTCTAAAGCTTATTCTCAGTAGCACACATATTCACAAGAAAGCTTTTGCTTTCTTAGCCTGCTTTAAAGTTTTGTGTTGTGTAAGAACTAACAGCATATTGGAATGGGAATGGCCAGTGATACTGAATATGCTCTTTAACTGGAGAGAACCTTGTACTAAACACAGCTAGAAGATGTCAGAGGGATTAGATGAAATAGCTGCCTGGTCTCGTGTGCAACTACAGTGTACTTTTAAGTTATGTAGACCCTATGCTATTGCTATTTTTTCCCCTCCAACCAGCAGGTTAATCTGGAGATGTGTTAGCTACTTTGCATAGAGCTTTTTTTAGGTAAAAAGGGAGGTGTTCCTAACGAGCTGAGGTTTGAGGTGGCAATATTTTTTTCCACTGATATTATTAGACTGCTGAGGATAAATGCTGAGCTAATTAGTGCTGTGAGGTTTCCCAAGCCTTTCTTTACAAAAAGGGACAGGTACGTGTTGAGTGGATGGAACGTGGCACACCATCTAGAGTGTTTCCCTCTTTTCTCTTGAGTCAGTTTGAGTCTATCCAGAGATGGTATTGGCTGAATTCATTCGGTTTGGAAAATAATGAGGAATGTGGTTGGAAAGCATCATATCATTGGCAGTAAAGAATGTGTTCTCATTACTTCTCTCATTGGTCTGTGTGATGTTGAAGGTAAGGGGGAAATAAAATATGTGTTTGAGTGACTCTTTGGAATGGTAACCTGGAGAAAAAGGAGAGGTTATAAATAGTAACTCACAGGGCTGCTCAGGTGAAGGAACACTACAGTTGTTTGCTTTTCTTTGCCATAATCATGAGTTATGCATATGTGCAAATGCTATCTTATCTCACATGAGTGGTGCTTGAAAATTGTGTCTGTAGATGCAGTTTCCAGGAACAAAAAATTGTCATCTTTAGTGCTGTCTCAGCTATCTCCTCCATGTTTTTTGAGGTTTGATGTAGTTATCGCCAACTTGTAAAGTTATTTCTCAGAAAACAAAACTGTTAGTATTTTAAAGTATCCACGGAACTGAAAGATTCCTTTTTTTTTTTTTTTTGTGAATGAATAGTTACCATGTTCTCAGGTATTTTAAGTATTGCATGGAGACAATTAAAGACACTGAAATCTGAGTGGAAGTGTGGTTTTTGAGGATGGGACTTAAGGGTAACATTATCCAGAGAGATTAGCAAGTTTATTTGTCCAAACCTGGTTTTAATTAATTCCCTTCCATAAGAACAGTCTTGATTAATTTTGCATCACACAAATGTCTTGCTTTATTGGTGTTTGCTAGTGCAGAGATAGCTGGATCTATTTTGTAGATAATGACTTGAATATTTCTTATGGCTTCTGTGCTTCTGTGATCATTTTGCCTAAAGGGGGGATGAGAGGAGGTCTAGAAATGTTATTTTCTTAATCTCGAACATTTCTGTTGGACCGCTTACAAAAAGCTTAATTTTGTTATTCCAACATCATGACTTCCATTAGTTATGGGTGCAATGATGAATAAGTTTAAAAATGAATCAATTTCATAAATCCATGGCATGTAATGAAAGGAGCTTCTTGTGCTGTAACAAAAATTGATGTTGGGAATATAATTCTATGGAAATGAATCATTCAGGGTATGTTGTGAAGGATGAAGATATTTCTACAACTTTCAAATGTAATGTTGGAGCCTCAAAAAAGTTGAAAGATAGTGAAAATATACCATTTTTAAGAGAAAATGAATTAGGCCTTCTCTAACTCTGGCATGTTTGAAAAGGACAAATAGAAACAGCAGATAAAATACTAATGCTTGACATAAAAATGACTGATAGTAAAACTTTACTTGATAGTGAAACTTTTTTCTTCTGAAATGACAGGTTAACATCATTTGCAACAAAATGCATGTTTTCTCAGAAATTTTAGAGTTTTTGTTTCAAAGCCAAAATAGAGGTGTTTAGAATTCTTTTGCTTAGAGAGGAAAAACTGCAGTCTTTCAGATGTCTTCACAACTGTGTGCTGCAATATGAGATGTTGGTCTAGCATATATTAATACAATGAAAACTTAACACAATTTTGATGCTTCTCTTGTTTCCTCAAAGCTTTGGTTGCAAAATAGAACTATATTATGGAGAAAAAAGAAGTTTGTTGACAAGGAGCTTTGTGGGGAAGAGGAGTGGATTATAACAAAGATGAAAATTGTAGAATAGGACTGTCTGTAATACTTTGAGGGGAAATCATGCGTGTTTGTGTATGTGTTCATAGCTCTGTCTGAAAGAATAAAAAGTATAGTGAGAAAAGCAGGGGAGGGGCAAAGAGGTTGACATATGAAAAGGAAAGAAAGCATTAAGTTTCATGACTCTCTCACTTATTGTCTGTTAGAAATGCTTCAAGCAAAGAGTGAATATCTTCAAAGGGAATTTTAGCTCCCATTGGCAGTGAATTTTTGTAAAGAGGCTTCTTATTTTCCCTGTGGAAACATATCTGATTTTAATCACTCTAGTAAGCAATTGGTTTCTTTTATGGGCTTTAATTCAGTATGCTTTATGAGTCCAAACCTTTCTTCTTCACGTGAGTTTTGGCTGGGTGAGGCGAGAGGAATTAGGTCCTAAAATACCATGATACTCAGTTTAAAGGGGTTCTAAATCATACAATAAAAGCATTTAGAGGTTCATGCTCTCCATGGCATGCATATGTAATTCCTGTAGACATTAATGGAAATTCTTACCATTACTTTCAAGGTCAGGGTTGTATTAAATGCTGAATTGGAGCCCTTGGAGTCTTTGCACTTCAGTGGTATCTCTGTGACTTAAGTCAAAGGCAGTTGCCGGTAGCTTTTTACCTGTGAAGGACAGAAAGTGTAAATTACAAGGGTCAGCTTGACTGCTATTGAATTAGGTTGTGTGTAGATTTTGTTCTTAGGCAGAGATCCTTCAGTCACTACGGCCTATGGGAAAGTGAGAAGAGCTTATGACCATTCCCAGGGATATTGCTTTATTTATGAGGTTGTTGGAGCTTCTAGGCAGCCTGTCTTTATGTAAGATAAGCTGCTCTTGTAGACCTTTCTGATACCAGGTGAATCTGCCTTTTAATTTCTGGGAATTAATTCAGTGCTTATCTAGATCAAGGGTAAAAATTTGATGGTTATAAGCATTGCGCGTGTGAAAAGAAAAAAATCCAGGAGCTGGTGCAGCGAAAGCATTTATTTGGGACTTCTATCTTGTGTGTTTTAGGGGAGAAACATGCAGTGCTGTCAAGACCAGTGCTCTCAACCAAAACCATAAACCATTTATCCCAGGTTTCTGGGATAACAAAACAATGTGGGATATCTGCAGTTGTTGACATTCAGGTTGAACTTATTTATGCTACCTAAATACATTTTCAAAATATATTGCTTACTATTGACTGGCATTACCAATTATACTCATACAGCTGAAGATGGCTTTTATTATGTAACAAAAACCTATTGTACATTGCGTTGTTTCCCTTGGGCTCCCGAGGCTAATACCACAATTCATAAAGTAATGAGGAGCATATACTTATGCAGTCAAAGCACTTTGGTTAGGGGCACAGAATGAAAAGCAGTGCCATTTTGGTGACAACGCTTCCATTTAACACTGGTGTTTCTAGAAAAAGTCATGTGTGTCCCCATCCCCCCAACCTTCCAGCAGAAATAAATCCTAATAAAATCAAAATTGCATCTCATAGTTTATTTCCATATTTTTTATTGCACTTCAGCAGTTTGATTAAAGGAGAAATAAGCTTATTTTGGCAATAAACTGAGTGCCTCCCAGTAGCCAGTTAGGAAACCTAGGAACAACACTATGGTTAGTTGTATGTATAACTCATCTTAACACAATACTCGGGCTGGGATGTAAACTTATAGAATTAAAAATAATTTTTCGGTATCTAGTATACTTAAGAAGGAAATAAGACACTTCTATGCCATTGGCAAAAATGAGCAACAATGTGTAATTATGAAAAAGACAGTTTAAAAAAAAAACAAGATACATAAACCCCATCTGCCTGCCTCCTTGCATTATAGCACCTTCACGGTAATTGTCAAAAGGATTCTAAAGAAAAGTTCAGGCTTGAGGTGTGATGAAAGAATAAATGTTTCACTTATCAGGAAGTATCTAATTATATATGCTGTTAATGAAGAGCTTGATGCTGAAGTCTGTACAGACAGTATATCACCATTGAAGTTATCAGGAGGTTTGTCTGTGTAAGATCAGGAGAAATCTATCTTGATTTTTAAATCCTGCCTGTTGGAGTTAAGCCACTGCCATCAATGGCAGCATGAAAGTTGCACTGTACCTTCAGGAAGATGCAACGTTCTTAATTCAGTCTAGTTATTGGAAGTTGACAATATTTCACACTTCAGCTCAGATCTATAATCAAGTGCAGGAGCTGGAAACATGTCTGGCTTGCACTTCTATGCTACCTACAGGAGAGCCTGAATGTTTTTCAGATTTTGTGCAGAGCAGGGGGGATTATGTCTGTTAACAGTTTCAAATGGTGGTAAGCAAGTCTAACCCTTGCGTTTCTCTTAGAGAATAGTTAAGCATGTTTTGAAATATCCCATCTTAGTGATTCACATTCAGTGCAGATGACATAGATAAGATTAGTTAGTATTGGATAAGGTCCTGAAACATGACAGATTCTGTGTGAATGTGTGCAATGTGCTTTTACATTACTTACTCTGTATGCCAAATTCAGCTGCTTCCATTGCTTTTGTGCTGGGCACATATTTTAAAGCCTTGATTATATACAGGAAACCTAGCAAATAAAATGTTCTGTGGTTCAGCTACAGCAAAAGCAGAAGTACACTGCCTCTGTACCGGGGCTGTTGACTCCTGACAATGCTTTTAAGTGCCAAGTCACCAAAATGTTCTTCTGAGCAACATAAATACAGGTTGGGCAGGATAAACTAAATGACACAGTGCTTTAAATGTCAGTTGAAGAAAGCATTGCATATAACTTTTATGTTGTAATATTATTGTGACAATCTGGGAGAAGTATTTAGGTACCGTATATGAATTTTGCTTGGTGTTATGGATTCCGTGTATTGGTGTCAGACTGCACACTCCATTTTGAGCATGCATTTTGCCTTCTGCCACGTCTGTCTTCTGTTTTCATACTGAGCTAAACCCACAGGAGGTGCCAGAACAAAGTCTTGTACCTGGCATGGAGCTAAAGATAGGGGACAGTTAATTTTAACTGTCTATTCAAATGAAATATGTTTTGGAGAAAAAGATGGCTATTGCCTTTCCTAGTTCCTGTATAGGGTAAAATTTCAGGTCTGAACTTGAAAATCAAGGTAAGCAAACAGTGTATCACCTGGCAGGAAGCTGTGATCTCTCTTGTCTAGAGAATTTTGACCTTTGACAGGTCAACTGGAAAGTTTTCACAGCCATGTTTTAATAGGAAAATGAAGGTGTGGTTAGATGTATATGCTTTCTATCTTTAGCTTAGTTTGATTAGTGTAAGTGATAGTTACACTGGACATTACTGACAGACTTCAGTTTGTGTTAGGGGTCAGAATTCACTGCATAATCACTGGAGACCTGCTGCTGTGTACTAGTGAATGATAAGACATCTTGTGACATTTCCTGTTTGATACTGACAGTGCTGTTGTGTGCTAATCTATCCTTCAGGTATCCTTTTACTTCTCTTCATTGTTGTGGCTACAGAGATTACTTAAATTCCCTTATAGGAGAGAGATCCAGTGCTTTGTAGAGTGTACTTTGTACAGGGTCAAGGGCTCTGACTTAAAGAACTAGCACTCAGAGGATGATCAGAAGTAGTATGTGAACCGAGGCAAGGAAAGGCATTTGTATTTTTGCAAATCTTCTGACCTGAAGTTGTTTTGGGATTTGTTGCAGACTTCTGTGCCTATTTGCTTTCGTTGATGCATACCTCCAAAATGTTCGTAAGAGACAACTTTGGACAGTCAAGTGCCTGAGCAGTGAAGGGGGTTGGGTCTTGGCATTCTTGTGGATCTTTGACAGGTGGAGAACTTCTGTCTAGGAAGGCACCTGGGAATCAAAGACAGCAGAGAGGTTGCAGCCTGTTGAGAGTGATGGATTACACATGGGTCTGATGGAATTGTAGTTACACTGGTAATGCTCACCACAAATACATTTGCAAGCATCCTGGGATGGTTTTGGGAGGAGAAAAATCATTGTGCTCTGACAGATTTTTGTTCTTTCCTTTTTTAAATAAAGGTCAAACAGTCTGAAAATACTTCTCCCTCAATGTTCAGAGAAGTGCAACAACATGTTAGAGTGAAACTGTAGGAAAGAATTTTAAAAAGAAATCACTGAATGCCCTGAGTTTTCTGGTTATAGAAATCCCTGGGCAGAGGGGTGGGAGGAAGAGAGCATCAAATGGACTAAATTATCCAGTCTTTTGATATACATGGAAGAAAACTAAAATATTCTGGTTGGTTTAGATTCCTGTCATTGTTGCCTTTTAAGGTATTGATGAGATCAACACATTTGTGGTTGTTACACAAGAGAGCTAGGGAAGCTGTCTGTCAGGTGACACACTGTTGAACAACAGAAGTGGTCTGACTAATGAAAAATTGAAATGCATAGTCCTGACTATTGTAGAATCACCTTTGATTGGAGGCCTGACAAAAACTCTAAATGACAAAATTGGATATGTTCTTATAAAATAATATAGTTCTTATGTCATCTGGCTTGCCAGTGACTCTTATTGCCATGTTTATTTCACGAAGTACTCACAGTGATGTGATTGTGGGCTCTCAGTTTTGCTTTTCAGTTTTATCCCCTTCAGCTTTTATGTTGACTGCTGATCCATAAGCAGACTCTGTTTGAGCTTTCTGCCTCTTCTAATGAGGAAACTCAGGCAGAGTGGCATCACCTGGATCACTAATAAGACTTGGAAGGATCCAGCTAGACTTTGTTTTTTCTCACTGCTGGTCCCGTCTCACCCCCCAAAGGAGGATGTCTCCTCCTTTTAGCTTCCCATTTGAAAAAGCTATTTGTGTGTGTAGCTAAGCAGTCATCTGATTTCTTGTGCAACTAATGCATCTTAAGGTGTTCAGAGAGGAGCTATATGTATCAGTGAGAAAAATGCAGATTTGTCTTTCATCTGACTAGGGCATGTGCAACTTTACCACTGACTGGTTTTAACATAATAGTCAAATGGTGTAAGTTTTGAAATGGGGAAAGAATCCCACAGAAAAGTGTTTACACTTTAGGTTGTGGCTGGCTTTTTAGGGCAGCATACTAAACCTACCCATGTGTAAGCACCTTCAGGGTCTGTTTTAAATATGTCCAAGACCTGAGAGTGTTGTATGCCGCTGGAGCTGTGTTTCAGGGGCTCCTGCTGAGTCCAGTGAGCCTTGGAAATGAGGGTAACCTTTTGTGTGGTGGGATTCCAGAGCCCATCCTCAACATCTGCAGTGATTAGGGAAAGCATAAACACAAAGTGCACCGCCTTTCTAAAAGCCTTAGACAGATCATCTATTGGATCAGAAACACTGTCCAGTGAGTTATGCATATAAGTACTCATATTAGTTGGGGGGAAGGGGAAGCTGTGGAGACTGTTTCAAACATCCTGCTAATTTCTGGTGCTTGAAAGGCCAGAGAAGGCTGGTTTTCCAGAGCATAACGTCTTTCAGTGAGCAGAATGACATATTAGTTGAGTCTTCTGGTCCCCCACCTTCTTCCAGCCTGGGACCTCCTGCTGAAAGTGGGATCCCTGGCAGTTTATAGGAGTGTTCTGTGCTCTGACTAGGTGGCAGAAGTGGTCAGGTACAATGGGCAGGAATTTCTGCTTGGCAGTTAGGATTAGTAACAACATACATGATCACAATTGAGCAGTAATTTTCTAAGATAATGTGGTAAGACATTGTATCCTTTAATTTTTTTTTTTCATATTAGACCAATCTATTGCTTCATTCTTCTTCTACTCAACTATTTATTGATCCTGAGTAATTCTCTAAAGAGACACCACCTTATCTACATTTTCATAGCAGAATTGTCTTTTACTGTATTCTAAATCTTTTATCTTTGAACAACAGTGGCATTTAGTGGTCGTGTAAGAAGGATGCATTTACTTTGAGTGGATAAATTCCAACAACCTTTCTTCAGTAAAACAGTGCATTTCAAATATTGGTTATTATGCTCAAGATCAGTGTGTCTTGAGGACATATGTAAAGCTAAGTAGTCTTATGCATCAGAGTGAAACAAACTTCAAAAAAATCTTTCAGAATTTTCAAAGGCATCATCAGTTCTGTGACAAGAAAGTGGATTTTAATAACACAAGTATGTTTACTAAGGGGGTGGGGATTGGAATTGTCTAGAGGGAGAACTTGAATTTTTATTAATTTGAGGTATTTTTTTTTCACTTCCTTTGTATTTGCTATAGCAGCTGAAGAATGACAGCATATATTTTATGTATATAAAATATAGGTATATGACTGTGCACTTGTCCATATATTTTGAAAGACTGACTAAAAATTAGGAAGCATAAGCACATGAAACAGTGGGGACAGCAAGACTTTTTTTATTTATGTTGCAGTAAAATTGTCACAGTCCTCCATAGGTTGTGAGTGTGTTTAAAGTATGTATTTCAGAGCTGCCTTACTGGAAGGAGAAAAGAGCATGATACTTTTCCGTTACCTAATGTATTTTCAAATATATGTTTCCAGATTAGCTAATCATGTAGGCTCTGCATGATCAGTGGCGAGTAAGAGAAACCTCCAACTGAATGTGATTCATTCTGTTCTTTGATAGGTATTTAAAGATAGGTAAGTTAGGTGAGGTGAATTCTGCCCAAATAGTATAAGTGATCAAAGAAGATCTATGGGTAGTAATATTTGTTTAGTCCTTTATAAAGACTACTTTTTACTCTTACACCTGTAGTATGTCACTGGAGTTAGAAGCTTGCAGGAAAACAGAAATGGTGCCTTTGTATTTGAAATAAAATAATATGATTAGAGTTAGCCCTGAGCTAGTAATTTAAATAAACCAGGATGTTGAGTAAATTTCAAACCTATTGTGTTATGCCATTTAAGACATGCAGTAAGTATTGCAACTGGCACAGACACTGGGATGCTTAGGGATCTTTTTCTGTAGAAATGTGTCTATTAATATATGTCCAAATGGTTACCCCTTTTTCTGTTAAGTATTTTTCTTTACCTGTCTTTTTGGATGTATTTGGGAAATGTTTTGATGTTGTGATTTAGTAAAATACCTGAGATCATTGTGTCTCATATGTATGCGATGTCACACTGATAATACTGGCTATAAATTTTACACTTCCTTTCTAAGTAAAAATGACTACCTCTGTAAGTCTAGAAATGCCTGCAATGCTACAAAATGGAGCAATTACTCTGCATTCAAGCCCCTCTTGCATTGAGGTAGAGACAGTATTCAGACTTTCCGATCAGAAAAGGACAGGTGAAAATTCTCTTACCATCTGTGGCAGGCTCATATCAAGAGCACTACTATGCCTTGCCATTTTGCTCTGTTTGTCTGCAATGTTGGAAGGATGATGCAGGTTGAAGGAAGCAAGCCCAGTGCATACTATCTTCCAGTTTTCTTGGGCTGTCCTACTGTCTCCTGGCAGGAATAAGTCAACTTAGCTTATAGCAAAAGAAGGGCTACTTTGAATTGCATCAGCATCACAGTTTCTTGAATGGTTTCTGACACTGCAAACCTGCTTTATAGACACTGTTCAGGTAAACTGGAGTTCTGGGAGTTTACTCCTATCTTTAAATACTTGAAATAAAAAGAGAAATGTTTTGTCACCAGTAAGATTGACATAGTCATCGCTGACCTGTCAAAGACTGATGGAAGGCAGTTGGAGTGACTTATTTTCTGTGTTCTCAAAGGGCATTTGTTCTCACTCCATAGTTAAAGGTGAGGGGGTTTTTATATGACTGTAGGACAGGGAGACTTACGACAGATGCAGGGCATTTACAGCATGTTTAGAAGAGAATTGTCAAATATCAAAATGTTATTTTATGGTAGAGGTTTTTTTACTGGTGAGTAATTTCTGGATTACTTAAATTCTTTATCAGTTGCATACATTACACCTTTAGCTATTTTAACTTACTACTTTTTAGTTGTTGCTCATAATGTTTTTGATTAATTGTAAATAGTTTTTTTTATCACTAGTTTCTGAAAAACAGGGAGGTCTGAGGTTTGAGAATCTGAAAAAATGCCATTTTGTGCAGTATTCATAAGGAGGAGACTTCCTGGATAACCTTAGGAAAGTTGAATTTCACTGACTTAGCTCCCCCTAAATGTCATTTTAAAATGCAGTCTCCTGGTAAAGTAAGAGGCTCTGTTTCTTTCAGATAACCTGGTTTCACCATTTGGGAGAGCTAGACATTAGGTCCATCTGTTCCATGAGATTCATCTTACTGATGTAGTGGCCTTCATTTCATTGCTAAACTATTAATTGATAACCTATTTGGAAGCCTGTACTTTCTGAACCTTTTCATAAGTAGCACAGATATGCATTGACACATATCTGTGTCACATATGTGTTGTTTCACAAACAGTGACATCCCCTCCTCCCTCTTATAAGCCCTGAATGCATCTCAGTTCTCTGAAGACAGGCTGGAAAATAGTGGAGTATGTATAATCTTGTATTATGCTCTTGAGAGTTTAGGAGAAATTAATGAAGCAGAAGTGTAATAAAATGCAGGAGACCACAACAAATCAGGCAGTGTTAAAGATACCAGGGGAAAAAAAATGGACTGTATACATTAAATTTGCAATATCCTGAAGAAGAGGAGCAACTTTAAACCAGTTTCACAAGCTAGCATTCTCGAAATACTTCTTGTATACTATGTCTGCCTCCATCACTGGCTATAATAGCTGCCTGCTGCAGCTCCTCAAGAGTTGATGCCAGTGTCGCTGCATTCAACTTGCTACAGCATGCCTAAACCACAAGATTGTTTTGTGTGTACGAATGTGCAAGCAAGCATGGTCCTGAGCACTCACAGAAGCCCTCCCTGTGAAATATAGTGTGCCCTCATGGGCCACATGCTGCTGGGGCACCCAAGCGGGTTGCTTGCATGCCACCTGTTGGGTGAGGGAGCATGCCATGTTTGTAGCTACTCCAAAGGCTGCTCTGAGGAGCTGAGAAAAGAATGTTTTTAAGTGTTTCTCCCCCTCTCCTTTTCTATTGCATTCATGTTATACTGTTTCCATGACAGGTTAACATATGTATTTTGGCAGGGTAGCATACATATTTTGACATATCTGACACAGTGCTTAGCCTCTTCAGTCACATTACTCGTCGGTATTTATTTCTACCTTCTTTCTTGTTAAATTTATTAGATCAGTAGGTATTAAAAGCAATAACCAAGCTGCCAGTGAATAGTGCTGCATAAAAAAAGTGACTCAAAGTTGAGGTAAAACTTAATGATCCTTTGTTGGCTCATTATGCTTGGATTGTTGTTTCTCATCCCCTGCAGTATATGAAAAAACAGTTCTAAGAACTCGAAGGCTGACAATATGAATTTTGTCGATTACTTGATATTGAACATTATTTCAATGTCCTCCAGAGAAGAAATTCTGAAAGGATTTTAGCAAACTTTGTTTTCCTATCAGTACTTTTATGATTAGGCTTTATTAATGAAAAAGATCTTTAAATTATTCCTGGTAGCTACAAAGGATCATCAGTGTGAAGGGTTGGTTTCTGAGATGCATCTCAAGTGATAGACAAACTGTTGATTAACTTCTGTTATATGACTACATATATTCAAATATCTTATTTGAACTATATGAGTTAATGAAACCTAGCAGTATACTTACTGGGGATGCTTTTATGACAGTAGTCAGTATTTGAGCCTTTGATTAATAAAAGAATTGTCCTTCTGCCCATTTCTGGAAAATGGAGTGAGAAGAAGGCAAAAAATTAAGGACAAAATCAGAAACATTCAATGGAAAATGGATGCTTTAAGAAAAAGTTCATTCAAAACCCAAACCAACAACATATGTGACCAGTGATCTGTGCAATACAGTTATCTAGCAAATAAAATGTATTTTCATATTTTTAGCTACTTGGAAAAGTCAGGATTGCATGAAGGAGGTTTTATTTTGGCTCTCTGTTTAACATCATGGTGGATCAATGTAGGTGCGAACAAAAGCATTCACTGGTGTGTAATTGGGCATGAGGTTTTCATGAAGATTTGCAGCCCAGTGAAACTCACTGCGGCATCTCAAATAGCATTTGGGTGGGATTGTAACAACTGTAAAGATTTTATCATAATAATTAAAGCAAGGTATAGGCAAGGTAGAACTCTGTTCAAGCGTGTATAGAAACTGTTGTTCCTGTTGCTCAGATAAAATGTGGAACTTGACTTGGGTAATTGTTTACATTACTCAGAATGAAGAAAGCAGAATGCTGCAGTAATACCTGCATTGATTATTGTTTTGTGAGTCCTAATCTGGATAAGCTCATACTTCTCTTATGCCCCGTGTGTGAGACTTTCTTAAGATGAAGTGGCTATAAAAATAACACATACTGTGCTGTTTTATTTAAAAAGTTAAATTTTAAAAGAAAAAAAGCATGAGGAACTATTTAATCTGGATGATGAAGTACCCATATATGTATAAAAACAAAGTGAGCACTGAGCAATCCTTACAGAAGCTGTTCTGTACTTTTGTGCTGCGGTACCATGTATCAGGTTTTATATGGTTTGTTTTTCACATGCTACTCTTCCTCTGCTACATGCAGTATCTTAGCTTTGCTGTTGTGAGTGGTTGTAGAAGCGTGCACTGGGCTCTTCCTTCTTGCCTTGATGTTTTCCTAGTTATTGACTTTTTGCTTGTTGCCTTTATTATTATTTACCTTTGCTTGTTTATTCAATGAAACATTTTCTTTAGCCAGAGCAAGAGGTAAGTCTGTAAAGGGTACATCTGAAAGTTGGTAGCTGTGTAACAGAACCTGAAAACCTGACAACAATCTCAGATACACTCAAGAGCAGCTTTTCTACAAAAAAGGACAACTTGCAATGGTTTAGTCAGATCTTAGGCGTTTTTTCTGGTAACTCTTAAGTTCTTGGGAAATAGTCTTGTGGACAAGTGTCTCCTTTCTGTGTGAGGGTAGTGTTTGTAGTGTCTACGTGATGCAGTTTGTGAGTGTGGTAGTATCAGACACTGGAAAAAAGTGCTGTGTGCTACTGTCTGCAGTGAACTGTACTTCTTTCTAACTCTTCACTTGTGAAGATCATTTCTCATTTGTGTATGCAGCCTTGATGCTCCTCAATATTTTAATTAGATTCCTGTCACACTTTTGTACTGTTTAATATCTTTTCAAAGTGTCAATAGATGCAAATAGATGTAAACAAAGCCTGACATTTTGTATATCTATTTCAAGGCTTTATGAAAAAATACCTGTTTCTACCGTGTCCTGGATGTTATTTTGGACATCTCACTTCCTTCTACTTGGAAGTATTTACACTTGAATATTAGAAGCACCCGTATCTGAATCCCAAAGCTTTGCATGAGCTGTTCTTTCCCATCCTGTGTGGTATCAAGTTGTAGTCAAGCAGGATTTTTGTTGGTTTATCCATTTCTAGCTTTCCTTATTACACCCTGTTAGTCACCCTCACAGTGAAAAAATGTTTCCTTATGTTCAAATGGAACTTCCTGTGTTTCAGTGCGCCCATTGCCTCTTGTCCTGTTACTGGGCACTGAGAAAGGCCTGGTGCTGTTATCTTTCTTACCCTCCCTACAGGTATTTGCATCCATTGAGATCCCCCCTGAGCCTTTACTTCTCCAGGCTGAACGGTTCCAGCTCTCTCAGCCTTTCCCCATAGGAAAGATGCTCCACTCCCTTAATCTTCTTAACAGCCCTTTACTGGACTCTCACCAGTATGCCCATGTCTCTCTTGCAGTGGGGAGTCCAGAACTGGACCCAGCACTCCAGATGTGGCCTTATCACCAGTGCTGAGTAGAGGGGAAGGACCACCTCTCTCGAGGTGGCAACAGTCCTCCTAATGCAGCTCAGGGTATCGTTAGCCTTCTTTGCTACAAGGAAACATTTCTGGCTCATGTTCAACTTGTTGTCCACCAGGACCTCCAGGGCAAAGCTGCTTTCCAGCTGGGTGACTGCCAGCCATATATTGGTGCATGGGGTTGTTCCTCCCCAGGGGCAGGACTTTGCACTTCCCCTTGTTGAACTTCATGAGGTTCCTGTCAGCCCATTTCTCCAGCCTGTCGAGATCCCTCTGGATGGCAGGACAACCATCTGGTGTATCAGCCACTTGAAGTGGGAATGGAGGAGACTCAAACCATTTTAGAACATGAAGTGAAAACACGTAATGTCTTGCTCAGAAATCTGTTAATTGGCACAGCAGCTTGTCAGAGTGCATTGAGTAGACTTGGCTTAGAAAGAAATGGGTCCAGTCTTTCAAGTATAGGTATTCAAATCTTTGGCTCCCAAATTAATAACTTATTTCAAAAATTCAAGAACACAGCCCCAGTGATTTCTGAGACTTGTTGGTTTAAAACCACAGGAAAATAAGTCCTTTGATTTATGTATTTGAGAACAGTTTTAGTTGTGTCAGGAAGCTAGGGAGTTTTGAAGTCCTATCCACAGAATGGAAGCAAAAAAATACCTGTCTGCTCCTACTCAGTGTCATAATTCTGTTTGTGGGCAATTGTTACAGATTATGAACACAGTTTTCGCTCTGATTTTTTTTTTTTAATTATGCTGATAATTATTTACATAGCATTGCAATGTGTATGAGTCTTTAAAATAGTTAGAGTAGGAACAGGAAGGAAAAAAGCAGAAAGTGCTTCAAGCAACTTACAGGTAACCCCAGAGCTCAAAAGAGTAGGAGTAAGTTCAATAAAGAACAGATGCAGAATGACTGTTAACGCTGGATTGTTTGTTATAACAGATGGATTTTGAAGAGAGCAGGGAGTGTGGGGCTGCTGGCACATTTTCTTTGGCAGGCAATTTGGAATTAAGGCCTAGATGGTGTCTGGCCAGTATGAGATTGTCCAGGGACATTCACATGAATACAAACCTTGTTTTCTTTTCTGGTTTATCCTGGTTGGTCAAGGGAGAAAAATGATCATAATCCTTATGATTTGAGATGTGGGAACATAAATTACTTATAGAAGAGACAAGAAAAGAAAGCAAAATAGTCTGATCATGATTTTTTACTCTTCAAGAACACAGTTGCTGTATCAGTGAGGGACCTCTTGCTGATTATAAGAAACATTGGATTGAGTCAAGTAACTGATGTGGTGCACTCTATACCTGAATGTAAAATACCCCACCAGCAATTTGTGCCCTTGCTTGTTCAGATGCAAAGTTCAAGATACAAACATCTGTATACTGAAATTTAAAACTAAAGTTCTTTAAGTTCTATGTAAAGATAATTGGGTTACAGATTTGATTGCACCAGTAAAGGGTAAAACTTTTAATTCACTTCAATCTACAAATATGCAAGAGTAGGAAAGATCAATTTTTTGTCTCAGATGCACTAGTCTGTTGGAAATTTAATTGAAAGACACTCCTGAGAGCGAGGTTTGATATACTTTGGAAAAAATATTGACAGTGAGGTTTTGTAAAATCAGATGTTAATTCTGTTATTAAAGTTAATAATGTCTGTCTAAAGCTTTTAAAAATTAATGGAGACCAATTTAAATATTTAATTTAGTGACATTGACCCAACCATTATAAAAATACATGAAGCTATTTAGATCTTGTAAATAAGGAACTTGTTTGCACGTAAGACTCTAAAGCTCACTGTCTCTGAAGAAAGACAGATTGAATAGGATGTAAGGGTCAGAATGAAGTGAATAAAATTGGAATTAATGAACTTTTTGATCTAAATGCAGTAAATACTAAGTCTCTTAATGAATCATATTTTATCATAGTTTTGTCTCACTTTAGACAACCTTATCTTTGTCCTTAGAGTCATGCATACTTTATTTTTTAGTATGACTACTCTCTGTTAATCACACTAGTGCAGTATCTGGCAATCTACCACTGAGGTTGCTTCTTGCCATTTGCAAAAATTGACTTTGTGTCTACAGCAGTGATTCAAGCTGATTCTTCCTCTTTTCTTTGTTAGTCAGAGAGTGAGCATGTAGTTAGAAATCGGAAAGATGGTACCTCTGGCAATACTGCCCTTTGAAATGTATCTTTTTCAGGGAAAATTACCTTCTTCCTCAGGCCCTTCTTGGAGGCATTGTCAGTCACTGTGAAGCTTTTGCCCAGCTGTATGGTTGGTCAGAATGGAGAGAAAGAGCTTTCCTCATTGCTCTTATTACTTGTGCCTAATCAGCTTCCTGTAAGGATTTTTTTATCTATCTCTTAGGGCTACTGCTGTTTGCTCTAGGCAATTCCAGGGCTCATGTGGAAATCTAGTGGCAGGCTTTTCCATTAGCTCTTTGTGGCTACAGAATATTGTCAAAAAGAGCTGTAGCTAGCAAGGCATGTGAGTTATGCCTGTGCATCTCCTTGATGCACAGAGGGACAGTGTTGCATTTGAGTCCTTGCAGCTAGGCTTCACCTTCTTTCTTTCTCTTGCCTAATGTGAGGAATCCTAGAAAGAGTGATGACTTCTGTTTTCACTCAGCTGAACTCTGTTACACCTCAGAAATCTTTCTCTCCTGAGACTGCAGGTATTCCAGCCAGGCCAGGATACGTTGTTACTGTGTCCTAGGCAAGACAAAACATTACTATTTTTCTTTTTCATTGGCTACCTGCAGATGAATGGGTGTTTTCTTGGATTACCTGTGCTTTGGGAGCTCAGAATCGATATATTCTGGAAAAAACCCACACTGTATCTTGATTTTTCTCATCAAGAAAGTTGAATGCAAGGCCAGCAAATCTGTATTATGTCTAAAATTCTGCACACTTTAAATTGCAATATTGGTATAAATGGTATATGGCAATAGATTTTCTGGGCAGATCTGGTGGTGGGCAAGCCCTGTAAGTGATATTACAAAATGAACATAAACTATTGTATTCACTAAAGAAATCCAATTAAAAACCATTGTGCAATAACAATCAGATGTAATAGCTCAAATTATCTACTGTCTAGAGAAAACCTTGCAATTTTAGTACCATATTATACACAAGTCTTACTCTGTGTATTAACAGAAACTTTCTGTAATCTGAAAGGAAAATACACAATACTTGGATTAGTTGTGGGTGTGGTGGTAGCAGAGTCTCTGATTAAGTGTTCATTTTTTCTATTAGAAGATCAGTTTCCCAAGGGACCTGCAACTTATTTGTAAAAATTGTTTCTAACTGAGAATTCATATGTAACCTATTAGCCTAGGAGCATGTGTAATAAATTATGCTTCCATGAAAAAAAGGAAAAAAGTAGAATATTTCTACTTTATGTTAATCTTTGCGTTCAGGTAAATCCCATACAACATCACTTTACAAATAGCGTTGCCTAATAGCTTTTGACAGTTTTGTTGCATTGGGATGGTTTGTTTGAAGGGTGGAGAGGGGAGACAGTAGATAATGTTTAACTGAGGAAGTTCATAGTGACTTTTTAAATGATACTTCTCTGCAATTTATAAATGCATGGTTTCCATATACAGTGTGACTACATTCAAACAGGTAATCAAGTAGCTCTTGTTAATGTATACACATAAATATACGTTTTATATGTATTATATATTCTTCATATATAGTTTATATACAGTTGAACTGCTGAACTAACTGAAAGATTTCTGCATGTGTATATAAAAGTATGTGTACACAACATGTAGCATAAATATGTGCACACTTAAGCCAAAGTATGGAAAAACTACTAGCAAAATTATATGTGTTTTTTAAATGGATTTTGGTACAAATTGGCTTGACGCAATTGCATAGAAATTAGATTCAGACACACAGTGCTCATCTGAGGATATAAATACACAAGCATTCATTTTGTAAATGCTTGAGCTTTGTGTTTCCGTATCATTATTATTCTCATAGGAAGAGTATTCTAAGTTGTTATTCATAAACCATATAGACAGTCCTGACTCATCCAGTGTGCTGTATTTTTTGTTAGGCAGTACGTTGAATATAGTTTGTTTAACGCTCAATCAATTCTCTTTGGCTACTACATTGAAAATGATTTTTCAGCATTTTTTGTCATTTATTGCTTTATCCTTTTATATAGTGTTGTACATTGAATGCAAAAGATCTTTTAACACTCATACACATTTGTCCTAATTACATGAATTAATGACCGAGGTTATGGTGTGGGGGTTTTTTGGTAATATTTAATGGCCTATGTAATCACTAGAGTACAATGTAGAGAGGCATTTCAGTTTGAAAGTAGCTTAACTACTAACTCTGAAAGGGTTGATGGTGTTTGTTTTGTTTTCTGTTGGCGAAGGTGTGTTTGGAACCACCCTGATATCTGCTGGAGGGGACAGCACAGTGGGGCACAAGCTATGAAGGAAGTTTCTGGAGTGCATTGATGATAACTTCCTGAGTCTGGTGATGGAGAAGGCAATGGGGGAATCATAGAATCACAGAATAGAATGATAGAATCATAGAATCATTAAGGTTGGAAAAGACCTCTAAGATCATCTAGTACAGCTGTCAACTCAACACCTCCATGCCTACTAGACCGTGCCCCAAAGTGCCACGTCTACACGTTTTTGAACTCCTCCAGGGATGGAAACTCCACCACCTCTCTGGGCAGCCTGTTCCAATGCTTGACCACCCTTTCAGTTGTTGTGGTTTAGCCCCAGCCGGCAACTAAGCCGGATGGATAGATTGGATATTTTTCCTAATATCCAATCTAAACCTCTCCTGATGCAACTTGAGGCCATTTCCTCTTGTCCTATCACTAGTTACTTGGGAGAAGAGAACGACACCCACCTCACTACAACCTCCTTTCAGGTAATTGTAGAGAGTTATAAGGTCTCCCCTCGGCCTCCTTTTCTCCAAGCTAAACAATCCCAGTTCCCTCAGCCGCTCCTCCTAAGACTTGTGCTCTAGACCCTTCACCAGCTTCCTTGCCCTTCTCTGGACACGCTCCAGCACCTCAGTGTCTCTCTTGTACTGAGGGGCCCAAAACTGAACACAGTATTCGAGGTGCGGCCTCACCAGTGCCGAGTACAGGGGCACGATCTCTTCCCTACTCCTGCTGGCCACACTATTCCTGATACAAGCCAGGATGCTATTTGCTTTCTTAGCCACCTGGGCACACTGCTAGCTCATGTTCAGCCAGCTGTCAAGCAGCACCCCCAGGTCCTTTTGTGCTGGGCACCTTTCCAGCCACTTTTCCCCAAGGCTGTAGTGTTGCATGGAGTTGTTGTGACTGAAGTTCAGGACCTAGCACTTGGCCTTGTTAAGCCTCATACAATTGGCCTAGGCCCATCGATCCAGGCTGTCCAGGTCCCGCTGCAGAGCCTTCCTACCCTCAAGCAGATTGGCACTCCCACCCAGTTTGGTGTAATCTGCAAACTTGTACTCTATTCAATTGCAAGTTCTGTCTTACTGCATCAAGATTTCAAGTACTTGAAGGAATAAACTATTATGAATTATTATCATATTTAAAAATTTGAATACATCAGTATAGTTCTATATTATTCTTTTTGTCTTTGAATATTTCAAAATAATGCAATCAATAACATTAATTATAAAGGGTTTTTTTGCTGTTATTTTTGCTGCAGTTGTGTTTAATAATCTGTGTCATACACTGCACTACTTTGTTTCTATGAATATTTTTTTGTCACCAGGAGTAAACTATATATTGCTTCTTTGTCTCAGTTAAATTTTCTCTGTTGCATTTACTGGGAAGAGGAGAGCACTGCTTTTTTGTTTTGTTTAACAGAGGGAGAGATTAGTGATTCAGTGTTTGCTGGTTTAGCTCTGTGACATAGCAAAACTCCATGCATGGATCATTGAGGAGCAAGGTGCAAAATCACTGGGAGATGAGGTATCGAATATGTGAATTTCTAGAGTAAATGGATGATATACCTGTGTAAGTACAGAGTAGTGACATTTCAACTGCTGAAGCTACTAAGCTGCTCAGTATATTGGCCAAATGTTTTTGAACATTTGTACACAGAAGAAGTGAGCTCATGCATAGTGTGATAGTGTTCCGTATTTCTATCCATGGTCTGTCACAAAGAAAGGGATAACAGTCACAAAATGCAGGGGCAGTCTCTGAAAGGGGTAATAAGAGCTGTATGTTTTGAGGCTCTGTGGAAGGAGGGATTTGAAGAGGAAAATACCACCTGTTATTTCCAGCTTTACATTATTTTAAATGTTTTAACATGTAGACATTAGATGGAGGAGGAACAGAAAGATTTTCAGTATCAAAACAGAAACCTGTAAGGCCTGTATCCTCCAAAAAGCCATGTAATATTATTAGTACTCATCATTGTGAGGAACAGTAATTATTTACTTTGTATAGAAGCACGAAGGAAAAGTATGTGATATAGTGTTGATATTTTAGAGTGAGCAAAACTAGCAGAATCTAAAGTATCCCTTGTTTGATGATAAAAATGGTAGCCTTGGAGATATTTATACTTTTAGAGATCAGTGAGACAAAAGGGCTAATCGCAAGTATTTCCTAAGTGTTTCACTAACATCACAACTTTGTTCACTTAGTTTTCACTGAAGTCAAGAAAGCATCAGCAGAAATTGTCAGTTAACTCTAGCAAATTTTCAAACAGGGTTTTGGTTTTCTAATTGTGAACAATAGGTAGATATATTTATCTTCTCTGATATGTTCTGTCTGTCAGGTGTGGTGGTCTTTATCTGTGTGTATAATATTGCATCTATAAGTGAACATTTTCCGTAGTTGTTCAGTAATAAGCATTTTGACTGTAAATTGAAATAACATGCAAATTTTCCCAAACTAATTTTAAATGGCCTTTTAAAAAATAAACTGAGTGATGGTCTTACTAATTAGTTGCCAATAAAAACAAATGAGTGACTATCTGCCTGTCAGTATTCCCCACAGTAATTACTCTCTTTTGAAATATTGCATCTGAAGCAAATATGAATACCCAGGCACTGTAAAATACCTTTTTTAGAAACATTTGATGTTATAATCTCCTGTTTGTAAGTACTGCCTGAGTCATACTTTTTGAAGATGAATGGTTTGAGTTCTGTATGGACACAACTGTATGGACCCCCGTCCTGCTGAAATTAGCTCTTTTCATGCTTTGCGACTTTCTGACTCAGATGGTTGACAAAAGCTGCCAATGGCCTCATTGGTCGTTTGATTCTGATTTTGCACTCACTTGGCTTTGTTAACTTGGTTTACCATCACCTCCAGGCTTCTGCCCAAAGTATGTCATAAGGTTGTAAAGTTGTAAAGAGTTCATCTTCGCTGCTTTGTTTCTTTTCATTGCCTACCTTGCATACCAAAAGCAGAGCACCCACCATGTCCCAATTTTACTAGAATTCCCTCCTTACTTTAATGTATTCATAGGACTATCTGAAAACATCAATAAGCAAAGTTAAAATATTGTGATATTTTATCATGTTACCTGATGTAGGAATGCATAATGTTGCTATCTGTGTATTAAGTATACTTAACTCTGAGTTCTGCAGCTACTGGAGGATGAAAAACCCTTACATTTAAAGATAAATGAAACTTCTCCATAGAAGTTATCTGTGCTTTGTGTATTTTCCCAGACCATACCAAAATCATCTACTGAGATAGAGCTATGATGGTGTATTGTCAAGGTCTCACTTAACTGAACAGTACTTATGGGTAGCTATATAATGGTACTTTACTTAGAATACTCCTTCCAACTTCCAGAAAGCTGTTGAAGGACTTTAAACTGTATTTTGAACTAAGCAAAGTTTCAACACTGAAGTGAGTATGTAATTCATGTTCATAATCGAGTGTTACTGAAATCTCATGAATTGTTGTCATTTCTAAAAAAGGTGATGGGTTTGGGTTTTGCATTTGATGTGGTACCCTAATTTAGGGATTTGCTGTGCATGTACAAATGTACAGTACTACTAGAAACAAATACTAGTGTCTATTTATCCCAGATATTTGTGTGGGACCTTGTTGGGGTTTCTATCATGTCAGAATTATGTAATTAATACACAATAGGCAAGGATTTATTAAGTTGGAGGCTGCCTTTAAAACAATTCCATTTTGTAAAAATAAGCAACCCCTCTTCCCCAGTCAGAGTACTAAAGCTTTGTACCTGGAGTACTGCATCCAGCTCTGGAGTCCTCAGCACAGGAACGACATTGACCTGTTGGAGCGGGTCCAGAGGAGGGCCACAAAAATGGTCAGAGTGATGGAACACCCCTCCTATGAAGAAAGGCTGAGAGAGTTGGGGTTGTTCAGCTTGGAGAAGAGAAGGTTCCGGGGACACCTTATTGCAGCCTTTCAATACTTAAAGGGGGCTTGTAAGAAAGATGAGGACAAACTTTTTAGTAGGGCCTGTAGCAACAGGACAAGGAATAATGGTTTTAAACTGAAAGAGGGTAGATTTAGATTGGACATAAGGAAGAAATTTTTTACGATGAGGGTGGTGAAATGCTGGAACAGGTTGCCCAGAGAGGTGCTAAATGCCCCATCCCTGGAAACATTCAAGGTCAGGTTGGACAAGTGTGACAGTCTGCTTCCCCTGCCCCCAACCTTTATCTCCTGTAACCCTGTTCAGGTGATAACTACCAGTGATGGTCATAATGGATGCATCTGGTCATGATGGCTGCATCTGACTCAAAGTGGATTCAGGAGACAGATAACAACACAATAGCCTAGGGCTATTGTGCAATGCGCCCATCTAAGAAACTAAAACCTGTGGTCAGTATGCAAATATGACTGTGAGTCAATCATCTTACCCCCATAAATAGTGAGCAGCCCAAGAGCCCTTTGAGCTCTCCTGCAGGGCAGCGGGCTGCATGCCAGGATATCCACTTAAGCAGGGACACCTCTCAAGGTTACTCCTTGAGGCTGAGAGTTTCCTTGCTGCAACAGATCCTTGGTAAGTGACTAATAGCATGCTAAACTTTGAAATCTTAGCTAAGTGATATAAAGTATTGATTGTGCACATATAATCCTTTTGACATAAACCGTTGACCAAGTCTGGGACTAGGACTGGATCTAGCCGCACCTAGACTCCTCTCTGAGAAGGAGTTTAGAAAGCAAGGGGATCCTTTTCTGAACCTCATGACTCAATGGGAGGGTCTCCCTGACAGTTTTGTCTGACCCTGTCCTCTATGCAGTAAATAATCAAGTGTATCTTGCCATCGATTCTTGTTAAATAACTGTTGCATTGAACTTTAACTCCCTATTCTATATCAATAAAATATATTTTTACTTCTCTCTTACAAGTGAAGTGCACTCTCACTCCATCCGCGACAACAAGGCTCTGATCAACCTGATCTAGTTGAAGATATCCCTGCTCATTGCAGGGGTGTTGGACTAGATGACCTTTAAAGGTCCCTTCCAACCCAAACTATTCTATGATTCTAAATCTGTTTGAATTCCACTTGAGAACAGAAGTGAGCCTTCTGAATGATTTCACAAAACAAGAAGATAATGGTAGCCTGAAACTCTTTAATCAAAGTGACTGTCAGGAAGATTAGAGTACTTGGACACATTTCTCAATTTATTGCAAATCTTTGCTCTAAAGAGAGGCTGGGTTTTCTGTATTTCGGGTTTGTACTTTATCAGAACCACTGAGCATTTTGAGTATGAAACTGAAAATAGACCCTGTGGCTGGGTGAGGTTTTTTGTCATCAGTTCCATCTTGGACCTTCTAAGCTATTTTTTTGACATACTCTTGTATTGAAGCTGGTTGGTTTTAATATATAAAGTACATTAAAATCCAAAGCACTGGTGTGGAGGAAAGGTTTTTTCATTTAAGAATGTTTCTCTGTTTTCCTAAGTATTAATGTTCTTCACTGTCTCTCATCAGAACTTATCAATGAGATAAGGGCTAAGGAGAATCTCCATCCCTTATTGAATGCAGGAGGAAACATAGTGACAAAGGATGAGGAAAAGGCTGAGTTACTTAATGCCTTCTTTGACTCAGTCTTTAATAGTAAGACCAGTTGTTCTGTGGGTACTCAGCCCCTTGAGCTGGAAGACAGGGACAGGGAGCAGAATAAAGCTCCCATAATCCAAGGGGAAATGGTTAGCAACCTGCTAAACAACTTAGACACACACAAGTGTATGAGGCTGGATGGGATCTAGCCAAGGGTACTGAGGGAGCTGGTCAAATGCTCACCAAGCCTCTTGCAACCCTTTATCAGGAGTACTGGCTAACTGGTGAGGTCCCAGTTGACTGGAGGTTAGCAAATGTGACGCTCATTTACAAGAAGGGCCGGAAGGAGGATCCAGGGAACTACAGGCCTGTCAGCCTGACCTCAGTACCAGGGAAGGTTATGGAGCAGATCATCTTGAGTGCCATGATGTGGCATGTACAGGACAAGCAGGTGATCAGGCCCAGCCAGCATGGGTTTATGAAAGGCAAATCCTGCTTAATTAACCTGATCTCCTTCTATGACAAGGTGACCCGCTCAGTGGATGAGGGAAAGGCTGTGGATGTTGTTTACCTGGACTTTAGTAAAGCCTTTAACACCATTTTCCACAGCATTCTCCTGGAGAAACTGACTGCCCATGGCTTGGATGGGTGTATCTTCTCTGTGTTAAAAACTGGCTGGATGGCTGGGCCCAGAGAGTTGTGGTGAATGGAGTTAAATCCAGCTGGTGACCAGTTACACGTGGTGTTCCCCAGGGCTCATTATTGGGGTCAGTTCTGTTTAATATCTTTATAAATTATTTTGATGAGGGCATCAAGTGCACTCTCAGCAAGTTTGCAGATGACACCAAGTTGCGTGGGAGTGTTGATCTGCTTGAGGATTGATCTCCAGAGGGATCTGGAGAGGCTGCAGTGAGCAAAGCAAAGCAAAGAGGCTGCAGCATTTATCTTTAAATTCAAGGATTTTTCATCCTACAGTAGCTGCAAAAATCAGAATTAGGTATACTTCATACAGAGCTAGTAATATTATGTGTTTCTATGTCAGCTAACACGACAAAAGTATCATAATAGTTTAACTTTGCTTGTAGATTTTTTCAGATGGACCTATGTATACATTAAAGTAAGGAAGGAATTCTAGTAGAACTGGGACATGTTGGGTGCCAGTAAGCTATTGAGAACACTCATGATAGAATAGGTAAAGCTATGGTTAAAATCAAGCCAGAAATTTTGCAAGATTATTTTATCTTTTTAGTGTTTTGCTACTAAGCTAGAGATTTCAGAAAGGTGTGGAGCACTTAATAGTAATATTATGTCTTCATCAATTTATTGTCTTGAGCCACAAGAAACTGACTGAACTTACATTGAATGCTAAAGTCAAACTATTTGAAATTATTTTCAGGAGAAAGGTGGGGCAAAAGGAGGGGAAGCTTGCATTTCTATAATACCGGTATCACAAGTTCATCTTGCCATTAATGCAGTCAATGTGTGCAGACATTTTTATTTGGAAGTGGCCTTCCAGCATCAGATCTAGTTTGTATACGTTTCTGTGCCCTTTCACATTTTTGTATAGTTTCTTAAGGCTCCTTTTCACACATTCTTTTAATTGAGCAAGAAGTGAGTTTCAGGTTGAAACATATCAGGATTTCTTGTGATACAGCAGAGTGTATGCTTCTGTGTAGAAGGTGGCAGAGGGACTGCTCATGAGTAGAGAAAATTGGAAGAAACTTATAATGGTTCATGTTAAAAAAAAGTATTTCTAATGCTTTTTTTGTTGCTCTTTATCAATGGAAGATTATCCTTTAAAAGCTATTGGCATATGAACTCCGGAACACCAACAGAATACTCGTTGACACTTGGAGAAACATAACATGGGAATAAAAAAGAAACAATTCTGGAAAATAATTTGGAGGGGAAGGTGTGATTTGCACAAAAGAGACAAGAGAAATACTGCAGGTGTTGACTGGAAAGACTGGAGGCAGAATGCACAAGCTTTTACTCTGTTTCTTTTTTTAAACTCTTCTGTCATCATTTCATCTTTAAGTTCATCTTCTGTCAACTTCTTTTTTTATTTTGGTCCAGACTACTAAAACAAATATGCTATTGAATGCTTCTGAATGAGAGTTAAACATTCATAAGAGTAACCACTTGCTGGACTACAGGTAGGGTCAGCCAGAAAGGCTGCCCCAGAGAAGATAGTAGCTTCCAAGTGAGATTTGGGCACCTGTGGCACCCCAGTATTTCACTGCCACTTGGACTAATGCTCTAGGTAAATGAAATGTAGAAACTGAGTAGTATTGATATCCAGCCAATACTTGACTTTAAGGCACCTTGCACTTTGTGGAAAGTTGAAATAACTAATCATCTTTCCTGAATTATATCAGCAGGTCTTTTTAAATGTGTACGTGCTCTGTCTTTCTTACTCATGAGTAGCTTCCTGAGAAAAGAGTAGTTTCTCATTCAGTTTGTGGATGGAGATGGAGTATGTGTTAGCTCATGTGCAGATCTGATGCCTATGTGATCCATACAGCACAAATTGTTTAGTATCATCCAATATGCTTACCTGAAATAGTTTTTCCATATCTTTGAAGTGTGGCATGCTGACATTAAATACAGAATACGACAACTGCATTTTGTCACACATTTCAGCTTTTGAATCAAAATGATACTAAGGAAACAGATCCCAACAGTCTGGCTTTGCCAAAGCTGCATCATTTTTAAGCATACAATGTAAAGCTAGCCATGTCTTGTTCTAATTCTTAGTCCATGAGAATTATCATCATTTTACTCAAGAAGTTAGACTATTCTATACCTGTGCTAATTGTGAAAGTCAGTCCTCTCTTCCAACAGCATCTATTTTTGACCTTTTACTTTCAAAAAGATTTTTGGAAGGTGCATGCATATACTGCTGGGATAGCTTAAATGGACATTTTGTGTTATCAGTGCCCACTTTTAAGTGACTATTACTATAGAAAAAAGGATTTGTATCTTTATACACTTAATTCACAGTAACATGAGACACAGCGCTCTGAAGTGGTAAATACCAATGTCTTTAAGAGTAGAGGACAGTATCAAAGACTTCATTAAATAAGGAGGAATAAAGGAAAAGTGTCCCAAAGTCATCTAGCAGGCTAGTAGACTCAGTGTGATAACTCCAGGAAAGGGGGAGAGTGTGACAGAGCTGCCATGTGGCCCATATTCCATGACTTACTTTCCTCATTGCCTCAGTAAGACCCTCCCTTGTAACTACATGAGCTTGAGTAAGTCAAGGAAGGTTTTCTGTTACTTCAGTACTATTCTATACTACTATAATAAAAGGAAATACTTAGAAATTAATCCAGGCTTGCAGGTTGTGTCATTACCCAAATCCTGTGACAAAATGGACATGAATTGCAAAATGATTTTCAGCTTGAGTGATGAGGTCTTGTATCCCTTATTTCTGGAAAGAGAATCTATCTAGCAAAGATCATTGCATCCTCAGCTGTAAGATATTAGCTTTTTTATTTTTTCAGGGAGAAATTAGTGGGAGCTATTGCTGATGGCAAATTATTTTTTGTTGGGTTTTTCTTATGAATAGGACTTCTACTGTTGAATAAGTATTTCTGTCATTGTGTATACTGCTGGCATTTATTTATACCTACTATTCTCCTTGGAGTATGGCTTCAGTTACACAATTTTGGTTCTGAGCCTCTAAAAAGATGTCAATGTCATATTTCATGGTATGATTAAGACCACTTTCAGTGTATTGTGTACATGCTTGGAAAATACGATGAGAAAGATACAAACAACATGGAACGCATAGGGGAAAGGGAAACAAAGTGCATAAATTACTGAAAAGAGCTTATGAAACAGCTTCCAAAGAAAAGATGAAAATGAATGTGTGTCCAACTTAGAAGCAGTAATACTGGAAACTTTAGTGCTTATAGGTATAAATGCCGCAAGAACAAGTTCTAGTCATTGTTTCCTTCAGTGTGATGCCATATGAGGAAACTGAGAGTGAGAATTTCCTAACAATGTATTTCTGATAGAATTAAACAAAATAAAACAAGCCCCTATCTATCTGTCTCTCATATGTTTAGCAGAGTTCACTAAATTAGCTTGGAGAAGTGGGCTGTGAGGGGCAGGGGGGAATGAACAGCTGTGAAGTAATGAACTGTTAAGGTATGGTCCTAAGTATCAGTTGGTTTTTTGTGGCTTTTTTTTTTTTAATACATAATATCTGCATTTATGTTCAGGCTATGTCAGGGTCACCAGTTATTAGAACAAAATTCCTGGAATGCAGAAGATCCTTGCTGGCCTTCTGCAAAGAGAAAAGCCCAAGCCCTAAGACAGCACTGGTGTCTAGGTGTTTGTTAAAGCAGGAAATACTCAATTTGTGAGTGTAGCACTTAAATAATAGGAATTTACTGTAAAAGGGTGAGACTTGTTGAGATTGCAAGATGAGGAGGGGACTGGAATTTCTAGAAACACTCCTCATGTCCTAACTTTTTCCCTCGGAATTAATTGGCTTTACTAGGAAGCTATATACCTTCAAAAACATCATCCTTGAAATATGTAGTAAACATCTTTTGAGTAGCATTGTACAAAAAGTATCTCGGTTCCCTATATAAGAAGCATTTTGAAATTAGGAATTAAAATGTGGGTACCACAAACAAGTTATATTTAACCTATTGAACTGAAGGACTTGAAGTTCAATGTTTCAGAACCACATCTTTTCCTGAGAGGGTGTGATCCTGGAAACACTCAAGCATGTGAGTTACTTTATGATAAAACAGTTTCAGATTTGGAGTCTTGGATTGTATGTTCTGTCCTGTGATATGTGGTTCCTAGCAGAAGTTTTCCTTACACGTTCAAAGGCTGATTGACCTTTAACAGACCTTCACTATAATCTTTAGTCTTGGAGTTGAGGTAATTATTTGTGTAAACAGTGAATAAGGCAAATTGAGTGCATTCCAACTCTGAACATTTCCTTCTCAAAAGTCTTTATAACAACAGCAAAAGTAAGTGCTTCTGAAACGAATGCCTTGTCACTTTGCAACAATAATCCTCATTTATGTGGTTGCTTTATGTAAGATCTTAGTCTGTCTTTATACTTTGTCTTCTGTTAAGCATCCCACAACTGTGGGCCTTGGGTTTGCAGCAAGAGCTGTGATAGACTTTTGAAATTCCATGTCATAATGAGATACATATGTGATATTGTCCTTGTCCTCATTTTTGGGCAGAAGTGCATGGCTGGGGAAAGATTTCTGATCACTAGGCCCTCTGCTCATGGAGCACATACTGCAGGATGAGCCTCTACCAGCATTTACGTATTAATCTCCCCCAAACTCTCAATAGTATTATTTATCACTGTTTACAGATGGTCACTGCATTTCTGCATTCTCAAAGTAAGCATTGAAGCATTTAGGCTATTTAGAGACATGGGTTAGCTTGAATAAAGAATCTGTAGAAATGAGCATTCTTTACAGCATCGCTGGCAAAAGTATATGGGAAATCATGCTAATTTTCCATTAAGTAGATAGCTATTATCTTTCTTTTATTGAGGAGCTTACTGTAATTGAGTTACCTCTGTAATTCACATTACACAGTCTCAGGATCTACTGTGGTAAAAAAAAAAAAAAATCAGGAAATCACTAATAATGTAGTGAACAATTAACTTCCTTTTATGAAATATCCTTTGGCAGGTCATGGATTCCATAATGCTATTTGTTACTCAAATCTATTTGAGGGTTTGGGGTTTTTTTGTGGTCTAACTGGTATCTGTTTGTACCAGTTCAGTTCTGCATTAGTTTCGGTGCGTATTCACTATGGTCATTACCATGTCCATGGTTGAATTTTAGTCATTACAATCATGACCAAAAAGTACAAACAAGTGTTTGTACTCTGAAGTGGTACTTAGCAAAGATAATACGCTATTGTGGCTGTTTTTCCTGGGATCTGAGTTAGCTTACTCAGAACTGCCTTGGTTTCTCTTTACTGTGTCAATTTGACAAATCCTCAAAATCAAAGTGGTTTATGAAGTATGAAACTGTTTGTACTTGTTTTGGCTGGGACAGAGTTAATTTTCTTCATAGTAGCTATCATGGGGCTATGTTTTGGATTAGGGCTGGAAACAGTGTTGATAATACAGGGATGTTTTTGTTATTTCTGAGCAGTTCTTACAGAGTGGCAAAGTCTTTTCTGCTTCTCACACCACCCCACCAGCAAGTAGGCTGGGGGTGCACAAGAAGTTGGGAGGGGACACAGCTGGGACAGCTGACCCCAACTGACCCAAGGGATATCCCATACCATATGACATCATGCTTAGCAATAAGAACTGGGGGAAGAAGAAGGAAAGGGAGACGTTCAGAGTTATGTGGTGTTTGTCTTCCCAAGTAACCGTTAGGCATGATGGAGCCCTGCTTTCCTGGAGATGGCTGAACACCTGCCTGCCCATGGGAAGCAGTGAATGAATTCCTTGTTTTGCTTTACTTGCTCGTGCAGCTTTTGCTTTACCTATTAAACTGTCTTTATCTGAACAACTCACGAGCTTTCTCACTTTTATCCTTCCAATTCTCTCCTCCATCCTGCTGTGGGGGGAGTGAGTGAGTGGCTGTGTCGTGCTCAACTGCCTAGCGAGGTTAAACCAGACAGTCCTTTTTGGTGCCCAACGTGGGGCTCAAAGGGTTCAAGATAATGAAAGATTTGATTGGAATGTGCTAGCTAGAATTTATAGCTGTTATTGCTGTTTAACTATTAATTGGCAAGCATCTGTGCTTGCCATGGGGCTGGCTTGCCTTACTGTATTTTAGAGTCTAGTGCTTGTTAGTGGGTGCTTTCTGCTTTTGCTGCTTGCTGTACTGCTTATCTTACTCTGCTGTGCTTGGGAACATTTCAGTAACAGCGATGGTGATGAGCCTCAGCTGGCCGATGGCCAGGGCATCACCACTGTTTCTGTGCTGCTGTACTGGACAGGCTGGAACTCAAGTTGAAGGGACTGTGACCTGTGGATGAGTCCACATGGGAGCAGGACACCCTGAAGCATCTGTGGCCATTGATATGTCCATGCTGCAGCAGGTACACCTTGAAGCGTCAGTGGTTGTGCATGAAGCCATGCTGGAATACCTTGAAGCGTCTGTGGCGTTGGGTAAGTCCACAACACAGCAGGTACACCCTTGAAGGGACTGTGGTCACGCATAAGGCTGCACTGGTGCAGGTGCACCTCAAAGGGACTGTGGCTGTGGATAAGTCTATGCCACAGCAGGTATTCCCCTGACGGGGCTGTGGTTCATAGGTAAGGCCACATTGGAGAAGTGGCAAGGGGAGGAGTTCATTGCAATGTTAAACCCTATGGTCTGGTCCAAAGGGACCAGGGCTAGAGAGTGTAATGGATACGCCTTTAAATTGTTGTAACCCATGATTTGAGTTGCATGTTATAGGAATTACTATAGCAGTAACCACCCGAACCACTGGAGTAGTGACCCTATCTGAGCTGGCTTTGGTGCCCAGTAACTCCACGCAACACACCACCTCTCCTGTCCTGAGTGACCACCATAACAGATGGAGCCCAAAGTCATGGACTGAATGAACTCAATGGTCATTATGTGGACATTTATGGACATTTAACAGACATTTTACAGGGGTGGTCCATAGACTAAGGGAATGATATCTGTGTATATATCAAAGAATGGGAAAGGGCGATGGTGGTTAATGAGGATGTATCGAGATAGTGTGGTAACAGAGCATGACATAAACAGTATGGAAAAAGGGTGGAGAATGTACTGGTTTTTGCTGGAATACAGTTAATTTTCTCCATAGTAGCTTGTATGGTGCTGTGTCTTGGATTTGTGGTGAAAATAGTGATGATAACAGAGGGATGTTGTAGCTATTGCTGAGCAGTGCTTACACAGTGTCGAGGCCTTTTCTGCTTACTACACTGTCCTGCCAGTGAGTAGGCTGGGGGTGCACAAGAAGTTGGGAGGGGACAAAGCTGGAGCAGCTGACCCCAATTGACCAAAGGGATATCCCATACCATATGACATCATGCTCAGCAATAAAATCTGGGGGAAGAAGGGAGCGGGGGACATTCGGAGTTATGTGGTGTCTGTCTTCCCAAGTAGCCATTATGCATGATGGAGCCCTGCTTTCCTGGAGATGGCTTAACATCTGCCTGCTGATGGAAAGTAGCGAATTAATTCCTTTTTTGGCTTTGTTTGCTCGTGCAGCTTTTGCTTTACCTCTTAAACTGTCTTTATCTCAACCCACGAGTTTCCTCCCTTTTACTCTTCTGATTGTCTTCCCTATCCCACTGTGGGGGAAGTGAGCAAGTGGCTGTGTGGTACTCAGCTGCCTACCCAGATTAAACCACAACACTGGTGATTTCTTTTTCGTTTAAAATATATGCAGAACTCGAAAATGTTCTCTGGATCATGCATATATTCCAAGTTGCTGAACAGTTAGCTTTGCGTTAGGCTGAGTTACCTGACAGATGGCCAACTCATGCAATGGCATGGCTATTTAATTTTTTCCTGCTCATCAGTTCAATGTTGCCCTTTTGTCAAAGGAGTTACCACTCCCACTGTTCAATGAGTAGAGCCACTTCTGTGTGCTCTCAAATTTCCTTCAGGCAGGTTAGCTTAAATAGCTTAAACCAGTGATTTAAGCTAAACCAAAGTATTAAACCAAAGTATTCATCAGAAGTAGGATAGAGAACTCTTATGTGTTTTGTTCTGTCATCAATGGGAACATGTAGGTGGTAAGTGTGGTGGGGGAAGAAAGCATTTAATATCTGCTGCTGTGGTAAGAAGAGTTGTACTGGAGTTTCATGCCTCTTACTTAGCTTTCTTGTAAGCAATATGCAGCTTCTCATCCTTGCAGTCTTTGAACTCCTTCCATGTAAAATCAATGATAGTAGATGACAATAGCATCATTCTTTATTCCCACAAATGGGATGGTGTCATGCCATTAAGAAACAGAGGAATCTACTAATCTCTAAATCTTGTCTTATTCCATATGGCTTTGGTCTGTTTTTATGACAGTATTTTAATGGTTGAACAAGTGACCCAGAAGGTTACTTTAATTTTCTTTTTTTTTTTTTTTTCTTGGGGGGCTGGGACAAATTACTACAAGCATAGTTATTTTATACTGAATTACTGTATCTAACGTGGAATTTTATCTACCTTTTTATGTTAAAAGTAGTCATGCTGCAAATCACAGGCGTGTATGTCTGTCTGCACATGGGTGCTAATAATAAAGTTGATGTGAAGTTACCACAGCCACAAATTTATCTTTCTATTAAGATACACATCCTGTTTTATCAGAAGCTTTGACTATACTAGAAAATGTGGTTGTGGTAGGTGGTTGTTAATATCAATTATCCGTTGCAATTATTGCAACGGATAATTGAACAGAAAAAAGGATTAAACATCTTTAGTTGTGATTATATATGTAAACTAGCAACTTTCTCCAGAGAGATTCTCTCCCTCACCCTACTTATCCAACTTGGTCTGAAATGGTCCTATATTGTCTCTTCTGTGCTGTACTATTCTGGGAGTTTAGGTGGGAAAGTCAGGAAGGAATAAGTAAGCATGTGGAGTAAAGAAAACACAATAATGCAGATGCCTTAACCACATTTTGCCTGTACCTTCATGACATATTTCAGGTCCAATAATGGAAAACTTTCAATAATTCAAGAAGCTGTTAGTAATCTGTTTTATTCACTTTAATTATTCCTCATTACACTTATCGGAATTTTTCTGTTATAACCCTTTAAGAGGTAGCCGCCAAAAGTTAAGGCACCCAGACTCAGGAAAACTGTGTCCTTTTATCTAGTCAGGAAGGAGATGTGAAGTTCAGGGGAAACCTGTTTGCCTCTGCAGTTTCTCTCAATCTCAGTGAATCCCATGACTATGAAAATTGCCCATCATATCTTTGTTCTTGTGATACAAAGCAAGTCCAGGAAAGAGTTAAAAATAAATGTTTCTTTTTTTGTACCTGAAGAATTTTCTCATCTAACTGTAGCTGGAATTGGTATAACTACTTTTGCTGCTTCATTTAATGTCCTCAAAGGGTTCTTGAATATAAAGACTCTTAAGACTCATCAAAGCAGGTGTCAAACATCTAATGACCCCATGACAGTTGTCATGGTTCTGATAATGGCATTTTTATGGGGAGGGTTCTTTGAATATACAGAAGGTGGTTTTCTACCTGATCTGTAATTTCTTTGGCATTCCTGCAAAGACACTTTTGCCATCAGTAACCATCTTCATGAGCTATTGCAGGCTTGTGGGACTAACTTAGTATGCATTCACCAGCTAGACAAGGTTTATTTGCTATAAATAATTCTTATGTTTCTTGAAAAAAATCATAATAAAGTGAAAAATTTATCAAACAACTAAATCTCTTACCTTTCATTGCATACATTGCTTTGGCTTAATTTATAAGATTTCCTAATGCTGGAGGAGAGAGGAAAACACCTATGGTTATAAGCAATTTTACTGTAGTGGTCCTGTGTCAAAAGTCTTAATTTACCTCCTTTTTCTCAGTTAGTTGCACTTACTGCTTTCTGAGAACAAATGATGATGCCTTATTCCTTTTATGAGGGGAAAACCAATCCTTCATCCTGTTCTCTGAACAGTATGGTAAAGTACCTCTCCCATGTTTTTGGTCAGTATCAGAAACCCTGATGATCATCTTCCTGGCATGACTTAGCCTTTCCATAGACATATTCGTGTCTTCTGAATTGTTTACTGCCCATCAGTTACATTTATCTTGTATTCGATGCTATCAAACTACACCATAGTACTTGTATAATACCAATCAGGTTTTTGAAGATGCATGTGGGTAGTAGAAGTTTAAATTAACTTTATTCTTTGTTTCTGCAAGACATTTGGGACTTTTAGACTGTGTTGAAGCTTCAGGTGCCGTCAAAAGAAACAAAAAGACAAAGTTATTTAGAAATTGAAGAAAAGGGGAGAAAATATAATTAAAAAAACAACATAGAACTCCTGTAATTTTAATCATATGCAACCATTTATGCTTTGGGATATAATTGCCTAGTATCACATTAGTTTGGAATAACAATGAAAAGTAATGCAAAAAATGTGCTTGTATTTCTCAAGGGTTAGTGTGGATATAAACATTTCCTGCAGAAAGCAGAGAATTTAAAAATGTTGACAGCTAGAGGTAATATTGTGTAAAGTAGAAATGCAGTGGAATGAGGAATGGAGTTGCTACACAAAAGCTATGTTTACTGTTTAAACTATTAGTCCTTTAACATGCCACTGAAAGGTCAGTCTTCAAGAGTAATGGAGAAACTATTGGAATGAAGGCTAGGAAATAAATTACAAAGGATGTACTGCAAGTGCACTCCAGCTGTACCTTGTTCATAAAGTGGTGATAAACTAGCGGCTAGATTTTTGTTTTGTATTGTTTTGTTTTGGGTTGGGTTTTTTTGGGGGTTGGTTTTTTTTTTAATAATAAATAGGAGCTAGACATTTTCTAAATGTGTAATTTTCTCCAAAACGATTGGTGAGTTTTGGCCTTCCTACATGTTCTTATATGCTTTTAGTCAACATCTTCCTATATTTTCTAATTTGATTCCATTAGAAAAATAGAATAAGAATAGGTCTTCACTTCTTTTGCCAACAGGGGTGTTGTGGTTTTGCCCCAGTTGGCAACCAAGCACCACACAGCCGCGCACTCACCCTCCCTCTCCCTGGTGGGATGGGGGAGAGAATCTGAACAGCAAAAGTAAGAAAACTTGTGGGCTGAGATAAGAATAATTTAATAATTGAAATAAAATAAAATAAAACAATATAATAAATTGTAATGAAAAGGAAAACAACAAGAGAGAGAGGAACAAAACCCAAGAAAAAAACAAGTGATGCAACCGCTCACCACCTGCCGACCGATGCCCAACCAGACCTGAGCAGCAATCACTGCCCCCCGGCCAACTGCCCCCAGTTTGTATACTGAGCATGACATCATATGGTATGGAATAGCCCTTTGGCCAGTTTGGCTGTGCCCCCTCCCAGCTTTTTGTGCACCTGGCAGAGCAGGGGAAGCTGAAAAGTCCTTGACTAGTGTAAGCATTGCTTAGCAACAACTAAAACATCAGTGTGTTCTTAACATTGTTCTCATGCTAAATACAAAACACAGCACTATACCAGCTATTAGGAAGAAAATTAACTCTGTCCCAGCTGAAACCAGGACAAGGGGATAGCATGGATAACATCTGCTGAGTGGATGTTCCCAGTGCATGCCAGTACCAGAATTGAGAAATTTGGTCTTGGACAGGGGCTCAGCATAAAGCTATGTTCTTCTGCTTAGGATTTCTGTTGCCAGTATACATTATATAAAACCCACCCTACATGAATAGTTCTGATCTACTCATATGAAGACCTATTGATTTTTCTTCTATTTATTAAGGTCAGTTATTTTACAGACTTTTAGATGAGTTGTTTTCAATTTTTCCACCATATTTGTGTGTGGTCTTGATTGACCAAACAGTACATATAGCTTCATGGCTGTTGCTGATGTGGAGTGTCCAGCTTGTCACCTTTAAGTAATTTGTATTAATGTCTCCAGAGATGTGGTAGGGACACCTCTGCATGAAATTTTGAAAACATGTTCCCTCTATTTATTCCCTAAGTGCACTAATGGGCTCTGGGAGTGTTTTTCCACTCACCCTGCCTTAGGATTTGGCTGCTGGTGTTCAAGGTCAGCTCTGGTATACTGCAGCTGTGTGACACTGGATGTGAAAAATTTGTTAATGTGTGTGAACACCCGACGAGGTGGGGAGTAAGGCAACAAAGCCAGACTTTTGTCAGTGGTTATATGCAGCATGACAGGAGAAGAGGCAATGGGCATGAAATGAAACAGAGGAAATTAAATAAGAAACCTCTTTTTTACTATGATGGTGATTGAGTAGCTGAAGAGGCTGCCCTAGGTGGTATTTTCATGCCTGGAGATGCTCACAATCTGACTGGCTGTTGTCTTGGGCATCCTGTGTTGTGTGCCTCTTCTCTGAGCAGGGCATTGGACTAGGTGACCTCCAGAGACACCTTCCAGTTTTTAGATGTTCTGTGGTCTTGGATCTGTGGACACCAGAAAGTTATCCGATCAACTGTTAGTGTACAGTAAAAACATAGCATAATAAATATGTTCAGTCAAAGCAAGTGACAAATACAAAGCATTTTTTTCTCTGTTAGCTTCCATTTAAACAAGAGAGGAGGTGACAGTTGGAAAATAAGACAGAAAATACATGTTTACTTTGTACTTGCTTGTTTTGTAGTAGTGGCAGGGGCCATTTCTGGCTGGCTGAAGAGACATAAAACATGCAGCAGATGTTATGACAGGCTTTTTTTTTTTTTATTGATGTCCAAAAGATGATTCCATAATACACTCCTGTGGCTGTAATTTTGTGGGTGTTGAATTTATTTGCTTTCCATAGGTTCTCTGATGCTTTGTATTATTCCAGAAACTGCTTAGATAGAGGAATAAGAATTACGCAGAACAAATTTCACTGATGCTGGACTTACAGTACAAAGAATTTAGCTATTATGCAGTGCTCTGCCAGTAAGGCTTTAAATCATTGAAATACCTTCTAAAATGAACACCAATGTTTTCTCAGGTCAGTCTGGGAAGTAGAATGTAACCCACATGCTCTTCAGTTGGTAAGGCATTTAAAGACTGGTGATATTCACCAAAGAGGGAATTTTTTTTTTTTTTCCATTTGGGATCTGATTTTTAATTATTTGTTCTTTATTTGATATTATTACTTTCTTGGAATATTTATAGGGTTTTTGTCTTGTTATTTTTGCTCAGAGAATTGTGGTGTAGGTCTAGGACTAGAGCTGGCTTATGTAGCATATGATTTTGACTTTGTAACATCCTTCCCTTGTAAGGATGGAAGTCTGTAGGTCTAAAATGCCTATTGCAATGTAACAAATTCTGTTATGCTGAGAAATGAAGTAATTTTTTCAGAAATTGCAAAAATGGAGATTTCTTCATTGGAGTTCTTACTCTGGATATGGAACCAAAGTGCAGGGTCTTAGTTCCTAGTCTTCTTAATGGTCTTTTAAGTGTTTGCTAAATTACATGCATGATGAAAATCTGTTTTAACTGCAAGCTAAATATTTTAATTATGTTAAGTAACCTCAAAATTACATTGATAATACTGATGAACTGATGGTTGCTCTTGGTAAAGGCTTCATCTGAAAAATAGGAACTCGATTAAGAGATTTGAGAAAACCTTGTTTTCAAATTCTTAAAACCTAAACATTTTATCTGTATTTAAATGGCTTCAGAAAATAGAAAAGCAGAATAATCTTCTGAAGAACTGGCCTAAATCATAACAAATCATAATGCTACAAGTTTAAAACTTTATATCATTACTCAATAGGCCTGGTCAATAGGCCAGGAAATAAGGAATTAATATCAGTTAAATAGTTGAATGCCTTTGTTTCAGTCATAGAAACAAAAAGTTTTGATGGAGCAGAAATGTTTTTTAAGTTTTGAAATCTGTCACATTTAGTGGCTGAAACTGTTTCATGGGAATCGATTTTCAGATTATAATCTCGGTAACTCTCTTCTAGGTGTTTCTACACCAGAACTGCAGGGCCATGTGAGCTGACCTTGCGAAGCATAAATGGAGTCTGGAAGTACCCAGATACATTCAGTGTTGTTGCTCCAGAGCTAACCATTCTTCAGTTAATGCATTTGTTGTTTCAGACTAGTAGGCATCAGGAATCTTTGTATGCTGAATGCTTTAGTTAAAATTTCTTTAGCAACATTAGTGTATCAGCTGTCACATGTAGCTCACTTTCTTGTTTATAGTGAAATAAAATCGAGTTTAACTTAACACAGTGTGATCTTTTTTGCCTAAAGAGACCTTCTGCTATGTTATACTCTTGGAGTAAACATTTTGAACATAAGATTTTCTGAAATGGCTCTCCCTACAAATCTGAAATGGCAGAAATAAGTCTGAAAGCTGCATTTTGGACCTGACAGAATAAAAATTATTTAAATTCTGCATGAGGAGGAACTTTTCTATCTACGAAACAGTGCAAGTCTGCTGACATAAAAGAAAATACACCCTGCACCATATATTAATCTCCTTTAAGGAATCAAACATAGTTTTAAATCATAAAGAAACACTGTATGTAGGGGTATAATATATTTTATTTGGATTCTAAGCTTCCAAACTTTATTGTTCAGCACTCTTCAGGAAGCTTTCTCATTAGTTGAAAAAGAAGGAAAGTCATGAGTGTGAGTATTCACTTTTTAAAAGGTGTAAATTATACTAAATTTTGAAAATATGATCCTCCTTTACTTAATAAGAAAGCTTTCTGCTTTTTAAAACCAACCACCAGTCCAAATAATTGAGCTGGGAAAAAAAACCCAAAACACTTGCATTGAGAAAAGTAGGGTTTGTAAGAATCTATCTGTTGTTGCTAATGTTCTGAGGTCGCATGTAATTTAAGCGTAAATCATTACCTGAAGACTGCTTAACCTTAATGTAGTTCCAACAGTTAACTGTTTCCCAGTGATTACTAGGGATGGATGCATCTCTAGAGTCTGTTTTCTGACTTCCATCCTACAGCTGAATACCAAATACAGGAACCTTAGTGTATATCCTGAAAAATAAATATCATAAGTCTGTTTTGGCAAGGATTAGAAGGTTTAGAAAATCTGTTCCAGGAAACAAAATGTTCATCAGTGAAACTTAATGATTTATAAAAGTTTAGCAGTATAAAAAGCAGTCATGGCTGTGTCATGTACTTTTTATATATATATATATATATATATATATATATATGCAATGAACTTATTCTTCATATATATTCTACCTTAAATAATCAATGCAGGAAGAAAAGTAATTCCATATGTTTTGTTCCCATTGTTTATAAAGTCATTTTCACATAAAATAGGGACTACAGGCTTCACCTTGTAATTATGGGTTGCATATTTAAAACCTGGGAAAAAGTTTGAGGTATTCTTTCTTGAAAATGGTAGTAAAAGTATCACATGTTTAATTTAATGAATAGAGCAGTCTTATGTAACTGCTGTTGTCTTAAAAAATCATTAATGTGGATGCAGAATGCATTGATGTAGATGGAGGGTGCTACAGCAGGACACACCCTTAAGGTTCAGAGCAGGGAAAGTATGCTAAAAGAATTGTTAGAAAACCTTATTGGAATTGTTTACATAAGTTTATTCAGATTAGAGAAATCTGGGAAAATGGTAGTTAATTTTTGGTTGAGAAAAGAAGCTACTTTGGCACATAATCCTAAAAAGAACCTAACCTGTATTTCTGATGAGGCTTTGTGTATTGGAGGAAAAGAATATCACCATGCAAATGCAAGTGCTTGCTCTTGAAAACAAGTGCAGGGTAAGTTTCATTGAAAATAAGATACTTATGTTCCTTTCTAAGAAGCTTTATTTTTGAGAATCTAGACATCTTTCACTTCCTATAGCAGTGAGATCTGCTAGATGTGATGCTATGGATCCATGCATCTACTGTAATGTGCAGGTCACAGACTATGACCTGTAGTCTCAGACTATGCCTAAACTACAAGATGGGTGCTAAGCATGTGGTTTAGCCAGTAAAAACCCCAAGAACATGTCTGTTACCTTTCTCAATACAGTATTTGCATGTTGAGGAACTGTTTTTTACTTTCTAAGTAAAAAGAATTAAAATTGGAATAGTATGATAGATTGTGTAATTTTTTGTCCATGTACATATAGAGATTTGAAAATCTTCAGATAGCAGAAAGATTATTTTACTTTTTTTCATTTTAAATGTGCATACAATACTTTCTTCTTTCCACTGTCCTTCTCTGAATGACAGTGTTGATTAGTTCTTTGTTCTCAAATGCTGGATAATACTTTGAGTAATGCATTCTTTTAGTGCACCAGTAACAAGTAAATAAATATGTGAATAAAGAACACGTACAGGATTGTAAACACTAATACTACCTATAAAGCTACATGTTGCATACATGTCGTTTTCTTAAGCTGAAAATAGAATTATGTTCTGTTTTCACCTGAGACTTTTCTGACTAAACTGGTTTGAAACTGTTCATTAAGCTTTCCAAGTACCTCATAGAAATATTTTAAAGATTAGTCTATATGCAGTATGTGAGGCTATGTGTCTGTAGGTCATGATTAGTCTTATTCAGTGAAATTTTCTAGCAAAATTGGTAACAGACTCAAACCTTCATAAAGTTTCTTTCTTTCATTTCTTTGTATTTTAAATACAGTTCAGCCTTTTTCCATCAAAGATTGTTCTGTTGCCTTAAATAAAACTAATATGACTGAATTACAGGATGTATTCATGCATATTAATGGACAATTTTGCACTGTTGTTATACATCTGTCCTCAAAAAACTCCTAGCAGAATGTCACAGGTCAGACTCAGACCTACTCTTTATATAAAAAGCTGCTCGCTAAAAATTACTGCCCCTAGTGACAGTCTATATTTGTCAGATTGTGTCAGCACTACTGTACTATCAAAAAATTCATCAAAACTCAAAACTTACAGCATGATATACTTGATCATGAAGTGCATTTTCAGGCAGAATTTGTAATGACATTTCTCTTTTTGTTTTTAACAATCTATGCTGTTCCCAAATTGGTTTCTTTATACTTCCTTAGTTATTGTTCTTTAGCTTCTGTATAGTTTGAGTTAATTATATATCATTCTGGAAAAAACAAAGTAGTGATCAGAAGCTCACTTAATTCTGCTTCTACACAGAAATTAATAGACAACCAGCTTGACAGGAAAAAAAGTAAAAAAGCGAGTTAATGTTAGGGTTAGTATCATGCTACACGACATGGCACTTCATTTTCAATTAAAATTTCTGTTTTCATCAAAAGAATACATATTTTTTATTTTTAGCTCTTTTGAAGAACATGTAGCATCTCATGCTGGCATTTCTTTTATATGTGCAGTACTATTTGCATATTCAGAATATCTATATAAAGAACTGCCTTGTAACATTTCCTCGTACTTTAAGCTCACTCTCAGAAAAGACTGCAGGAAATTAGTCTGAGTTCTGACTCTGGTGTATGTGCCAATGTATTGCATGTTAAGGGAGGTGTAACTTGTGGACCTCCATTATAGAAGATTTACAGAGAAAAACTCTTAATCCCAACAATATTAAAGGCTTACTTACATTTTGATTACACCAATACATGGTAGGTGTTTGGGATTATGAACAACTTCATTACAAAATGGTAGTTGGCTTTAGGTTCTCATTCATCAACAGCAGTCAAATGCATTGAGAGAGTTTTTTCAGCTTGCCAATATGTTATTTGGAAATAGTGAAAGACAAAGCTTTTACCTGAAGCTGCTTCAGAAGGAAAATATACTTTCATTATCAGTGTGGTGATCTGCACAATGCAGTCCTTGTATTTGCTTACTGCTGTAAGATTACACATACATTCCACTCTTAATGATGACCATATGTAATATATCAGATATATTTTACATATGTAATTATAGCAATTATGAGGTAGATGTAAAAAAAGACCCTGGTATCCTGTTGTATGATACTCTCTATAGAGCGGTGTTGAAATTAAAGGCATATGGAGAGGGAAAACCTGGCAAGGAAAACAGATTTATTTCTGGTGAAATGATGTGGAGTAGAATGAAAATCTTTGGAGTGGAAAGAATACCAGGTAGGTGAGTAAAATCAGAAGGTGGAAACTTAGAGTTGAGTCCAGCTTCAGTTTGAATAGTTACTGATAAATCATCTATTCATAATAACAGATTTCTGCTTGAACTAAAACTGGTGACTGCTTCATTGAATTGTGATTAAAACCAAGATCAACAGAAACTGGACAGTGGCATGCTGAGGGTCCCAGTTTTTAAGTCAGTAAGACTACCAAGTGTTGTATTTAATCTTTTTTAGAAGTTGCTTGTCTTCTCTCATATCCTGTAGCAGTGTGTTTGGGGTTTTGGGGTTTTTTTTTAGGAATGGGAGCTTCTTGCTTATGCTTGCATTTTCTAAAATAACAAATTCCTTTCAATGTACTTCAATGCTAACATATCAGGACCACAAATACATTTCAAAGTACTTAAATGCTAACATAAGAGGACCACAAATAGGATAACCTCCAAGTTTTTATTTATGAAAGGATGTGCTGAAGTCTGTTTTCTGTGTACCTTAAGCATATACTTATCTTTCATCTAACCTGTTTAAGTGTGTGCATAGGTGCACACAGTAACTTTTGAATATACAGTGTGTTCATGGAGTACAACGGTAATGAGTGGCTTGTTGTTTATGTTCATCAGACTTCACTAAATCTTTTTTTCAAAATGTGTGTGACTGAACAGCAGTCAGTGATAATCTTAAATCTTGCTTTTGTGGTTAGATTCAGGCCAGTGAAGACCAAGGAGTTTTTGTAGTCGATTACTGATGTTAAGAACTTTCAGGGACATGAGGAATACTTTCTGTAAAGCCTTCTTTTGTAAATGGATGCTTTTCTAATGCTCTCAGCTGTTGAAACAGCTTCCTGGAGTGATTTAGATTTTTCTTTTTGCTTAAAAGGGTAAGGGCTAATTGAGATAATGTAAACCTGTACTCCTTTTCTTTTATATAAAATGTTCATTTTTGTGCTGCTCAAGTATTTACAGGTTTTTTTACTTCTTTACATTTCAAAGGATGCACATGCAGTTTGATAGTCTGTAATGGCTCAAGGCCAAAAGGGTTTCTCATTACATAAATAGTATTTTGGTAAGCTTTTGCTTATTAGTACATTAATAGGTCATAATTTCTTTCATTACCCTGAAATCTTTTTAAAAGCATAATTTTGATTATCTGTGTGCTGTTTTTCTTTGTACCAGGACAGAATGTGATGGCTGTAAAATAGAAATATTTCTTTTAAGAAGATGTCTTAGGATATCAGTGTCATTTTTGTGTCAAAACTTTCACTCTGATACTGAAATTAAGTTCCCTTACATGTTCTTTAATTATGGATGAAAATTATAAATAGATGAAAGTTTAAGAAAACTTGCATCCTGAAATTTTACAGTTTTGTCATATGGAGTTGCAGTTCAAAGTGTGATAAGTTTTCTGCACCAGTTGGATTCCCTTATGAGTTTCCATCGCCTAGCTCCATGTCCTTTTTTGCAGTAATAAGAGTTGTCAGGATGCATCGTGGGAGATGAGGACAAGCACACATAAGGAAAGATAAATTGTCCTGTTCCTTGTATTCTAACCACACATATAGTGGCATGTTTGCCTTTTCAACAACGATAAAATACCCTTCTAGAGAGAGTAGAAGCATTTCACATAAAAATGTAATGTTATCAAGTCTTTCATCCCATTGAGAATTGCTTTTTTAAACAAACTATGCTTACAATAGATGTTTTAGTCATTGCAAATTGCAATTCAAATGAGCTTTTTAAGTTTTTTAACAATGCTTGTGATGTCTTTTTAAGTATATGTTTTCCTCAATGAATTTGCAGCATCTGAGTTTGATAAATGTCACAAATTTGAGGAAAAAAAATTGTAATTATCTCATTTCTGAGAATTTCTGGAAACTAGTGTAACTTACTGGAATACTGTTCAGAGCAGAAGGACACTGTGTGTGATCATGTTAACAGAAAAGCATGTCAGGTGTAAGGTAAATTAGAAGCTAATAGAAAGAGTATGCAGAGGAAAATCTTTGTAAGAATTGATAAATCTGATTTTCTTATAATCCTGGATTCTTCAGTCTACAATTCTGATTAAGGCACCTAAGTAACTGGCCAGGCTTCGGAACAAACTTACTCTCTTGGGTTTTTTTACACTAGAGTTTGAATTTTACAATAATTATATTTATCTAGATGCTTTAATGGGATGTCTTAGCTTAATGGAAGCTGAAGTCCTTTAGAGCTTAACTGTAGAATGTACTGGACTTTTCATATTAGTACTGAAAATAATAATAATAATAAAATAATTTATCTGATTTGTGGATATGTTTATAGGACTATACCTTAGGTCGCTAAATTTACCTCAGTACTCCTCTACCTCTAAATCATATGTTTCAGGCTGTGGTAGGAAGTATTGAATGTATTTCAGTGGCACACTGCTTTTTTTTTTAACAGCTCTTAATATAATGTAGCCCTAAAGCTAGCTAAGCCTATTAACCTTTTCTACAAAATGATCAGCATTTGGATGGAAACGGTTTTTGTAGATGCCTTTGTAAGGTCTGTGACACATCTAGAAAAAATGTTTGCAACTGTGGCATGTTTCAAAAACTATTTGCAGCTAATAGTAATGTTATCCCTAGAAATAATTATAATTAAATTTCCTTATTAGTTGTGGTTTACAAGCCATTACAGGTGACCGCTATTTAACATTTCTCTTATGCCTTCTCTGAATGCAAAATGGAGAAGCCAAGAAAAAAGCACTGCCAATTAATGTATTTGAGGTACGTGGCCAGATATGTGTTAGCATCCTGCTTTCTGAAAGGCCTTAACCAGCATTTTGGCTAAATCCTACACCTTGTGGTATTTCTGGGACCACTACACCTTGTGGTCCCAGAACTTGCTGTTGGGTTCCCAAAGCACTATTTGAACCAAACTTTTGCACTACCAAGATCCTATATCGACAGGCATTAACAGGGTTGGTTACTCACCTCTGTTCTCAGTCTTCCTGTCCCTAATGCCGAGTCAGAAAAGATTTCACAAAAGTATTGGGCTGGTTTATGACCAGCTTATGTTCAGCTGAGTTTCAGTTGCTGAAGATGATTGTGACAGATATTTCTCTGCAACTGTGCAGCAGTTCTCCCTGAGATTGGGAGAGTTAAGGATGTTGAATTGACTTACTGACATATTGTTGCTATTTAGAATAGTATTGACAATATTAAATTAAATAAGTAATTTCATTCTAAGGAATCTTTACTGTTATCATTGTCACTTAGGATAGGATGTCTGTTGTAATTTAAAATACAAAGAGGGTATTTGGAAATTTACATCATTGAAAGGTATTTAAGCATAGTGTAAACGGTCAAGAATGGTAATGGTTACTCCTGCTATTACCAGCCTTCTCATTATTTTTTGACTCCTTGGGGTACAGACTGCTTGTAAGTCTACCTTTAACTTTTGTTGTTTTTATTCATATGGGACAAATGTTTGTTAGGCATGTAATGTAGTTGAGGAACCACCTGAAGTTGATTGTGGTCTTATAGCAGCCTAGGTTCAGGAGGAGGGTACCAGGTTTTAAAACAAACAGGAAAAGCCTGAGAACATCAAGCAGATAAGTGTTCAGTAAAGTTCTGTGGTACAAGATGAGAACAATATAAAGGATTAAATTTATAAAAGTATTGCAGCCATCAAAAAAAAAAAAAAAATTGCCTGCTTTCTGTAAGTAATTTGGATGTGTCTACCAGGACATCTGCTGAAAGGAGCCATGTGTTAAAGTTTTGTTGTTAACTTGACACCTGCTCATGAACTGTTCGAACAAACTGATCTCCATTTCCATGGATCAGCCTGTTTTTGTTAAGAAGTTCTCTTTTTTTTTCCTTTTTATTTTCTCCCCACTCAATCTCAAGAGATAAGACTCTCATAAACCTTTCAGTGCTTCTTTTCTTTCTTGTCCTTGACTGCTGAGTAGGCATTTTCAGCAATCAAGCTACCTGGTCTTATATCTAGGAATTTAAATCATTTAAGTGCTTTTTTGGTTTTTGAATAGTAACTTAATGTTTGATGCCAAGTTTGGTTGTTCAAATCAGTGTTCCCTATCTAACAATAGCAGTCAGCATTTCTAGAAGAAATTGTCAAAGGAGGCAAAGTCTGTAAAAATGCAGTGGATTTCAAAATTAATTTGGTAATCTATAAACTTAGTGCTAAAACTTGGGAGTAATGTAAACATGAACATGCATTAAGACTTGAGGTTTGCTTTCTTATTGCACAAACTGATTGTATGGTCAGATAAAGATCACATGCCAGAGGCTGGAATTGAAGCATGCCATTTCACTTCTAAGCTGAATAGGTGCAGCTGTATATAACTAAGGCAAAAAGGGAGAGCAGTCCTTTTTACAGCAGTGATTTGACTCCTGCACCACAAAAATGAGAACCTAAGCTATGGCCTGAGTCAAGACTTGTGGTCTGTCTAGACTATTTTCCCTTGTCCCACTGGAAAATGTCCCACAGGGAAAATATCACAAAAGGATAAGCTATTTATCTTGAGATCCTGTCCACTGTCTGCCTTCCATTCCCTCAATTTGCTTAGCATCCAGGATGATGTAGTGGCATCAGCAACTACTTCCCTGCCTAATCATATTTAATATCCATTAATGAATCCGTGGTCCTTGAATTTGTCTAAACAGCTTCCGAACCTGCCATTAGTGCTTGCCTTCACAACCTGACAGAAGCAAGTCCCAGAAGTTCACAGCCTGCTGTGTAATACTTCCTAAATCTGTTATAAAGTGCCCCATACTTCCAGTATTGCAGGATTTGGTTGTAACAGTTTTGCCTTTACACTATACAGCATCTTCATGGTTTTTGAAACATGATCATGTCCCCTTCGGTGTTTTCTTCTTCAAAATGAAAGGTTCAAGACCTTTCTAGCTTTTCCTCTTGAGGCAGCTGCTCAAGCAGCATTTTGACATGGAGATCAGAACCACCTGCAATGTGGGCTTCTGATTTGTTTTCTCTGCATCCTTTCTAGTGATGCCCAATGTGTTGTTGGCTTTTTTGTCTGCCACTACAACTTGACTGAAAGATTTCAGAGAACTGCTGGCGGTGGATCCAGAGTTGTCTGCTGGTTCAGAGTTCAGCATCACATAGGCATGCTTCAGATCATTTTTTCCTTTTGTTTACAACCTTCCATCTGTCTACTCTGCAGCTCATCTGCCATCTGATGCTCACACACTCAGCTTAATGAGGTCCTTGCCATTGTTATGGCACCTGTCTACCTGGAAAAGCTTAGTATTGTCAGTAGACTTGGAGATCTGACAGTGCACTTCCTTTTCCGTCATGGATGGCAAATAAAATGAGTCAGTCACAACACTGGTGCCTGGATGGCCCCAGGACTGACTCTTCTCTGCCCTGAAAAGGGAGCATCAAGCTCTTCATTTACTTCCTCTCTTAATCAGCTTTTTAGTTTATGGAAGGATCCCCAATTGTATGGCACCTCAGTTTCTGTAACAATTTGTCTTGTGAAACCTTGTTAAAGGCTTCTTGAAAATCCAGATACGTTATGTCTGCTGGATGTCTATGCGGTTATTGACCCCTTTCAAGGCTGCTGGGACAGGATTCCCCTTCAGAAAGCCAGACTGTCCTTTTCCAAACAGGCTCAGTGACTGTATGTCTCACTGTAGACTCTCCACCTCACCAGAGATGGAAATCAGACTCATCAGTCGGTAGTTCCTGGAATCCCCTGGAAATCCCTTTTAGTAGACAAGGGTTACCCTGGCAAGCGTAGTAGTCCTCTGGCATGGCAATAGCTTACACACCTTAGTCTACAGTCCTGAAACTGCTGTGTGAGCTCCCTCAGAGCCCTTGTGTGACTGCTGCTATTCCACATCTAATTTATGCATCTGGTTTAATAGTTCCTTTTCATTATAGAAGGACTACAAACTGATACAGTTCCTCTGCTCTGTCTTCCTCAGTGAATGTATGAGGAATCTCCCCATCATCTTGAGCTGTTAGGGGTAATGCATAATTTCTCTGTTTATGTTCTTAACATTCCTGAATGTGCCTTCTATACTTTTCTCATAGGTAGTCCCAACAGAACCTGTCTGTCTGCTTTTGAGTTATTTAAAACATCTTAAAGTCACTGTTCAACTTTCCTGTCGCTGTTATGAATTGGTCTACCTGTAAATTAAGTTGAGGTTTCATGCCCAAATCTTTGAGGCAAATGTTCATCTCAGTACAACTGAACAGAGTGAGGCCAAGAGCATTAGATAGATGTACGACTGTAGGTACTGAAGCATCTGGAAGCTGCTAGAGCGTACCACACTCTGGATCACTGCTGTTTTCCATTAACAATTTAAACATGCCTGGTGACTTTGAGTACCGCAGATGATGGTCTAGAAAAAAAACAGTAAGCCTCTGGTATTCATGCTTTTGATCACTAAGATGGAAGCTTTGGAAGAACTGAATGAGCACTATAAGGACCATTATATACAGCAAACACTCAGGAGAGCTAGGAAAACCAGAAAATCATGCATTACTGATGTAATTTCAGCCTAAAGGATGAAAAGAAGGTAAGTCATTAAAACCAGTCGATGATATACATTCTTTGTCATATTTTTGCTGATTTTCATGGACAGCTTTTAACTACTTTATTTTGGGAAGCAATTTGGGGTTTATATTAACAAAACCTTAAACGTTTTCACAGATAAAGATTCTAGCTTTCTTTTCCTGGTTTACTTTTTTTCCCCTTCCATAAAAGTTTTGATTAACTGCCATTTAAGGGTAAATATAGGAAATTCAGATCAGTAATTTGAACAAACATTTTTCTTGAGCAGTATTTAGAATGTTTTATCTTCTGTGTTTTCCATGCAGTTTTGCGAGACAGATGTTGATTTTTAAGTCCTTTAACAAGTTGCTTCCATGCCTGAAGGAATTCAGTCAGAGACCTTATGTTTGCTGGGAAATTGATGTTTCTCTTCACTGCTCTGCTCCTAAATGCCACAAACACATGTTCTACATAGAAACAGTGCAGAATCACAATATGAGCTATGAGCTTATATGAAACTTTCCAGAAATGTAAATCCAATGGATCAATCTCAGTTTCATCTTATACAAGTTATTTCACCAGTTCCTCATCTTGGAAGGAGGAGGAAAATCCAGAGCAGTTTTCTAAAGAACAACTGTTCAATCACAGTAAGACTTAAGACAGTGGAGTCTGAGAAACCTACATATATGCAGTAGTAGTACAGTGCATCACTGTAGCTGTATGGAAGTACTGTGTGTTTTGGTGTACTCAGGATTTCTAACTTATATTACCTGATCTGTGATACCTTTCACATGATAGTCAGAATATAGCTAGGTATCTACCTATTTGTCTGTGTCGCATCTTGTTGGAAAATTCAGATAAACACTGTCTTGCAGCAGTTGCAAAAAAAGTTTATTTAACCTTTCTTATATTTATTTTACTTAAAATTATCCTCTACTTTGTTATCTTTCATTTTTTTCACCTTTAACAATCCAGAAAGGAAAGCCTTTTTTTCTCTTTAGAAATTATGTACAGCTAAAGAAAGGCCAGCACACTAAATTTGAGTAGTGGGTCTCATGTGGCAGTTGCACACTCAAGCCAGAGTTGCATACAAATGAAATGTTCTCCTCTCACAAGGAGAAAATAAAATCTACCTGCATGAATTCTGATTTCTAAGAATCACTTCTACGTTTGCTGAGCTGGCACCTGTCACAGGCAAACACTGCTCGGTTAATATAGCTAACCAAATCAGGATCAAAGGGTTTTAATTAATTAGTGATTTATTAATGATGCATGGTTAGCGAGCAATCAGTGAAATACACATTTGGGATCAATATGACTAGCACAACAGATGAAACAGAATACTAAAGACTTCTAAAGCATTAATAAAATTTACACATTCAAGATATCCTTTTGCAAATAATCCTTGCAGTTACAGGCACCCCTGTCCCCTGGGTGGTATGGGTTACAAGCACACACCCCCTTTCTGGGGCTGTGGTCTCACACAGCTGTAGGAGATGTGGGTGCTCCACTCTTCTGTGTAGTTGTGTTGCTCCCTATCATCTGCTTAAAAAAAAAAAAAAAAGTGGTGGTGCATGATTTTGATACTATTAAGAGGGTGGATTGGAGAAACACCAGAACAAGATTCCCAGTTCTGCCCAAGATTTGGATGGATGGCTTCATAGAGATTGTACAGTCTTGTCTAGAATAATAAAGGCTCCAAGCTTAGCTAAATCCTGCATCCTAAACCAGTTATAAGGGAAAATGTTAGCTGTGATGGTAAGAGGTTTGTTCTTAAACCATTCATTTCACAAACCTGTTTAAACTAATTGCAGAGTAACTTTTGAGAAAGCACTTTCCAGCAGAATCTTATTCTGTGAAATGTACACTGATTTGACTGTTGTTATGATTTACCCGCTTGTTTTTTGGCACTTCTTCTCCCCATCTCGATAGCAATTTTGTGACCTTGTCAGAAACCAAGAACCTCTGTAAGTAGTTTCTGTAACTTAAATATAGCCCAACTGAATAGCTGAACCGTAGACAAATAAGTAACTTTTATAGGTCAGCAGAACTTTTTTATTTTTAGTCTAATTTAGGCTGCTCAAAGTGTATGTCTACTGCTAATTGATCATTTTAAGTAGACATAATTATCTTTATAGACATTGTAAGTTAAACAAAATTACCTCAGCTTTTATAGTACTTAAAGTCTCAAGAAAAATATCAGATTGCTTTATTTCAAGTATGTCTAGTGGTTCTGTACCTATAAAACATACATTGCTTCGGTGTGCTGTGCTTGGTTATAACTAGCAGAGACATTTTAAATTTATTTCTACCCTTTCATCTGTAGTGTCCTGTTGTTATTATAATAGTGCATTAACACATATTTTCCTGCAATTACTACATTTAATTTTAAATACGCTTTCTGACATTTTCTGACTTCAATACAAAATAACCTCACTTCATCTATTCGATTTGCTGATGTGAAGTACAAAAAATATATTGAATTTTCTTATCTGAACTTTTTCATTTATTTGCACATCAAAGAAAACATCTTAAAAATGTGACTAGAATAACCCTGTTTGCTGAAGTGGGCAACAAAAGCTTGAAGACATTTGATGGGAAGTGAAGAATTGCATATCAAATGTCTAATTTAAATATTTCTAATGCTGGTATTTCTGATACCCTGCTGCTTAAAAGTTATTAAATCTGCTATCCTTCATGGCCAAGATAACAGGAGAAAAAACATGAAGAGAAATGGAGTTTTCAGGATGCAATAGGATAGTTTTGGATGCATTTTAAAAATAAGAACTGCAAAGTTTCTTTCAGCCCCTCAAGTAAAAATGATATAAACCCACAGATGACAGTTTAATGGGTTTAGGTAGGAGGATGAGGCTGTGAAAAATCAAGATAGATAGTACAGAAACCCACAGATAGATTCAGCTACTGACTCTAAAGATCAGTAATGACAATCGTGATGGTGACATACTGCTAGAGATACATATTTTGGTAGTATCTAGGGCTTGTGTAATAATGAATAGTCAGAAGATAGATTTAATTCCCAGATGTGTTAGCCTACCAAGTCAAGTCTTACTGTATTTATGTGAATAAAAGCTGTATATTTCTTTTCCTTTCCTTCTGAACTGCTTGCGGTGATCAGTGTTTGGTTAACTAAGACTTATAATGGAGCTTTTCGTAAAACTTAGGTGAAAAACATTCAGAATATACACCTTCTGATCTGTGTGTGCCAGGGCTCTGTAGGAGTAGAAGGAAAATGGTCTCGGCTTTACTCAGACCACTGTGCCTGGGGTGAGTATGCAGAAGGAATCTCATTGTGCATAGTACTTTTGGTTGCAAAACGGTGCAAGTCTCCTCTGGAGCTAGGAGCTAAGGGAGGCGGGCTCAGTAAAGCTATGCTTTTTCAGTTGTGACAAATTGGAAGGACATTTGTTTCCAAGATATCGATGTTTGTTTCACTGCTTCCTGAAATAGAAGGGAAGGATTTTTAAAGGGTCGTAGTCAAAATAGTACTAAGGATTGCAAGCAGTAATTTTTTAAAACCTTTATTACGAGACTCTTCAGTAATGTTAATGGTGCTGCTTGTTAGATATTTAATTGCAGCTTAATTTAACCCACTGAAATACCCTCCCAGATTTCCCGTGTCTGGAGTAAATCATGTCCTCTTTGAAGTCAGAGTTCTCTTCCTAACTTCGGTAGGACACGATTTTCATCCTTGGAACTGAAAACAGAGAAGGATATTTGAAATTATTCATAATACTCTGATTGTCTAATCTTTCAAGAAAGTTTTGATGATTGACTTTTTTTTAAAAAAAAAAGGACATTAGGGTCTTAGGTTCTAGGAATTAATTTTTATCTGCCCATTTTAAGAAAATTACAATTTTCTATATCATCTTCACATTTTATTAATTTGTCTTTTTCCAGGAAGATGGTTTTATTAATGGGTAAGGTATGGAAAAGTGTAGTTATTATAATTTTATTATTATTATTATTATTACTATTATTATTATTGTAATAATAATTACTATAAGCAATATTATATATATAGAATATAACACACTTGGTTGTGTTTCATCTTTTATAGAGTCACAGAATCATAGAATGTTTTGTGTTGGAAGGGAGCTTTTGTGTTGGTTTTGGCTGGGATAGAGTTAATTTTCTTCATAGTAGCTATCATGGGGCTATGTTTTGGACTGGTGCTGGAAACAGTGTTGATAATACAGGGATGTTTTCGTTATTGCTAAGCAGTGCTTACACAGAGTCAAGGCCTTTTCTGCTTCTCACCCCACCCCGCCAGCGAGTAGGCTGGGGGTGCACAAGAAGTTGGGAGGGGACACAGCTGGGACAGCTGACCCCACCTGACCAAAGGGATATTCCATACCATATGACATCATGCTCAGCATGTAAAGCTGGGGGAAGAAGAAGGAAGGGGGGACGTTCGGAGTGATGGTGTTTGTCCACCCAAGTAACCGTTATGTGTGATGGAGCCCTGCTTTCCTGGAGATGGCTGAACACCTGCCTGCCCATGGGAAGTAGTGAATGAATTCTTCTTGTGGCTTTGCTTGCTAATGCAGCTTTTACTTTACCTATTAAACTGTCTTTATCTCAACCCACGAGTTTTCTCAGTTTTACCATTCTGATTCTCTCCCCCATCCCACTGCGGGGGAGCGAGCGAGCAGCTGTCTGGTGCTCAGTTGCCGGCTGGGGTTAAACCACAACACCTTTAAAGGCCATCTAGTCCAACACTCTTGCAATCAGCAGGGACATCTTCAACTAGATCAGGTTGCTCAGAGCCCTGTCCAACCTGACCTTGAATGTTTCCAGGGATGGGGCATTTAGCACCTCTCTGGGCAACCTGTTCCAGTGTTTCACCACCCTCATCGTAAAAAATTTCTTCCTTATATCTAGTCTGAATCTACCTTCTTGTAGTTTAAAACCATTACTCCTTGTTCTATTGCTACAGGCCCTACTAAAAAGTATGTCCTCATCTTTCTCATAAGACCCCTTCAAGTATTGAAAGACTGCAATAAGGTATCCCCAGAGCCTTCTCTTCTCCAGGCTAAACAACGCCAACTTTCTCTGCCTTTCCTCCTAGGAGAAGAGTTTCATCCCTCTCATCACTTTTGTGGCACTCCTCTGGACCCGCTCTAACAGGTCAATGTCTTTCTTGCGCTGAGGACTCCAGGGCTGGACACAGTACTCCAGGTGGGGTCTCACCAGAACAGAGCAGAGGGACAGAATCACCTCCCTTGACCTCCTGGCTGTGCTTCTTTTATTGCAGCCCAGGATATAATTGGCTTTCTCGGCTGCGAGCGCACATTGCCAGCTCGTGTCCAGCTTTTCATGCACCAGTACCCCCAAGTCCTTCTCCACAGGGCTGCTCTCAATTCATTAATCCCCCAGTCTGTACTGATATTGGGGATTGCCCCGACCCAGGTGCAGGACCTTGCACTTGGCCTTGTTAAACTTCGTGAGGTTTGCATGAGCCCACTCCTCAAGCCTGTTAAAGTCCCTTTGGATGGCATCCCTTTCCTCAAGTGAATCAGCTGCACCACTCATCTTGGTGTCATCTGCAAACTTTCTGAGGGTACACTCAATCCCACTATGTTATTGATAATGATATTAAATGGTATTGATCCCAATACAGACCCTTGAGGTACATCACTCATTACTGGTTTCTGCTTGGACATTGAGTCATTGAGCATAACTGTTTGCACTCAGTCATCCAGCCAATTAGTTATACATCTAACAGCCCACCCACCAAACTTGTATTTCTCCAGTTTAGAGGTAAGAATGTTGTGGGGGACTGTATCAAATGCCTTACAGAAGTTCCAGTAGATGACATCCATAGCTCTTCCCTTGTCCACTGATGTAGTCACTCCATCATAGAAGGTCACTAGGTTGGTCAGGCATTAAGTCAAGTACATTAAGTCAAATTTTATAAATTTGTGAATGAGTAAAATTTTGTTTACTAGATTAAAAAAATGTATGGTGAAAAGAGACAGAACCAAAGCTGTGCTGTCAGTCTGCCTTTGGGTTTTCTTTTGGGCATGGAACCAAAGTGATAAACCTGCTGCTTGTGTAGTCTAGCTGATTTGTGATTATGAGCTTTCAGAACTTTTCTTTACGTTAAAAAAGAGAAGGTACCGAATACATATCCTGAAAACTACTGCTAATATTAAAGGTTCTTTTCATTGCAAATGCTTCATGTTTCAATATGTTAAAAAAAAAAAGTTACTGAACAACTATCTTTGATCTTCTGACAAAGATTTTGATGAGTAGGAATAAAGGATATTAGAATACATTAAAAAATTAGGAGGATTAAATGCAATATCTTGAGTGTTACTCAGTGAATTAGACGTTAAAAATTAGTCCTTTTAAAAAAATATGCAAGAGAATAAAAGGTAAATTATTTATGCTGGGTTAAGAGGCTCTCAATTAACTTCAGTACTGGGAGAACATGATTGACTTTCATCTGCTTTTGAGTTTCTCTTGAGAAACAAACAAACAAACAAACAAAACCCCAACAAGAAAAACAACCCCAAAATAAAACAACCCCAAAACAGAACAACCCCACAGGAAAAAAAAAACACAGCTGAGTTAAAATTTGAAGCCACAAGTTGAGTAGCCTGACTTGCTGGGAGCTAGGGTATACATTTATGCTATATCATGTGTATCACTGTGTTAATAGTGTGTTTGAAATTAGGTATGATTAAACAAAGACACTTTAACAAGTGGGTCTATGATGAGTTTATCTTTCTGAACTCCTAAAATATTCTGCATCCTAAAAAGTGAGAGTAATAACATCTTAAAAGGGAACATTAAATTTGATTGCTGATGTTGCAACTTTGTGAGGATAGGTAGCTAGATTTTACAAGTATTAGGTCATGTGATGATATTAAAAAAAAATTAATACCCTTTTCAGAAGGGCTTAGATTGCTGTACTCCATTGAAATCAACAAGAATTAGGTGTTCAGACTCAAGTATCCTACACTGACCTATGCCCAGATATAGGAAGGAAAATCATGCATCTGTGGTCACTTTCAGCAGAACCATCTGACTATAAATAGCTGGAAAAAAGTCTGCTTATCTTTCTGTATCCTCAGACACCAGTCCTTCTTCAACGTCTTCATTTCCATTGTGGCACTGAGAAGCACCAGTGTTTGGGTAAAATACATTGCTTTATTTGAAATGTGCATAATCAGGTTTACCACAGCCAAGTCTCCCAAAGGATCAACTCTGACAGCTGTGTGGCTAGACTAGAACTAAAATGAGGAAAAACTTTGGATTTACATCCCTTTTTTACAACTGTAGTTTTTTTATTTTTTTTTCTTCCCATTTCTGGAAAACTACCCTTAATTATCAGGTGTACAGCTGGAGGGGTGGCCCCTGATTAGTTTCTGGGCAGAGGGAATGAAGTATCATTCAACACATCCGGGCTCCCACAGGTCTCCCAGGGGTCTTCGTGCCTAACTGGGCCCTGGGTCTCCTGCTTGCCTGTCCTCTTGCCTCCTTCCCTTGCAGCACACAGTCTCTTCACAGCAATGACAGTGGCCATTTCAAAATGAACAAGGCTTTGTGCAGCGTAAAGCTATTGAGAAAAACAAAGAGCAAAAAAACATTAATTAAATACGTTTTTTAAATAAGAATGGGTTTTGGGTCAGCCATATCGGTAATCCTATTAAAAAAAACAGTGAACTTTTGGTATATATTTGTAATGATGAGATCAAGTCCCATATAATATTTCAGATAAATAGAGGAAGACAGTACATTGTTAAATCTGCTACAGCTTTTACTTAAGAAAAATCTGAAAATATTTTTTCCCCATGTTCGCTAATATGTATTTATATAAATTCTCTCAGCCTCATGGGAATGTACCAGAATTACTCTCCTTTTAATGGTTGTTTCAGAAGGCAAGCTAAACCAGCATGGTAAATATAAGACTGTATACAAAGTGATTGAACTAACTCTCATTAAGTAGTTATGTTGTAAGGGGATGTGATGATTGGGCTTTAAACCCAGCTATTCCAAGTACACACTGGATATTTGGCATAAAATTTGAGGATTGAGGCTTATTTGGGGGTTGTAAATGATGATTGAATAAATTCCTTTAACTACAAATAGCTCTTGCAAAGGTGAGGAAATGGAATAAATGTGTGTCTCAATGTACTCCTTTGTTAGTGTTCAGAGTTACATCAGCAAAGTTCTACAGAGCCATCAAATGTTTGCAAACTATGCATTTTCTCCTGACTCATATGGTTGTATTGCATTAATTTACTTCTATTGACATTACTTTCACACTCCAGTACTTTTTTTGAAGGGTTACCTAGAAACAAGATTGAAGAGTCTCGAGGGCTCTTAACTAAACTTACTGTTTGGTTATGAAATGTGTGAAAGTGGAAATGTATTGATACATTTGGGAGATAGAGCAGGTACTTCTAAAACAAGGCCAATGCAGTACTTTCAGCTCATCAGGCTGTTCTCGGTGGATGAAAAGGGAAAGACACAAATATCAATTGCTTTCAAATTAGGGATAATAGCAGCATTTAGAGGATGCCAGATGTTTTTTCCTGAGTGTCCAGAAAGGTACAGTGATGAGCAGTTTCGGTTTATTAACTGTTTTTTTCCCGATAATCAGTGTTCTAAACACTTTTGGAATTGTGGCCCAAAAATGCTTGATATTTCAGTGTTGGTTTCACTTAGCAAGATTTCAAAAATATTAGTTTTACTTATTCAAAAATGTTAGTAGGCAGTTCTTAGCAAGATAAGATCTGGTGATTTGTGACGATATTTATCAGTAAGCATTTAAAAAAACCCCATGCAATTTAATGATTAAATGGGTACTGTAGCTATGATATAGGGAATATGCAGTTTAGAAAGCAAGCAAACAACAGAAGGGCTATAAACTTAGCTTTCTCATCAGCCAGAATTAGGAAGGAGTTGCAACAAAACTCATGCAAATATTTATGTGACAGTAATACAATTTCTGTGTGGTTCCCCTAATGAGGTCTGGAATCAAGCTGTCCAAATAATAATTCATGTGCTCTCACCATCAGTGATTAATTTCAAACATTTCTTCTTCCCTAAAAATGACATTGTGTCTTAGTATAATATTGGAGTACAAAATCTGTTTCAAGAAGCAGAGAAAATTGTCAGGATTTTCTGCCCTTCAGTCTAAGACAAATTCATATAGGTTTACTGGCTCACTCGTTTCCCCAAGTCTACCAGTTTATTTGGCTATCCAAATGGAATAATATCAAGTATATATATATTTTTAATAACAGGACTATGGAAAACTATTTACCATAGATGCTCAGATTAGATATCAGGAATGTAAAAGCTTGGCTTGTCCAAGGTAAGATAGTGATGAGCAGTTCGCCATACAGGCAACTAGATCTGTGAAGTGTGGTTTCCTCTTAACAGAGAGGAATAGCCACAAAGGTTAAGTTGCACCTATAGTGAGGTGTGATTCCATTACAGTCCGAAAATAAATGGAAGGCTCGAACATTGTTCGAAGTATGGTATCGGAAAAGGGAAGAGTTAATGCTGTTACCTAGGGTTCTTCCAGTGCCTGGAGTTTTTGGGCTGTGGCTGTGTATAGTTTCAAATACAGAAGTTTTGATGATTGCATCGTTCTTTACTAAAATCTTCCAAGGGGAAATTACTGGTCTAGAGCTACTTGAGGGGTTTTAACAATCCCATTAACAAAAAGTTATGCACTTTGTACAATGATCATATCTCTGAAGTCATGCATGCTTGTTCAAACTATCTTTAAATAGTTCTTCAATAGTACCTTAAAAGCCACCTGATGCCTAGCCTAAATGAATCCATTTAAGTGTTTAGATTTTACTTCAACATAATTCAGATGTAATTAAATTAGGTTTCTTTTAGTTATTAATGAGAACTATTTTATCTCTATTCAGGAAAAAATATGAATATGAAAGGTATTGTTTAGATATACTTGTCAGTAAAGCATGACTGTCTCTTCTGTTTTCCTATTTTGATTTTAATGCAGTGCTAAATAGAACCAAGGACTTAAAAATCACATACAAATATTCTGTATTTATCGTAGTTTCCAAAAAATACTGGTATTTTCACTTTGTTGAAAGAACTTATGTGACTAAGGACCTTATAGTCTAACATAGCAGCATTTCTTTTAATTGTATTTTCAAATTTCTACTGCTTCTGTAGTGGTCTTTTTCTTAAGGTTTTCAGGTGCCCAGAAGGGTAGTCTGTCACCTGGTTCTCAGAACAGGTTCTACTGGAATGAGGACACTGTAAAGGTCACTCTTATTCTGAACTGTTACTACAAAATGTACCTATTTTGGTCGTTCAGAAGCACTGTAGGAAAGGACTAAAACTAAGTTATGAAGTAGGAGTATTTACTATTTCTTTATTGTGCATCTGAGCTACTTGAATTTCTATGTATAGCAGGACTCCTATAAAAATTGTGCCAGTTTATAGACAATTGAGAAAACAAAATCAAAAAACTATAAGGTGAATTTTCCAAATGAGAAATCCTTATTAATTCTAATTTAATTGACTTGTGTGCTTTAATAATGGGATTGGATAAATTACAGAAAGGTTTTAATTTCTTTGTCAGAGCATGCTATCTCCGAGAAAAGAATGCATGGGCTTTTACAGAATTTTTTGCGTGACTTTGAGGTTCCTCAGTTGGTCGAGTTGAGCAATAGCCTTGTAAGGCTGCTGGAATGAGAATTGTGGAAGTGCTTAAAGCAACTCAGGTAAACATTAATGAATGTGTTTATTATAGTGTTTATTACTTAAAGTGTAGTTAATAATTTAAGGAATGACAAATATTTTCTTCTGCTAGTTACCATTGACAAATAACATTAGGAATTTTTGCAGTGGATCACACTGTTATCTGTATTAATTGTGTTGAAGTGCTTCCTTAGGCCCAGTCACAAAACCTGTTTCATGTTAGTGGGTGACTTTATAAATGAATAAAATTTTGTGCAGCAGTCCACATTCTATTGCATTTGGTAGGAGAGGCGCCTTCATGCTCTATGTTCTTCTCTAAGTCTTATATCTGTGTTTATATAATTGGGTTTTATATCTGCATTCTCCCAACACTTGCAGCTGAGATGATCATAATATAGCTACAAAGGGGTGTATGTGTTTTCAATAACAGGTTTTTTGGGGAAGAAAACCTTAAATTAAAATGAGTCAAAGCATTGACCCACAAGTGAAAACTTACTTCTCTGACTACAATGCCAAGATGCTTATTGCTGTGGGTATTCAGTGTGGCACCTTGTTTTGCCCCACAGATGCAGAAGACCATTTAAGAACTTGTTTTCAGTGATTCATCAAAAATAGAATTATCCAGCCTGGCTAATTAAATTTTTGATTATTGAAAACAAGGATTCAGAGAACAATACAGTTTAGGTTTTACATGGGAACCCTGAGAAAAGAGGGGAAAAAAACTCCAAACCCTAATTTCTATGGAGATCCAATATTGTGGTAAGAATATTTGAGGCTGGTTTACAGTTTGTAGTTTGTCAATGTACCAGCATTCCATGGTCATGCAGTCTTATCAAGATCACTTTATTAAAAAAACAAACATAAGAACTATTCCTGTCCCCAAAAGTAATACAAAAAAATGGAATGCTAATAAAAGAGAGGAAGTTTGAGGTCTTGTATCTATGTGCAGAGTTTCTCAGTCTCAGCTTACAGCAATTCTAGGATATCAATGAGGATTTTGTGCTCTAATGTGTGCTCACTCCCTATCAGTGGATGAAGGGAAAAAGGTCTCCCTTATAGATGTATTGAGTTAGATTTTTTTTTTCCCTTTTACTTCCCCCCAACTCCTGCAGGTAATATACTACCTGAGGCCAGGAAAACATCTCTTACAGTGTATTATGCAATCATGAGCAACCATTATCATATTTTAGAAAAACCATAACAGTAAAAGCCTTTACAAATGCCATACATCTACAGAGTTGTAACACTTGTATTTAGACTACTCTTGCTGTTTTCTGGTGACTTTCTTATTGATGGGGAACATAAGTCATATATAAATAGCATTTAGCCCTTTTAATTGCTATTATTAATTTATTTTGCTGTTCCATGAGGTATGCAGTAGTACTTTTATGGAGGCTTAAAATCAGTTCTGGCATAAAAGAGTAAGTGCATTACCCACTCAGTGGTTTAGATTTGGTGCATAGGCTTCATCAAAACATTCAGACATGAAGAAAATTTAATAAGGTGTTGCTCTAGCAGCTGCTTTTTAATACATTTCTTCTTCTAGAGGAAGAAATGTGTCCAGCTGAAAATGTTTACTTTTCCTGGCATCTAAAGCCATGGAGACTTTATTTTCATGAGTGAGATACATGTAGCAAGTGCAAGGCTAGCAGAATTATTATCCAAGCTCCAATTGCCAGCACAGTTTGACTTCAGTGTTTTGTATCATTGGGGAAAACAAGTGTATAATTCTTAGCACTGACTCTAGCAGGAGTCCTTTTTTTTCTCTGGTAAGACAGAGTAACCTCATGCTAGTTTAGCCAGCTTCCTGAAACTGTGACTTCCTCTATAACCAACAACACAGGTGAAGAATTTGTTGATTGTTTTGGGGTTTTTTTTAATGGTTCTGAGAAAAGCCCTACATCTTTCTGAAGTTTACTGAACAGAAAAACATGATGGTCTGTGGCTAAATTCAGAATTGTCAAGTCAGCCTTAATCATGACTAATTAGTTAAATCCTTGTGGGTCAGACACTATATCCAACTGGAGTTTGAAGACTCTTTTGCAGTGGGTCCATTTAACTGTGACCGATTAGATTTACATTGTCAGCCATTGAATTATTTTCCAATGTTCCAACTCTGTGCAAATTGATATCAAATGATACAGTCTTTGTAGTGAATTTAAGACTGTCTTCTTTTATGAAACAATTTGACATTTCAACCCTGGGATTAACATACTGAATTCTGAAAAGGAGGATTTCTATCATTTTAGTTAAATAGATACACCTGTGGCTATATATTTTTTCCACAATTTGCAATTTATAGTGTTTTATAGAAACATTCAATTATAATAGGTTTTGGGTTGTTTGTTTTTTTTTTCTGGGATCATACTGCAGAAATCTTTAAAGAAATCTTTATAATCTATGAAGGTGGCTTTTTTGGTTCATGCATGTGTTGGCTGAATCAATAATGTTCTCAGCCTGCTTACCCCTGAATCAACTATCACAGTCTCAGATTTGGCCTTTAAATGTAAGGGCTACCATGGCTTCAAAATGAAATAAAAGCCTCTTGATTGATGATGTAGAGTCAGTCCAGGTCTGCTTTTTACTTTGGGAGCTTGTAGGACTGAAGTTGCAGATTGCATTACTGGCAAGGATCCAGATCTCTCAGCAGAACCTGATAGGATTTAATGGAACTGATAATTAGGACATCTAACCCTGCCACTTGGAATGCTGTGAGTAGCAACTTGAGGCCAGCTCAAAATGTGAAGGAAGGCCCTGTACAAGCAGGGGAGTTGTCTTAGCATCAAGTTCATCTCCATAAATTTGAGCAGAAAAGAGAACTTCTTTATATACTTAACATTGCATTGGTGAATAGTAGCCATTTATTTCTACATCTAGGGATTACCCCACTCCCACAAATCTTCCAAAGGTTTTCCAAACAAAATTTTTAACCTCATCCAATAGATTTTTATCTCTCTATGTGCTTTTAAGCACTTTACCATCTCACACTACAAATAGGAACAGATATTCATTAAACTGGAAACAGGAAAATGTGTAAAGAATTAAAAAATAAACAGTGAAGACCAAAACTACTGTTGATGTGCAAGAAGAATGCATTGGGACTAAACCATTGAAGATGTGACTGTCGAATGTATTCCGTATTAGAAGGAATCTACTTGGGGAATTTACCTTAAGGAAAAAGTTTTGCATTTGTGCTCTGCCTCTAGTAGTGTTCATCTCTGGCTCCATATTAGAAGAACTTCACCACTTTACTGGTAGTGCCAGGCAGTATTTTAGTGTAAAATAATATTGAACTGAGGTATTTATCATTGAATTTAGAAGAACATATGTGGATTCCACCATGAACTCTCCTTTTCTCTTGATTGTAGGAGTCCTTTCCCCTTTCTAGTCCTTGTAGATCAGAATTCCAGGTTTGTCTTCTGTCTACAGGTGAAGTTGCAAATAATAACCCTCCTTCATCACATGTTACACTTTTTCAGAGAACTGATTCATTGTGTGTAGTTTATATGAGAAAACAAGGAGATTAATGACTGTAGATTAGAGGTAAATGTAACAGCATTCACTTGATAATAAGAAAATGTATAATTATATTTAAAAAGAGCTAAGAGAAATGCAGTTTGTTTTAACTGAAGGCTAGATACAGCTTTCATATCACATTAAATTCATTAGAAAACTGAAATGAGTTTATTATTTAAATTAGTGATGGGAGTTCTTTAGTGCTCCATTTTCAGTCTGTCATCAGTTAAAGACAGTTCAATCTATTTATCACTACATTAATCTCATGCTAATGAGGTTAACATGAGTAACCCAGCATTTCATTACATTACTTTTATTTGAATGCCCAACTTAAGTACATCATATTTAATTGAGACAGTAATTGGGGAAAGGTCATAGGTTAGAAATGAGACTGGAAAGGGAGCTTCCCTTGCACTGCATGTACAGTTTCTATTTTCTGTCATAGAATAAAAAAATATACATTCATCAGTTTAAATAGCTTTAATTTTAGTCTTAAACATAAACACCCCCCCCCCTCCCCCCAACAGGTAGTGGTGCACCTCTACTGAAGCAGACAATATGTCTGCCTTGGTAAATGGTTAGTTTTCTACCTTTGCAAGGAAAAAGAGGGTTTATGGTTCTGTAGTGAAGAGGATTGATATTTGGGAGTTGCTGGAGAAGCTATATCAGAGACCTCAGGATCCTACCTGCAACTCTCCTTCCGTAAGACCTTGCCTTCCTCACGTGATGGCCTTGCAGCCCATGCAGCAAGTACCGTGGTCTTCCAGAGAAGCAAGATCCTACTACAGAGATGCCTGGGGTGTTTTGCACCCAATCCTGGATCAGCAATTTGCAGTGTCTGCAGTGGGAACCAGAACTGCTGTGTCCATTCATATATTTTGAATGCAGACATCTGACTCGAGGACAGTGGTATGATGCTTTTTGAACAAAACAGAAACAGAAAATGGGGATATGATATTATGCCTGAGATTGCCCTTTTGGGAGGCTTCAGCAACAAAAAACTCTACTCTGCATTAATTTTGAAGGCTAAACTTTTGCTTAAACTAGCAATGCATTTGACCCCACTAAATGAAAGTGGTGTGACTACAGGAAAAAACACACACCTCAAAAACCTGACTCTGCAGCATCTTTGAACTACATAAACAACAGTATTAATACATAAACCAAGTATGTTCACTTTGAAAACTATTACTTTTTGAAGGCCCTATGTACAAAACCTAAATAGCTGCTGGACTGGGGAATCAGTTGATCTGAGAGCTGAAATACAAGGCTTTCACTTCTGCAGGTGGGCCTCTGCGTTGTGGTAAGACACAATGATGGATTGCAGTAAAATAACTAACTGCAAAAATGAAGATGTACAGATATGTTGTAAGAAATGTAAGCATTTCTTCAATAAATTTGAAATGAGGAATTTGTACTTAAGGATACTTACCTCCATCGCTGTCTTGCAGTAAATCCTACATGAACACAAGGATTTCCCTGCATAAAACTTATTGCAGGATTGAGATTCAACCGACCAAATTTGTTTGGTAAGCTCATAATATTTCAGAATATTTCTGTGTCGTTTAATGAATTGATAGAAAGATATTTTGTGTCATATGACAGCTGTAATGACTGCCACTAAATTTTTCGTATCACCTTTACCTCACAGTGACATCTGTGCTTGCCAATAATACAGTTTTTCTATGGTAAATAGCTTGTAATGGCCAGCAAATACTGATTCTTGATAGGTTCTTCTGCATACCAGGCTGTTAAGGAGCACAACAAAAATAAATAACTCTGCTTGTCAAACACTAATTAATTTTCACGTCACCATATGAAGAAGCTAAATTCAATTAGACTAATTTTACAAATGGGAAAGTGAGGAAATAAGAGTTTAAAAAATGTGCAAGAAACTGTCAAAGTACGTTGATAGCAGTGCCAGCAATAATGACCATGGCCCACATTTTCAGAAATAGATACTTATTAAAAATTTGTAGTGGTTCTGCATTTTAAAAAGTGTCTGCTCAACACTTTCTGGATTTATGAAGTATTATGCCACCTAAGAAAATGGAATCACCTGAAGTCACATCACGTTAAAAAAACAAACAATACATCCCTCCAAGAACTGAGATATTCCAATTTGTTGCTGTGTACTATAACTACAAAAGCATTTTGTCTTCTCAAAATATTTAACAAGATGCTACAGACTTTTAAGACTGCATTTAACTACTTCTCTTAATAGCAAAGCTTAAAAATGTAGTGTAATGAGAGTCACGGTGTTTATTTTTTATTTATTTGACAGTGCTCTTGGTTTCTCCAATATTGACAATAATGGTAGAGGGACAACTTTCAAAAGTAAGGAAAGGGTGTACATCAGGAAGTGGCAGCAGCAAAGGTAGATGTGGGAAGAATTATGACACCAAATTAGAAAGACACAGACATGAGCATTGCAGCATTCATTTTATTTCAGCCATCTTTTTACAGAAGACGTGGGAGAGAGATGCCCTGATTTTGTAGTCCTACTCCCAGTTTTTTGAAAGGAAACTTAGGGAAGGGGGACAGCCAAAGTGCATAAGCACTTCTGTTTAGTGAGTAGATGAACTTTGAACTTGAGAGTCCATGCTCTCCATTTTAAAGAAGGACATAATCATGAGAATTCAAGCAATTTGAGGTAGGCTATAGTCTTGCATATATAGCCAGTAGAGGAGGAAAAATAACACCAATAATTTCAGAACTTGTTTGCATTACATTTTGTTCAGTATTTCTCCTTTTCCTTTGATAAGGCCAAGTTTAATACAGAAGCAGAAAAGAAGGATTTGTTCGCTGTTTTTCACTTGTGGGTAGAATATATTGCCACCCCTGGCTATAAACACTTTTGTACAAACCTGTCATTAGTGTCAGGCCCAGCCATGTCTTACAATAAACAGTATGGAAGGATCCTTCGATAACCAGTCTTCTGCCTGGGAATCAGTTCAAAGATACTGTCATCCCACAGTTCTCTGAAATATGTAGTGCATGTCCTGTTGGTGATATGAAGATGCTGGGTCATTTTCAGATGTTGGGTCAGGACTACCCTTGCTTTAGAGAAGCATTTTGACTAAGTCTGGAATTCAGGCAATTTTTAGCGGGAAAAAAAACCCATGCTGTTTTGGGAGTAATTATTGCTACTTATATTACAGTTGCTAGCTACATATAGCAAATATAAGCTATAGGTCTTTTGATTTACCACACTAGATTATAAGTAAGACTGTTTTGTGGAAACTCTATGGCTAATAATTCATCTAGTTATTTATACTTTTTCTATCATTTAGACTGTGTTATGTGTTGTAAGATTGATTAAAACAGATGGAGTATGAGTGAAATGCTAGCTTCTGCATTTTTTGGTTCCTGCAATTTATGTCCGCTCCCTTGTTTAGCAGAGTAGAAGACTAAATGAGGATAGTGAAGTTGGAAGCAAACTTTCTGAAATCTCTGGTGCCTCTTCTACCCTTATATAATCAACTACTGTGAGCTGTAATTTGTGATAAAATGTGATGCTTTAATTTGAAATCCATAAAAACTCATTTACTTAAAGATTTCAGGAGGGATGTAGAAGGAGCTAAGCTAGTGGAAGAATAATTCTTGAGAGAATGTGAACTTAAGGATGTAAGTGTCTCGAGACCTTAAGGTGATTAGTGCAGGAAAGTACAAGCTCCATCATCTCTAAAACCTACAGTTATCAAAAGAGATTAATTCATCAGCAGCTTCCCTTAACACTCACTGCCTTTGCTAGGATTTGTAGCATACATTCGCACATGTGCATCTTGTCAGCTTTCCTTTGAGACAGATTTAAAAGCAGATTTCATCACAGTGATGGAAGAGCGGAGTCCTGAAGGGTCTGTGTCCTTAAAGGATGGCTGCTGTTTATTCTTTCCATCACAACTGGTCATCCTCATATGTTATATATAAGGATGAGGGCATGCCATTGGGTGTTATTAACCTTTCTAAAAGTCAGCCTCCTACATTTAGCTCTGGGAAACAGAGAAACTTTCTTGCTTGAAATGTTTAAGTACCCTACAGTGAGATGTTTTACAGTCAGTTTCTGCTTCTTTGCAGTTCCAGAAAATTTATCTTAAACCTTTCATTTGCAAGGTAGTACTGAAAGTATCTCTATCAATATTTTTCCTTTAAAATTACATTTATTAATTCAAGCTTTGAAATGAGAATACTGTAAAGTTAAATGCACACTTACGTCTAACTTTAGCGTCTTATTCTAAAGATTAGCATTTTGTTTATGGAAACCATATGGGTTTCTTCAGCCATATGGTAACGTATGGTCTGTAGAAGAGACTGGATTAATTTTTCATAATTGTTTTAGGCCTGTACGTCATATTAATAGCAGTTTGTCACTTCCATTTTTCTTTGTATTGTTGATACATAAGTTGCTTGTGTTAAATTGAAATTGGAAGTTAATAGTGAATTAGATGTGGAAGACTAGTTCAAGACTCAGAGCTTTTGGTTTGGATTGTAAAAAACTTCATTAAATGCTTTAAGGATTTGAAAATGCTGTCTTAACATTTGGTTTTTTTGTCCTAATTTTCTCAGTTACAGGCATGGTAAGCAGAAGAGGCAATTCCTACAGTTAATGGTTATTTCACTAGTTTAGTCAGTCTTACATGTTCTTGTATTCCAATATCTGCAAAATGCCAGTCTTCCTTTGGTGGTTATGTAGACTTTGCCCTCACTGCATCAGATACTACAGTTTTTAAGTTGAATTATTTGTATCACTGGATCACTTGGCTTTATATCACTAGATCAGGATCTTCCCTGATCTCCACAACCTTTGAAAGATGACAGAGTCACCTTGCGAGGACAATGGTGATTTCTCTAGCACCCTTGAATGTGGCTCATCTGATCTCACAGATTGGTATAAATCAAGCATTCTCAAGTGATCCCTGACTCAATCCCCATCCAGTGCTGGTACTTTCCTTCCCTCAACTTCAATAAACACAGAGGCCTAAGAGACGTTGTTGAGGACTGAGGCAAAGAAGACATTGAGTACCTTATCCTTGATCTGTCTGCTGTTAAATCACTTGCATCATGCAATAATGAGCCCACACTTTCCTTGCTCAGCTTTTTAGTACTTGTGTAGCAGTAGATGCTCTTCTTGTTGCCCTTAATGTCCATTGACATTAGGCTCAGCTGCAGAAGAGCTTTAGTTTTGCTAATAGGATCACTAAATGCCAGAGCAATATTTCTGAATTCCTTCTGTTTAGTTGCCTTTTTGCACTAGATGTCTGTCATGAGTTCCCTGCTTTAGCCATACTGGTCTCCTGATATGTCTGCTTGTGTTCTCCATCATAAGGGTGAACTGTTCCTTGTGCTTGGAAGTCTTTAAAGACCAGCCAGCTTTCTTGAGCTCCTTTGCTGTTCAGAGCTGCCCATGGGATTCCATTTACCAACTCTCTGAATAAAGTGATATCTCTCTCTTGCAGTCGAGGTTCTGTGCTCTGCTATGTGCCTTCAGTTGTGAGGATAGTTGCTAAGGGACTAACAAGATTACCACTGATTACCACATCCCTTACTAGTTTCTTTCTTGTTTAGTGAGTAGCAGATGCAGATATGTGTCATCCTTGGCTGTTCCATCCAGTACATGTATCCCTGGGATATGACAATTATCCTCTGACATTCTCCAGAAACCTTTATGATTTCTTGCATCCTGTCATGTTGCATTCCCAGCAGATGTCAGGGAGGTCAAAGCTGCCCATGTGAATGAGGGTCTGTGATACAGAGACTTCCTCAAGTTCTTTACAGGTTTCATCTGCTTCTTCACCTTGATCAGGTAGTCTGTAACAGCATCCCACCAGGATGTCACCCTTTCTGGCCTCTTACCTGATCCTAACCCATGAGCTCTCAACAATATTGTCTCCCATCCTATAGAAAAGCTCCCTGAATCTGAGCTGCGCTTTTGCACAGAGGGCAACTCCCTTCCCTGGTCTTCCTAGCCCTTCTCTCCTGAAGAGCTGGAGTCTGTCCATCACAACTTTGTAGTCATGCAAACTCTTCCAACACATCTCAGTTATTCCCACAGTCAGAATTTTGTGACCATAGTTGGAGCTCTAGTTCCTTCTGCTTTTTTTCACAGGCTGTTGTGGCGGTGTGCTCCCCCCGCCCCCAGCTCCCTGCACAAGCAGTAACCATCAGTGGGAGTCATCCTGATAGCTGCATCCAGCTTATCCTGGACCTTGAGGACAAATGGCAACAAAGTAGCCAAGGGCTGCCTGAAGCAGGGATCTAAACCTCTTGCTGATATGCAAATATGACCATAAGTCAATCATCTTATCCCCATAAATAGTGGACAGCCCAGGGCCCGTTGAGCTCTCCTGCACGGCAGCGGGCTGCACGCCAGGATCTCCCCTTGAGCAGGGACGCCTCTCAAGGTTACTCCTCGAGGTTGAGAGATTCCTTGCTGCAACAGATCCTCGGTTAGTGACTAACAGCATGCTAAACTTTGAAATCTTAGCTGATATAAAGGATTGATTGCGCATATATAATCCTTTAGACATAAACCGTTGACCAAGTCTGGGACTAGGACTGGATCTAGCCGCACCTAGACTCCTCTCTGAGAAGGAGTTTAGAAAGCAAGGGGATCCTTTCCGAACCTCATGACTCAACGGGAGGGTCTCCCTGGCAGTTCTGTCTGACCCTGTCCTCTATGCAGTAAATAATCAAGTGTGCCTCGCCATCAAATCTTGTTAAAACACTGTCGCATTGAACTTTGTTAACTCCCTATTCTGTATTAATAAACTATATTTTTACTTCTCTCTAACGAGTGAAGTGCACTCTCACTCCATCCGTGACAGCTGTAGGCACTTGTGTACATAAATTTGAGGAAGGCAGACTTTTGCCTTGTTTTATCATTACTGAGGTCTTTCTTTTACCCATTGCCCCAGACCACTTACTTTCGACTGTTTAGCTCCATTGCCTCACTTAATTGTGGGTTGTACTCTTCCTCTTCCTCTTGAGAATTCCTCCTTTTGAAATCTATCTGCAGTGAAAGTCTTTTATATTTAGATATGTTTTACAATTAGTAAAACATAAAATTTGTTAAACACAGTTGGTTATTATTTAGATATTTTGGAAAGCTCTTAATGAGTGAAGTTATTCTCTGCTGACCTTTATTTGCCCCAGGTTATAAAATAATTACTCTCTGGACTGCTGATCCTTAATCCAGAGATTATGCAAGTGGTATGATGTATTGCTCTGGTAGTTGACTAGATTTTAACTGTGATTACTTTAATGCTTTATAAAAATATGTATTAAATTTGAAAATGGAATAGTTCTATAGTTGCTTTGATTTACTGAAGATGTATAATACATGCCTAGTAGTGGTCTTTTGTGATGTATAAATATTAATATTTGTACCATAGGCCCATAAAATAAACATCGTCTCTTGAATTAGACCCGTAACAGTCATTAATACAAAAACCTAAGTAGAATAGTCCTTCATAATATATGGAAAAGAGATTTTCCTCAATTGAGAGTATTTTTAATTACTCTGATAATGTTTTCACTTCTTTTAAGAAACTCTTACAGCCTACAATGGTCCCCGCTGTTTTTCTTTGCTCCACCTGTTGTTATTACAACAGTTGATTAGTGGTAGCTGCAATAGGAATACTGTTGTTGAGACACCACTAGTGGCTGCTCCAGGCAATGTAAGTGTCAGGTTGTTAGGAAATCCACAACTCCCTGTGTGGATAAGAGCAAAGTTACCCTGCAGGGGCACTCTTAACAGGTGCACTTTATTTTCAGAACAGTATCTGTTCAGTCTTTCTCCAAAGGGACTTAAATGTATTCAGCTGTTAAACAGGCAGCAAAATTGCAGAGGCTTTTTGTTGTGCAACAACCTTTGAGGTCCAATTAAACTGGCCAAGGCAGGTAATTCCTTTAAAACTTTTCAGCAGGTGGAAAGATCTGGGCTTGTCACAAATGGTGCCTTATGCTTTCCTGTGATGGAGAGAGGGAGGGGATTGTGGAGAAGTATGTACAGCTGCTCAGGTCTTCAGTGATTGGTGTTAGGGTAGGAAAACTAGTCCCTGGGGAAACCAGGTTTTTTTGAGTGATTAAATAAAAGTAGAACCATAGAAAAAAAAACAAAACCAAAACAGAAATAGGTATTTTTATTTTAACAAAGTCCTGGTTTATTTATTTATATAACTAAATATATAACTACATATACAGGTCTGATTTAAGTATGCAAGTAGTTTTGTTGATTATGTTGTAATTACTTGGGTTGAAGTTGAACATAGGTTAATATATCAGTTGATAGTAGAAGAAGGGTTATTTCTTCAAAAGAATTAAAAGATCTTTTGTTAATATCTTTGCCCCAAGAATGCTTGTTTTGATGATCTGTTTTATTTTTTGCCTTCTTGGTTATAGACGATAAATAGAACATTACTCTAAATACATCTTTGTTTAGTATAATTTAAGAGTGATTTATTAGAATGAAATGTTCTGTTCTTCATACTGTGTTATTTCCTACAAAATCACAAGTTGAAAACTGATGTGATTTTTATAACTGAAGAGGGCTGATGAAGACTATGGTGAGAATTTAAAATTCTGGAAAGCAAAGTTGAATTACTTGCATTTAATGTTTTTTGATCATCTGGCAAAATAAACATGAAATTGAGAATGAAGAGTTACTTTATTATAAACAGAGCTTGCTGAGTAACCTTTGTTACATGAATAAGGACTATAGGAGACTTTGCAATCTGCTTTACACCACTGGCTGCCCCGCTCTTTCAGGTCTCTGCACAGAAAACAATAACTCGGGTTTAGTAGCCAGTCTGTGACAATCATTTAATTCTGTAGCTACAGAATTTTGATCATTTAAGGCAGTTCTCAAATGTGGATTTATTAACATTGCTATGAAATGTGTGTATGAATGGGAGTTGTTTGTAATGTAAATGGCAGTTTGGTGTAACTTTGTGTAAACTCCATGGTATAACAGTGAAAGCAAGTCAGTGAATCTGTTGCAGGGCATGAGTGTGTCCATTCCTGGCACTAGAGGATTTTTTAGAATGTAAATCATATGTATTACTGAATATGTTCTTAAAGTTTAATGTAAAAATTGGGGATACTTATTTGTTCAAGGCTTTGCTTATTTTTATCATTTATTCAATGACAAAACCCAAACCTCTGTATTTTGAGACAATACTCGATATTTAGTATCCAGACTAGTGTTTGCATATAACCATGTCTACTCTGAGAACCGCTTACTAATTTGAAGTCTAATTGGGGTGGGATTACATGGTAAGAAGGGATTTTCCAGGTCATCAAATGATGTTACTTCTTGTTGCAGCTACCACACCATACAATCCCTTTCATAGACCTATGAAGCTCTAAATCCTGCACTGAAAAGAAAACATGCAGTTTTGTATGCATTATTTTCCTAGTCTGTTGACATGCCTTTTCTTAAGGGGTATGTGCTTCTCAGGAGAGAAAATTCTAAAAAATGCTGGAAGTTTCTTCCTTGAGGCAAAACAATGTAAGTAGAGACAACACCAGGCTGTGCTGAAAGATGTCCTGCTGAGTAAGCACTGTTAAGCTTCTCAGGCCTATGACTTACTTATAGTCATGACTCATAACCTTCATGGGTGGAATTACTTATTTCTCCATATATTTCTGCCAGTGCACTTGTGACACTTCAATCTGTGACAACCTTGTGCTTTGAGTTATATCCTCACCAGGACAACTGTGCGATGGATGTGTGATGTGGGTAACTGAAGTTTAGGGTGAGATTCCCAAGTATCACTTCATTTCTCCTTACTATTGAAATAGGATGTCAGTGTGCTATTAAAGACTAGCAGATTAAGTATGCAGGATATTACCATAGGAGAATATGAATGGGTCATCCATTCTTATTTGACCCAGGCATTTTTAGGATTCCTTGGCATTAGTTTGTTGTGGTTTTACAATATTATTTTGAATTTTATGCATTACACTTTTTTGCATGACTTGATTCATCATTAAAACTCCAGATATTCCTCGGAAAAAATCTTACCATATGTGATCCTGCTACTACTGCTGCATCTCCAGGATAATCGACCAGTCTATTTTAATTTGGGTAAAGTTTAGTCTGTATATGTCTGTGTGCTCTATTAAAGTCAAAGACAATTACACAGTAAAAGTCAACAGAGCTCTTGAAGGAATAAGGTACAAACTGCTTGAAGGAAAGAGAATTGTTTATAGGAAACCTACCTAATTTTCTCCAAGTCAGCTTGGAGGGGTGCTGGTAAATCCAGTGTCTCCTTCAGTGCTTGTGGTCCAGGCCATGCTAACTATGCTCAACTCCAGGAGAGCTTTCGTCCTTGCAGAAAATGGGACAGTCTTCAGGAGTCAAGGCAAAAGCTTTGTGGGCAGAGGTGAGAAAAAATCTTCCCTGTTGGGGAAAAATGTTTCAGCTTGTGTTCTGAGCCAAAATAGAACAATCTCCAAACATTTACTGTGCTATGGAATGAAACTTTAAATCTCCTAACCAGCTATATTATCACAGGAATGTGTACTTATTAAAAAAACAGATCTTTAAATATTAGTGTAGGAAAACAATAATTGCTGGGGGATGTTCAGCTATGAGGATGAAAATATGTTATCTTCAGTGTCATTAGTTTGTGTACTGCATTATCTTAGATGGAAAAAATCCCAAGTGTTTTTTTTTATAAGGAGAAAAATAAATGTTTACTTTAATAAGAAGAAAACACATTCGCTGATTAATGTTGAATGACACCATCCCTCAAGGAAGCAGATGGTTAATTACAGGGTTGCTTGATGGCGACTTACAGGAATAACTGTTATAACTTTGGTCAAGTTTTGAAGTTAGGGCATGTTTTCTGTCAAACAGCTCGTGTTTTGAGGCATACATGCAGGATAGAAATAATTTGGAAGAGACAGAAGGGGGTAGAAAAGAAGATGAGAAAGTGAGAAGGAAATATATGTCCCAGAGACTTTCAGCGGGAAGTGAAATGAAATAAAGATTATTTAGATGTTTATTTGGTCCCTGGTAATCTTCTAATTGCTGAAAGGGTGGATGTTTTTTAGGAACAGATGTTTACAAGGGAGTTTAAGATTAAGTTATGTTTCAGCTGTATTGGTAGCATACAGATTTTTATACCTAACTGCTTTTTTTCTCATTTGTTAAACTTGGCAGGGAGATGTGAGCTGTAAGAACCAAAAATGTGTTGATTACAGGAAAATTATATATGCATGTGTATATATGTGAGATTTTATAATAAGCTGGCACTAAAGGGTAAATTCACAAAATAAGAGGTATTTAAATGCATGACAGTTTCACTTTGGCCAAAATCATGATTTCCAGAACAAACAAAAATTATTCCAACATCCCCTGTCCAGATAAAACTTTGAATGAAGATATCAGGAATCTGACTCTGTCTTGAAAAAAAATAGCTATTGCAGGTTGAACCCAGGCAGCAACTAAGCAGTCACCAGTCTCTTGCTCATGCCACCACTGTCCCACAACTCCAGCGGGATGGGGAAGAAAGAAGTCCATGACTTGGGCTCTGTCTGTTGTGGTGGTCATTTGGGAGGGGAGAGATGGTGTGTTGTGTTGAATTGTTGGGTGCAGAAGCCAGCTCACGTTGGATCACTACTGCACTTAACAGGTTCCTTACAAGGCTCATCTTTTACTGGTTTGGATGGCTCCTACTTTTCAATGAAATACAGCTATGGTGACAACTCAAATCATGGGTTATTTTTCCTCCAAGGTTAGGTCTCCTGGAGGTACACATCAGATTTCTCCTTCCTCCTGCATTAACCACCAAATGCACCTGGGTCATTGAGCAAAATCAATCCTGTGAATGGCTTTGCCTTTTCCCAAGGAAGGAGTAGCCCATGCTTTCTCAGCCAGTTCCGTATGTGTGCCACAGGAGCTGTATCTCCTTCCACAGTACGTAGGGGTTTTGTTTGGGCAGAACGAGGTGTGTTAGCAGGTCCTCTAGTGTTTACCAGACATGTGGCTTCTAGTACATCACAGTGCTTGAACATCCCAGTACCCATTGCTCTCAGTGTAGTCTTTAACAGCCCATTGTATTGTTCAGTCTTCCTGGTTGCTGGTGCATGATAGGGGATGTGATATACCCAGTCAATGCTGTGTTTCTTGGCCTGGATGTCTATGAAGTGGTTTTAGAAATGAGTCCATTGTGTGATTCAGTTCAGTCTGGGGTGTTACGTCATCATAAAACTTGTTTTTCAAAGCTCAAGGTGTTTTGGGTGGTATTGGGTGTTTGGTTACACGGTATGTTTCTAACCATCCAGTAGTCACCTCCACTACAGCAAGCATGTAATGTTTGCATTGGCATGTTCATGGTAGTGTGATGTACTTCATCTGTCAGGCCTTCCTGTTTTGATATCTCAGCCACTGTCCTCTGTGTCAGAGAGGTGTTGCCTGCTTGGCTTGCTTGATTATGGCAACACGTTTTGCATTCATAGATATCCTGTGTAGTCAAGTCTACCCCTTGAGTAGGTCATGAGACCATCTGTATGTTATATCTCTTCCTAGACGTCCTGATGTTTTCTTGGGCCCACCAAGCCATAAGTAGCTCACCCTTACATTTCCAGTCCAGGTCCACATGAGTCAGTTCAATTCTAGCAGCCTGGTCTACCTGTTGCTTGTTCTGATATTCAGCGGTGGTGCAGTTCTCAGGCACATGAGCATCTATGTGACAGACCTTTATTACAAGGTTCCCTACTCAGGCAGCAATGTTCTGCTACAACGTAGCAGCCCAGACATGTTTAGCCCTGTGCTGCCAGTTGGATCCATGAGTCTGTGCAGAGGGAGAGCTCTGGCCACATTTCTCATTCAATGATATCTAAAAGCAACTAGTCTAGCTTTCACCTCTGCAAACTGACTCGATTTGTTTTTTCCTTTGGTTCCTGTACTTGTGTGGGACTCCATACAGCAACTTTCCACTTTCAGTGGATTCCCACAATGCAATGGGACTCCTTGGTAAACAGCATATTGCTTCTCACTTTCTAGTAACATACTATACACTGGGACCTTTTTGATGTGAGTCAGCTCCTTGGGCAATGCACTGAAATCTCTGCCTTCTGTCCAGTTCATCACCTCTACCAGGACTCCTGGGTAGCTAGGGTTCCCCGTTGGAGCACATTGCATGATCAATGCTACCCACTTATTACATGTAGTATCAGTTGCATGATGTGTAGAGGGGACCCTTCTTTTGAACATCCAGTACAGCACAGATATTTGTGGTGCCAAGAAGAGCTGTGCTTCTGTACCAACCACTTCTGAAGCAGCTTGAACCACTTCGTGTCCTACTAGTATCTCTTTTTCATTTAGGGTGTAGTGGGCCTCAGATCCTCTGTACCCTGGCTCCAAAACCCTAGAGGCTGACCTTGAGTCTCTCCAGGTACTCTCTGCCAGAGGCTCTAGTTGTAGCAATGTTTCCTGGCTGCAGTGTAGACCATGCTTTTTACATCTGGTCCTGTCCAACTGGCCTAAGGGCTACTGCGTGAACTACCTCCTGTTTGATTTCTTTAAAGGTTTGTTGCTGCTCAGGGTCCTGGTTGAAATACTTATTTTGTGTCACTCAATGGAGAGGACTCCCAATCTGACTGTAATGAAGGATATGCATTATCCAAAAACCCACCATGCCTGTGTTTTCTTTGTCACCTGCAGGGACATAGCTGTTACTATAGTAATCACATCCATTAGGATGTGGTGATATCTATATGCTATTTTATTTCCTAAAGCTAGGTCTCTTGTGCAGGTCCTTTGACCTTGCTTTGTTTTGGGCAAAACCAGCTTTTAGGGAAAAGAATAATCCAAATATTTCTTTCTCAAACACTTCCTTCATTGTGTTGTCGCACATCATGATGTCATCAACATATTGCAAGTGTTGAGGGACTTCACCCTGTTCCGGTGCAGTCTGTATCAATCCATGGCAAATGGTAGGGCTGTGCTTCAACCCATAGGGCAGCCAATTCCAGGTATTGGACACCCCTCCACGTGGAAGCAAACTGTGGCCTATAGTCTGCTGCCAAAGGAATAGAGAAAAAAGCATTGACCACGTCAGCTGTGGCATATCACCTGCCTGCCTTTGACTCCAATTTGTATGATAGTTCTAGTGTGTCTGGTACAGCAGCACTCAGTCGTAGAGTGTTTTTGTTCAGGCCACAATAGTCTACTGTTAGTCTCCACCTTCCATCAGACTTTTGCACTGACTGTATGGGACTATTAAAGGGTGATTAAGTCTTTCTGATGACTTCTTCATTCTCCATTGATGAATCAGGTCATGGATGGGAACCAGGGGGTGTTGGACACAGCAGTATTGCCGCCAGTGCACCATCATGGTAGCAGTTGGCACCTGCTGTTCTTTGATACACAGCAACCCCACAACAGAAGGATCATCTGAGAGGCCAGGCAGGGTAAACAGCTGTTTAAGTTTTTCTGTATTCATGGTGGCTACACCAAAGGCTCACTGGTACCCTTTTGGGTCCTTGATGTATCCTATTCTGAGGCAGCCTATGCCAAAAATGCTCAGAGCATCTGGACTGGTCCACAATAGGGTGCTTCTGCCACTTGTTCCCTGTTAGGCTCACTTCAGTCTCCAACAAAGACACCAGCTGGGATCCCCTGTCCCTCCAGAAATCCAGATGGGTTCTGCCCCCAGGTACCCTGATAGCATCAGGTTACACTGTGTACCAGTGTCCACCAAAGTGTTATACTCCCATGGGTCTGATGTGACAGGCAATCTGTTCCATACAGTCCAGTAAACCTAGTTGTCCCTTTCTTCTGCTTGGCTGGAGGCAGAGACCCTCTATTGCTGATCAGAGCTTTCATAACCTGATTCCTGTAACTGCAAACCAGAAGTCCCCTCATCAGAATCAGAAATGGAAGTGTTCTCAGACCTTCTGCTGCATTTGGGGGAGTAACCTTTCTGCATGTACACTTTTTAGCCACTGCTTTTCCTCACAATTCACCTACCTCTAACCTAGAAGCCCATGTAGGTGCATCACCCCTCTTCCTCATGCCCTCCCAGTGGTCATGCAGATAGAACCACAGGGTGGCACATGGCATGCATCCATAGTTTCCTTTGCCTTTGCCCTGACTCCATATGGTGCTTGTGATAGCTGAGACACCAGCCTGTAGGGGAAGAGATGACTTGTTCTCTTTGAGTTGCTGGACCTGTTGGGACACTTTCTCCACAGTCAAGACACAAGTTCTAGGGTTGGGGAGGAAGAGAGATTGTCTTCAATTTACCAGGGCTGGCCAGCCTATACACAGTTGTTGCCTCAATGTCTGCCTGGTCTGTTATCATCAGGGTGCTGGCATTGCCAGCAGCTCCGCTGAGGACACCAGGGTTGCTGCCGGTGTGTAAAGGCTGTGTCTGCATTAGCAAGTAGTGTAGTACAACAGGAGTGAAATTACAACAAAACAATTTGTGGTTAAAGACCTGAAATCTGCATGTTTATGTATTTATGCATGTTTCAAGGGATTTACCTCAGACTGGCTCTATGCTGGTCCTGTCAACAGCAGCTGAAGGTTTAGATGCTTCTGAAGTACAATGTCAGTTTACCTTAATTTGAAAGGGATGCAATTTTGTCCTCTGAGACTATTCTGCAATGCAAACCAAGGCAATGTGAAAGGTGATAAGAGATGTTTGGTTCAAAAGTGTGTTCCTGATCTAAACCAAAAATGTTAATGCACTTACTTAGTTAAGCATGCAAACATACTCTATGGTAACTTGCAAGAACTCTGCTGAAAATGAGCTGAACTAAATGGCATCATGCATAACTTACTATTTTCCATGTATTCCAACAGTAAATACTTCTAATGCTGAGCACACTGTGCCTGTGTTCCTATAGCTCCTGTCTGGTATAATTAATGTAAGCAGGTACAACATACTGTACTCCATCTTCACAAGATTCTTTTTTAAGCACCTCATGGGTTTACATTTATGCACATGAAGCTAAAATGAGATAAAAGAATGGAAATTGATATCCTTTTAAAATTGAGAGTGTTTTGGGAAGCTTTTTGTTGCTTCTGAGGTTCTTGCGTCTCATTTTTAAATACATGAACTTAAATAGGGTTTCAAGAAAAATAATGTAGAATAAACAAACTGTTGATGAACAAAGTATATTTATATAATAGAAAACAAATAAAGCTTGTTGAGAGAAAGTGATGTTGAAGAGATGTGTAAAACAATGAAAGCCTTCCATGGAAGATTCCTATGTTAGAACCATGCATATGCTTTTCTTAATGTAAGAGACTAGCGTGCTACCTGGGTTACGTTTAATAATTTCTGACCTTTGACTTTTATGAGTCTGTGTAAGAAAGCCAGACTTCCTCTTAAGCTACTGGGAATTCTGTGTTGAAGTTGATGAGATATAGCTGTTGTTGTACCAGCTTATTAAGAAGTCTGATTGTTTCATTGAGCATAGTTGGTGTTGAATCTTAAATTTCCTTTTTTATCAAGTCAGTAACAAGAAAAATCTTTCACTCATTAGTGTTATAAAAGTATAAAGATGTGAGTGAATATATTCCACAGGGGAAAACTAGAGTACCGTATACTATTGATAGTAATGCAAAGAAAACTTACTGTGGTAAAACCACACTGGTAGTTTTAGAAACCAACACTAATGGTCATGATAAAAGATATCCACATAACTAAAACGTATCTTAATTTATTTTCTGTGTATTTAGAAGAAGAAAAATGCTTTATACTGCATTTTAATTTCATATACTGTACTGGGCTAAGAGCTGGAAGTAAACACATTTGCATGAAGTTCTGCTTTACTGTCGACTGAAAGAAAATAAGTTTGGGAGATATAAAACAGATAAGTGAGCAATTGTTTGACTCTTGTAATTGAAATTTCAGAAAAGCTCTTTCAGTTTTTTTCTGACAAATTGTAGAAATCTTTCCACAGAAATTTTGGGTGGTATTGCCGAGATGCATATGCTTATCCTTTTGTCTTTGGGAAAATCTAAAATCACTTCCTATGGGTATTACCAAGGCCTGTAATTAGTGCTGTGTTGCTTCTGGGTTTTCAATGACAAAACTTGTAAGTACTGTTTTTGAAATATGAAATACAGTGAATTGTAGTATAACGATTTTTTATGACTAAATGTGTGTTTTTAAACTGTATTGAATGTTTTATTGACCTTAATCTTCACTATGAGCTTTTAATAGGTCGCTTCTTATGTTAGTGTAGGGAGGCAGAACTCTCCCACAAAAAACCTGGGTGCAGTTTATGAACTATTTGTCCAGCTGTTGTGTGGACTGAGATGTGTTCTGTACTTTAGCAGCTGTGCTAAAAGCTAAACAGGTGTCTGATTTCCATGGATTTTAATATGAGTTAGGCAGAATCTTGGGACTACATTATCTTACATTGCAGGTTTTTAGCTAACTCAGCAGAGAATGAAGATTTTCCTTCTTTAACAAGATGCTTTATTGTTCAGTATCTGGGAAAAAAAAATATGTTCTGAACATTACCTTTTTTTCTGCTCTAAGTTGGGGAAGAAGCTACTTACCTTCTTGTGTTCTGCACTGCTTTTTAGCTCCTAAATGCTTGGTTTCAGATATTTAAGTATGGTTACTAACATCTTCTGACATGATAGTCTGGGATGAATGTTCTTTAATAAATGTGTCTCTGGCTTTGTCTTACTGTCTGGACTAGAAACTTTAGAGCGTGCTAGAAAAATAAAGTTAATGCTTTCCCCAGAAAACTTTGGAGAAAAATAGGAATGTAACATAGTTAAAAAATATGGTAAAAAACATAGTAGCTGTGTAATACTACAGGAATATTCCATGTACATTTTAACACTTTACAGGCAACCAATGCAGATGCACAGTGCTCTTGTTTCTCACTTGTATTAATAAGCTGTGCCTCTTTAACTGTTTTCAAGATAGCTGTGCTTACATTGAGTGGAAAATTAGGGTGTTTGAATCTGTGTTTCTATATCAACAGAACTTAAGCAGAACAAAATTGAAATGCTTTAAGAAATGTGATGTTAACACTGTAGAATAAGAGTTGATTGGTAGAGGGGAGAGGACTTTTTTAACAAACTAAAACACCAAAGAAATCTGTCCATGGCTGTAAGTGTATAAGAGATGAATAATCAGAACTCATCTATGATGTTCTGTTTATTTCTGAAAGGAGTAGATGTAAATTTTTGCTACAGCTATTGAACTGTCTTCAATTAGGCTTCTCAGAGCTTTCCAGTGGGAGTCCATTTCTAGCTTGTATAAGCAGTGTACTTTTATCTAGTTCTCAAACCATGGACAAAGGCAGGTTTTGTTGTGCTTCTGAGCATCTCCTCTGCCACTGATGCACACCTATAATCTAACCTGCGCACTTAAAATTCTGTAGCTGTGCACAGTTGATGGGTGTGAACAGGTTGACAAAATTACAGTCTGATAATATAGCAAGATGGAAGGTAATAGCAGTAAGGAAAACAATGTGGTCAAAATAAAAGTTCAAGTTAAATAGAATACTTTTTGTAGCTTGATCACCAAAAATATATGAATGTAACCTCTGTTATCTTACAAATTCAAAATGTATGTTTAACTGAGCATATAGCAATATGATGTTCTCAGGAGAAGGTTCAGTTACTTTTCCAAAAGATGTATTACTTTAGAAGTTGTTTTGTAGAAATCAAAGTTATCTATGAAGTAAAGTAATGAGGGAAGAACCTACTCATAGTTTTTCATGCTAATTAGTTCTGCACTGTCTTTTGAAGAATTACACATTATTGTTTCTTGGATTTATTTTTTAGGCTAATAGCTTAAAAACATTTGGTACATTTGATTTGAATAATTCTGCACCCCCATCAATACAATATTAGTCAATCTCCTTGCTCAAATACCGCACTATTTCGAGAGAAAAATGTATTTTATGGGTCTGTCCATTTTGTTCCATCAATGAAAGGAAATTATTATGGTAGTATCAGTAATAATTTTAAGCTTTTTCACAGGAGACAGCACTCTCGATGTTTTTATAATTTAAGATAGATACAGCTAATTTTTATGCCTTTGCATATTGCAGTTTGAAAAAGGAAAATGCTCATGATTAATTTTTAAGTTACAGAAGTATATTTTTAAAAGATTCATGGACAACATGAGTTTCAGAGAAGTTCAGTCAAAACCCCCAAATAACTGCCTTTTATTTATGAAAACAAGCATCTGCATGGCAGGGAAGTAATGCTGCCATGTTTTGAAGTCTGTAGTACAGTCAGCATTCTGGCAGAGACAATAAAAACACTCAAATTTTTGGGTCCAAGGCGTTGTATCTTTTGTATTACTCTTTTTACATCTGTGTGGCTTTCTACTGGAGGGGGAAAAAAATTCTATCCAGGCCATCCAGTAAGTCCTTATGTCTAATAATCATAATTGAATACTCGCTAGATTTTTCTCTTTGAGGAATATCTTCAGTTCTTGCATTCCTACTGTTCTTATGCCCACCAGATCATGTTGATGCTTTTTCAGTTCCCATAATATTAAGTATATCTACTGGGTGATATGGTAGATATATATATATAAAAAAAATCATATTGCTCTATATAGTTGTGCGTAAAGATGTTATACAAGTAAAAGGTATTTCTCATAGTTGATTTCCTCTAAGGAAAAAGAAACTTTTTAACATGATAGTTTTTCATTTGCACTCATTTCCTGTGATTCTGGAATAACCTTACACGTGGTACATGTCATACTATTTCAGCTTTAGAGGGCCAATTTACAGAAATTTTCTAGACCTCTGAGATTGTCTTGCACAGATGATAAGTCATGAGAGAAAAGAGTGATAAATTACAGAAGATAAAGTAATCAGGCCTTTGACTTTTTAACAAAATGTTTCATAGTCCCACTAGATCTCTCATTTGTCACAGTTTTCGATATTTTGTTGATCTGAGAGGAAATAAATCATTGGCTTTGCACATTACTTTTCCTCATCCACAGGTGCATCAGCATGCATTGCACATCTCAGTAAACAAGCACACAAGGAATTCTCAATCAAGAAGCTTAAGATGCAATGTTTTACTACCTAGAACTTTGATTGATGGTGCCAGGGGTAGCATAGACTTTGTGTTTGCTCTCATCAAGCTCAATAAACTTAGAGTAGGCAACTGCAGTTTAACTGAGAAGTCTCTTGCTACCAAAAGTATGTCTCCTTTAAAAAAAAAAACACAGAAAAACAAACAGAAGAGCCCCCTGTCACTTTAGGTAAGCTGTTTTACCACACTATTTCTTCCAAGATTTTTAAATGGATAGCTCAGGGTCCATTACACACTAAATTAGCAGTAAGGTCCTTATTTTCTCTACAGTAGATGGTAAAAATTTGTCAAAACAAATGAAAAACATTCAGTTCTGGTTTGAAAGCTATTTATTGCTTTCAGTGCCTACAGCTCATTTCTTAAATTAAACTATGTGCTCAAAAATATGTTTAGTTATGACTGAAGCTCTCAGGACCTGGAAAGATAAGAGCAAAGGATAAAAATTAGTTTAACTGTTGTCTTGATCAAGTGACTAACACTGCAGGTCTGAGGGACTGTTATGTCTAAATGAAAGAAAAGTTGTTCAGTGTAGTTCAGATCTGTTGTGCTGTCTTGAGTGCAAAGAATCTTAATGCAGACCGCCTTATGTGTCAGCCATTCTTCATTGATTATGTAAGCTTTCCCATTGGCCTCTTCAGGATCAAGACTTTCATGCAGTTATTTTAGTTGTAATTTAAATAGTAATAATAATAACAGCTATCATTACCTTTAAGCTTTAAAGCTATAATGAGTTTGAATTTGCGTAAATTTGAATCAGATGCAGCATATGTGTATTTGAAATCCCTGTACTATGAACGTTCTTCCAATATAGTTAGACTTTTCAGTACAAGAGAACTTAGAAAAAGTGCTGTAAGGCATCAGGGAGCTGTCTTAGTATTTGCTTTTGACAGATTTTGAGTTCTTAGGATTTTGGGGGTGTTTTATTTGAGTTGTATTTAATATTAAAAGACTAGATACTGGAGTATCCATTTTACTATCAAATTCTCAAAGATCTCTTTTGTTCCAAGTATTGTGTAATCTTAGTCCATGAGACAGGCAAATAGAGGAAGAACTATTATTCCTATTTTACACTTGGAAAATGGGGCCCTGGAGAAATTAAATGGACCTCCATTTAATACATATGTGTTTACATATTGTTGTAACACAAGTGAATTGTGTCATATTCAAGATCTCAATCTAGACTTTCTCAAATTCAATGCATTAGTTTAAACATGCTATCCTCTATTAATGTATCGTATCAGCATTGTAGTCTTCTGGTTTGGAAGGTCTTAGTTTAGATCTATTGGAAACTTAAAGGTAAAATCTACTTATGCTTTTGAGTTGAACTCCAGTTCATGAAAAGCTCCCGTGAGTTCTAATATTCTGTAGAATGCAATTGCTTTGTCAGGCAAAAGGTTCAGAGAAATGGGCTGTGGAGGTTGTGCTACTACAGAACTTAAACACTCCAGGTTCCTTATTTTTGTATCACATTTGCAACCAACTGTCAACCACTTAAATTTCAGCAAAATACTCAGTGAAATCTGTATTCTGATGAAAATATTTCCATTACTGTTTTCTAATTTGAAATCAGAGAAAATAAGCAAGAACATGGCTACCTACAATTAAAAACTATGGGTGCGCTGTGAAGCCACTCAGAGCTATATAGTTCTGATAGCAGACTTTAAGGCAGAACAGTTTTATTGCTGAAAAATTAGGACAGCTTTAGTATATAAACTGAAGGGTGTCTAGAATGTCAAACAAGCATAACTCCCATTTGTTTAATTCTTTCACCTTAAGCCATAAAATGACAACAAGACCCAGAAACTCTTTTACTGTTGTCAAATATTCTTCATAGATGTAGGGCTCAATCTTGTATGGTACAGTGAGCTTTAAACATGAATTCATTTGTTGAAATTAACTGTGAAAAGCTAGAGAAAAAAATTGTTATATTCACAAATGATATATCACATCATTACAATTGCTACCTGTAAATTATTCCACAATGTTTTAATATGCTTCTGACTGGTTCTTTTTAGAAAATCCTTTAGCTCAATTTACTTCTAACATTTTGCAGTCAAAGCCCTTGGGAATGCAGAACTTAATTTCACAAATGGATTTGGGGTAGGTTTTGTTTGCTGCTTTTGTATGGGTTCAGTGTGGTGTTGTGTTAAAGGGATGGAGTGCTCCTTTTGGCCTAGGTATCCTGAGTCATCTAGGAGTCAACACAACACAGCCAGTCTGGATATTCCTCATTTTTTAAGATGGAGGGACTGAGGAACTGTTTCTTAGAAAATGTTGTGTCTATTCCTTGACTGTAGAAGTAGACTGGAGTACCAGTCTGGCTGGATACAGCTGTAGTGTGAAAAGAAGGCTGGCAAAGATGTGCATCTCTCGTGATGGTTTCCTTTAGTGATAAGAACTTTTTACTTAGTGAACGCTTGGGGTTTCTAACTGTAAAAGCTTCACTAACTCTTTGTGGCTTACAGCCAGTAATGAAAAGAAAGGAAGTAGCTAATAAAGTATAGTGCAGTTATAACTATGAAATAAATGTAATTCCATGGATTTGGGAATATGGACTGTAGAAAGTAAAAGATCTGTTCCCCCACCTTCACCCTAAAATTTTGCCAGTGGCATGTGTCTGGCATACAATTGTTGATATCAATTGATATCTGTTGATATCAATAGAACGTAGTTCTCATCATAGGTCTTTCTCACGGACTTGATGCTGAAGTGACGTAAAGATTTGGTGCTGATTTTGGCTGGAATGTTTTGGTCCCCCCTCTCCTGAAGACAGATGTGGACTTCTTGGATTCCAGCATACTTTAAATATGGCAAATTGCTCTAGTTTATATATTGATGATAAAAATGTATTTGACAGAAAATTAGTTCCAGCCATTCCTTTTTGAGTACACCAGTAAATAATCCTATATTTACCTACTATATAGGTAATTACACTTGCCCCAGTTTCCAGATATAAACCAGTGCACAGGCAGATTTTAATCATAAATTGTTACTATAAGAACTCATTTTTAAAAATTTGTATTATCCATTCATTATTCAGTAGTGGATTAAATAAGTTGTTGTATTTAAACCTGTGAATTATATTGACATCTTTGGATGTATTTGCAGCACTGCATTTGTAGTTGCTAAAACTTTCAGTAATAATTCACTATTTAAAGCTAAATCTTCAAGTCCTGTTAGGGTTGAGGGGCAGTTTTCCTTTTAATGGGTAGCTTACTCCCAGAGTGGCTTATTACTACAGATGAATGCTAATTAAATATCATCCCTACAAGCCATCTTCTTTTCTTACTGGTTTGTTCCAGAAGAGATTTTACCTATATGATCTATTTGCACTATTATAGTTTATTGTTGAAATAATTGTGATCAGAAGGTCTTATGACTCAAAAGGATGAAAAGGACAGCTGTCAGAGCAAAGTAATGCCTTCTGTCAAGCACATGTAGCAGGGGATCATTTATCATAAAATTATTGAATAAGAATATATCCAGTAGCGAGGAGTTCAATTGTTGTTTTATAGAACATAGTCAACTTTTATTTGCTGATATTCAAAACTGCAGTATTCTTCTGTGTAGTTTTACAGCTTAATCTATTTTAAATTGAGTACTTGGGTGAAAATATTTAAAGAAACCACAAAGCAATCTTGAATTTCAGAATACTTTGTATGCTTCAAATTACATTTATGATCAAATTGTAAAATTGCTAAGGTATAAAATATTAAACCTGCACTGCATAATTTCTGTGAAGATTAATAGTTACATTCCTTTGTACAGTAAGGTGATTATTATGGGTGATATATTAGAATACTAAAAGCTTGGAGAGTAGTTGTTGTTTAAAGACAGTTGTCATGCACATGATAAATATTATTTTTCATAAAGTTATACTTTGCTGTTATTAATCTACAAAAACCTGGCATGTAATTTCAGTCTTGTAAAAATGGACACAAAAAAATATTACAATATATAGTCAAAGGCACTTGTCATTTAATAAAATTGCAAATAGTTTGTTTACAGAATCAGCATTCTCTGATGCTGATGTATTGATTAAGCAGTAGATGTGTAAAATTATTCATTGTTGAGTTGGTTTAGAAGAGCCTTATTTTTAATGTGCATGAGCAGTTATTGTATAAAGAAGGGTCTTAGCCTCCCTTGCATAATAGAGAAGTGTGAGGTACTGCACACGGGACCTGGATTAAAGGCTAAAGCTGCAGACTTTCTTGCAAGTATGGTAGCTCAAACTGCAGGCAGTATTATCCCGAATATAGTAGTCTCTAACTATAGTTAGCAATAATAAATACAAAGCTCTTATCATGTCTACTGAACTTCAAGAAAGAACTGAAGACACAGTGATAATGAAGAGAAACAGATTTTTACAAGAGGTGTTATGGTTTGTCATGATAATAAGTGGTTCATTGCTATTATTTTAGCAACTTGAACTGAAATTTGAAAATAAGGAAAACAAAGCCAAAGCATTGGTGTTCTTTTTGAAGAGACTGATACCAAATTGTCTTATATTTTCCAAAGTTAAACCAAAGAGAAACAGTTGTTGCTTCAGTAATCTGTGAGCTTCAGCCTCATAATAGACAGGTCAGCGTTGTTATGTGCCAGCATCTTTCTGGTACTGTGGTCTAGGTTTGGGTAACAGCATGTGAATAGAGTTGAGATGACTCAGAAAGGCTGGTACCAGTTTAAACTGGGAGAATAGCTGTCTGCTGGCTGAGAGAAATGTGTGGTTTAGATGTGCAAGTATATGCTCCTCCTGTGGCTGGATCTGAGCGGGTTAGCAATGTAACAGAATTACCATGAGTAAGCCTTTTCTACGCTTGTTACTGCACAGAACAAATAAATGAGGTATTTAATATAGTTCAACATTTCTGATGTATTGCTTTCTAGGTGGTTGTTGGAGGATACCTTTCAGACCTCTAGATTTTTTTATAAGTTTTGAGAGTGAGAAGATGGAGGAAGAAGATGGCTTAACACAACATTGTCCTTTGGGCCTTTTCAAAGACCCAAAAGGGTACCGTTGGGCTTTTGGTATAGCTGCCTTGGAGACAGAGGAAATTAAACAGCTGTCCACCTTGCCCAGTCTCTCAGAGGACCCTTCTGTTGTGGGGTTGCTGAGGGTTGAAGAACAACAGGTGCCAGTTGCTACCACAACAGTGCACCGGAGGTACTATCATACCAACCAAGACTCCCTGATTCCCATCCATAAACTGATTAGTCGACTGGAGAACCAAGGAGTGATCAGCAAGACTCGTTCACCTTTTAACAGTTCTATATGGCCAGTGAGAAAGTCTAATGGAGAGTGGAGACTAACATCAGACTATCGTGGCCTGAATGAAGTCACACCACCACTGAGTGCTGCCATGCCAGACATGCTGGAACTTCAATACGAACTGGAGTCAAAAGCAGCCAAATGGTATGCCACAACTGATATCGCTAATGCATTTTTCTCAGTCCCTTTGGCAGCAGAGTGCAGGCCACAGTTTGCTTTCACTTGGAGGGGTGTTCAGTGCACTTGGAATCGATTGCCCCAGGGGTGGAAACACAGCCCTACCATTTGCCATGGACTAATCCAGACTGCACTGGAGCAGGGTGAAGCTCCAGAACATCTGCAGTACATTGATGACATCATCGTGTGGGGCAATACAGCAGAAGAAGTTTTTGAGAAAGGAAAGCAAATAATCCAGATCTACCTGGTTTTGCCATAAAAGCTGGTTTTGCCATAAAACAAAGTAAGGTCAAGGGACCTGCACAGGAGATCCAGGTTTTAGGGATAAAATGACAAGATGGACGTCATCAGATCCCAATGGATGTGATTAACAAAATAACAGCCATGTCTCCACCAACTAGCAAAAAAGAAACACCAGCTATCTTAGGCGTTGTGGGTTTTTGGAGAACGCATATTCCAAATTACAGTCTGATCGTAAGCCCTCTCTATCAAGTGACCCGGAAGAAGAACGATGTCAAATGGGGCCCTGAGCAATGACAAACCTTTGAACAAATTAAATGGGATATAGTTCATGCAGTAGCCCTTGGGCCAGTCCAGGCAGGGCAAGACGTAAAAAATGTGCTCTACACTGCAGCCGGGGAGAATGGCCCTACCTGGAGATTCTGGCAGAAAGCACCAGGGGACACTTGAGATCGACCCCTAGGGTTTTGGAGTCGGGGATACATCGGATCTGAGGCCCACTATACTCCAACTGAAGAAGAGATATTGGCAGCCTATGAAGGGATTTGAGCTGCTTCGGAAGTGGTTGGTACTGAAGCACAGCTCCTCCTGGCACCCTGACTACTGGTGCTGGGCTGGATGTTCAAAGGGAGGGTCCCCTCTACACATCATGCAATTGATGCCACATGGAGTAAGTGGGTTGCACTGAACACACAATGGGCTCAAATAGGAAACCCCAATCGCCCAGGAATCTTGGAAGTGATTATGGACTGGCCAGAAGGCAAAGATTTCGGAATATCGCCAGAGGAGGAGGTGACGCGTGCTGAGGATGCCCCATTGTACAATAAACTACCAGAAAATGAGAAGCGATACGCCCTGTTCACTGGTGGTTCCTGTCGTATTGTAGGAAAGCATTGGAGGTGGAAAGCTGCTGTATGGAGTCCTATATGACAAGTAGTAGAAACTGCTGAAGGAGAAGGTGAATCGAGCCAATTTGCAGAAGTAAAGGCCATCCAGTTGGCTTTAGACATTGCTGAATGAGAAAAGTGGCCCAGTGCGCTCTCTCTGTACTGATTCATGGATGGTGGCAAATGCCCTGTGGGGGTGGTTGCAGCAATGGAAGAAGAACAATTGGCAGCGCAGAGGCAAACCCATCTGGGCTGCCACACTGTGGCAAGTTATTGCTGCCTGGGTAGAGAACCTGGTTGTAAAAATACATCACGTAGATGCTCATGTACCCAAGAGCCAAGGCCACTGAGGAACATCCAAACAACCAGCAAGTGGATCAGGCTGCTCAGATTAAACTGGCTCAGGTGGATCTGGATTGGCAACATAAGGGTGAATTGGCAACATAAGCTTGGTGGGCCCATGACACCTCAGGCCATCAAGGAAGAGATGCAACATATAGATGGGCTCGTGATCGAGGGGTGGACTTGACCATGGACGCTATTGCACAGGTTATCCATGAATGTGAAACATGCGCTGCAATTAAACAAGCCAAGAGGTTAAAGCCTGTGTGGTATGGAGGACGATGGCTGAAATATAAATATGGGGAGGCCTGGCAGATTGATTATATCACACTCCCACAAACCTGCCAAGGCAAGCGTCATGTGCTTACAATGGTGGAAGCAACCAGTGGACGGCTGGAAACGTGTCCTGTGCCCCATGCCACCACCCAGAACACTATCCTGGGCCTTGAAAAGCAAGTCCTATGGCAACATGGCACCCCAGCAAGAATTGAGACAGACGATGGGACTCATTTTTGAAACAACCTCATAGACACCTGGGCCAAAGAGTATGGCAATGAGTGGGTATATCACATCCCCTATCATGCACCAGCCTCCGGGAAAATGGAACGATACAATGGACTGTTAAAGACTACACTGAGAGCAATGGGTGGTGGGACGTTCAAACATTGGGATACACATTTAGCAAAGGCCACCTGGTTAGTCAACACTAGGGGATCTGCCAATCGAGCAGGCCCTGCCCAATCAAAACTTTTACGCACTGTAGAAGAGGATAAGGTCCCTGTAGTACACATAAAAAACATGCTGGGGAAGACAGTCTGGGTTACTCCTGCCTTGGGCAAAGGCAAGCCCATTCATGGGATTGCTTTTGCTCAAGGACCCGGGTGCACTTGGTGGTTAATGTGAAAGGATGGGGAAGTCTGATGTGTACCTCAAGGGGATTTGATTTTGGGTGAGAATAGCCAATGAACTAAATGGTATGATGTTAATTGCTATATAATACTGTATGCCATCACTTTTATGGTTACTATACACCATATCAATGGTATTCCAGTAAGGATCACCCAGATTAATGCAGAATTAACTTTGATGAAAACCAAGCAAAGTGCAGTGGTGACGAAACCAGAACTGGCTTCAGCATGCAACAATCCACCACCACACACCATCTCTTCTGCCATGAAGGACTGTTATGACAGATGGAGCCCGAAGTTATGGACTAAATGAACTTAATAAACATTTTAGAAGGATGGCCCATAGACCAAGGGAATGATAGCTGTGTGTATATATATATCAAGAGACAGGAAAAGTGGTGGTGATTAATTGTATTAGAAAGGGTAGAACCTGGGCATGATGTAAATGGTATAGAATAAGGGGTGGATACTGTCCGGGTTTCAGCTGGGATAGAGTTAATTTTCTTCCTAGTAGCTGGTATAGTGCTGTGTTTGGGATTTTAGTATGAGAATAATATTGATAACACGCTGATGTTTTGGCTGTTGCCAAGCTGTGTTTACACTAGCCAAGGACTTTTTCAGCTTCCCATGCTCTGCCAGGTGCACAAGAAACTGGGAGGAGGCACAGCTAGGATAGTTGATCCAAACTGACCAAAAGGCTATTCCATACCATATGATGTCATGCCCAGTATATAAACTGGGGGGAGCTGGCTGGGGGGTAGCGGTTGCTGCTGGGGGACTGGCTGGGCATCGGTCAGCGGGTGGTGAGCGGTTGTATCATATTTTTTTTCCCCCCTCCCTTGGGTTTTGTTCCTCTCTCTCTCTTGTTGTTTTCCTTCTCATTATAATTCATTATTATTATTACTATTATTTTGTTCAAATTATTAAACTGTTCTTATCTCAACCCACGAGTTTTCTTACTTTTGCTCTTCCAATTCTCTCCCCCATCCCACCAGGGGGGAGTGAGCGAGCAGCTGCGTGGTGCTTAGCTGCCGGCTGGGGCTAAACCACGACAAGAGAGCACCCTGTCAATGACCTGTTTGCCAGACCCGTTGATCCCTATCATATCTATATCTTTAGAAATTATTTCTGAAAAACTGTGTATACTGTGCATTTCATATTTTTTAAAAAAAGTAGTTATTTTTCTTTAAAAAGAGAAGTTTGAGATTTGGGGGGGGCCTTTAAATCAAGTCTGCAAAAATTCTGTGAAGCTGGGAGTAAAACCTTTATTTAGTGAATCAAGAATTACATCTGAAAGTCACTCAGGGACTTAACAGGAAGATGAATAAAGTAAACCACCAGGTACATGGATCAGTTAAGGGTGAAATTACTATTAGAGCAAATCAATTATACAGATACTAAATAGATGGAAGGATTTGAACAATATCTGATAGAATTTGTATAAGTTTTTCCTTTCCTATTTTTCCTATCCTTTCCTAACTAAATACATGCACCTACCTACACATGGATGCACATATACTTATATATTTATATCTATATGAATTTTACAAGAGTTTATAGAAGATTTTGTGTGGGGAAAAAATGGATTGTTGAGATTGACTCTGCTGTCAAAGCTGTGTGAGCACTTGCTTAATTCATGGGTTTTTTCCTAAATCAGAAAACTGAAGCTCTGTAAGTGAAAAACAGTAGTATACCAGCAATGTACTTTTAAAATGGCTGCTCATTCCTGTAAAATATGTCATTAATCATTAAGTGTTAATTAAACTGGAAGGTTGAAGTAGGTGATTGTCTTAATATATACAGAAATTGCAAGTAACTGTGACCTCCAACAGAGCAGTTGAATTAACAATCCCATTGTTTCAGGCTATTAATAGTTGTAACTTCTTCCAGTTACTCTGAAATTTAAAGCTATGATAATGGAATCTGTTGATACAGATAAATTGTGGAAGGCTGTGGGTTAAAACTCTCACTGACAGAAAAAATGCTCAGGATATAGTTTATCTTTTTCTATGCTTCCAGGTAGATATAGCCTAAGAGTCGGTGTCCAGTCTGCAAAACTGTACTGCTGTGAATTAATAGTTGTATTATAAATGTATTTATTTCAGCTACTCATATTTGTCATGAACATTATTGTGAATGTATCCCAGGGATGGTACCTCATTAGCACTGTATTAATTTGAGCCATTCTGAGAACTAGTTCATAACAGGCTGCTCATCTGTCTCCTCCAGCCCCTGTTGTGAGAAGGTTCCGCATCTCACCCTGTGCTGAAGAAGAGCACTTCAGATCTGCATTCTCGCCTACGCTGCACTGTGGGTTGTGTCTTGTGCTTATACCATCCAGGATTTGTACAGAAAGAGGCTGAACAGAGTCAAGTGTGGAAATCTGAAATAAAAATCTATGCTTAGGAGGAGTAAGTGGCTTCTGGTGCTCAAGAGGAATAATGTCATGGAGGGAACAGATCTTACTATGGATTGTCTGTAGACAGACCAAAGACTTCTGGTGAGGACAGGTAGCAGAGTGTGAGTGAGCAACAGGTCATGCAGATAATTATGGTAATAACCAGCTGTGATGCTACATGTTTAACTCCCAAGTATACTTTTTTGGAATTTTATGAAGAGCGAACCTCCATTGCCAAGACAGGCTAACAGGGAGGGTCATAGCTGGTGCAAAATGTGTTATTGGTGATATCTGGCATGGCTACTAGACTATGTCAGTTTGATGCTAGAGGCTTAAGTCTCAGTGCTAAGACAGAGGAGATCCGTGATAAATAATGGGTTCAAGGAATTATGATAATTTGTTAGACACAACTGTTGTGCCTGAAGCAATAGCATGCTATAAAAAATGGGTTTCAGAAGTGATGCTGGAGGCAACTGATAATATACACTCAGAGATAATCCTCTCTTTCCAACAAAAAAAGGCATTTACATTTGTATCTTCAAAAATTTGCTTTGTCAGTGTTCAGTCTGGCCAAATGCAATGTTGCGTATTACATGAGGTATGTTATCTCATGAAGGATCTGGCACTTCCCTGTTGCACAGTGTCATTGCTCTCTAGAAATAAATGATTATCAAATGTCCACATATTTCAGCACTGCAAAGGTATAAAAACAGTTGTCAGCAGGAGAATGGATCTGTCTAAGCCAAAAGGGTTGGGAATCTCATTGCTAAATTTTTATTCACTGTTTACATATGAAAGAGTTATCAACAGAGAAAGGTAAATGAGGGACAGTAAATCATCCCTTTCTTCTCCTTTGCTGATTTCTGTAAGTTCAAGGTCAACGTTGGGATGATCAAAGCACAGAATTAAATTAGAAACCAAGAAAACAATCCATTTACTCTATAAGCACATTAGTAGTAAGAAGACTAACCAGCAAGGATTACCTCCTGCCGCAGCATGGGACTGCAGAATGCGACTTCTGTTCATGGGTAATGGGGGGGAAAGATGATGTGCTTAATGCTGTTCTGTTCCGGTCTTCCCTAATGGGGTTGCTACTGGTGTCTAATAGAACAAATGCTGGCAACAAGTTCGTATCATCCTTAACTAAAGAAAAAAGATGTTTGGATCTTTTAAAAAAGGGGTTTTAAAAGATCAAAGGGGAGAAGAAAATGTAGGAGGGGCAGAAGATGATGGACTGAGAAAGGGCAGTGAAAAGAAAAAATGCTTAATAGTAGGGGCTCTTTAAGTAAAGGTGTCGTAATTTTTTTTTAAAGAAAAATGTCAAAGCTCACTGGTAGAATGTTTTCTGTGGCTGAAAATATTCTGCAATTGTGATCAAGAAATCATTAGACTAAGAAATTTTCTATAACTAGGGTCAGGAATATAAGAGGATGAGTATGGTGGTCTTGTGCTTAAATATGTGACATGCACAAACATACAACATCTGTGAATTAAAGTTACTTTTGAATTTTAAAGTTATGCTTTTTTTTTTAATCTAATCCTGCTGGGAAAAAAACCCCACAACTCTTTATGCTAAAATTTGTTTCCAAATGAAAGAAAAAGTATTATTTGTATTTAGGATATAATTTCAGAAAAAGTTAAGAGATTGTAAATAATTTTTTGTCAGAGTCAGTTGATAAATCCTCAAAAGTATGTTAATCAGTTTCCTTTGTCTCTAGAGAAATTGCTTTAGTGTACACGATGTCACTTGCTTTTTGTTCCTCATAAGTCATCAAATTGTGTCCTTTTTCCAGCTAAATTTTTGATCTTACACTCGAATGACTGGTGTTAATTATATATTTATATATTTATATATATACATGTGCATATATATGTGTAGGTAGACATCTATGTATAAAAATGAAGAATACAGAAATGAGGAAGAACAAGGGAATGCCTGTTAGCTGTTCACTTACAATAATTCCAGATGATCGGTTTCTTTGTCACAGTAAAGGACATTTTAAAAAGTTATTACTGCTAATGGAAACAAAATCCAAGAACCTCACAAGACTTAATTCTTGGAACATCTCAGTTGTGAATTAAAAACAAAGTAAGCACATCCTTTAGAAAAAGGGGTTTGCAGAAACCAGACCCTGCTACACATAATATTTTCCTTTACATCCAGTGTTGAAATCTTCTTTCATATTTCTTATAAGTAGAATTATGGGAAAACTATATTTTAGTTATTGTATTGTAATTGTTCTTATAGAATATAGCATTCTATTTTCCAAATATTTTTATTGCAGCTGTTTGGATTTTTTTCTCTACTGAAAATTTTTGGGAATCTGAATTCATAATAAATGTATTTTCTCTTTTGATACATGATATTTATTCAGTTTCCTCCTTATTTTTCTCAAAATGCCATTTTTATATTTATGCTTTTATTTTCCCTTCTTTCCACAGAAATGTTGTAGCCAGACCTAAAGTCCTTTTTAGTCAGAACACCAAAATGAACTTCAGATTAGGCTTCTAATTCCATGCTGTGGAATGATTAATATTTATTTTCATCATCTCTTATCTTTACTTGATGTAGGAGATGGGAATTTGCTGACTTCTGTGATCAGATAAATGGAAGAATTACTTTAAGTTTTTGTGCCTTTGTTCTCATAAAATACAGATGATAATACATACTTCTCCCTATGTTGTTCCTTTCTCTTCTATATGTTTTCTGTATTTTTGGTAAAAAGAGTCTTGTTTTGAGAATCGGCACATCAAAACATGATAGAGTGTAAATTCCAGCTGCTGTCTCTGAGACTCATGTAATAACTAGAAACTACATAGGTGGTGGTTTTCTGTACATTGAGCTGCAGAACATGTATGGCATCTTGGGAACATCTCCACCTTCCTCCAGTGGTAGCACTCCCATGAGAACATTGCAAAGCTTTATCCGTTGTGGCAGCTGTGAGTTGTATGTGGTGTTATGCATGTAGTAGATCAAACTGACCAGTATGTCTTGGCTGCAACATTGGGAGAAAAGTAATTTATTTTTGACTTTTGGGTAAATTTATGCTATGCATTAGAGTTTGACAGGTTGGAATTACCTACGTGGTATTTAGTAATAATGTCTGCAGAATGGTTTTTAAGCTGTGCTTTCTCCCGCTGCTTCCTCCAGAACCCCTTGTTTCTTAGGTCTCTGTTAGTCATCAATTCATCAGTCTTCTGAGATTTTTACTTGGCAAAAAGGTTAGTGGTCTGGACACCACACAGAGAAGTGGATTATCACCTGGAAAAATTTTAGTAGGGTGACAGTTCTAGACCTTCAGGGTTTTTCAGAAAGTGGTTCCAACACCACTCCTCAGAAGCATAGTTTCCCTTTTTTCTACTTCTTGGGTATGTCTTCTCAGTTTCTTGTCTCTTGGATATAGTTGGGACATTAATAAATGTTTAACAACATTTATTAAAGTTGTTTGTACTGCAGGAAGATATTGGCTTGACTTTGATTGTTTTAACTAAACTGAAGCTACTACAGATGTAAAAAAGTAAAAAAAAAAGAACTGAAGATGATGCTAACCATATAGCACACTAATAAAGTATACTTTTGAAGACAGAGGTTGCATCTTGCTTTCTCCCTCAGCTAAAAACTAGGAAAGTTTGTTAATTTTTTCATTTCCTTTGATTTTTTAGTATTTGCATACAGAAGTCTGTTTTCTCACTCTTCTCTGTTGTTGAATCTATTCTTGAAGATACTGCACCTTGGTCCTTCAGTAGAAAGATTGACCTCTTTAATTAATGAAGATTACACAGAAATTAAAGTACAGTTTTGATTAGCTGAATGTCATGGGGGTCACTGCATAATTTCAGATGGTCGAGAGAGTTTTCCATATGCTTAATAGACGTTGTGACCCTGTATTAGTTGAAACGGAAGTTTGAACAAGGGAGCAAAGGGCACAGCTTTCCAATCTAGTTACATGAAACATTGTGAAACACAGAGGTGTGTCCGCTGAAATGGAGAGGCATTATCTTAAAGAAATAGTTAATGCTTCTACTGTTAAATAAAAAGATTATTTAGTGTGTCTTTGAACATTCTTCTAATCTATATTGCAGGTCTAGCATTCCACCAGTATGATTAGAGCATGGTGTGATTAGACATGTGGATCTAATGAGAATAGGGGTGACTCTTTTGAAAACATAACCAAATTTTATTTATTAATTAAAATTATGTTTAACATTGTTATAGAAGCAGAGAATTGCCAATGCCAATTAATGCCATGGAGCTGATTCCTTATTAATTGTCCATTGACAAATAATTAATCATTGACTGGATGTGTAGTTCAGTCTTTTCAGTTAATGAAGGACTGATCATTTTCTGGAGGAAAAATCTGGAAATATTAATTGATATCCAAGCCCTCCGGTGGTCTGAAGTCTGTGTTAGGCTGAAAAAAGGTGGAGAAAATATTAAAGAACATTTTCCTTTTTTCATCTGTTACAAATGTAGTATTTTGTCTTTAAATACACTTTGTACTTGATTTAAAGTGATTTGTGTTTTACAGGAGTAAAATTCAAGTTAAGATGAGATATTGGAGTGCTTGTATTTCAATTCTGAAATAAATATGTTGTTTTCATGATGTTTATAGGTCATGCAGATATTAAAGGAAAAACTTCAAGCAAAAGTCAATTCTGTCTCTTAAGTGGCAGATAACCAGCAGGCCACCTTCTAAAGGCTATTTTGACTTTGTGAGCAAGAGGGCCCTTATGGAGTACCAGGCATCAGCTAAGATCCTTTAAGGAAACCAGGATGTTGCCCAAGGAGCATTTCAAGGTCAATGATCTCTAATCAAGCAGCTACCATAGAAAGCAGGATGCTCTCTGGGCACAAAAGTGTTTGAAAACCATGTTGCTCAGGGATATAGATTCTCTGTGTATAAGGTAAGAAAATGTTTAAACTTATTTGGACCTAGGTATGGGTATCAAGGCTAAATGGAATGGTTTGTCGTGGGGAGCATGTGAGGCAAACAATAATGTAACCACTATGACCCAGATGGTTTTGAGACTTTTTGGGGAGTAGAACCTTGAAGCCAAACAGCCTAGATAACTGTCAGGGCCCTGAGGCTGCTAAGGGGGGGCTTCCTGGCCCTGAGCATTCTCCCCTGGGACGTCCACCAGTGCTGCTGTGGGCCCAGGAGCCCCACTTCAGCTTGACCTGGGGCTATCAACCCACTGACACCAGAGGTGGGTCTGTCTGCAGTCCTGTCACAGCTGTGCCTGTTGCCTGGCTGTGCACCCTGTTGGTCCTGACCTGTGGACTCTTCCTGGCTTGACGTTGGACCTGCCTTGTTACTATTGACCTGCCTGGCAGTCACCGGATTGTCTGAACCCTGGTCTGATCTTGACTTCCCAGTTTGATGTCAGATCTGCCTCATCACAGACTCCCACGGTGATCTGGACTCGAGGCTGGGCCCTCTCCACTCAACCTGCCCTGCTCCCTCCTTGGTATGTGGGACGGGCCTTAGGTGGCAAGGCCCATGCTCTGGCAGCCCAGGGATCCCCCTTGGCTCCCAGCTTCCCCACTGCTAAGGGACCAGCTAGCCCCTTGCTATGCCCTGAAAGTAACTATACCTGTATTTACTACATATAAGTAACATCATATAAAGCTGTGATTTACCAGGTAATGACATAAGAAACACCAGATTTAGGTACAGATATGGAAAAAACTGGAAAAAAACACTTAGGGCAGGTTGTTTATTTGTTAGGAGACATGGTGGTATAAGGAAGTAAAAAAGGAAGGTCCAGAAATGGGGGAAAACAGAGAAGGAGGTATGAAGTCTGTTGATGAAGAACAGAGGGGGATGTCCTTCTGATGGTAGGAGTGCAGATTTTTGCAGAAGCTGACCTACAGATCCAAGCCCACCTGGAGGAACCCCTTCCTGGTCAACCTACTGGACTGTCAATCAAGTCTGCTTTCAAAAGACTTGGTGTGGGAGGCTAGAGCAAAGAGGGGTAGGCCTCCAGCCTCGTATGAGAGAGATTTGTAGTTCAGTAGTGGTTGTGTGTAGTTTATAGGTTTTAAGATGGATAATTAATAGCTTTGTAGTTGTTGTGTGATAGTGTGTACAATGATGTAATTGCAAATTAAAAGTAGTGGTGTGTTGACTAGTTAATTAGGTTATTGGTTATTTGATTTATTAGTTTTGTCGTAATTTGTTGCTTAAGTAATGAACATCATGCTCTTCTGAACTGGTCTTCTCAAACCTGAAGTCTAAAGAGGGAGAATTGGACCCCAAAGTGGCATTCTTAGACGTCTGTTGGAGAGAAGTTTCTCTCTGTTATAGCTGGCTACATATTACAGTATAGTATACGGGAATGTCATGAAGTATCAGACCTCTTTTCTTCCCAGCTTCCATTTATAATGGTGTGTTCAAGGAGGAAGGCAAAAGTGGAGTTTCTTTCTTTACTTCATATCAAGCTCTTTTTCACATTGGTTTCAAAGGAAGGGTTCAAATGTGACTTGGAACAATATATCCTCCATTTACTGAGAGTTGCAATTCCATACTAAAACTATTTGTTAGCTTTATATGCTGGTTTTGGCTGGGATAGAGTTAATTTTCTTCATAGTAGCTAGTATGGGGCTTTGTCTGGGATTTGTGCTGGAAACAGTGTTGATAACACAGGGATGTTTTCATTACTGCTGAGCAGTGCTTACACAGCATCAAGGCTTTTTCTGCTTCTCACATGACCCCACCAGCGAATAGGCTGGGGGTGCACAAGAAGTTGGGAAGGGACATAGCTGGGACAGCTGACCCCAACTGACCAAAGGGATATTCCATACCGTATGATGTCATGCCCAGCATATAAAGCTGGGGAATAAGAAGGAAGGGGGGGGTTGTTCGGAGGGATGGCATTTTGTCTTCCCAAGTCACCGTTACACGTGCTGGAGCCCTGCTTTCCTGGAGATGGCTGAACACCTGCCGGCCCATGGGAAGTAGTGAATGAATTCCTTGTTTTGCTTTGCTTGCGTGTGCACCTTTTGCTTTCCCTGTTAAACTGTCTTTATCACAACCCATGAGTTTTCTCACTTTTACTCTTCTGATTCTCTCCCCCATCCTGCTGTGGTGGGGGTGAGTGAGCGGCTGGGTGGTCCTTAGTTGCTCGCTGGGGTTAAACCACGACACTTTAGAGATACAGTTTTATTTTTAGGATCATGTACACTTCTTGAACTTCTTTTTTTTTATTCCTTTGTCTTCCGTGGCTGCCCAGAGCATTTTACACTAAGCTTTCTAGATCCTCTAAACATTGTAGTTTGCTCTGTGCATACATGTCTTCCATTAATTTAAATGTATCAAGCCATTTGTATAGCCTTTATTTTTGTCTTTAAGGAAAAGAAGAGAGGGAGCTGAACCTGATACTCAGATTTTCAACTTCATACATTTATTGCCAACCGGATTTAACACTTAAAGAATAAGGGCATATGTGCTGTATGTGTTTGGGTTTAGCTGTTTAGTAATGTGGTAATTGTGGCAAATGTCAAGATATCCATCAGAAATAAAGTTGTGTCTTAAATATATGTACATTCAGGGGGGAGGGCAATCATGAACAATTAGTTTGAATGAAATTCATGGATTTCAATTTTATCGTGGACTTTTCCAATAATTTTTCAGTGTGTATTTTATATATTTGGATTTCTTTACAGTTAATGCTTGTGGAAAGTGACAGTCTGATCAGTGTTTATTCAGATAAACTCTTGCCACAATTGACTCTAAATTTTACAGATTCTTTGTGAAGTTTGATTTTCTTTTTTAAGTATTTTTTTTTTAATGAGTATTACTGCCAATGGTTGTTGAATAGTCAAAGGTAAAAAGAAGTGTTTTTTGTGTCTAGGAAACTAGCTTGATGAAGAGTTGAAAATTTTTCCTAATTGACTTAAACATACAAAACCCATAAATGTTGAGTGGTGACGGTGGAGTATTTTTCACCATTGTAAGAACAAGACCAAAAAGAGAAATGAATTGCAATTTTGTTTTACTTTTATTCTTTGCATAATCTAATTTTAGAACTAATTTGCTTTTCTCATAGTTTGTCCTCACTAATAGTGTTAAATGTTCAAGATTTTGGTTAAGCCCATTATTAATTCTTAACCATGAAGTAAGAACAAGACATATTGGGAAGAAGAATGGCAAAGCGGTGTTTGAAAACACACAGTCTATATATAATCTTCCCCAGTTGTTTAATGACTATTCAATATTGTTTTCTCTGCTGCTGTTCACACAAGACATAAAAAATGAAGGAACGTTAATGTAAAGTTTTCAAGCCTAGCAAAACTACTGTTTTATGTGAATTCTAATAGCCTCCAGAATGTAGAAGACATTGAAAGTAATTTCTGAATTCACAGTCTATACCCTCCAGGTATAGCTGTTTAATTCTACATGTATACATAATTCCTTTATGTAAATATTTAAGGTTTGTATTATATCTTTCAGAATATATTTTCAGCTCTGACACTTTTGTTCTTTGCTTAGTTGCATTTTGAGTGTTAAATTTTATAGGTGTGGATAAAATTGAAAAAACAGGGCAAAAATTAGGAAATGTTTGGTTGCATAGATAGTGTTGTTCTTAGAAATGTTGGCCTAGATGTGTGTCTTATTTTAGGAAATAGAGCAGTTTAAATAGATTTATGCTCAATAAAGCATTTAAAGACAGTAATTAACACTTTCACAAGTACATAAGTTGCAAAAATTTTTTGTGCTTGTTTAACCTAGAATTGTTAGTAGACTAATGAAGATGATATGACCTATTTTATTTACTCTAAAGAATTCTCCCTACTTTCAGTAAAGAGACAAAGTAAATAAAACAGGAAAGTTGTTCTGTTTTCCTGTGAACTTTAAAATACTTATGCATTAAATCTTTCTTGTCTCCACACTTTCTCACTTCACTTACAGTCTTTGGGTAACAAATTCTCTTTGTTAAGACAATGAAGACTGTTCTTCCAAGATCTGGATGATAAATTATTTAAAAATTGCCACAGCAGTCTTTGTGTTTTACTGTATTTCAGCCTTCTGACAATGTCAATTGCCCCAAATTAGAGCATAAAATAAAAAATAGTGTTGACAGTATGTTTTTTATAAGGAACTCATCAATCAGTTTATATGGGGGTTTTTTTGTGCTGTTTATGCGGAGAAGCTGACAGTATGATGTACACAAGCCTCACTAAAATTCAAACAAAACCAAGTGCAATTGAGAAATACATACGATCAGTTTAGTGAAAAGACTAACCAAGAATTAAAATATTGAGCACCTCCCCATATTCAATCTTCAGGTTCAGGAAGGCCCAAACAGATAAAAATGAGTGCTACTTCTTGGCGCATCTTTCAGATTTTTTTTTTTTTGTCTCATGCTAACACTTAATGCACTTGTGCAGTGGGGGTAGTAATCATTACAAACGGGGTAAAAACGCTTTCCATAGAAATCCTACATGATTTTTTAGGGATAATCTGGAACCTAGAAACAGTACTTTTTGATAACAGCTTTAAGGTAAGACTAGTTCACCAAGGTGTTATTATAAAGGTAAAGACTGATTCCTGTGAAGTGAAAAAGTTATGTGCTATTAGACAATTCACACTGTAGCCATACTCCCCTATTGACTGGCTCCTGCTTGGAAGGGTTCTGGTCACAAGTCCTTGTTGAATGGGGAGCTGTAGGACTTGGGTGGCTGAGGTTGTTTCAGACAGGTATCCTGTTTCTCACATCACCCTGGTGTCTTCTGTGATCTGTTTTCTCAGGCTTCCTGTACAAAAGGCATTTACTTCCTCCTCGGCTAGTCTCTTCTTGGAATTCAGGGAGGGTATTTCAGTTAGGACTTCCTTTTTTTTTTTCTTTTTGTCTCCAACCAGTGATGATAAACTAAAAGCAAGAAGAACAATAAAACAGCAAGTGAGTCTAAAAAAGCATCTATTTTCTACCTCCCTCTTTATGATATGAGGCAAGAGATATGTACTTCATTGCTTACGCAAGGCTTAGTTCTCATTGGAAACTTTTCTAATGTTGCTCCAACATTAGGGACTTAACTACTGTTGATGATCTGAAGAGAAATCTGACAAGAAAAATAATGGAGTAGTTACATTAATAAAGTAACTCAGCTGTTTCAAATGTCTTAGTTCTGCATTCATCTGGTTTTCTAGCATTTGTAAGCCAAATGCTATCAATGACTGAAATTTTAAATTCTTTCTTCTAGAAAATAAAGAAAAAGAACACCTGATACTGACTTTCAATTAGATTCCACAGTTCCCAACATCCTCCTTTTCTTTCTAGGCCTCTCTAATTGTTTGACTGGAATGTTTTCTTAAAGGCAGAGAAATGTGACCAGGAGAAACTGCAGTGACTCAGAAAGGCAGTCTATAATAAGCCAGCATCTGTTTGCCAGAATTGAGGTCCTGTTAATAGATGTTTTTTACTCTCCATGGAATTGTCTTCCCCTAAAAGGCCTTCCTTAAAATGCTGTCGTAGAAGGAAGGTCTAGATCTTGCAGTCATAAATGATCCTTGCCTTAAAATACCCACTCTTTTTTCCAAGCTGACTTCCCTTCAGATCCTTTGGAATTTTGTCAAATTGTGGTGCCTAACCTCCTTCAAACAAACCCTTTACGTGGGCCGTAATTAATATCACACCCTAGCTTTAAAAAACATTTCAGTCTCTATAAGCTCATTCTCTCTTACTGGGATCCTCCAGTTGTTTGTTCTACTATGGCCATTGTTTTTGTTATTTAGAATCATAGAATTATAGAATCATTTAGGTTGAAAAAGACCTGTAAGATCATCTAGTTCAAATGTAAACCTAACACTGCCAAGTTCACCACTAAACCATGTCCCTAAACACCACATCTACAAGTCTTTTAAATACCTCCAGGGATGCTGACTCAACCACTTCCCTGGGCAGCCTGTTCCAATCCTTGATAACCCTTTCAGTGAAGAAATTTTTCCTAATATCCAATCTAAACCTCCTCTGGCACAACTTGAGGACATTTTCTCTTGTCCTATCACTTGCTACTTGGGAGAGGAGACCGACCCCCACCTCCTACAACCTCCTTTCAGGGAGTTGTAGAGAGCAATAAGGTCTCCCCTCAGCCTCCTTTTCTCCAGGCTAAACAACCCCAGTTCCCTCAGCTGCTCCTAAGACTTGTGCTCTAGACCCTTCACCAGCTTCCTTGCCCTTCTGGACACGCTCCAGCACCTCAGTGTCTCTCTTGTAGTGAGGGGCCCAAAACTGAACACAGTATTCGAGGTGCAGCCTCACCAGTGCCAAGTACAGGGGTATGATCATTTCCCTGGTCCTGCCAGTCACACTATTTCTGATACAAGCCAGAATGCTATTGGGTAGTAATTGAAAAGAGCTCTCTTCTCTAAGGTCATAAATTTCTGGAGGAATGAATACATCACCTAGACACTTCAGATTTATTCACCTAGATACTTCAAATTTCTTTCCAGTTTGTTTCCTCTCTTGCAGTTGGTATTCTTTGTCCAGTTACCTTTTCTTTGGTATTGAACTATACCTCAATATTGTTCAACATGGTTTCTATAAAAATGACATATGTCTATACAGATCAAGTGGATTATATTTGTTGGCTCTCCGCTCAGGTTGCGAAGTGGAAATCAGTTTTAATTGTGTTTTGAAATTTTGACTAAAAAGTTCTCCCTTTTTATTCACAAGTATTACTACAAGTGTTATTGCAGATCTTACTAGCTTGTTCACTTTGAATATAACATAAATTTTCTTTAACTTTCTATTATTCTTTATGTTAGTGGTCCACCAGGATATGCCTTTGTTAGAATCTCATTTGTTTTGACTGAATTACGCTAAGGTTTTTAAATTCCCATCATTTACCTTACTGTTTTCATCATCTTCCCATAAATGGCTGTCATTGGCTTCTATTTCCTACCAGTCATCTTAGTTACCTTGGTCTTATCTAATAGTGCTGTTTCCTTTCTAAATAGTGTAGGTTTATTTTGGGGCTTATTTTACTTCTGCCTGCAACTAAGCGTCTTTCAGACCTAATTTTAGATCTAGTTTTCTTTGCTGGTCTTTTCATGTATCCCTAGTGCGTTCTTATCTATCTTCCCCTGTAAAAAAGACAAAGGCAGGAGTCTTGCTAGAATCCTCCTTCAGTCTGTGTCCTCTCAGGTCCCTGACTTTCCTGCAGTGTACAACAGAATTAAGACATTAAAATTTACTTATTTCATTCTCATTCAGTTTTGCCCCTTTTTAAAATGTCAGCTTGGCAAAATGCAGCTGCCTGGTAATTTAGTGTAACTTTTTGGGAAGGTGTTTTACCAGCTGTTCTATCCATAAGATGACAGTGATGGAGCAACTAGAGATTTGGTGTCATTAGGCTGGTTTGCTAAATGGCAAAACTAAAAGTATCCAAAAGTAGTAGAATAAATAAAAGAAAGATGCCTTTAAGGACTGGAAGAGAGTACAGGATAAACCTGGTAATTTCTGATTTGTTTTTACAGTGCTTCTATATTTTGTCTGGGGGGAAAAAAGATTACATTTCATGTTGTGCAGTATAATGTGGATGAGGAGTGAATACTTTTCTGTATTATGTTTATAGTGTTACTCTGTATGCCAGTACATTTGTGACTTAGAAGAAAAGTTTCTTCAAGATGAGTTGGTGCAATTTTGCTCCTGGAGAGTTAGCTAGTGCTTAAGTATATGTAAATTATAGCAATCAAAATGCATAATTGCTCAAACTGAGTCTTTGGAATAAGCAAGTAAAACCAAGGCTAAAATCCATTTTAACAGGGGAGGTAGATATAGTGGAGGGATTTCCTGTCACATGTACTTCTTCTAGGTGAAGAAACACAATATATTGTTTTAATATTTTCCTCTGTATAACCAATACAATGTACCATTAATGCCTAACTCAGTGTTGTAGAATATTTTCCCAGGTTTAAAATAGCCAACGTGCTAAGTGCTTCATGAATACCAAACACTATCTTTGCTCGATAGATCAGGATTTAATCAAATAGCCTAAGACCATCTATTTGTTCTTTAATGTGGGTAAAACTGATTGTATTGTTTTTCATATATAAGCTATAAAAGAATGCTGGGATAAGGACATGTTACAATTATATTTTGCTTGTAAGACTTCTGAGGAATGTGCTGTGAGCATCTCATAAAAGTGTATCAGACTTAATTTTAAAATATCCATAGGAGCAGTATCACCACTTCATGATGACTTGCCCCATCAAATACCCAAAGCTGTTAATTCTTCATTTTAAATTGCCTAATCATAATTTCCGGCCATCTGGTCTAGACTTGTTCTCTGTTAAACTGGAGTCTGTTGTGTGAAGTTCATTTTCTCCCTGCAGAGGTGCTTCTGTGTTGTTGCATCTGGTTTGATTCTTAAGAACATGATACTTCATTATGGCCTGCCTGTGGGATTAAATCACCTTATTTCTCTTACTATTCTTACACGTACATCTAAGCACTCCCAACCTCTCTTGTTTTTAACTTTTTTTTTACAGCATCTCACTAAGAACTCATTGAATTACATGTTCATTTAGACATCCAGAGACAGGATTTTCTGGAAGATGGTCCTGATTCTTTAATGTTTCCATTCATTTGCTGTTTGTAGTATACCATAATTTAGCTTTGTTTAGGCAGATTTTATTTCAAATAGCTTCGCTATGAAAAGAAACAAAATTATTCTGATCATTACCAACAAACAAGCTGTTTTCTGTTGCTCACAAATCTTATCAGAAGTGGTTTGTTCTTTAATTTTCTTACTGAGCCTTGATGAAACAGAGCTGTCACTGAGTTTAAAGCATGACACTTGTGATCTGGTCCTATGTTTTGCACCATGATAGAGATACAAACCTGGGAATTCACGTACGTGTTCATAGCGTCACAAGAAGCTATGTACTTACTTTGGGGGTTAAAAAGAAGAACGTAGCACCTGTATTGTGGCCAGTCCTACTAAAGTAGCTGAATCATCTGTACAAGTTCTTTTGCTTCTGCTTTTCCAGGACTACAGGCATGGGAAGTAGTAAACATGGGGCATGGAAAGAGAGTTTACCATGGACATGAGGTTCCTGAGGCTGAAACCTTTCCTGAGGCTACAAGACACCAGGTTGGTTAGTTTTCCAGTTTCTTTAACATGGGCACCTGTTACTTTCTGGTATTGTTGAATAGTGGATAAGGTATTAATTAAATGTAAAGGAAATTATGTTTTTATGACAATTGGACTACAGAAATAGCAGTGGCTGATACAAGGTCTTCAAAATCCCTGATTATGAAACCAACATAGAAAGATGTGTAATTTTTATGAGTAAGAGATGGACAAAACATCAATGACCATCAAATGGCTGGTAGCCATCTGCTTAATTTCCTTCTGTTTCTGTTACTGCTTTAAAGTTGCTGCACACCTGAGTGGCTGTTTGGTGGGGGGGAGGGAAGGAGCACAGTTGCTTCAAATTTACTGCAATCTTTCCCCTGTAAAATAGCTGTAAAAAATAATGTTTAAGACTGCTCAAACATCAGCTCTTCTGGGAATATTCAAGCACACAATGTTGAAGTGAATTTGAAATTTCCATTACTGTGATGGGAGCAAATGACAAGGAAATTGAAGTTTTCAATACCATCCTCTTCAGTGCATCAAGTTACACAAACAGAAAAATCCCTTCTAAAGATAAGGGTTGCTTACACTTTAGTGGAGTAAACGGAGGTGGGGCTTGTACTTTGTTTGCTTTAATTCTTTGTGTTGCCATAGTTTTGTAATCTGATGTAGACAGCTAATGGAGGAAGGTAGTAAGGGGTCATTATATCCTATTTTTCCTTTGTGGATGTGGCTGAGCTTTTGGCTAGCTCTAGCCAATTGTAATCCCTAATTGTGACTGAAACTACCCAGAAAATAAATTTGCTATCTCATGTTTTAAGGAATTATTTATAGAATCATCTAAAAGTTTCACACTTACTTAAAGAGACAATAAGAGTAGCATAAATGTGATGGTATGACAGATGTTCTTGAGTGAATTAAACATACATTAATTTACTGGTAGTCTCATATGTATTTGTATTGTGAACTGAACTCTGTGAATGACACATTGACTGTATGATCAGACAGTGTAAACAAATTCTGACAGCAACAGCTTTAGTCCTGCTCTCCTTGCCTCTTTAGCCTCATTGTTTGACTTTGGGTAATCAGATATGCTCTGGTGCATCTCCATTCCATCCTCAGAGGTAAAATTAGTTAACACTCAGCCTGATTCAATGTGATTATTTAAGTAAGCATTATGGCAACCAAAACTATTGCTACCTGGCAATACTTGAATCAGTTGAGTACATTTGGTTCAATATATGGGCACAGGATAAAGATTGTGGACTGTGTGCACTAAAGCAGAAAGCTCCTAGCTGGCTGATAGCACTGGAGAGGACTGCTGGTAGGTGATGGTGTAGTTGGGAAGTGCCTACTGGTGAGCTCTGAACTGGGAAACATCTGTATGGGCCTCCCGAGTTTTACGTGTGAGTTTCTTGTAACTATCCGCTGATGATAGAGTTGTGATAGATCAGATCATTTTTCCTATTTTCTTTCTACTGTTCTTATTTGCTGAGTTAGTAGTTTCCCATTCCCAACTAAGTCAGGGGCAGTGCTCCCTTTGACTGCTTTGAGTCTTGATCAGTATGTTATGGTGAAATTAAATTTTGTGTAAGATCTTTAAGTCTCAAAATTCTGGTTTTGCAGTGAGCTTGGAAGAAGGTATTACAACGTAAGGTGCAGGATATCCCTCACTGGGTAGAAACATCCAACTGTCCAACATTAAAGAACATTAAGATTTTTTTTAAACTTAACAGCAGTTCCCATCTGAAGTACTGTGTTCAGATCTGGGCTCCTCACTACAAGGGAGAAATGAACATACTGGAAAGAGTCCGAAAAAGGGCCATTAAGAAGATTAAGGGACTGTAACATCTCTCATATGGGAAAAGGCTGAGAGAACTGGGACTGCTTAGCCTAGATAAGGCTTAGGGGGTTCCTATTGATGTACATAAATACCTGAAGGGAGGGTGCAAAGAGGATGGAGACAGGATCTTTTTAGTGGGGCCTAGTGACAGGACAGGAGGTAACGGGCAAATATTAAACACAGGAGGCTCTGTCTGAGCATAAGGAGAAACTTTTTTACTGTGAGGGTGACTGAGCACTGGAACAGGTTGCCCAGAGTTTGTGGTCTCCATCCTTGGTAATATTCAAAAGCTATCTCCACATAGTCCTGGGAAACTGGCTTTAGGTGGCCCTGCTTGAGCAGGGGGGTTGGACCAGAAGACCTCCAGGGGTCCTTTCTAACCTCAACTATTCTATGCTTCCGTGTTTTGGTCTTCACCTGAAAAAAAAGTAGCAAGTTAATATTTCAGTATACAATGTCATATGGGAAATGTCATATGTCATATGACTATATCAGCAAAAAAAATCAAGTTTTTGCTTTAAATTCCATGAATTTCCTAAATTCTTGCCCCTCTTGATTCTGCTTTCAACATGTGGAAGGTGACGTTCTGTGGCTGCTCTGTGGAGCAATTACCTGATTAGTCCTTTCTGTCAGTAGCATGAAGGAACCGGCCCCAGTACCACTGACCAAAAAATGTAGCATATGCCTAACAAGTAGCAAATGTACTCAGAACCAATGGTGATGTAAGTGTTTAGTCTGCCTGTTTTCTTGGCAGGAGGTGGAATGTCCCTTGATAAACAGTGAACTGAATCATCAACTGAAGTCTAACTACGGGGCATAAACAGACATTTTTTCATTCAGCACTGAACATCTGGTATGAGTGGAAAGCAGAAACCCCTTTCTGGCAATAAATAAATGATGTGATGAGTATATCTGTGTGTATATATAGCTCCTGAGTGTATCTGACAGTCCTACCACTTCTTACGGTTTCCTGTCACTGTATCATAAACATACCCATTCATATACCTACCTCTGATTCTCATTTCCCTCTTCTTTCAGAGAGGTATGAGGCAGTACAAGGGGATGTGTAGTGACTGAAAATACCTTACAAAAATCAAATTACCCTATTGTCTGGTTTATGTTAAAACCGGAGTGAATGTGGTTGTCTCATGACCATGTAGCAGAAAGAACAGCGCGTGATAGGTATTTATGCTGGCTGTGAACTAGTGGTGAATGTGATTTGTGCTTTGCTTTACAGACAGCAAAAGTGTGTTCCTGATGGTTCAACAGTGGTTGTGGTTCTGTCCAGGGCATGGCCAGAGAGGATATGTTCTTCTCCCAAGTTGTCAGCATGTTAGTGAGACTTGTTGGAATTCATTGAGATCTAATGATTCAGAATGCTGAATAAAAATTATGAAGTTATTCTAAATCTAAAGAATCCCTTTGGTCTCTAATTCTTTTTATAGACAAACTTTCCCTGGTTAGGTGGAGAAATTTTCATGCTAGCCTACTAATCCTTTGTGCTCCAACTGTAGTTGCTACAACATACTCACTTTCTCAGTATCTTAAGTATCACTCATGTTACAAGAGCATTACACTTTACTAATATTTGTTGTGATTGTCTATATTCCCCATGATTTTCAGTATCTTTTTGTAGATTTTATAACCTGGCAAAACTTCATGGGGTTCTCTGGTTCCTCTGTTATTAATGCTCTTGGATTTTTGAAATCCTAGAAAAACTAGTACAGGGAAAACATAGGAAACATCTGTTCTCCATGTGTGTTTGTAACTAGCAACCAAGGTTGATTTCTCATTTTTCCTTTCAGTCTGTCCCAAGATAGAATGGGTAGAATGAGACCATATCTCCAGCAAGCGCTGATGACAAGCTATACGTAAGGTTATTGCTGGAGACTGTCATTAATATTTCACTTCCATATGCCTCAGAAAACAATGCTGGAGGTAAATTTGCAGTCCGAAGTCATGGGAGAACTCCTACCTGACTCTATGATTACAGGTTTAAGAATACAGAGCATTAGCTTAAATCAAATTTTAAACTCACATTGTCATTTAACTCTATGTTTAGATGTATGTAATTATATGTGTATTTTCCTATCATTAGTAATTTTTCACCCTGTAAGCAATACATATTTAAGCCCCAGTACAAAATAATTCCAAGCTTATTTTGCAGTTGGGTCTTAATGATTGACTAATCTTTCCTCAACCAATTCAGTTGATGCTAGACTAAAGTAAATGATCTAGTAGTATTCAAACTTGGGAGGCGACTGCTAGGAAATGCAATATGTTTGCAAACACTAATATTTCATACACGCAAAGTAAGGTCATACCAGGAAAGCAAGAAATTTAGCACAGTTGTCCACCTATGTTATAAAAAGGAAGTGCAAGTTCTCAGTTGTGTGACTAAGCAAGCAAGTCTGCTGCCAAGGAAAGTGGAGGAGCTGCCATAAAAGCCAAATTTGCTTCTCTTCCACTAGAAACAAAGAAGTGTAGCTTTCAATAGAGAAAAGATTCAGCTTTTATTTAAAGAAGGTTGAAAAGAGAAATGTAATTTTCAAGCATATTAAGGGAATTATAAAACTAATTATGTATGAAAATTAAAATAATTGAAAAGAAATCAAAATTAATTGACAGCTGCCAGTCTTCCTAATTTACTTTGTTATGTCTAGCAATTGCAAGGATGGAAGGCAATGGGTAAAATGGCATGTCCATTTCACAGCACTGCCTGGGCAGACTCCCACCAGAAAAATACAGCACAGCAGTCTTGAATGCCCTGTGTCAGCTCATTCATCAGAACACCTTCTGATTCACTGCACTTAAATTTCATGCAATATTTTCATTTCACAAAAATTTGCAAAGTTTTCCTAAACTCTTTTAAAGTTGCTATGTCATTGTTTTCCAGTTGTGATCTTGCTGACCTGGAATGGAACAAAAATGTAGAAATGACATTCATGTTACTTAATTGGTATCATTAACAATTTTTTCGCCATGAAGGAAAAAACCAATAGCAGGTCTTGGAGAGTACAGTGCTCCTAGGAAAAGAGAAATCAATGTTTAATTGAGATTACAGTACTGTTTCTTTCTAGGTGGGGATCAGTCAAGATTCAAACCACCTGACTATAAACATCTGGTTTTGAAAAAGCAAAAAGTCTTTTCTTTTTGAGGGGAGGAGCTCATGTAGAACTGCATCTCATGGGAGCCTGAATACAGGACTTGTCAGAAAAGTCAAAACACATGTTAAACCTGTTCACGGTGGAAGCAGACATGAACCAAATTTTTCTGAGGACTACCCAGAGTATGAGTCTTCTCAAGTGCCTAAGGGAAAAGCTTGTGGATGACTGTAGTGCTTCAAAGTCAAGTGACAGACCTTGAATGACTACCTAGAGTAAAAACGTTAGGTGCTTGGGAAAGCTCTTGGTTCTGAAATGACCCACGCAAATTTGAAACGGTCTGTTTTTATAATGCCAATGTACATTCTGCCGGAGTGGGGAGTAATGAGCCAAGGGTATCAGCTCCTATTAACTTTGAAATTATTTTGAATATGAATTTTTTAATGATTTGAGGCTGCTCTTATGGTGTGCATACTAATTTAAATATGACATTTCGGCAAGAGATGTGCTAAACAAACTGAAGTTCACGAATTACAGAACTCTTTCCTCTATAAAGGTCATTATTTAATGTGATAGATAAAAGGTGTCTGAAGGACATATACCTTCAGATAATGACACTGCAGAGAGTTTTGAGATCCTTTCTTGAAGAGCTGGATCATATTATCAGTGCTAATCAGGTTAGTTGAAAACACCAATGGCTGCTGGGTAATGTGATGCTCATTATACAGAAAAAGAAATTGAGCAACTGAAAAGTGACTTAGCTAACTTGCATGACAAATCTAGGGTTCTGTTGAGAATGAAGCTCAAAATTCTACTTGCCCCTAGAAATAGTGGCTTTACTCAGTCATCCTCTCTTTGCTTGTATGTATGGCAACGGCTTCCATGATGATCTGCTCCATAGTCTTCCCAGGACTGAGGTGAGCTGGACTGGCCTGTAGCTTTCTTGACCCTCCTTCTTACCTTAGAGTGTAACATTTGCCTATTTCTAGTCATCAGGAACCTCCTACAGGCACCACAATCTGTCAGAGATGGTAGAATGGCCTCAAAGTCAGTGACACCTCAACAACTTCAGATATATTCTCTCTGGATCTTGAGACTTGTGTATGATCAGTTTACTTAAGTAGTCCTTAACTTGATTCTTTTCTATAATGGGTAGTACTGCTCTTCTCTAAGTTTTGCCATCACCAGGGACCTGGGAAACCTGAGAACAGACCCTGCTAGGAATGACTGAGGCATTGAGTGTCTCAGCCTTTTCCATGTTCTCTTTCAGTTAGGTTACCTGGTTCATTCAGCAGCAGACCAATATGGTCTTAATTTTTGTGCCGATTTGTTTATAGACACTCTTATTCTCCTTCGCATCCCTCACTAGTTTTTACTTGAGCTTCAGTTTGACTTTTCTGATTCTGTTGTGGCATGCCTGGGTGATGCTTCTGTGTTCTTCTGAAGCAGCCTGGTCCCATTTCCACCATCTGGAGACTTTTTTTTTTTTTTTTTTGCATTTGAGCTTGGTTAGGAGTTCCTCATTTAGCCAAGTCATGTCTGCTCGTTTTCTTGCATATCAGAAGGGACTATTCTTCTTCTTGAAAAGGCTGCTGTTGGAGGTCAAACAGCTGTTGTTGGCCCATTTGCCCTTCAGGACAACCTACCATGGCACCTTTCTGAATCAGTTCACTGAACAAGCCAAAGTCTGCTGTCTTCAAGACCAGGGTCTTTATTTTGCTACTTATCTCCCTTTTATATCTTTAAACTCTACCATCTCATGGTCCTTATAGGCAAGCCTGTCATTGACTGTCATGTCATGGGTGACTTCTTGCTTAATTATGAGTAGCAGAACCAGCAGAGCATCTCCTGTAGTAGCTGCAACAAAAAATTGTGCCCAACACGCTCTAGAAATCCAGATTATTGGTATCATGCTACGTTGCCTTTCCAGATGTTGGGATGTTAAATTCTACCATGAGAACCAAGGCCTCCAACTAAGTCTTCCAATATTTTAAAGAAGTTTGTTTTTTCCCTTTCTCTTCCTGACTGAGTTGTCTGTAACAGACATCTACCAGTATGTCCCTTCCTTTTGACCTTCCTCCCAACCTCAGCCTATGCTTTTGGCCAACCTTTTCTCTGTCGACTATGGATGACTGTAGTGGAGTCTTCTGCATAGAGCACAATTTCCTCCTTTTCCTGTCTTTCCTGGAAAGTCAGTGCCTATCCATTGCAGCACTCCATTCACGTGAGCAATTCTGCTATGGCTCTATAATAATCCCAGTGACATTACAGCTCTGTAACAATGTGTGAACTTCTAATTCCTCCTGTTTGTCACATGTTGTGTATCTTTGTGCATATTTGATACACATACACACCCCGGATGTTCCTATAGATTTCTATTTCTGTGTTACCTTGAGTCACAGTGACTCTAGATCAGCATCTTAAATCTCTCTTTTTAACAGACCTCAAAAGAATGCAGTGGACTGATGGGAAGAATGATGATGAGGGAAAAAATATTCCTGCTTACTGTAAAAAATTGCAGATTGTGCTTATGGGAATGCTACATAACTGAGCAGAATAAGACCACATGTACCCTAAAGAGTGAGAAGCTTAGACTCCTCTGAAGTTTTCAGTCCTTACAGTACTGACAGGTGGGTGATAACACCGTGTGGATGCATGAACTGAGATTCATCTAATTTATCTTACGACATTTACATTTGAGCTGCCATTATTTTCCCTTTATATTAATGAGCTGAAAATGTGCACTTTGAGTGTTGAGGGTAGGTTGAGTGTCTTGCATACTCACAATGCCTATTTCTTTCTGTTGATTGCATGCAGAGCATCTAGCAACATGCAGAATAGCTATTCAGACATGGAGCTTTACATGTCAGTATCCAGAGTTTAGACAGGTGCATCCTCCTTGGTGCTTTTCATAAATACCCACCTCCTTGAATGGTAATGTGAAAGTCTAGATTTTTCGGGTGTTTTTTTGCATTGTGTGGTAAATTCAAACTTCTACCACTATAGCTGTGTGGGGATCTTACCCTGCTGTGAATAAATTTTCAAAAAACACAGGGCAAGCAGATTGTTCCCAAAATACATTTTAAAATGTTAGTATTTTTAGGATGATATAATGATTTATTTTTAAGGTTCGCTTTTCTGGATTTTGAAGATTCACGGTTGGTGAGATTGCTGTACCTAAGGCAGATGTTTACAGACAGCTGCATGGTTAAATATGTGCACTCTAAACATTTTAGTTTTGATTAGCAAATTGGGAACCATAATTGCTTATTCTTACTTTGCATAATTTATCATATCTCAGATACCTTAGATTATACCTTATATCCACTAGAGAATAAAGTTTTCTGTTGAGTTGTTGCACATGTTTAGAACATTTTTGGTAAGCAACTTCATTTTTTGTTTTCATTGTTTTTGGGGGTTTTTTAAATGATATAGTGCATGCAGAATACTTGAGGGAAATGGCAGTCCTTTGAATTTTGCTGCTCAAAAGATGAAGGTAAAAGGGTGAATCATGAATCAAATGGTAGTGAATCCTGAATCAAATGGTAATGTGTTAATTGAAAGCATCAATTAAATCTGCTGCCATTAGTTTTAAAGCAGCAAGAGTCTATTGTGATCATCCTGTCTGACCATCAATACGTTTGCTGTCCTCATCCACTTTTCCTTCTGACCATGATATCTTCCAGGAAAAAAATGTGAAGTCTCTCTTTGATGGCAAAAGAGATCATGTAACTTAGCAGTTGGTGAAAAAAGAATGTGAAAGATTAGGAAATAGTGTCCCCCCATCCCTTTCTTCTCCCTTGATTTTCTAAGCAAAATCTTTTTATATGTCCTCTATTTTTCTTGTTAGGATCAGAACTGAAAAATTTGTAAGTTCTACATGTAGGACTCTTCTTTGCTAAATATATTTCTACTTTATGCAAGATATATAATAGCTGATAAGTATCTCATAAGCTGATAAGTAGTAGATGATGTCAAACACACCAGCTTTTATAATTTCATTTAAAAATGAACTATAAAATGAGTTGGGTATTAGCACATGTTAAATACACTTTAACAAAGTGATAGATTTCATTGTGGTCATTAGGATCAACACAGATCTTGAAGTGTAGTGCCAATGCTTATACCTTACTGAGGATAATAATTGGTTTGAATAGGAAAATGAGTTTGTTATACGCTTTCATCTTTTTCAGATACCATTTTCTCGCCTTCTTGCCTCTTTTGGGTTCCTCCTATTTGTAATCTACAATTTCTGTCTTCTTTGTCCTTTGCACTATTGATAGTTCATAGACTTTGTAATAGATGTGGTCTTGTGGCATACTCTTGTATATGTTGATTACAAAAGGAAATTACTTAAAGGGTGTAAAACCTAAAAGGTCAAATTCTGAGTCTTGTATCAGTCGTCCTCCATCTGCCACAATGCCCCTATGAAAGCAAATAGTGTTGTTAATTTTTAAATACATGTGTTAACACACCTAGACTTGAGTATCTGAATGATCTGATTTTTTTTAGTATTATACTACCAGAGTTAATTAAAGTGATTAGCCATATTTGTTTTAGAAGGTCCTCTTCTGGATACTTGAGAAAGAGATTAGTTCTACTCTAGCGACATGTCTTTACTGTTTCAATTTCCACAGGTTTATAATAATTTTCTTGTTTAATGTTTTCCTTAGTTGATCTTGTTATGCAAGAAACATTTAAGGTTTTTTCTGCTTTTCTGTAAGGGAGAAAAAGGTATTTTTACCTCCATCCAAATGTTGCCTGTACAAATGTCAAAGTTTAGCAGTTACTGAGCTGCCAAATCAAAGAGAATTCCATAACTGGGTCTGAAAAGAGCCCTTTGAAATGGGAAGCAAATGAACTTCTGAATTTTGCATGCCACTCAGTAATAAAAAAAAATCATAGTGGAAAATGTCACTGAGCAGCAAAACTTGATGTTTTTTGCAGAGATAGAGTCACACGTTTTCCCGAGATGCCATTATTTGCTCATATTTCTAAGCCAGGCCAATGACCGTTTCAACAAGGAATCAAACAAGTTGTTATTATTCAAAGACTTGCATCAAAGATCTGATCAGTTGAAAAATACAGTTTTGAGTCCAGCCTCTATACCAGGTGTCATGGATTAACCCTAGCCAGCAACCAAGCACCACTCAGCCACTCACTCACTCCTGCCCCCCACTGTGGGATGGGGGAGAGAATCAGAAGAGTGAGAAAACTCGTGGGCTGAGATAAGAACAGTTTAATAATTGAAATATAATAAAATAAAATAATAATAACAACAACAACAATAATAATAATAGAATATACAAAGCAAGTGATGCATGATGCAATTGCTCACCACCCACCCACCAATCCCAGCCAATCCCGAAGCAGCCATCACTGCCCCTTGGCCAGCTCCTCATAGCTTATAGACTGAGCATGATGTTATATGGTATGGAATATCCCTTTGGCCAGCTGTGGGTCAGCTGTCCTGGCTGTGCTCCCTCCTAGCTTCTTGTGCTCCTGGCAGAGCATGAGAAGATGAAAAGTCCTTGGCTTAATGTAAACACTGCTTAGCAACAACTGAAACATCAATGTACTACCAACATTATTCTCATACTAAATCCAAAACACAGCACTATACCAGCTACTAGGAAGAAAATTAACTCTATCGCAGCTGAAACCAGGATACCAGATACTCAATCAGAATGACACCTTTAAATTTGCATGCAAAATACACATTGTATACTTTAAAAGTCCTCCTGGAAGTCTGTTCCTGTTGCACATATAAGAGCAGATTTGCCTCAAAATTTTTCCTGTATTTTTGCAGGCTGAGGAGAATTCAAGAGGCATCTTATTCCTTGATTAATTTATAGGAGTACACCGGAGTAATCACAGTGAATAATTTTTTTCTGTGATTAAAAGAGACTAAATTTATTACTTAAATTAACAACATTTTTCTATGCACAGTCAACATATTACAGCATTTTTGGTGGTTCTAGCTAATGACATTATGATAATTCTTTCTATTACTTATTTTTCCATTGAAAATAATTGTGATTTCAGACAAAATGCCCAATATTTAAGATTTTACTTTACTGAAAAATAGCTTATTTTAGTAGTTTCAAAATATGATGTATCCCTTTAGTTGTCTTTGAACTTGCTTAAGCAAGAAACTATTTCACATTCTCTTATTCTTCTAATTTATAAAGATTGATACAGGTGTAAAAGTACCAAAAGCACATTTGAAAAAGTACACATATCTGTGCTTCTTTCTCCCTCCTAAATATCACAGAGGATGATTGAACACTGCCTTGATTGAGAACAGTGTATGGAGGATGACTCATCATGTAGTCTGACCTTGCAGAAATGTAGAAGGCTTTCACTTTGTGCTTCTTTCTAGTTTGTTTCACATGTTTACGGTGGTCCAGGAGGTGGTCTGTGTATTTGCGGATTGGGGTGAATATTTGAAAGGCTTTTTAAGAAGAGTAGGTGAAAACTGAGAGTTAAGAAAAAAAGACGTGCAAATAGGCTGGGTAATGTGAGTTGCTTGCTTGTTTACAGCGAGTTGAATTTGTAAGAATTGATTTACAGGCTAAAGAGAAGCTGCTCTTTGCAATGTAAAAATGGGGTTACATTTTATTGCTCTTACAAAGCCTAAAATTATGCTGGATATTCTTCAGGACCCTCCACTGTTTTTGTAATTATGTACACAAATAAAGCACTCATGAAGCAAAAGTTGAGCAAGCAGATAAGAAGCAAAGAAACAAAAAATAGTGGTTTTTTTAATCCAGGTTTCAATTATGAATTCATTCAAGTTTCTGCTTTTACCACCACAGAGTTCTCTGCCTTTGTCTTTTCAGTGCCTTTAAAGTGTGGCTCTATCCAGGTGACTTAAGCCACTCTATCCAGGTGACTTAAGCCACCTCCTTGAGGAGCCTGTTTCTCTCTGTCTATGTAGTTTTATCAAGCATTTGCTCCTGAATGTTAAGATAGGACCTATTTAAGCAAACACCAGAGTTCTCTCTAGTGTATAAGTTCTCTCTGCTGTATAAGGTTAGGAATCAGAGGACTTATGCTGCAAATGCAAGCAGGCTGGGCTCCACATCAAAACGAAGAGTAACAGGACTAAGGCAAGGGCTGAAGGGATCCTGATGCTTTTAATAAGACTTCCTAGGAAATCAAACACAGGGAAGTTGAGAGAAGCTCTAGATAAGCCAAGTGGCAAAGTAAAAACTGTTCCATCTCACGCTTTCCATTAAGAAGGTTCTTATGCTGTACTTTGCTCATTTTTAAAGAATATATCTTTTAATTTTTCCACTGTTGTTACCTGAGAAACTGCTAAACAACTCATCCTTGTAGCCTGTGTCATGCTGTATACAAAAAGCCTGATAATAAAACACAAGTACTCCAAATGAAGCTGCAACTATAGTGGAAAATGTTTGCTTAGTTGAATCTGAGAAAAGTTTAGTCATATACAGGGTTTTTTTGTACTGCTGCAAAGATTTTTTTAGAAAGTCAGACTGCAAAGATTTTAGGAAGTCAGGCTACAAAACTTTTAGAAAGTCAGAAGGTGGTTGGCTGAGATTCAGAGTTTGGGATGCCACGGAGCCACAGGAGTTTCTCCTTTGCATGTTGATGGCCTTTTTTACAGTAAGGGAACATACAATGGAAGTTATTATAGGGAACGATAAAATATTACTTTACTATAGCCACAGACAGATGTCTCCACCTATCTACCAGTACATTTTAGTGGGAGAAGCTCCTTGAGTCAGAATATGAAGCTTTTCTCATTAAACCAAAGGAAATTATGGTTGTAAATATAGATCATTACATTTTTTATTTCTGCAAAATAAAAATGAGTGAACTATGCCTAAAAGACACATAGTTTAAGTAAGGCTAAAATGTCTTAGAGCAATTTGTATATAATCTGAACAAAAATAAAACCAAACTGTATATTGAAGAAGTGTGAGAAACTAGTCTGCTTTAAAATGGGATGATGAAACTTAATACTAGAATGCTAGTATAGTGGTTATATAAAGAGTGAATTGCTCATCATAAAGTTTAAATCTTCATTGTGCTGTGGCAAGTGGCAATGAACTGGCAATCCATCTGTTCTTGCTTTCTTCAAATATTAGAATTTATTACTGTAGAAAATAATAGCTACTAATTTTCCAACCAACCACCTGTAAAGAACAAGTCATTGCACAGATAAGATGTGATTCCCGCCCCCCTCCTCCCCCCCATGTACTACACCTTCAGTTAACTTCATTCCCTCTATTTGAATGAGGGCATATTTCAAGTGTAGGGCAATTATATGGTTCTGTGCCTTGTATAACCTGTTAAAAACAGTAATTTGCTGGCATAAAATTAATTCTGTGCTCAGTTTACAGATCTAGCTAGCTTAGACTAAGAACATTTCTCTCTTCAAAGTCTAAAAGCACTAGGGGTTTGCTTGGATATATTTACTATTTATATTGTGCTTTGGTTGAATATTGGCTCTAAAATAGGTTTGTCGACAGTTGATACGGGAATGCCATTATGTATTGACACTGCAACATAATGCCATTTATTTTTCTATAGGCTTATTTGTACAAAATAACTTCCTTTATTCTAAATGGGTATAATTCCTTCCATCCGAATGGAGCCATGAATAGCAGTTGTACTCTGTAAGAGAGGAATTCAACAGTGATAATGCACTCCTTTGCTGTTTTCAACTTTAGTTAGTAGTTATGTCTTTTCTTTCTCCAGGGTACTCTGTTGTGATGTGTAAATGCTTGGCCAACTCCCTTTATTATCTGAAAAGGTCCAAGAGCATCTTTTTTTGTAATATGGCACCCGTATGTAGTAGCTCTTTTGTCTGTGTTGAAACCGTGGGCCTTGCATTTGGCAGAGAACAGTGCATTGCTTTCCAAGCCACGTTGTTTGAAACTGAAGGAACTTGCGATATTTTTTTATGTATCATTAAAACTTCACCTTAATATCTCATTTTCAGAAATACTGAAAAACAGAATCACTTTTCTTAGCAACGTTTTGGTCTAAACTGCAGTCCAGGGCATGTGTTTTGCTCTTCTGGTTTGACACTTAGTAGCAGACTTGGGGTTTATGGATGAATCCTTGAGAAGGCCATCAAAACTTATCACAGTTAAGTAATCTCACTTTGGGAGGCAGCGAGGGTTACCAGCAGGACAGTTATGTTATTTGCCAGCTATTTCATTAGAGGTTCTTATGATGGAAAATCCTAGTATTAAGAGCAGGACATAAATGGCCACCAACAGATTTAAGAGATGAAGTTTCTCAGGTGAGACACCATTATCCGAATTGGAGAACAGTAAGGAAGGGCTCTGACTTTCTGACAGATGCTATGAAAGCTCCAAAAGGCTTCTTGGAAGGTTAAGGAAACTGTGGGAATCATGATAACATTTGTTTTTTCTCTAGCCTCCCTGTGGTTTTATACCAAAATAAATGTTTTTAATAAGTTCATTGTTGAACTCTTGCATTCTTTGCACTGACTATTGCTTTCTCCTTAGAAATGTTTACGTGTTCAGCTATTCAGATGATTGGAGCTGTAGATCATAAGGGAGAATGCCAGACAAGGAGCATTCACCTCAGAAATGGATGAAAACTGGAGATAGGGTCCGATTATTACTCCATCCTAGCAGGTTTTGAAGCATGCAGTATCCCAGCTGGTTTCATACAGCAAACTAGAGACCTTTTATATGAACTCAAGCAATGTTTCATGATCTGAAATATGCTTTTAGTCTAGCTGACTACTTTTACTACTTCTATATTAGAAAAATGGGGCTGTGAATAATTATCTGTTCACTTATCTAGGGAAGCATGAGGGTTGTTTACCCAAGAATATTTATGAAGTTCAGACACTCTATCAGAAGTAGTTTGGGATGAGCACAGATGGTAAATGCATTACTCAAGAATGATGAATCCCCAGGTGATATATGAAGACCATTTTATTTTCAGGGATGCCAGTAAGGAGCCATCAGTTTCTTGAGGTGATCTTGTTAATTTTGTATGCAAGTTTTACGATTTATCTTCCAGGCTCTGAAGAGCAATTAAATTCACCTATGCTCATCAAAAGACTTAATGAGTATCATAAGTTTTGATGATAATGCTGTTCTTTTCTTCTTTAGGTAGCTCCATTTACTGGTAGTGCTATAGACTTTAAGCACATAAATGTCACAACTTCAGAATGGGATGGCTTTCTTGAAGGAGGCCCTTTAATGTAAGTTCTGACTTCATTTTACATCCTACGCGGGATGAGTCTTTTGCAGGCAGAATGTCAGGCAGGTATCCCAGGCACAGTCTGCTCTGGTTCCTGCAAGGACATAGTATATGTAGTACCATAACTACTTAAAAAAGGATGGCTTTTGTCTGATACTTACTTTCTGCCTGATCAATAACATCAGTAAAGCCTTCATAAATGTATTAAAATTCACGATTAAATACTATTTCCTAGAATAAAACTTTCTAAAAGTCTTATGGTAGGATGTAAGTCATACACATTTTCATAATAGTTGACTAAAACTAATCTGTTAACTTTTAATTGTGAGCTCTAGTATAAAAAAAAAATCAGAATTATATTCATTTAGTATGGAATATTGACACTGTTATGTGAAAAACTATTTAATAACATTCCAAATTTTTGCTGTATACATATAATGAACACAGTCTGTTCTCTCAGTGAATCCACATATACCTAGCTTTCTTGCAAAGCTTTTTTCTCCCATGAATTTATGATTAATTTATTTTATATCAATATAATTTCCATTTCAGTCAATAAGCACATAAATGTGAACTGAAATAATTCACTAGTGCTTTAAAATGTAGTAAATATGTCCCCAAAGTGCCCAAATCATGTTGAAAGTTATAAAAATCCAACCTTGTTAGCAACAGTAGTCACTAGGTGACAAAAGCCACTAAGTAGCACACAAAAGATCCTGCAAGATTTGCTAAATGGAAAAAGTTTTATGTTTGGGGGAAAAAATGGGTTATTTGTTGCTTTTTGTACTACTGTTGTAGTGTTCCTTTGATATAGGTGAAGGGGTACTTCATTTTAGCAGAAAAGAACAGGTTGTATACAGTACTTTTACTTAGTTGACTTGGAGTAGTTTCTCATATCTATACCTTTTTTTTTCCTTGAGGTAGTATGTTGATGTTGCAGTGCAAGAGTACATCAGCACTGAAAATCTGCAGGAACAGCAATTAAGGATTTTTCAGTGAGCAGAAGTAACCCTCCAAGTTTGTTGTTTGCAGCACATTGCTATAACACAAAGCAATGCAAAGATTGCTTTGGATAATGTACCATTGCGTTAAGAGTTACTGTCGTGTAGGAGTCTGAGGAGTGGCTGGGGGGGGGAACCCTCCCATTGAGTCACAAGGTTCAGGCAGGACCCCCGTGCTTTCTAAACTCCTTCTCAGAGAGGAGTCTAGGTGCAGCTAGGTCCAGTCTTAGTCTCAGACTTGGTCAGCGGTTATTTTCTAAGGACTGTATATGCAGCCATTCATCAGAGTTACGGTGACAGTGTTAATTTAAACGCACTGCACCCCCAGTCTAGTCGTGTTGCATGAACTATCACGGCCACACTTAAAGAGTCTGGTCGTGTTCAATAACTGCCATGGCTAGATTAATGAAGAGTGCAGTTTATTAGAGCAACAGGCACACAGATTCTTTGGATTACCAGTGATAAATTCACGGTCTGCAAAGCATGTGCGAATACCAAGAGTATGAGTGACACTGCCAGCTAAAAACGTGTTAAAGATGATAAAGCAACTCTAGAGAGATTTCTAAGTTTCCCGGGGAGGCATCTGGTATAAACAAGTGTTCGAATCTTACCCAAAGGCATCCCGATGGGGGAGAAGAGAAGTTCAGCCCATTGACTGATCCCAGAGGTCAGAGTGGTATGCGATGGTGTCTTCCCTAACATTCTCTTTCTCTTAAGCCATTTTACACTATCTTTCACCTTTCAGGTGGAGCTTGAGTGACTCTAGTCATACATCTTTGTTTAGGATTGGTGTAAAGTTTTCTCGCTTTGCTTTTAAAGGTATAGGCTAGGAAAAATTCAAAGTGTAAGCTCAGTGAGGGGTGGTCGCACCTTGGAGGTGGGTAGCTTTTGGGATGGAGGTGTGTTTTGGTATTAAGATGATGTTATAATGAGCAAAGTTCATCAAAGGACAGCATTTTGTCAGAAACATGACAGACTGTTGGCCCAGGGTAGCAAATGTGCAGCTTACCGGTCACACACAATACCTTTGAGTTCCCATTTAATTGCAGAGCCTGGCCGCGGTGTCTCCACGCTGCTCCACCCTCTGAACAGTACCTTCTTAGAGTCAGCACACCAAGTTCCCCTGGTGTCACCGACGTCTAAGGTTACAGGCCTAGGGAACTTCCATGGAATGGCCTTGCATGTCAGCCACATTCCACCCGGAAAGCTTCTTCAATGCTGTGCCTTACCTAAAAGTGTGTATATAAGTTTAATTTCTAAGTCACCTCCAGCAATTATCCCACAACCATCATCTGTAAGACACAATATCTTTGGAAAGATTAATGTGTTGTCCACAGAGAATACACAGAGTATTACCTGTTCATCCTGACTTCTGCTTCTTTGGTTCTCCCAATTAGCTGTGTCTCTCCTGCCTTTTCCAATGATGCAATATTTTCATGATTCCTGCTACAATACATCTAATCCTGTATCATCGTCTCTCATGCATTTATAGGAGTATCAATATCTATTATAAAATACTATAGATCTGGATGTTTTGGGAGCATATTTATTACATTTAGAGATGTGTGGAGGATTTAGGTGCACTTCTATGTTCTTACTGATTGACACTGAAATGTCATACTGGATGTCTCATCCCACTCGGTGGGTTGCGAGATGGCTGAATCTTTTTGATTCCTCGACGGTTTCTGTACTGACAAAAGTCGATCTCTGCTTGGCAGAGCCGCGTGGTCGGTAGAGTCACAACAATGACTCAGAGGAACAGGCCAGGCTGGCCAGCAACTTTATTAACTGGAGAATTCAACAAACGGACAAACTCAATGAACTGTCAAGCTCAATGAACAAACAGAGGCGATTTGGCAATGGAGCTATTTTCCGGGCAAACCATCACAATTTATCCCAAGCTTGGGATCCCAAGAAAAGGAAAGGAAAAAAGACAGGAGGAAAGAGAAAGAAAAAGTATCACCACCCTTGGATCCCGCGATGACGATGACAGGCATGGCAATCCTCCAGTGATGGGTGCGCATGTGGTTCCCTGGAGGGCGTGTCTTTTCTAGGCTAATCCCCGCCTCCAGGTACGCCCCTTCAGGACTTACATGGTTCTTGTTCTAGAAAGTTCTCAATCTTCTGCGCAGGCGCTGGGGGAGGAGGGTGGTCGTGAGGAGTATCTCAGGTGGTCGCAAGCCCCTTCCTCAGATCAACCCTGTGTGATCTCTGGCCATAGATGGTAAGGTCCGTCAGAACCCGGAACCGCGCATCCTCTGACACGCTCTCCACATCCCACACGTCCCACTCCTGCTCTCACTCTCCCCCACCCCATGCACACCGACCTGCCGTTGCCATGCGAATCATGCCTCGCCTCGCGACAATGTTTGAGACATTAACTCTTTCAGTCTCTCACAGTGGACAGTCATGTTTAAGAGGTATAGTATGAGTAGATAAATTCCAGAAGGGTTTTTTTTTTTTCCTCTCTCCATTTGAATGGCTTGTAATAAATTAGTATTAGTGTTTATGCCTAATTTCTGCTCTCTATCTCCAATTTTCTTGATGGTGATTAAGATAGATATGGCCACTCATGTAATACTGGCTTCTTTTCTCCAGTCTAGCATCCTAGATATAATGAAATCTGTCCAGCACAGGTAAACAGGAACTAAATATAACCAGAGCAACTCAGATTTTTCTCCACTTTGTAACTGTGTTTCTTCTTTCTGCGTAATAAGAATGTATGAGTTCATATGTAATGTAACTACTTTTGAATGACTACAGATGATATTTATTTATACATCTCATATCTGAAAAGAAAAAGATTTTTCACATTTCCAGGAGGAATGATGACATCAGTGAAAACCAGAATAGAGTGCAAATTTCTGCCAGAATCTCTGCAGTGAATGATAAACCAGGGAAAATAGAAAAATGTTGTTTTATAGAATTTCTTGAGTTGCAGAGGGCAAAACCTGAACGTTATTGACCTTTTTAGAAGAAATGTTTCCATCTTAGTTGCTTGAATGCTTTTCCTTTTGAAATCTTCAATATTTTTAAGTGATTGACTTCAAAATATCTGTTGAAGTACCTCTTGATACTGGATGTGCATGATTATCTCCAAACCACTGTCAGTTTGAAGGTGAAAGAGGTTAAAGAGACATGATGAGATGGTGATTGTATTCCATAACAGGGAGATTTATAAATGAATTAAGTTTGGTTTAATTTGTATGCAGAGTTGAACCATGGTATTTTCAACCATCTGAAATGCCCCCCCCTTGATTTTCCCTATTTTGTTATAGCTTAAATTGTTTCCAGCACCCCCCATGCAAGGATATTCTGGTGAACAGGGGAGCAGTTTATTTATGCATGTTGTGGGGTGAGGGCAATTGCTTGGCTAGGAGGCATGGACAAATTAGGAAACGTTGCTGTTCATCTACTAATTATATCAGCCCAGTTTGTTCACTGAACAGGAAATGTATGGGTTTGGATATTGGATATGGCTACCCTTCTGTTGAATATAAATATTTGTTTTGAAAGCTGTTGGGAGAAAAATTAATAGCCAGTTGTTTTTGTCCAAAACCAGCTTAAAATAAGGGATTAAATAATTTTGTCATAAATAGTCCTAATCCCTCTTCCACCACATGTGTCTCTAATGGAGGTTTTAACACTTTCAACTAGGGTGAAACTTTCTTTTGACTCTTGAGTTACTGGTTATTGTAGAGAGTACTGGAGATTATGAAGTATTGGTAATAAACCAGTAATTCTTTTTGTCTCCAGTACTTCCACCTTCCTTAGTTGTCATGTGAACTTGTGACGAACGCAAGGGCTCAAAGAAAGCCTTTAACTACTCTGGCCTGAAGTCCTTCCAGGGTGGAATTTCCAGATGTTCAGAGTTGACAGATATTAAGAAAAAGGTGTAAATGTTTTTTCCCCTCAGAATACTTTCTCACAGGTAATATGGGGTACCTGTTCAATCTGTATCACAAGCCCTAAACCCCCCTACCCACTAACAATGGTCAGACATTCTGTACTAACCCCACCGCCTTCAAAGTAAAAAGGGTAATGAATCAGAAAGCATTAAGAACTGACAGAAAGCTTATTATCATAATTTCTTAAGTAAAAGTACTAGATAAGCCTAAAAAATAGACATTAGAAAAGACAAAAAGTACAGATTGCACAGGTGCCTCATAGACTCTGGACTACTCATATTACATGATGGAAGATCACATTTGACGATCAGAATGGTCTCTGCCCAAAGCAGGCATATACATACATACATACGTACATACTTGCATGTGCGTGTATGTGTATACATGTGTATATTTGTATGTAAATGAAGTAATTCTGTTGGCTTTTACCTAATGCGGGGAGTATCTCAACTCACCATGGTGCTTCTGTGTGTGGCTTTTAACATGTCGTACACATCTTGTTACTCTTTTCTGTGCGTGACATGAAGCTGAGATTCCAGTGTTTTGTTCACATATCAACCAGGAGACTAAGGAGGAAAGGGGTTTCTTTTGTGTTCCTTGCGGAAGTGACGTTGCTACATCGTGTCTTACTAGGTAGAGGCAAGTTATTCTTACGATAACCAAAGCAAGTTTCTGCTACGTCGTAAACTGCATTAAGGAAAAAATTATCCTTTGTTATTATCATATTTCTTATATTGCTTCCTGTCAATCAATACTACATTGCTAAAGCACTATTATAGAATGATTACACTAATGTATGAACACATAAAATGTTTAGATTGTAAGTTTATAATACAACATATTATTTAAAAAGTGTCTTGGCAGAATGCAAGCTCAGTTCAACAATAATGCATTATGTGTATCTGGAATCTTGGTAGAAAATCAGTGTATTTGGTAACAACTTTATAAAATAAGTAGGTCAAGAAGAAGAGTTAAAACAGGTGTTTTTACAACTCAGCATAGTGACCTATTTCTATTTTTAAAATACTTAAGTATTTTTGTGTGTAATATTGTAGTACATATCAATGCTATGTGCTAACAGGAGGATATATCAACTGTAACGTATCCTGTCACAGTTGTGTTTGGAGAGGCAGGAAAAGGCTTAGCTACTCCACAGTAAGTTTAGTAGACTTAACTATTTTTTGTGTTTTATTTCATGGATTAAATAATTATTAAAGCAGATATCGCAAGGATTTACCATATCTATATTAAAGATCGGTAATGAGATCTGAATCTGTTCAGATTAGTGATAAATAGTCCAAGGAAGACATTTAGTATTTGTGACTAAGCATAAGCCTATTCAAGTCACAGGAGAATTCAGTCTTGATACCTTTGATGCTCATATTCTCGTTACTATCAGTAGTTTTATACTGCTGACTAACTTAATCTGGCTAATTTATTCTGCTACTTTAACCTATATTCAATTGTGGCTCAACTGCTTTCGATGCCCAACTCTATCCAAACGATCTCGCTTGAAAACCTCTTTGGGGAGCTGAGTTCAGGTTTGTTTCATACTGGTATACAGTATCTGGCACAGAAAGATATTTGTTTTGAACAACATTTGTGTCTTCTTGTATCTCATAAAAATGGGAAATTGACTATGCAGTGCTCTTTCTGAGCAACAAAAGGTACATGATACATTGCAGTTATTTGTGCTTCTGTGTTCAAATTATATCAGTTTTTTCTAAAGCTAAGAAAAAAGAAGAGCTAAAATTTCTGCGGCTAAAAAGGTACACGATGTATTTATTTATTAGCGCTTGATCCTATTGACACTGAAGTCAACCAGGATGTATTTTTAATTGCAGAGTGAGTAGGGTCTCCTTACTGAGAAATGATCAGAAAATTGTTTTCAGGGTGAAGTTCCAGTCCTTCCAGTGTCTGTAGACTTCTCCCATTAATAATGCAATTTCACTTCCAGGACATGATCTGCTGTATACTACGTAGAGTACATTGCTAACTTCCTAGATGCATAGGATGAAATATTACATGATGGTGATTTTTGCTCTACAATGTGTTCATTGTGACAAGACTGCTTTTACAATAATTATTTATGCATCTTTCACAAGCATCTTAAAATTATTTAAGCAAGGAACATTATTTTTCCTGAGACTCTCTGCAACGCATCATAATTTACTGAGAACAGAGCAGTCAAAGAAAATGTAAAGATTTTTTACATAAAGACATACAGGCAAGGAATATAAGCTGACAAATCATATTGGGAAACTACACTACTATATGTTATGCTGTAGTTGCTATAAAACCAAAGAGAATTGCTAGACAGTTCTTTTTAATGATGTGCTGCAGAAATTTTAATCTGAATCTCATTACTGCATTTTGCTCCTAAGAAGATTGTAAGCAGAAATATGATCTCTGCTTAATTCTTAATACACAAGGCTTGTTACATGACATTAAAGACATATTACAGGCCTATCTTTCCATAGTGGCACCCTTAAACTGGGGTTTGGTCAGAACTAAAGTGTGCAAAGGTCACAGCAGGTAATTAGCACAACCCATTTCTGATCCTGAGGCAGTTTGTGGTGCAGGGGTGTCTACAAGTTGCACTCATCTGGTTCGGTGTGTTCACAAATACTCACTGCCAGCAGAGCTGAGTATCAGCGATTAATCCCATGCTCCTGTGCTACTAGGAGTTACAGACTAGGCAGGCTAGTGGTGTGCGGCTCGATCTTGTGAGAGCATCTCTCAAATGTGATAAAAGTGCATGTCAGTGGAATATGACTTACATAATTCTATTAAATGTGGATCAGAGATTAAGGTGAAGGCCCATCTATATGGCCCATCTATATGAACACGTATGTCATATTTGAAGTCTGGATTAGAAGTAAGATCTGACCTGTGAAGCACTCAGAGTTTATATATTCTAAAACCAGACTATGCTTCCCATTACCTTGGCCCTGGAATTTGCCAGAATCACTGTGGTCTGCCTGGTGAATTGAGGTAGTATTTAATGCAGATACTAGATAAGCAGCAGGTAGGTTCCCAGTAACAGGTGACTTAGTACTTGCCACTGCTATTTTGATTTTAAAAGCAACAGCATAAATAAGAAGGGTAGATTTTGTAGCAAAGTGAAGTTCTTCTTCTCTCTGTTCTAACTCGAAGAAGCTATGAGCTGCTATCGCTCAGATGCTTTAGGAAATGTCTCACAGTCATAAAAAGGAGGAGGAGAAATAGGCCAAATTCAGGAGTTCATCTGAGTTCAAGGACTGCTGAGAGCACAGCCACAGGATAATAGCAAAAGCCTTGAGAGCACAAATGCAAAATAATATCAGAGGCACCAAGAGTACAAATGCAAACCATAAATGATAAATTACTGGTCATTTAAAGAGTGCAAGATCGAGCTGTGCAGAAGCATTTCTAGGGAGCAACAAAGAAAACAACAAATATGTAAAATATTGCATTTTGTGGTGGAAGCACAGAGAAAGTGGTAAGATATAAAAAGCAGTTACATCCTTTTCAAGCATGGGAAAAAGGGAAGAAAGGAGAATTGTTCCTGCATCACCAACTCAGTTAAGGGTACTGCATATTTTCAGTGTTTCTGCTTGCCAGTATCAGGCCTTTCCTCCCCTTTGCTGGAAAAAGAGCATTGCTTTCTGATTTGCTGTTCACCCTGTGTCCATACTGCAGGTTCAGCAATCATACATAAAGATTTATCTTTATCAATCTTTTTAAGTAAATTAGAAATAGGGAGTACTACATGTGCATTCTGTGCACTGACCTTCACACACAGGCTAGTGATGCCACATCACTGGGAAGTAAACTTGGATGCAACGCTATCCAAGAGACAGGTTTGGAGTCAGTGAAGTAAGGCAACAATCACTGGTTCAGCTCATCTTGGAGTTTGTGTTGCAAGCAGAGAGGGCAGAGCTGGGTGATTGCACACTGGTTTTATTGGGGTTGCTGAAACTTTTTGCTTGCTCTGAATAAGAAGGTGGTAAGTAAATTCACAGAGTGGTTGATGTTGGAAGGGATGTCTGGAGATTGTCTAGCCCAACCCTCCTCTTCCAAGCAGTGTCAGATAGAGCAGGTTGCTGAGCACTTTGTTCAGCTGGGTTTTTAATATCTCCAAGGATAACTCACTGTGTTAAAGCTGAGGACTTGTGTCTGTTTAATTTACAGCAGATGCATTGTAATAAGAGCTTAGAAGTTAGAACCTGTATTCATGTCTCCTAAATCTAAGCCCTAAATTACAGTCTTGATTGAAATTGAGAAATTATAATTTAACTTCTCCTATTGAAGCTGAGGTCCTGTAGAACAGATAAGCGGTTCACAAAATCAAGAAAGAAGCCCCGTGATGAATGGGCCTCTGGTTCGTCCACCTGCCTCAGCAGCCTTTGGCCAAAGATAGAACATAATCTTGCCAAACAGGAAATAAAATCCATTACTGCTCTGTGATACTATGCTCTCCTTCATTGTGCTTGCTGTCTAATTTCCTTAATAGTTTGTTCTTGCTGCATGTTGAAAGAAATGGTATGTATTATGTCCTTAGCTTAGCCTTCCCTGTGTCTTACTACTGTGACAGATCTGCTGAAAGGTCAAAATGAGAGACTGTTGTGAAAGGAAAGCATATGAACTAGCTTTACCCTTCTTCAGACTGCTTCACAGAAAGGTGAGAGGTGACAATACTGTGTTATTTGTCTGCCTTCTAAAATAAACCAACCTGTTCTCCATTCTCAAAAGGTCTATTTATGCATCTGAATCTTGGACAGAGACTTAGACTACTGTTTCCAGTTTCACATACGCAGTAGATTAGAAGTGCTGTCAAATTACATCGTCAGGATGGAGGTTGTGTTTTAGATACCCAAGCAGGCAAAAGGAAACAGAGAAGGTAAGAAATATCTTTTCTCAAGAATCTGGCAATAAGAATCACATTTTAGGTACCTGAATTTCCTTATGCATTGCGTATATCATTTAGATGCTTTAACATGGTTTACCATTAAAGAGAGGATACCTGTTTCTGTTTATGGACTTGAGGACTCCCCCTAAATCTTGAAAGTACTCTCTTTGTCATATATGCATGAGCATTTTTTACTTTAAATTATTTGTGCATGCTAATAATTGCAAAAATAGGTTGAATGTGTTATTGCTCCCCATCCTTGTTTGTCTTTAGTTTTGAATTTAGTTAGTAATTGCTTTATGAGGTCTAGTTAAACTGGTTTATGTGACTGGTAGTGATTATTCTTAAATGCCTAATTTGGAGATGCTGATATTTGATAGGTACAAGTAACTAGACATAAGATTTAGCAAAAAATTATATACTTGTGACTTAATGGATGTAACAGACTTTGAATTTCGTAATTATGAAAATGCTTAGCATGTAACTCATGTTCTGTATGTTAACATGAACGTGTGCTAATGACAGTGTAGGAGAGACTGTGTGGTTAAGAGCATAGGCAGTGTGTATGAGGGGAGTCAGTCTTTAGGATTGCAGCTGCTACATGGGTCTTTCCTAATGTTTTGTTGTTTTTACCAGCAATGTGAAGGGAATGAGACACGGACTCCGGTGCTGGGATAAATTGAAGACCATTTATTGAACTATTACATGGCTTATATACTTTCTAATTGTTTGTACATGCGCTACTGAAAGAACTCTTATTGGTTTATATGTCTTGTCCACGTGTCCTTCACGCGTTCCTTCAACTAATACAATTGGCTATCTTTTTGCAACTTTGCAGTTCCTTTCTTCACAACAAAAAATCACGCGCTCGCCTTATCTCTCTCCAATGCTATCCACTCCTACTCCTGACACACAGCTTCCTTCCCTCAGGCATAACCCAAACTCTCAGTACTTCAATCTTGTTAACCCTTTCACTTCTGCTATGCCTAATTCCTCTTCAGCAATAAGATGGTGTTTCGCTGCTTGTTAGATGGTCTGAATGAGAAAGAAAATCAAGTGAAGATTCTGACAGCAAATCAACTTTATAACTGGAGAGACTAGGCACCTCTAGGTAATGGAGGAGACAGACAACGGGACAAGAGGTCCAAGAAGGTTAAAACTAAGAGTATGAAGAGAGATGTTTGGCTTTTAACAGATTACCATGTCAGAATCTTGATATTTTAATGTAATAATGACCAATACAATATCCTTTGAAAGAATCTACTGAGGATATACTGTGAGTTTGGAGTCCCTTTGAAGTCAACTGGAGGTTTGGTGACTTAATGCAATCGAGCAGGTGCCATCACAGGACATGAGGTCCTTTCACCTTGTGTGGAAATCCCTATATGTTAAACTTACTCATACAAAATGAACTTTCAGCATATGTATTTCAGTTCTGAGTTTTCAAACTGGTGTTATTTGCAAGTCTTCTGTACGTGGTCTTTAGTGGCCAATGAGATGGATCTCTTGAAAGCCTATTTCAGGAGTGCAACCAAAAATTATCAGAAAAGAAAAACACCTTAATCAACTCCTGGCCTGAAGAAGCACAGTAATGTAGACGTATCTGAAACCCAAGAAAGACTAAGAAGCAATCTCTAGGGTTCTGTGCTTATGAAATGTTGGAAGCTTTGTGTTACTGTTATATGAAGTTCCGTTATCTGTTCTGTGCAAATAGTCTGAGGTTGGTGGATGGTCCTAGATGCTGGTGCTTACAACACAATTTCGTTTGCAGTATTGGTGATTGAGCAGTATTAATTATGGTGATGGTATGACTAGCTTACGTGAAAATTACTTCACAGACCTGGATACAGAACTTTACAGGTAAAAACAGGATCAATTTACGCGCTTCACAAATGGAGGCAGGAATTCTGAAACAACCTATTATTTCAACTGTTATTTTTGTTAACTGCTTTTATTTCTTTCTCATTTAATAATCGAGATGTATTAACTTCAGGTGTGACATATATTCATTTAATATTTGACTAGTAATGCTTTATCTGACACAGGAAGTATACTAGAAGACAGACAGTATTAGGTAAATGAAATCCATGTTTTTAATATAACACATCCTAATTTTGCCTTCAGAATCAAAATACAATAATTTGAAATAAGAGGTAATAGTAGCTGTCTCTTAAATGCTTCCTACTCCTACCATCACCTCATGAGTATTATGATACAAAATTGAGCACAAAGGAACTAATGAGAAATCTTCAAGAGTGAGTGAAATATTAATGCTAGCATTATTCTTTCTGCTCTAAAGTTGCATGTTTCTCTCTATTCACAATAGAGGGAAAGACTTGATACTCCATTAACGACAGTTTTTTCAAGCAATTTGATACAATTTCTATGGAAATTTCCTAAACAAAAATCACAGGAAGGAAGTTTTATCTAAAAAATTACGGAGCTATGCTGTTCCTTTGATAAGCTTAAAATGTCAAAGAAGTATTTTTGTGCATTTTGGAGTTTTTCCAGTACCAATGTTGATTAGCTATAATGACTGTCTTGGGAAGAACTGAATGCTTTCACATTCAGATTCACTAGGCTTATAAATAATGTGTTTGGTATTATCAAAGCAGTTATCACCATAAAAATGGGTATAAGAAATCAGGACATCTTAAATTCTGTTTAAATTAATAATTAGTTATACTAAAAATAAATAGGGCCTGTAGACTTATTTTATGCAAATATGGATTAATATATTTATTTATACTCAGGATAATAACTCAAGTTAAGTGGAATTCAAACTTCTTTAACAGTTTACAGAACTGAAGTCTGAATGCATTGATCAATACGACTAAGAAATAGCAAAAGCAATTAAAATAATTTGAAGAATGGTGACAGCGAAAGAGAGGTTTTGCCTCTTCAATTTGAAAGCAATTCCAATTTCTCCACTTGGAGGAAAAAGAAAAAGAATGTGCAGTGAATATCCTATCTGTGCAAAATAGACTTCACATACAGAGAAACAAAGGGGGAGGAACGATGTCTTCAGAGATCAATTTTTATTTGTCTTGTGAATACTGAAATGAAAGTTTACTTATTTGGGTTGAATGTTTTGTTTATAAACATCTTGTCCCCACACAGCACAAACTAATCTGTTTCAAAAAAAGACTTGAGAACTTTATCTGATTCTTTTCCCAGTAACCATTTAGGAAACCTCATTTTATAAGAAAACAGTGAAAAACAGTAACTGCATACCATGGTTACTGAGCACTATCTAAATTTATTTCCCTTATCAATTATGCGCTCAAAGACATAAATTGTTACTTTCAAATTGTACTCTATTCTTAGCCTATTATTTTCATTGCCATCCTAAAAAGATGAGGTCCCTTGCTGTAGTTTCATTTCAGAACAAAAAAGTAAGTAGGACTTCCGGCTAAAGTGACATAATTGAATTAGGTTGTTATTTAGAACATGTAAAAAAAAAAAAATTTTCTCCTCTTTTGGTGATACTGCGGAAAATGGTCTTCAAAATGCTGAGGTGATATGGCTGATAATGTTAAATTAATCCTATTAAATGAGACTAATTATTTATTGCTCAGACAAAAGCAGACCAATAAAACAGGGTGCCACTTCTGTCAGTTTGCTTACTCCCAAACACTGTACATTATCCTTTTGTGAATAGGCAGAGTATAGAACAGGCAGTTCTTTTACTTGCTGAGATCTGATGACAGCCAGAATTTAAATATCTCAAGAACTGCCTGAAATCTTAGCAGTGCAGTGACAAAACAGTTTTTTACCTCAGTGATACAGAGATCAAGCTGGAGTACCTCTTCCTTCTGAACATGAAGGAGAGACCTGGGTGGACTAAGTTGTCTGACTGATGTGTTAGAGATCTGGGGAGTGCAGCAGCAGAGACCAGTACCCACCTCCACTGCCATCAATAACTACCCAGCACAGCACATCGTACATATTTCTCACAAGCACTTGGAAGGGTGGGGTTTTTTGCCTGAAGTGAACCAAGTGCTCTTAAAACTCTTATCTGGGAAAAAAAAGAAAACTAACCGTGGTTGGTGGGAAGTAAAGGAAGGTCTGGGAACAGCTGGTTCTGAAGAGGGCTATTATTTTCTGAACTAATTTTCCATCTATTTTTGTCCACTGCTCTTTTATCTTGTATTCTTTTATCATAGAAAAGATCATCCAAATATTGTAGTAAGTACTATAATCAGACTGAAAATATTAGTGCTGAAAATTCAAGAAATACCTGGTGAGAAACCTCCAGACTATGTGTGTCTGACTGGCCAAAATCTTTGCATTGTTTCACACATATATAAATGTATGTATGTATGAATGTACAAAAAACAACAAAAAGGTACTAGCAACATCCTAAACAAAGACAAACAAAAAGCCCTAGTAGCAAAAATGTGAGGTGACATTTCATAAGCTTCTTTCTGTCAGAAAAGTGAAGTATGGTTTAATCCAAGCTCTAGGATTAAGCTGTATTCTTGCCTCAGATGCTAGAGCATAATTGTACTTGGGTTGGATGAGAGTATTTTGATGCTCTTGTAATTCTTTGACATATGACATAGTCTAGTACAACTCATCATCATGCCAGAGATGCTTATGTCCTACAGCTTGAACACCAGCATGAGTTTATTAACGTTGTCAGAAAGACGAAGATGCTGACTTAAGAACATTTAACAGCTCAGAGGGTCATGTTTTTCAGCAGCTCAGGGAAATATATATTTGAACACTTGCAGCTAGTGTGGTGGTAGCAGAGGGCTTGTTACTTGTGGATACTTAAGGATTCAGTTAGACCACCAGCTTTGCGTGGTAAATTTCAACCCCAAGCAATTTGTACCTGCAATGAGAGCCTTCATACTGCACAAAAGATATCCAATCACAAATATGACAGAGCAGACGGACTGTTTTTTTTTTCTTTGCTATAACTTAAACGCTTAACTTAAATTCTCTGTTTTTTGAAGATTAATTATGTTTAATAGCTACTAAAATGAAACAGTGTAAGCATTAATGAAAATCCTGTAATCAAAAAATGTTAACTTCCTTGATTCCTGTATGTAACTGTTGCATAATTAAATGTCCAAAGTACTGGATGATGAGTTGTTTTAATTACTAAGTTTAAAAGACGGGCAGTGACATGGATTTCTTAGGTTAGGAGCACAAGAAACCAATAACTTGGCTTAATATTGTGTATGTAGTGGTCACGTGGATGGTGTGGTAGTAGTCATGCAGTTGCACAGTTTCAGCCTCCCTTTGTCCTCTTCTTCCTTGAGTTGTGGAGGAATTTTCATCAAAACAAGATCTCTTGTTTGGTTCAATGACCTTCTTCAGTTTATAAAGCTGTAAAAATTCAAAAATACCCTAAAACTCTCGGTATCCATCAGAAATCTATCCAGCAATGCTAAAAAGGTGAAGAATTTATAGGTAATGACTGAGTTGAACTCAACTATTCCTTAATTTTTTGCTGTCATAGCCTAATTAAGCCATTCCTTGATTTTCTGCTGACTTGAGAGAAGAAGTAGAACAGTGGATTTAATCCTCAAAACTGAGATGAATCTGTTCTTGCAAAGGGAATTCTACCCTAGTTTTAATCCAAGCAATTTATTGGGGCAGAGGGCTTTCTGGGCTGGCTGTTGGTGTGAATGCAATTGCCTCGAGAAAGCTATCTCTAGTCTAAGAGATCTCTAGTCTGTTGCCTCAACACTTCCTGAAAAAGAAGGAGTTTTTGTAGACAACGCCCACGACTGTGTATTTGCCTTTATGAAGTGGGGCGTTTTGGACTGTAAGCTCCCAAGGTAAGAAAATGTCAATGTATTTGTCTGTGTTTATATATACCTATATATGAGTATATACACATATGTATGTATATGTATATGTAGCCTAACCAAGGCTAAATCTATGCATGTATGTATACATATATGTAGCCTAATAAAACATACATACATGTAATCATATGTATATGATGATATATCAATGTATATATACATACATATGATTAGCTATCCAAATGTTTCACTAATAAATCAGATCCATCTGGAGAGCAATAGTTGTATGTTGTCTTTATGAACTGGAGTTGTGGGAGAGCTATGTGAAAGTATAAATACAAAACATAAATAGCAACCGATGGTTTTAAAACAAATATACAGCACAGTTATAAGGGTTGGGTTTTTTTATACAAAAGGACTTCAGTGGCAAAGTAACTTTCTCCATCCAGGTGCACTGACTGCAAAATTTAAACGGCATTCTAGGGTAGTTCAGGTTAGGATTGGTGCTGAAATACCTTAAAGATATTTCTCATCCTTTCAGAAAGTTCTTAGTAATTGTCATGTTAACATGACATGTTCTCACTTGGCTGATGATTCTTATATTACTCTTCAAAGCTTGTCTGACTAATGTGCTGCCCTAGATTTTTGCCATTGCTGGGGGCAGGCATTGGGCTGTGGCAGGTTCCAGGGGGTGGCTGGGCTGCCATTTACGTGAGCGGGGCTGAGCTGGGTTTACTGGGTGCCCTATGGCCAAGTGCCCATTGCTCAACCTGTCTGAGCTGCAGCTCTGTGAGTGTTGCCGGGGAAGGGGCTGACAGCCCCAGGCAGTCCCTGCAGGACAAATGGCTCCCAGGGGTACAGAGGGGGTTGTGGGGCAGCTTTCATCCCTTCCCTGAGAGTCCGGGGGAAGGAAACAGGCTAGGATATATGCAATGAAAAGAAAATGCATGAAAAAGAAGTCAAAGGCACTGCAGGGCTGAGGAGGAAGGGAACCCACCGCCATCAACATAAAACATATTCCCACTAAGACTTGGGGACACTGACAAGTCACCATGATACCCTCCTTACTACACTCTTCCTTATGAAGACTAAAGTGTCAACCTTAGGACCCAGATGGATATTAGGAGGGTGAGTGTAACATCAGAAAAAAGGGTATTAGTAAGTTTTTTCCTGTAATAATATTAAAGATGACTTAATCAGTTAAGGTTTTCTGTTTTGGATGGCATTATTGTAACCGACCCAATGATAACTTCCTTTTTTATTTAATTAGGGTATTAAGATTTTAAATAGGCTACCAAAATATTTGTGGTTTCAAAGTAAAGTTGTCTTCCTTTTTCCTATAACAGGATCTTGATGTAACTGAGGGGTAAGATCAATTCATGGAAGATAAGATGTCGCCTTGTTAAAATCCTGAGCTGGACATGAGCTTGTTGCTGGACTCTGGTGGTGAGATGTGGCAGACTTCTTCCGTCTGCACCTATTCTGCTTAAATCTCCTAAGCTTTTCTCTGAAGGAGAACTTGCATGGAGAAAGGAGGGTGACTTTCTTTGTTTGCCCATGCATTGAAACATGTGACTTGATTTAGAAAAATTTCTTTAGCAACATCTGCAGAGGCTATACATGTGTAACTCTTGCCACTGACAAGAGTGGGAAGAGATTTTTTATTAATGCTAGTTTATGGTGAGACGCTGTGATAAAATAAAAAGGAATCCTTTGGCTCAGGGTCCTATCTCATTATCATTGCACTTCAGGGAGCTGATTTTTGACCGGGAGATAGCTGTCTAAGCTGTGTGTGCAATTAATTGATTGCTGAACCCTGAGATGTTTTCTTGCTGTGCTGTTGTGTTTCCACCCACTTTAGTTTTTAGAGGGGAGGGCAAGGGAAGAGGAATTAAGGGTGTAGGTCTGTACACTGAAATGTGGTGGTGGAAAAGCAAAGAATCGGGGCTTCTCTTTTCATCTAAGTGTTTTCATTAGAGTTGTAGCGACGAGAAGATGATGTTGTGGTAGTGAGAATCCCAGCTGTTCAGTGCATTTTCCTTAAAGCACATCTTTGAATCATTTTATATCTTTGCCTTGCACACCCAAGCTAATGTAATAACCTTCTTTTTCTTTGCCTTATAAATACCTAGTCTGTTAAGCAATGAGTTTAGTAAATATCACTTTTAAAGGAATTTATTCAAGGTAACTGGCCGAACTCTTTAAAAAATTAAAATTCTTAGCTATATTAAGTTGATCCTTTTTAATATTTTTGAGAATAATCTGATTTAAGATAACTTTACAATGTTTTATTTTTAATGTTTAAAAAAAAAATCAGATTTTTTTGAAAAGCCACATTTTTGCATGTAAAACTTGCAATTCAAAACCATCAAGTGAAGTACTTCAGAAGGTCTAACCTATCATATTTTGATTTCCCAAGATTATATTTTATAAAACAGTGATTGGTAGGGACAGTGAAGTATAATATTGGCTACATGTTACGTGCAGTAAAGTAGTCAGTAGACAGAGGTTGGTAATTTTTTATTTAACTGCATTTTTCTTTCTCCTCTCATCCCATTTCAGGGAGATAACTTACAGAAGTGTCACAGAAAAAAGATAATAGTTTTTATTGCAAGTTGTTGGGAACTAGAAATTAGACACAAATACACCACACATTAAAGGAAATCCTCTGGAAACAAGAGGTTTTGCTTTTTTCTTCTTGAATTTTTTGAACTCAACAAAAGCATAAATTGTTTACTTTACATTCAAACCATAATGGATATAGAACACTATAGTTCCTGTGAAAGGTTTTGCCAAAATATTCTTTGAAATTTTAAAATAAAATTATTTTTATTAATTTTGATAGTTATTTTGGTGGTGCATCAGACTTTTCGGTTGTTAATTTCCTGATTGGGGGCCACAGATTTTTATGGACAGAAAATTGTTGCTTTTTAAGGAAAGATTGAACGTTCTGAACATAGTACTTAATTTTTTGTGTCATTCATCTAAAGAAGGTTGGATAGTAGAGTGTTTGTGTGTGTATGTTCAAATGAGAAAAGAATGCCTAGGCTGGAGACTTCAGAATGACAACAGGTTGAGAGGAGAACTTCATTGTGAACTTAAGTGCTTTATTACATTTCATGAAGTACCATTATGCTAATCTGTGATATCTCTTGGGTACTTCATCTTTTTTCTTCATTCAGTATAGTAGTACTTTCAAGGGTCTAACAAAATCTGTAATATTTCACTTAACTGGACATTTATTAACACAGTCACGACTAGTGCGATGTGATGATGGATGCATGCTTTTTAGGAAGGACAAGTGAGAAAGGTGAGGAATGAAGCTGCCCTGTGTGTGAGAGAACAGCAGGAATGCATGGAGCTCTACCAGGGATGGATAATGAGCCAACAGAGAGCAGATGGGTCAGCAGACTGTATGCCTCATATGCTGGCTTTTTTCTGCTGTAAGGCAGAGAACATCTCAACTTCTGCAATAATCGCTACTGGATAGCTGTAAAAATCTAGCTTGAAGTAGCATGATTTTTTACAAAATATTTATTTTCTTCCTGAAACATCCCAAATTCAACTTTTTTTTACTGTGACCTTGATTCTTCAGGTGTTAAAGCAGGATCTGGATTTGTATTGTGGGTTTATGAATGCCCAAATAATTATGACTTATTTGCCTGAAAAGGTAACTTATTTGTCTGAAAAGGTATTTCAGGTGCACCATGCATACAAATGCCTGCATATGTGACTTTTGCCCTTTCAAACAGACGCAGCATGTAACAACAAAATGAACCTTAATTGGTGTTTACCTCTCCAGATTATAGATGTTTTTCAGTCAGCAAGCATGAAATAAGTAATACTGTCCCTCAGTCATACTGCTTTTGATACAGACAGTTAAGTCTAAAGACAAGTATTTTAAAGTGTAGTATATTAGGAGCTAGTTGATACATCCCTTGAAAAACCATAAGATGCATGAACTTGATCTTCATCCTATTGTTGTTCTTCACCCTAGATGGTTTTGTTAAACAGTAAAACTTGATCTGTACTGCCTTCATGATTGCTGAGATTGATTGGCAATAATATTTTCCTTTAAGTGCATTCACTGGAAAAGAAGGGTTTATTGGATTAAAAGGCCGTTCCAGATGTACACTGATTGATAGCTTGAGCATCTTCCATGCTGGTGCAAATTTTCAAGATAGGGTAATAGCAGCAACTTGCTAGTTTATCATCTTAGATGTAAGACAACATTAAAAAATAATATGTTATCTTTTTAGGTATTTGAAAATACTTTTTTATAAATCAAGTTTAAGAAAATAGTCTTGACAGTCATAGGAAGAAATCTGCTCTGAGTGTCTCTAAAATGCAATCTTTGGTACAGTTTACAATATTTTAGATATATCGGATTTAAATGTTCAATTAACATTAAAATTATTTATGTGTACATATGCTCTCCCCGAGTATTATAGACTATTTTCCATTTTTCTGAAGAATCAAATATTGTTTATTTCTGATGCAACTTTTAAAATTTATTTACTTACTCAGCTTTGTTCCGGTGCTTAAGTTTATTATGTAAAGTCTGGTTAAGGTAATCCAAATATGATAGTCTGATTATGAGGATAATTAATGCACAAACTTTCTTTATCAAAATAGAATATGATGGAGATTATTTTTAAGGTAAGTGGATTTTTCTGCATTTTATGTCTTCATTTTTGTCCATAAGGCTGGAAAGTATATTAATTCCCTTTGGAAATTTAAAATAATATTTACAAAGAGGAATACTCTCATGCAATAGAAAAGAAAACAAATTAGGCATATCTTTCAGTTTAGTATATGTGGGGATTTAGGTAAGCTACTCTTGTTATTTCTATTAAAAAAAAAAAAAACTATTTGCATATATAGCACATTGAAAAGGCATTTAGATTTTGGTGCTGTATTGTGCTGTGAATGTACCACTATCATCTTGTGAAGTCTGAGAGAGAATTGAATAGTCTTTTTGCAGTGTCTTTTCCTTACCATACTATTGCCTTAGTGCCAGTGGCAAATGACCATGATACAAAATCTTTACTATAGATTTACTATGATACTTAACCTCTGCAGATAAATAGATGCACTCCACCTTCTTTCCTGAAAGTGTGAACATGTCCTCTGCCATTTCGAGGCTCCATTTTCCAGATCTCCTCCCTTTTTAATGTCTGCTGTGCCTGGAAGATTTGGTCTCACCTTTTTCTGCTTCTTGAATTACTGAGGTTATTCCTGTGGCTTCAGCTCCTGGTTTGTGCCATTGGTTTCTAATGGTGCAGTTACACAGTCACTGTGTGGATGGGTTTTCCTAGATTAAGATTTTCTTAGCACCCTGTGTGACGGGTCTTCAGACTTCCCCTTAGCACGTAGTCTTTTATTTCAATTTTTGATTGTGTTCTTTTGCAGTACTTTGAACATTAAAGACAGCACCAAATTCACCTTTTTCTCACACTTCTTATTCCTGTCTAGCTTGTCCACTGCTCTGATGGGATTTCTCTTCTGGTCACTCTTCCATTTTTCTTGTTCACACCAAGAAAGTTTCCCTGTTGATCCTGTCAACACTGACCTGTCCTAAAATGCCTGGAAAAGATGTGCTACATTTTCTCAAGAAGTGACATCTTGTATTAAGAGATTTTAACAGCTCCAGCTACGCAGGGTGTAGCAATCCTATTCTGAACTGGATCTTATGAGGAAATGCTGCACTCTTAATGGAGATCTTGGAACATTTCTCAGGAGCAAAACACTCCATTCTTCTTTACTGTTGCCATGCAAATGTCCTTAGATGTTACTTCAAATGTTGCTTTATTTTATGGGGTGATTAACAGCAGGAGTGTTATAGAATAGACTTCTGTACTCTGAAGTGAGTGTTCCTTTTTGTTAAGAAGAAAATGGATGAGGTGAAGTGTTTCCTATTTTTTCCTTTACTTAACTCCACTTTCCTCCTAAGTGAATTATCTGAGGTGAATATTTAAGAACTGTAGTTCAGTGTAAAATGGGTATATTAAGTCCTAGTGAGGAGAGAGAGAAGAGCAATATGTGATATTTAAAGAAATTAGAGTATCAGAGTTTTTTTTCTGAAATGGCTGCAAAGGATAGAAGTGATCTTCAATTTCTGAAGTGTTAGAACAAAAATGAAGACTATACTGGAAGGAGCTGGGACCGGCTTACCCCTTTTTGGCAGCAGAGGCAAGATACAGCTGAGGAGCCGGCTCATTCCTATTGAACTGCAGTTCTTGGTCTGTTGTGATAGAGTGCGTGCTTGGGCACTTCTCAACAGAAGTCAGTGTGACCAAGAAGTTGTATCTTTCTTCTGTATAATGTGTTTCTTCTGGGAGAGCTTGAAGGAGTTGTTATTAACTATCCTAAAGAGGCAGTTACTCCTCGTACTCCCTTTTCAAGTGTGAAATGTTATTTTAAAAATAAGAAAATTATGGTATAACATAATTCTCCATTTCAGGTGTTGATTGCTTTGAGATAAAAGGAACAGTTATTTCTGTCCTCTGTAAAGGTTTACTTTATTATCTAATAGGAAATCCAAATGGGAGACGATACAGGAAAGGGAGAGGGCGAAACGTGTTAAGTGATCACGTGGAAACCTATCATGTCCTTTGTAATAGTAACATATTAAACAGCATGAATAAACAATTTTCCCCTTGTTCAGTGCCATATGCTGCTTTATCATTGTTAAGACACTTTGCATGTTTTATCAAAAGCGTAGGGGAATTATTTAACTAAAATGTCTTTCATTTCTCCTGCATAAGAATGCTGTTGCACCTGGTGTTTGCATGGGTTGGATCATTTCCACAGAGGAAACAATAAATCCGTCAAAACATAAAGAAAGATGATGGCACTGCAATTAAAGCTTAAATATCTAACATGGAGTTAGCATCTCAGAGACAGGTTTTATGCAGACATACTATACGGTGAGAAAGCTTGTTTTCAAGCCTTAACACTTTTATGCTTGTCATGTGTGTAAGATACAGCTTGCATTACTTTTTGTACTGGTAACAGACTATATGAATGCAAAGAAAAAGTGACATAAAAAAATCAGTGGTATTTTGCACATTATATATACTGCCACTTTTTACTATTCTCAACTGGAGATCTGAAGTCCTCATATATTACCCAGACTTGATTCTCCTAAAGCACTGGGAATTTTATTGCTTCAGGACACACCTTGCTTCAGGATTTTAAATAACAACACTGGTGGAAATGTAATTTTTGATTACTGGTGAAGTTGTAACTGAAGGCAATTTTTCTGATGCAATAGAAGAAGTTGAAATTACTGTGAATGTCATTGTTTGGAGGCTGTTATTTTCAATCATTTCATGTGTTTTTATTGATTTGTAACATAAGGAAAACAGTCAAAAGTGTTGGTGTGAGGTATAATATACACCACTCTTTCCCAATGGTCTGTTCCAGTGCTGTACCTGAAAACATGAATGTGGCTCTGCACATAAATGTAAGGCAAATGCAATGAGCTGTATTCTTTTTCATCCTGAAGGGAGGAAGAAAGATAAGTTTATGGGCTAGGTAATACTGGAAAGGAAAATCCCCATTCCTGACATTTGACCTCAAAGCTTGCAGGGCTCTAAACTGAAAGCAAAATATTGCTCAGTGACATCCTAAATCAAGGGTTTCATTTAACTGCAGTAGTATTTAACAGCAGCATTGTTGGTAAAGAAATGGGAAGGAAACATACAAGGTCCAGAATCTGTAGTGATTAAAGGGAGATAGAGTATGAATGTACTTCAGGAGGAATAAACAGAAGTTGTTGAACAGCAAATCCCAGCTGAAAAAGGATTCCCTCTCTGCTGTTAGGTGATTGATTCTCAGTAAGTCTTTTGAAGTAAAGGCAGGGAGTATGAACGCTTTAGTCACAAACTGTGCAATCTTTTGTCTTTTTAAATAATGAGCATAGTTGGAGTAAAATGAAGTTTGCCTAGTCTGGAAGAAAGAACTTGCATTTTTTGACCACGCCAAATTATTTAAGCCAAAAAAAGTGGGGAGTGAGAGTGTGAAATCTGAAACATATTGAGGTTTCCACTTAAGAATGAAGATGGTCTAATTTTCTGATGTTTCTGAAAGCACACATTTTTAGAAACTCCTGGTTTCTAAAAGGCCAACTAAAACTTATCATTTAGGATGTACACACTTTGCTTTCTGTTAAGAATGTAACAACCCTTGATATCCAGTTTTGGAAATTAAGTATTTGAATATTTTTTTAAAGCTAAAATTAATGCACTGAGTTTTATTTTGATATGCTGTTGCTTGCTTTAAAGTTAGTCTGCTTTAACAAAAATTGTTGGAATATTCAAAAACATTGTACGTTTTTGAAGGAGGGAAAAAAAAATAGGAGTAATCCAGCTGAATGTAAGTTCCCAGAGAGGCTGTGGAGTCTCCTTCCTTGGAGAGACTTAAAACCTGAGTCGACATGGCCCTGAGCAACCTGCTCTGGCTGACCCTGCTCTGAGCAGGGGGTTGGAGTAGATGACTTCTGGGGGTTGTGCCTTTGTGCCTCAGCTGTTGAGTGGTTCTGTTTCACTGGACCTCTTGGGAGGCACATGGACTGAAGTATGTAATTTTTTCATCTGGTCCCTAATCTTTGACGTACATACTTTAGGGAGGTCTTACGGGTGGTTAAACTCTGCATTTCATGTCCTACCTTTGCTTCTGACTGTGTTCTTGGGGTTAAGCTGCGTAGTGACAATGCCTGCAGCTTGAAGCGCATGAGCACCATCAGTGACTGCAACCAACTTACCACTAGAGACGTGGAACTAAGAATTTTTAAACTGAACAGGCTTTTATAGCCACATTATATCTATTAATGCCAAAGTTAGAAGTTACAGTATATTAATGTAGTTTTGTTCAATGTAGTGCTTTAAGTATTTAAGTACACTGTGTGCCCCAGGAATCCTAAAATAGGCTTTTCAAACTCCAGTTAAGTTAAAGAATATTGTAATCCTAAAAATACATTTTTTTAATTAATCCATTGGTGAGGGTTTTCTCATTTTTCCATTAAAAATTGGCATTTCTTAGCTTTAGTGGCTTTGTTCTGAACTTTACTTAAATCTCTGAGACATCTGTATCATGTAGGTCCTATTTCTGAAGAAATCCTACCTAGTGCATGGGTACAGTTTATTGAGTTTAAGGCTTGACTAGTCCAGCTCTGGTTCTGTCTTTTGAGCAAGAATGGGTGAAATCTTTCGTTGCAGGTCTTGGATTAACGCGTCTAATAATTTAATGGCAGTTAACTTAGTAAATGGATGTAACTTGAAACATGAAAGATGAAGATCAGAAGTAGTGGGTAGATAAAACTTAGTATTAAGAGCTGACTTAATGAAAATACCTGAGACTTTCAAGCATCATAAAATAATAGCGTGGTAGAGCTTTATAATTTACATTTTTCTTTAACTGCTTGTTTTTCTGTTTCTCCACTAGTGTCACAAATTATTAAGAGCATATGACCTGCGGTGGATTGGTATGATCAGCCACCTCAGATCCAAGTGACAGGTTACCAGTTCTGTTTAGAGTTTGTCTTGTAGTTATTTCAGTAGACTGAGGGGCACTATTAAAAAAAGATATATATCCGTATGCCATGTGAGTTAAGATGGCTTTCTATGTTATGTATTTCATCTTCAGAAGAGAAAGTACAGGTGTAAGCCCCATCTTCCTTTCTGCCTGTAGTAGAGTACCAAACTTTTTCAAATGATAGTAAAAAAACTTCTTTCCACTCTTTCCATGGAATAGGAGAGCACATGAATTTACTTATCTATTTTGAAATGATGGAAGTAATAATGTGAATCTAAAATTCAAATGTTGAACATCTGCATGACTTTTACATGTGAATCATTTCTGGGTAGATTTTCCTGTGCTGACACAAACTGTGTCTCTTTTGAATGCTCAAGTTCTGAGTGGTGCCTTTCTCATTTCTCCAGCTTACATATAGTCTTATGGGTGATTATTTTTATATTTTTTTTTAAACATCAGATAAGCGTTCAGGTTTTGCAGAAGAGAGGGAGACTAAATATGGTTTTCTTGATGCATGTGCTGTTGTTGTGGGTTGTGACAGATTTAATTCTCTATTGCATCAGGCTCTAGAGTGATTTCAGTTAATTACTTTCTGGAAGTTGCTTTTTGGAATACCTTTCTGAAAGGTCTGCTGAGTCATTTGTGACCACCTCTTACAGAAGGTTGGTGTTTATCGTAAGTAAGCATGACACAATTAAGCAAATACACCTTCTGTATGACTTTCTTTTTAATTGAAATCTTTATCTTTCTCTGTGAGAAGAAAATAATTTACATACTTCACAATGGACTACAGGCTCTCAAGAATGTTTTTCATTATTCAGGATTAGTATTAGTCCTGCATCAACTGTTTTACTTATTTTATCTGATAACCTTTTCAACTCTATGTCTACCTAAAAAGAAGAACAATTTTTCATATATATTCCTTGCTAGTAGAGAAGAGGTGTATTAAATATTTTTAAAATTGTTTCTGTACTCTTAATATTTTACATTGATGAGATATGGTTATACTTTAAAAAGCATTTATGATAACTTCAATACGGAGACTGGAGACAATGCATTTAGAAAGCATAATGTACTCACTATTAACTAATTTCTACTCTGTTAATCTTATGCCAAATTAAAAAAAATCCAAATATATTTGCTTATTTCAATACAAGTCATCAGCATGTTATGGTCTTAAATTAATTTCTATTGATACTACATCTGAATCAGCTTTTAAGAATGCTGTACAACATTGGAAAAGCTGGGCAATTCTTTTTAATCACCCAACATCCACATATCCTGTAACTCTTAACAAATTGCAGAGGAAAAAAGTGATTAGCAGTAATAGTACAGTGCTTCCAGAGAGTTCCATAAAACTTTGAGTACTAACACAGCCTATTGAAATGTAAATCCAGAATACCAAGTATATACAGTTAAAATGGTTCTTGTTTGCTGTTTTCATAAAACAGTATTTATTGTCCAGGGAATAACTGGAGCAAGTAATCTTCCAGGACAGACTCAGAAACAAAGTCCATTGTCTATTTTTTTTCTTTCTCTTAGGCTACCCACCCAGCTCCTTTGTGCAATACTTTGCAAAACAAAGTCTCTGCTTCTAAAAATTAAATGTGTAAAGAAAAGGATATAAAATTGCATGAAGGAATGTTTTCTGTCTAAGCATGCATCTCAAAATGAAGTAAACTACTTAGCCTAGAATGGAGTTGGTAGAATGGTCTTACCATGTATTACTAGTTGTGGGTCTTTTCAAAGCTTGTATGTGTGGTAGATTTTTTTCTGTTTATTTTAAATTCATATGTCATGTATTTGTGGAAAGGCTTATCAAAAATATATATGTATGTGGACAATAAATGTTGAGATCCCAGAAGCTGGATTTGGAGGAGCGCATGTGTGTAACATACACCTTTCTCTAGCAAAAAGTCCGAACTTGAGGACATCTCACTGCATAAGTCTTGATTCTTCAGTATTTCAGAAGCAATGCTTTTGGGGCTTTTTTTCTTGTTTTTTCTTAAAGTAAGGAAATGCATCAGAGTCTGTGCTGCATGGCATTCTTAATAACTTCTTTATTTAAGACTAATGTTCAGATTAAGGATTTAGAAGTCTTCCGTAGCCTTGCATTTCATCCATAAAGAGCACTAACAACTAGAAAAACAAATAGGTTTTGAAATAATGGTTAGTGTTTAAATAAAATGCAGTGATTTTTTTTTTAATTCTAAGATCTATCCTTGAAAAGTATGCATATAGATGCTTTCTTAAGGGGTAGTCCATTCAGATTCCAGAAATTCCCCAAATGTTTTCAAGCATTCCAGCTCCTGTTATTCTTATGCCATATGCATCCGTCATACATTACTATACATTTTACTGGCTTAGCAGGTAGCAGAATGCTTTTCTGAAACTGTTTTCTTCAATAGCAATGTAAAATAACTGACTTATCAACCTGTTTTGACGAAAGGGACAAAAATATTGTTGAATTAAGAATAAAAAAAAAAAATCAGTTGTCTAAAGCAAACCTTAGCAATCCTGCTTCAGGGTTCTTTGACTAAATGCAGAGTAGTAGTGTCTTTCATAGCATATCCGTTGTGGATGTCAAACATTCAATTGATAGTTCAAAACTAGTACTTTTTCCAGTTTAGAGCTCTCTGTACATAATTTCTGCTCACTCAAGACTGTGGAGGTCTCGTTAAGCTTCCAGTGCGATACAGGCTTGAGATTCAAAATCCATAGTGGTCACAGTCTGGTTTTACTTGCCTAAAATTCTGTTTTTTTGGTGGCAGCCAAACAGAATGGATGTGTACAAAACTGAGATTTGTCAAGTGCAAGTATTGGCAAAAGCATAAGCATATCTAATTAAAACAAAAGTACGTATTTAAAAATATGCATAATACAGTAACGGAAATGTGGTAGGAAGAAGTGAACAGGGCAATAAGAAAGCAGCCTTGCCCTCCTGTAAATCACCAGGGGGTGCTTCTGGAGGTGCAGTGTGGTCCACAGAACAGAGGGACTGTTCCACAAAGTCTTGGTTTAAAAAGCCAAAGGCAAGGAAGACAAAACTGTTCTGATGAAAGTTACAAGAAACCAAGGCCTTTGTTGTAAGGCAGTGACCTACAAAAGATCAATTTGTGAAAACTTTACATTTATTTTTCAGCTTTTATGGGTTCCAGGGCATTATGTAACACCATTACATGCATATGTGAAGAAACCTAAGCTTATTTTTAGAGAACAAAATAGTTGTCTAGAAAATTTCTTTAAAAGGACACATGAGATTCTGGCACAGGAACTCCATCTGTTCTTGAGCTGATGTTACAGTTGAATATCCAGGTGCTCTAATGTGTATGTTAATCATCCAGGCAGAAAACATGATGTTGCATAGTTTCATAGGTATCGCATACACTGATGGTCCTATGCTTCATGTAAACTTAGTGTACCACATAGAGATGGATGGGGGCATGCTCACGGCTGTTTGCTGTCTTGAAGAGAAGATACTCAGAAGGGAGCAGCCATCTGAGAGTGAAAGGCTGTGAGGGAGGTACGTGCATGTGTGTAAACAATACAGTTTTATTGCAGCATGAACACTTCTCTATATGCAGATATTATTTCTTTACCCCAGGTTCATTTTGCAACAGCATATGTAGCTTTTCTCTTAGATAAAAATAACATGTACAAAAAGGATACAAAACACAGTCACTCAGACCCATTCCAAGAACATTACGGGGGTAGTGGTATTAAAATGAGTAGTTCAGCCTTCAAAAATGGCTCAGCCTACATGCCAAATTGTGGTGCTCATCTGTATAAGATCTTTCTTCATAAAATATAGCAGGGAAGTATGCTGGGACATTAGTTAGGTAGATGTGAAAGGCTTTTAAGTGTTTCTGGAGTTGAAATACAGGCCTGGAAAATGATTGACTGCACTTTAGGTTGTCTGTCTGAAAGTTCTCTTAACCGACTTGGAGACTTTATTTCTCTTTTGCTCAGCACAAAGAAGTTGCCTGCTGTCAAATTTTGCATGTTCCGGTATTCCTTAGTCTGCAGGATAAACTGCTATACTGAAAATAAAATATGAGTTAAGGTAATTTAAGGTCAATACCAATCATTCAAATACTATAATCTCACCTCTTTTTGCAGTGGGTTTCAGCCAGATTCCTCCTGTTTGTTAAATCTGTGAACAGTTTAGATTGGTGTGTTGTAAACATTTGGTTAGTTAGTGTCAGTTTGCTGCAGTTTCTCAAAGGCAAATAAATTGTATAGGCATATTAACATAATCTTTCCAACTAAAATTTAATCTTGATTTTTTTTTACCAGCAACATCCAGTGCTTTGTCATTTAAACACTTACTAATGTTGCTTAATTTTACCAATTACAAATTCTCATTTGATTTAAAATTATTAAATACACTCTTGACAGCCAAATGATGTAAGGAAGAAATAAATTGAAATCAAATTCTTCTGGATATATGAAAACAATGTGATGTTCAACAGAAGTCTGAATTTTGACATTTCTGGAATCAACTCTGTTTCTTAAGATAACACATATTCCTCAACTTAGCCTTTTTGAGAGGGATGCACCTTGCAAAACTGGAAACAGCTGAGAAGAATTAGAAGCCATTTTTAATGCCTCTTTTGTTTTCCAGAGTGTAAAATATAACTAAACTATACCCACCCTCTGTCTGTTCCTGACAACTATCTTGAAATATAAGTGGACTGACTGTAACGTAAGGGTGTAGGTCCTTGTATATACTAGAAAATTTGTTCAATAACCTAACTGTCCTAAAATGTTTCTGTCCCTCAGTAGTGCTGACATATACTTGCAGACACATACCTGTCTGTAAGGCTGCAGGATAAGCTGAGGTAGTGAAATTAATTTTTTTCTTTTTTGTTTTGTTCTGAACTGGAATCAGTTCTGCAGGCACTCCTGCAGTAGCAGGGGATTTCCAACAGGGACGAGGACAACCGGTGGATGTAGGAATGTCAGGCTGTTTCTGTAGCTGAAGAAAACATATGTTGATTTTGTAAGCCATCAGTGCTGTAGGTTGAAGAGATCACCCTTTGAATTAACTTCAGCACAGTGTTGATGAGGACAATATTCGGATCTCAGCACAGTTAGTTTCTCTCATCCTGAAAGATGTTATTTTTGTGATATAAATTCAACAGAACTTCTCATAAAATAGTGTGGGATACAGAACTTCCTTCTCACTAAGGAGGAAGCAAGCCTTGAATGTTTTAAACCTCGTAAGAAAGAATCAGCCTCAAGAAACCCAGAGAAAGCAGCTAGCATGTGTGATCATTTAAGTTTTGGATTATTTGAAAAATTTACTATAAAATTAATCTTATTTCTAATGGTATAGAGGAATTTACAAGGATAACTTCTCTTTTAGGCATGATCTATTGAAACTAGGCAGGGTAGTTGCAGTGATTTAAAATAATGTGTTGGAGAAAAAAAGCTCCTAACAGGCCTTGGTGGATCATACAATCACAGAATCATAGAATCATTAAGGTTGGAAAAGAACTCTAAGGTCATCTAGTCCAACCATCAACCCAACACCTTCATGCCTATTGAACCATGCCCCAAAGTGCCACGTCTACGCGTTTTTTGAACTCCTCCAGGAATGGAGACTCCACCACCTCTCTGGGCAGTCTGCTCCAATGCTTGACCACCCTTTCAGTACAGAAATTTTTCCTAATATCCAATCTAAATCTCTCCTGACACAACTTGAGGCCATTTTCTCTCTTCCTATCACTAATTACTTCGGAGAAGAGACCAACACCCACCTCACTACAACCTCCTTTCAGGTAATTGTAGAGAGCAATAAGATCTCCCCTCAGCCTCTGCTTCTCCAGGCTAAACAATCCCAGTTCCCTCAGCCACTCCTCATAAGACTTGTGCTCTAGACCCTTCACCAGCTTCGTTGCCCTTCTCTGCGCACGCTCCAGCACCTCAATGTCCTTCTTGTAGTGGGGGACCCAAAACTGAACACAGTATTCGAGGTGCGGCCTCACCAGTGCCAAGTACAGGGGCACGATCACTTCTGTAGTCCTGCTGGCCACACTATTTCTGATACAACCCAGGATGCCATTGGCTTTTTTGGCCACCTGGGCACACTACCGGCTCATGTTCAGCCAGCTGTCAGCCAGCACCCCCAGGTCCTTTTCCGCCGGGCAGCTTTCCAGCCACTCTTCCCCAAGCCTGTAGCGTTGCATGGGGTTGTTGTGACCCAAGTTCAGGACCCAGCACTTGGCCTTGTTAAACCTCATGCAATTGACCTCGTCCCATCGATCCAGGCTGTCCAGATCCCTCTGCAGAGCCTTCCTACCCTCGAGCAGATTGGCACTCCCACCCAATTTGGTGTCATCTGCAAACTTACTGAGGGCGCACTCAATCCCCTCATCCAGATCATTGATAAAGATATTAAACAAGACTGGCCCCAAAACTGAGCCCTGGGGAACACCGCTTGTGACCAGCTGCCAACGGATTTAACTCTGTTCACCACAACGGATGGAAAGCAATGATCAAAAGCACTGAGAGCAAACGAACATTGCCAGTGTTCTCTCATGCTGTGAGGAAAACATTGCATTCAGACTAAGCTGGGCTGTGAATTTCTTTCCTAGTGCAGAGATTATTTTTTATCTGTTGTGTTTTCAAATGTGTGAATGGGAAGGTAAAGAGATTTTCGCATTTTTTCCCCACCTTTCTTCTTGTACCCCTTACAGCTGAAGAACCAGCCCTAAGGAGGCTGTGTATAAGCTCTCCCTTTGGTCTTCAGCCATGAGGCACCCACTGTGTTTGACCATATGCTGGAAGTAAAAAGTGATAGAAAACTCATGTGTATCCAGATGCCCTTCTTGCAAAGTCAAGTAAAGTTTTGGCTTAGAAAAGAAAGTCTAGAAAATCAATTGGTAAATCAGTTCAGTTTATAAGTGTTGCTTTTTTTTTTAATCTCATGTCCCCCTGTTACAGTAGAACTCCATCACTTCTACCTAACTTGTTTCTGTAGGGATTTGGGAATTCAGAATGCTTACAAACTATTTCTAACGGTTGAAATACAGCATGCTGAAAACTTTAACTTACACAGCATGGCAATGCAACCTGAATAAGTTATTAAAATACACACACAGATCTCTGCATATATATCTATAATTTGCATGCCTATATACATATTTATAGGCATGCAGATTAAAAAAAAGGTACAATGCAAAAATAGAATCATAAAGCTACTTCACAATGATCTCTAAATATAATTAAATCAGTGGTTTGTAAAAGGGTTTTTTATTTTATACAGTTACATTTTATTACTTTAATGCAAGATAAACTGCCTTTTAAATTACAATGAAAAAGCTATTATTAAGTAGAATAATAACATCGATGCAATTTTTAAAACCTCAGCTTCCAAATATTTATTCCTGTGGTTAATAGCATTCTGTGTGTGCTGACTTCAGCATTAAAATTATTTAATCTAAAAAAACTGAGAAGCTCGAAGTATGCAATACCAAGTACAAGAAATTAATTGAAAAAAACCCTAACTACTATGTGTTTTACTATAGCTAGGCTATTATAATTTGTTTTTATGGAAAATAAAATTAAAGTATGAAGTACAGTCTATTATACAATCTTTTCCATTTTAAATGCACTTAAAAGGAAAAAGTACTAAATACTACTGGCCAAATTGTAAGCACATAGAAACAAATTGCTCTAAACTGTAGGATTGTATTTCTACGCTATTTTTTAAAGATTTACATTGTTCATTATTTTGGATTTTGCCTTTTTTGTAAAATATAAATTGGACAGTACAGAGGTGCACTTTAGCAGTGTGAAGTTGGCTTATGACAAATCTGCAAAGTCTGAATATGTGAACTTTGTCTTTGTGTCGTGCTCATAACCAAAACTGCTAGTACAATAATAAGCTCAGTAGTTTCCTAAAAGGAATGTTGATCAATTTATTATTTGTAGGTGCTGGTCATCTAGGATTTTCAACAAAATTTATGAATCCCATCACATTAGAAGGACACATACTGCTTTTAGAGATTAATTATTGGAACTACATTACATAAAATAACATGCATATCATGCTGTGTAGTTGTTGCATTATTAAATACAATAATTAGGGAAAATCAGCAATCTCTGATACTAATAAACTTCTAATAGGTTTTCTCTTCTTATGCCAATAAGTATTTAAAGTAAAGTCAAAGTGCAATTACTGCCACCTTCCTCGAGTGTTTTGTGTGAGGAGTCCCTTTTTATCATGCCTTGTAAATGAAAATAGTATGCTGCTTGAACGTTCATACAAAAGAAAAGTAGACCAAAGTTATTCAGTCTGTAATTATTTATTCTTTGGTTTACAAATATGTAATTATGGTATTCAAGTCACCTAGGCCTATTTATTTGTCAGTCTATTAGAACAGAATGTGAACAAAAGGATAAACATCTTTAATAAGATTATTCATGCGAGTAAGGTTATAACAAACTTGAAGTGCTGGACTGGCATCTTCATTGTTTCACCCTGATTTTCCACTGTTTTCCCACTTTCCAAATGTTTTTCTTAGTGAAGTTCTGTACTGCAAGGACTACTACCCCATATGCCATGATTCAGTGTGGGATTCTATCATTTGACTTTTAATTCATTAGGATGTATGTTCCAATGCTCCTTCCACCCCACCCTCTGCCTGTCACTTCTCTTTTTTTAAATATCCTTGGAAGATACCTGGATATTTTCCACTTCCCAGGGAAGAGATTATTTTTAAAAAATACAGTCTTGCTGGGTGCATTTGTATTTTGTGGAACAATTGACTATAGGACATTGTTTTTCAGCATGTGAGACTAACATAAAAACCCAATAACTCGTGGAGGGAGGGGGAAGCAAAGGGATATAATTGGTTACCGTTGTGAACACAAACAAAAGCAAACTCAGTCCATATCTGTGCTCAGTGCCACCTTTCCCCCCCCAAAAAAAAAAAAAAAACAAACCACTTTTCAGCAATAAATCTCTTTAACGATACAAGAAAGAATGCTTCAGTGCTCAGATCTGACAGTAAGATGTGTCAGCTTCTTGTTGCGCAATTATAATGCTTTGTGTGAACTCCAGCAGCACAGCAAGGTAAGCTGAACTGGTGCTGTGCTGGTGTATAGAGCTGGGGTCTTTAGTTCGGTTTAAGAATGTAAAAAGATAAGTTGTTCTAAAGATGCTACCTATATATACATATATATACATATATATGTTTACACATCTTTTCAAGAAACTACTAGAGAATTTTCTGTAGGAACATTGTAGGAAGAAGCATCAGAAAACTTGCATCAGGCAGGGTGTCTTCAAGACCCTTTTGAAGTTATGAATATGTTAAGCTGTCTTATTGAATGGAGAAAATGTTTAGCCAACAACATATGAAAAAGGCAAAAGACAAGGGAATGGTCCAGTTCTACAGAAACAGAACGATATAGGCACTCAGTGAAATGCTGTGCAAAGACACATCATTGATCTTTGTTCCTACAAGTATTATCAAGTGGGAGATTACTTCTCCTTAGCACATGCCTTAAAGGGAAAGCAAGTGGTGTCGGGAAGAAAAGATGGGGGACATTTTTTGTACTCAGAGCAGGTAGTCATGGTATCACTATATGGTGGTGGGGAAGGAAGAAGATGGAAAAATATGTTATGCAAAGGTAGTAATATAAAAAAGGACATGAAGATGTGGGGTACAAAGAGTTACTAAAAAGAACTTCATCAAGGCTTTCTGAGTACTTGTCCTAATGTGCCTCTATTTTTAACAAGCTGTGCATTGTTTTGGATATTGTCTTTCCTTTTGCTTACTTTCCCTTCTGCACCAGCTTTCCTGTAAAATTATTTCTTTTATTCCTCTTGCATAACTTCATGGTGAATGTCAGTAGCTTGTGATATTATCCTAAATTGTGATAGTATATCATGCATATAGGCTTTTACATTCATATGCATGTACTCATGCATATGCCAGGTATAAGGATTTCATTCCTCTTAGAGTGCATATAGAAGCAGACTACTCTGTCCCTGAATAATTGGTGTGTCTCCCAGTCACCTGGGTATTCTGTGATGAGACCATATGTATATTTCTAGTTTAACTTTCAAAAGTTAAGTGATATAGGAGCCTAATTTTAAAGGACTTTCATTTCAGTTCAGTACAGTATAGTAGAAAAATAGCTGAAGCACTGCATAAGCTATCATGTTTTCTAGCACTCTTTAGGCTGTAGCTGAAATTTACAGCTTCAGGATGTGGTGAGTCTTTTCTCATGCACAGTTTCTTGGCTTGCTCAGAGGAATGCCTCAAACTCCGTAAAGCCCTCCCCTGCTTGGTACTAGTGCTGTCTGCCACCCCCATTAGAAAGTTACATGCAGGAACAATTCTCATTTTCTCTGCTAGTGAAATGAAGGGCTCCCCTCAACACCATCTTTGCTTTGAGTGGTGTGTATGTCTTCTTATGTACAATTTCTTCTGTATCATTTTCTGTTTAAACAGATCTAGCTACTTGGACTTTTCATCATATAGATCTGAATATCAAACCAGTTTGTAAGGCTCAAATGTGTTCATGGATAATTCACAAATGGATGGAGAGTTGTCTTTAGTTTTCGTCTGTGAAAATACTAACACAGAGAGTTCACCAGTTTCACTCTAGAACTTAAAATGTAAATCAGCTCAAATCAATTACCTGCTAAATATTGCAACATGAAAATCTTTTTGAGCTAGGCATGGGAAATTGAATGCTATGATTTTATACAGGATCGATATCAAGGTATTTGCTGAGATGGGATGAGTTTTCTTGCAACCAGTTAGGAAAAGGAGGAAAAGCTGATTATTTTTATTGAATTTTACTTTTGCATTCATGTGGTTGAGAAGACTCTCCCACTCTTCCCCTTTGTTATAGCACTGTAGTGTTAGATGTTAGCTCACATACAGGTTTTGTTTTAAAATAAACAAAGATGGTTTTGTTAATTATATTCTGATTACTTTATAAATGTCCTAAAGAGTTTTCATATCCCATGTCAAATTGATTAAAGAACACTTGAGTTTATACAGAGATTTTCAGGAAAGCCAAACCTATTACAAAACTGACTTTTCCAAAATGGGCCTGAGTAGTTAGAAGAAGTTGTTTACAACAAATATTTTGTTTGTTAACAGTAGTTAAAAGAGTTTGTTTACAATATTTGATCTCTTACACAAGGACAAGAAGAGTCTGAGAGTTTACTGGCACATGGTGAAACAGGGGTTGCTGTTGGACATCTGGGGAAACGCCATGAATTCCAGCTGGTTCAAAGACTCATGTTTTCCACCCACATGAAACAAAGTTTAGCTAATAATAAGAAAGAACTTGGATCTGGTGAAAGTAAAGCTAGCAAGGAGAGAAGGTCTTGCTCTTGAGCATACTTTAGTTTAGCATCATTGGACACTTTTTTTAACATCAGCTGCAGCTGGCTTATGTTATGATTTGTGCAGATGGACCAGCAATAGCAAACCCACTCCTATGCATAATTGGCACAGTAATTTCTTGATGGTTAGCCAGGGTTTGGCAACAGATAACTCACAGATATTGCTGTATGGGAGGCAGTACACTGACATTGACCACTGGTAGGTGTGTTACAGTGCTTTATTGTAATAAGTTTATTGTTGATGTAGAGGCCAAAGCAGTACACTTGCTTTCTGCTCAAGTCCACTTCCCTCCTTCACCTCGCCTTTCCCCCACCCACCCCAAATTATGGCTAAGACTGCCATAATTTCCTGCTCATGTGCATGAAAACTTTGATCAGAATGGTGTTATGCTTGATTCTACTCTTGTGTAAAGCATTAGGCTATAGCCTAAATATTTTTAAATAGATTTCAATAGATTTTTGTCCAAACCTTGGCTTACTCTGGTTATTTATTTATTTATTTATTTATGGTCCCCTCCTCTTTTCCTCCTTGGGCCTTTGCTGGCAGGGAGAAGGAAGTAGTTCCTATGAAGTTGACATGTGAAAGGCTAAAACTGAGCAATTCTCACATTAGGGTTATTCAGATCTTGAATTCTAATTGCAGCCAACACAAAACATAGACATAAAAATATCAAAGATGGCATCTTAGTTTTATGAATACTTATGTGACATCATATTATTCTTTGAACATCATTCCCTTTTATATAAAATATTTAAATTTACTCTTTACTGTGAATAAATCTAATAATCTGGATTTCATCATTAATTCCATTTAAAGCCATGGTATAAAATCAATTTAGATTTTCATATCCTCATTGGAGAGATCCACCAAAAGCTCTCAGCACCCATGGCAGTTCTTCAGATTAGTGAGGCTGGGTATTACATTAATTATCCAGAGTAGACGCCTACACTCCCACTCTCTTTGGCTGTTCTCCAGTACGCACTCAGACAGAGGTGCTTCATGGTATTCAGTGAAAAAGTAGGAAATGAAAGTGAGGAGAGAAACAACATGGGAAAGAATTTAATCCAGCTTGATCAATGTAGATATATCAATTTGATCCAGCTTGATCAATGTAGATAGACAGCTGTGCTGCAGTGGGATTTGACTGATATGTATGAGGTTGGAAATTTCTGCATACCCGGGACCACTTAGAGAGTTATGAGCTTGCTTTGTTCTAAACATCCAGAGCTACAGGGGAGTGAAATTTGAGCGTGTAGGTAAGATGAGCTGAAACCACCCTTCAAGGCCTAAACCCCATTGTTTCATAAAAAAATAATATTAATCCATTTTGATTTATTTCACTACAGTGTGCTTTCCAACTGGCAGAATGAAAACACTTCATTCTAAAAAACATGAAAAATTTGCAGTGAGACAAAAATATGGTCATTATGTGGCCCAAACATGATTATTTTTTTTTTTTTTCTGTTTGTATTAGAGCTTCCATGGCTCAGTTTGACAAGGTTACTGCTCTGTGCTAGAACATGTAGCGAGCATTGACAATACTTCTAAGATGTTAGAGAAATTTTGTCTTATGCTTCTGGCCACGTCCTCCAGTTAGGACAAGTGATCAAACCAAGGTACATTTGCAAACAGTGCATTTCAGTCAGCACAAAAAACCTAAATGTGGCAGACACTACCCCTTGAGCTTTTATGACTAGATGAGGATTTTGAGGTTTAGCAATCCATGTTAAGCATTTGGAGTTGGAAAAATACAAAGGAATGCAATCTCTGAAAACAATAAAATCCTAGAGGAATAGAATCATAGAATCACAGAATTATTTAGGTTGGGAAAGACCCTTAAGATCGAGACCAACAGTAAACCTAGCACTGCCAGGTCCACCACTAAACCATGTCCCTAAACACCACATCTACACATCTAAATACTTCCAGGGGTGCTGACTCAACCACTTCCCTGGGCAGCCTGTTCTAAAGCTTGATAACCCTTTCCATGAAAAATTTTTTCCTAATATCCAATCTAAACCTCCCCTGCTGCAACTTGAGGCCATTTCCTCTCGTCCTATCACTTGTTACCTGGGAGAAGAGACCGACCCCCACCTCTCTACAACCTCCTTTCAGGTAGTTGTAGAGAGCAATAAGGTCTCCCCTCAGCCTCCTTTTCTCCAGGCTAAACAACCTCAGTTCCCTCAGCTGCTCCTCATAAGACTTCTGTCCTAGACCCTTCACCAGCTTCCTTGCCCTTCTCTGGACACAGTCCAGCACCTCCATGTCTCTCTTGTAGTGAGGGGCCCAAAACTGAACACAGTATTTGAGGTGTGGCCTTACCAGTGCCGA